>NC_088602.1:22594933-23266600 GCF_036013475.1 Columba livia | reverse complement strand
TGTGTTGCTTGGTGTAAACACAGCTTCTGGTTGGAGTCAGCATCTCCTGGGGGATGGGTCTACTGGGCAGCCCGGAGTGTGCAGTGGAGGGAACATAGAGCCCTTCAGCTCTCCAGCTGACCTGGCTCTGGTACCTACCTCAGCCCTGCTGAATACAGCATTGCTCATTCTACTGTACTTGCTGAACCACCCAAAACTGCACTCGCTGGATAGACCCATGTCCAAATTCTGCTTCAGGAAAAACAGAGGAATGAAGACTTTCCCACTGATGAGTTTATGAAGGCTGTAAGAGGTTTTTTTAGGCTTCAGGATCAGAAGAGCCAGAGCAGTTATTTTGTAGTCAGTTAATCAGATGAAGCACATTGTTCCTAGCAGCACTTAAATTGCCCTCAGGTAGTAGGTTTAGATAATTGGGCTAAATCCCCTCCACCTTCCTCCTAGATCAGGGTCTGATTTGTTCCTGTAAGATGCTTTAAGGTGCTCATACTTCCCATAAGCTACTTCCAAGGAGATCTTGCAGTGGCTGGTGAGCAACAGGGAAGAAAAATTCCTTGGTCACATGCTCATTCCCATAACCCTGGCCTGGAGATGAGCAGGAAGGGCAGGACCAGGGTGGACATATTCCTTTCACAGACCTGGAGATTCTTCCTTCAAATCTCTTTCTGGTCTGCCTTCCACTGCTGAATAGGCTTAAGTCAGCTGTGAATTTGGTTCATCCTTTCTGGAATATACTTAGTCCCTTCGTTTGCATCCAGCTGAAGATGTTTGCACTCTACATTCTGTCCCAGCTGCTCTTCAGTGCCCATTGCCTCTGATTTCCTTAACAGATTTGCTGACATGCAGCTGCATAAATACAGTTGCTCCACCTGAAGGGGTTAGTTCAGTGAGTGGGAAACCCCCAGGGGTACTTCTGCACCCCTCATGGTATTAAGAGCATCCAACTGCACTGGAGCTGGTCTCCCTAGGCTCTCTGTTGCAATGGTTTATAGGGACTGATTCAGCCGACCTGGCTGCAACATGACCTGCAGCAGGAGGTAAATCCTGGCAGCCAGTGCTTGTTCTTCTGCTCTGCCTTGGGACGGGGACTCTGGCCAAGCAGCAGCTGTATGTCTTCAGTGTTGGCCCTGCAGCTAGGGGGAGGATTCCCAACCTCTTACTGATGCTGTGAGTTTGGGACCTGCATGTGAGTTGTTTGGATAGATCATTGCAGGTCATCTCAGGTAACAAGAGATGGGATGGGACTGCGGGATGTAGCCTAACACACGTACAGAGGAGAAGAACCACATGCACCACAGACAAGGCCTTGGGCAATATGAGACAGGTTTGGTGTGCTGCTGAGGAGCTCACACACTTCTCAGCATATGAATAATTCTCCTTCTGTGTTCCGTGCTTTGAAAGTTTCTTTTAAAAATACCTTCCCACATGGATTAAACAATTCACTTGCCTCTCAGGTGGTGGAGGTTTCCCCCATGCTGGTGTATTTTGCTGTGTGCTCAGCAGGGGACTTCGACCTGTCTCCACTACTTTTGAACACCTCCTTGGCAAGCAAGCAGTAAAGGAACCACTCTTGGATTTTAGCTGGCTATTGGGGGGTTGGCTCTTTGGCATTTTATCTTCCTTTGAGAAATTAATTTTCTACTTCGAGACTGATGGTCTCCAGACAATTCTAGACATTGAGCTCTTGACCTTAACAACCACTGCCATCTCACCCTGGTCACAAGTGCCTGCAAAACCATGGTAAGAGTCAGTGTCTGATGCTGGGAACCTAAAGAACACACAAGTCATGAATTCATTGACTGCTCAGTGGCATTTTCCAGCCTAGCTAGCCTCTCATCAATTTGAATCTGTTAGGATTCAATCGGAGCCTTTCCAAAGGATTAAAAGAAACCCTGAAGCACAAGAAATATCTGGTTAGCCTTTGTACACTGTTAGTTTGTTCGATTAGTTTCTAGTCTGACCAGAAGGTATGTTGTACAGCTAGTGGGGGGGATTCCCGTTCTCTTATTGATATACTAAGTTTCTGTTGAAACCACGCAGACTGGAAAGTTTATAGGTGCTGAAAGTTTACATGGGTTCCAGTATACAGGACATGGTCATGGATGATATTTACATTAAGGTTTCCTAGAAAACCTCAGGACTTACCTGAGCTGCAAATGGAGACCGGGAGAAATATCGTGTATGTTAGACCAGTTCCTGCATTCAGCCCTAGACCTCTGTATTTGTCTAATGCCAGAGGCAGGATGAACTTTTGGCTTAACTCAGTATAGTTGCTCTTCTCTTTCTGCTTTTTGGAGACTGTGTGTTTGAAGAACTAAGAAAGACAGCAAGCTGAGTCCTGGATCAGTCCCTGTGATCTGTACCAGTCAGCTCAGAAACTCTGTGGTCTCCCATAAAGCCCAGATCTGCACTGGCGGTGCAAAAAGAGCAATTTCCTCTACCAGATTAGTGCTCTGAGATCAGATGGCACTTACCATTGGGCACACAGTTCTTCAAAAAAGGTGGGTTTTGAGTGCTTGATATAAGAAGACTTCCTTAGTTTTGAGCTTATGCTGCCACAACCATTGAAGAAACTCTAATTAGTAGAGATTCTGTAATCTCTAAGTCATCAATGTGATTCCACTGTGGTGTTGCAGAGCTTCCTTGCTACCCAGGGAAGGATGGCTGAGTCAAAACCAGGAACATGGTCTCATCTCTACTTGGCAAAAAATCATGTATCAACTGGGCAATACAAGCTGCTACCCAGCAGTCTGAGGTGTTGATTCTGCAGACCTGTCCTGCAGACCCACCTTCCTTTTCCAGCTTCTACACTTCCACGCTTTTATGAGATGGGAGCAGTTCACCAATTTAAAAGCACAAACTCCCTCACCCTCAAATATCACCTCTGCAGATTGTAATTACCCTGGTCAGAGAGGGCACATGACAAATCCTGGTGGCGTTGAGAGCACCTCACAGATCATCCAGCTCAGAGCTGTGTACGTTTGAATGTCCTCGGTGACCCAAAGTTGTGCATCAGGGTAGCTCATTGTTTTATTGTAAATGTTGTCCCAATTCATGAGGCCATTTCTTGTATCTCTGGCTCTCCAAAGTACCAACAGGGTGATGAGCTTTGAACCACTGAGTTGCTTTAACAATCCAAATAAAAACAAAGGTTAGGACCTCATTCGTATGAAGCGAATCCAGCTCTAGTTACCATGACACCATGACAATCAACTTGTTTACTGCTTCAAGGTACAGTCTAAACATTCTTGGCATGTCATTTGCATAGCAATATCCAGAATGCTTTGTGTCACTCTACTGTATTAGAGCTCTGCAAACGCATTGAAAGGTTTCTTTACACATATGCTTAATTAAAGAAGAAGAAAGGAAGAGAAAGGAGAAGAGAGCTTCACTTTTGATAGCACGTTTAATACAAAGTGTAACCTGAACTGTGTGCAAAATTAAACACAAGAGCTGGATATATGTCCCCCATACGTTCTGTGGAAACGGGGAGGGGGCTAATTATCGAACAGAGGGTGGAAAGCAACCTAAGAAAATCTAAGGCTCATTCTGACAGTGTATTTAAGTGTGTGCTTAACTTGAAACAGGTGATTGACTGAAATACAGGAATGGAAAATAAAGACATGGAGAGCTGAGCAACGATAGGCTAGTAGAAGGAGAGAGGATAGTCACAAGGGGGATTCAGCTGGGCTGTGTGAATTGGCAGCGCTGCAAAAGGGCCAAGATGGGTGTGCAGGGTGAAAGCAGTGCTGGTTGCAAGGACCTGGTGGGTTGGAGGGTGCGTGTAGACCTGCGCTGGGATGCTGTGTACAGGGACGACAGTGTGGTGGTGAGTGATGCACCCATGTATCAGCTGGTATAAATTGATATGGGTCCTCTGCACTGCATGAAGCTCTGTTTGCTCACCACAGCTGGCTAGCTGAGTGTTGTCTTCAACAGCTGTGCAGGCAGGGCTGGGAGTAAAACAGACCCCCAGAAGCTCTATGGAAGGATGGGGCCTGGGGAGCAGACAGAAACTGGAGGAAGAATTGTGAATGATGGGAGTAAATGGCTGAGAGTATACAAGGCCAGAGCTGGGGTCATCTAGAGAGGTGGGGATGTCATCAGTCAGTGCAAGGGATGCTGGAAGCCCTGAAGGTGATGCTAAGCAGATGTGCAGGAGTAGAACAGGCTTTTGGGATGCCGAAGCAGCTAGGATCGGAGTTAGGAGAGGTTAAATCACTTCTGAGTGGGGCCAGGGTAGGACTCAGACAGACCACAGACACCATCGGGACCATTTATCTGCAGCCACAGGCACCTAGGTAGAAGGCATGAGGTCCAGCAGGTTTAACAATGGCAACTCTCCAGCTGCCTTGTCTCAGCTCCATACCCATAGCACAGTTAGGCTGGGGGCTTCTTGTGCTTGAGGGAGCATCCTGATGCCCAGGAGCTAAGGACAGGAGTTTCCCATGTCATCAACTTTCACTTACCTACCCCCTAGTACAGTGTGGTGTCCTCTGACCTCGGCACTGAAGAAAATTCAGATTTGCCATGGTAATATGGAAGATAAATATTTTCTGTGGATTCTGTGAACCTCTGAGATCCCAAATGACTTTACAGTAAGGCATGTTAACAATTCTGTGTCTGCTATAAGAAATTATTCTGCAATCCCATATCCTGCTCATAGCTGAGACCATGAGAGCAGACTCAGAAGACAGTTCATATCAGATGTGGACAGCTTGCTCAACAGGACAGCTTTTACAGGTCAGACATCTCTGTGGCTACCTGCAGGATCTAACTTCACATCCAGATCAGCATACATCAAATCATGCCAAGCATGAGCTGGAAAGCCACATATCTAATGTAGGATTATTTTTCTTTTTCAGCTTTAAGTAGTGAGAAAACTCTCAGGTAAAGAATTTCCGTGTGTGTCCTGCCTTAGGACTTAGCACAGTGATCAGAACATTTTTGGCATGGACATCTGAAGCAATAAATAGCACAAATCCTCTGAAGCAGATGTGGGCAAAACAGTGATCCACTGCTTGTGAGGGGGTCTGTTGTATTGTCTCCCTCCTATCCAAGCAGAGAAATGTGCAAACCATAGAAGAATTACAGCTAAGGTAAGATTCAAACATGGCCAGTGTGCTGCAATGTGATGTGATGTGGTAGCACATTATCAACTAAACAAACAAAAAAATAACTGAAAGCAGACTTTAATTAATAGACTTATTAAAAAAAAAAAAAAAAAAAGTGGCTTACAAATTCGCTTGTTCCAAGCTGAATTTATAACATAATTATTTTAGCTGGTAAACTAAACAAGTAAAAACCAGTGGCTAACAATAAGGGTGAAATATCTATCAGGTGAGATATCTATCCTCTTAGATGCTGCCCACAGTTTTTTACAGGGCTATTCAGATTTGTCACTGAAAAAACTCACTTGCCTATGTAACACTCATAATAAGCCTTGCTGGATTTTCAGGTACTAAGAATTGAATACCTGCAGGCACCAGCACAGAATCCAATCTGAATATTGCTCTGTAGTGAAGCAGCATGATCAGATGATGTGCTGCATCCCCCTTCAAGCCAGGCAGGCTTTTGTGAACTTTGAGCAGAGTAAGTCAGCCAAATGACAGAGTTGATTGATCCAGCACAACCTCGGAACAAGTCTGGGACACCCTTGCCAGCTCAGATGTGTACCCATCATCTTCTGCATCTTCACCGTCCTATTTGTCACCCCTATTACCAACCATTGCAGGTGAGGAGCCCTTCTGACATTCTACCTTCCTCTGTACAGTTGTCAAGATGTGGCCACCAGTAAAGAGACAGTGCCGATCTGAAAGAGTCTTGTCTGGTATGAAGGTCAGCGAGCAGACTGAATGAGACAGCTCCTAGGTATGTATTTCTGTCACTCTTCAGGTCACAATCTTTCTGCCTAATTCAGTCCCCGTACTGTCCTAGCACCACCTGGCTAGCAGAGATTTTTTTTTCTGCCAAGAGTTACGTATTCCAGTGGATTTCCTCTGGGTTTATATCATGTGAAACACAAAATGAATATGACTTTTTAAAAAACCCAAACAATACACAAACATACATTTTACCATACTATGCTCTCTGCCTAATTCTTCTGCCATGCTTACTACAAACCACCCAAACACTCCAATGCACATCTTGCACGTTTGTATGGATCATTTGGTATTCTTTGGTATTTACCTGGGCATTGACTGGGAAGGGGCTTCTTAAAAAAAGCAAGTGTGAGCCAAGACACTGCACAGTTTTGTAGCCTACCTGGGCCAGGATCAGTCAAATAGAAGAAGTTAGTCCTCTGCACAGGATATTTAAGTCTTTTTAAATCAAGCTAGGTCCAGATATATTTGCTCCCAGAGTCACTGCTACCATGTGTTCTTTCCAGTAATCTGACCATATCTGTCCACTCCTTTTGTGCTTCGAGTGTAAAATTTTCTGTCCAGAACCATTTCATGTGCCTAATGCTATTTTGGATGTGCTAGGGTGTCTGTGACATCCTGCCCAGGCTGGCAGAAAGGACCTACAGCAGACTCACATTTTTCTGGAGCAGTCACTGGAGACCAATTCAGACCAAATACTCCCACCCAACACCTAAGATATCAGCATACACCATCAGCATGGGAGCCACTTGTCATCTGCTGCAAGGTGAATTCATGGTCTGCGACTGATGTTAATCATTTTAATAGTTGGAAAGCTGAGGCTGAGGGAGAAAAAAGACATGTCTGACTGGATGGGCTGTCTCCAAGGCACATTTTGGGTCTATCCTGAGATTCTTTTGATGTGTTTTTCCAATTTGGTCTGTAAGTACTGGGTAATCAATATATGACGAAATGCAACTCTTTTCCATGTGTCCTTCATTGGAAACAAGCCTGACAGAAAATGTCAACAGGGAAAAGGGAAATTTGAGAAAGTTGCAGCAGAATGAGAAAGGAAATATAGCAAACTTAAGAATGAAGTTTTTTTTTCCTGTTTGTTGTCATTGCTGCTACTACTTAAAGGTTTGTGGGTTTTTTTGGTTAGTTGGTTTGGTTAGCTGGTTGGGGCGAGGTCGCCTTCTTTTGTTGTTTTTGTCTTGTTTTGTCTCTTTGTTTGGTTTGTGGTTTTGTTTGGTTGGGCTTGCTTTTTATTCAAAGATTTATGTATACTAGCATATATATGTATTACATAGTATAATATAGGGTACTTCCAGAGTAGTTAGCTGTCCAGCACCAGGCAGTCACTCCTGTCTAGTTACAGTCACATTAAGCAACAGGCCCAGTCATTTGCTGTCATTATCAGTGTCAGTATCCTAGGAGATCTCCTGATCTTGCATAATTACATCCTGATAAATGAGTACTTTGTGTTCATAGCAAAACCACTTTCAAAATTAATGTAATTGAGCTACTGTTGATGTACCTGTCTACAAATCATTAGGAATATCATATAAAAACATTTTATTTAGGGCCTTTAGTTAACATCCACCTAGATTTTAAAATAATCACATTCACAGACAAAATAATATCATTATTATAGAATCGAATTTCATAGCCTCTCTCAGGAACTTAAGGATTAAAAATGAAGCCTTGTTATCCCAGTAAATTTGTAGGTAAGATTCATTGCAAGTAAACAAGAGTGAAAGAAACACTCAGCTATACCTGATGTAATGCTTTTTCAAAGCAGAAACAGTTTGTTTACTCCAAACACTATTCCAGATCCATGGGGCCAGTACAGAGTTGACACTGTGTAAAATACATTAGCTGCAGATAAACTGAACTATGAGTTGTTGATCTTATGAAGGAACAACTACCCTTAAAATACCAATACATGCTTTAAACTCTAAATCTATGTGATGCAGTCTTTGTGTAGAATGAAGTGAGATACAGGAATAAAAATCAAAACCACATAAATATAAAAGCCAAACAGTGCAAATTAATATTACAATCGCTGTAAGTACACAGGTATTCAGTGCTGAAAAGCTTCTTCGTTCCAAACCTTTATTTTTTACAGGTATTTTTAATTAATCATGTTCATATTTTGTGCCTGGACTGCTGAAGGGAGAGTGGCTGCATATGTGATGGATGGGGTTTGGGTCACCCACACTCAGCAATGCTAACGGGTGGAAAGGAGAGTCCCAAACACCCTGCCCTCCTTCTCCTGCCAGGACAGACACCTTTGCACTGGGACACAGCTTTTAAAGACTCAATAGCATCTGAAGAGTCTCCTCTCTTCATGCTAAGGCAGATATAGCTCAACTTCTAGATAGAAATATGGTCAAAATAATATATGCTGGAAAATATGCAAACTGTCTGTGGATTTTCAAATGTGGTTCCTATTGTAATCAGGCAAGCCTGGGTGTTTTAGATACTAAAATCCTTAAGTAACTTTCAGAAACCTGCTGTCAAAACGGCTAGAGATAGAAAGTTGAAAATTGGCGTTATGACATACTCTGTAGCAGAGGTGCCCATGCTCTTCCCACAGCAAAATTACTTTAATTTGCCCAACCCCAGAGTCCTTGAAAATGACACTCTGAGCATTTGCAGTAATGATTTCTCACTAAATTAGAAAAATGCCCAACTAAGGAGGGATTATCTCTGCATGTGAATGTGGCATAATGACTGTCAAGTACACTGAGAGCCCCACTGGGCTTTGCAAGGTACACAGGGTCTGCAGCAGAGGCCAGCGCATATCAGAGAATATTAATACTGTCTTGTTGGGGGCATCCATTGTGATACTCTACTGCTGTTCAGACACAATTATACCATACAGGGGAATTCTCTTTGGTACTTTGCATATATGAGGTACCTTTTAGGGCCAAGGATGAGTCCCAAATTGTCTGGCTGACAAACTCAGTCCATAAAGGACCCAGGCACATGTGTGCACACACTCTCTGTAACGTGTGCACAAGTGGGACAGCATCACTGCAAGAGTTTGCCTTGAGGCTCACAGTCCATGACCGCTGTGCCTACAGAGAGGATGTGCTGCTGAACTTGGGTCTGCACACCCAGAAAGTCTCCTAGCTGCTTCCCAGGAGTCCAGCAGCTCTGGTCCCAGAGGACAAACTGTTTGTCTCCAGGTGCCTGCATGTTGCTGCCCAAGTTTCACGGCAAGCAAGAAGATGGACAGGCAGTGCCTCATCATCCCTGTCACACAGGAGGAAAGACTTTTCCTGGCTACCTCCACTCAGCCACAAACCAGAAGTATGAGGAGACACTTTTTTTTTTTTTTTTTAGATCAGTGCGTGTGCCATGAAGGACCAGCACAATGGTGGAAATATGCTGGCAGACAAGGATCTTGAGAGTTTCCACATAAGTGCCACAATAGCACTTCAACAGCAGCACTCAAATGCCCAGTGCTGGTGTTCCTCACATCCTACTGCCAGCCAATTGGCTCAAACCCACACCGTTGAAAAGGCACAAGAAGCACACACACATGCCTCTATGGACGCCCATTGAGTCCAGTGCCATGGCCCTGTTAAAGAGGATGTTGGGCCCCTTGGTAAACCTGTGTTAGGCTGTTTCTGTTTTGCAAAGACTTTTCAAAACAAATCTGGTAAATGCGGGCAGGAAGGGAGGTGAGGGCTAGAGAGGCTGCAGGGACCTGCTGACCCAATTAGGGTCCCCTGAGAGGTCTTTCCTGATGGAACTGGGCCACTGGGGAAAGAAGGACACATAGGGAACATCATGTAGCTAAGCACCATGTGAGACTGACTTTTTTAGCAAGATCAGGATTTGATCCCTTATCTGTCAAGTCCATCCCCAACAGTCATGGGAAAAGGAAACAGGACGATGCTGGCCACAGAGTGTCCTAACCACTAGCTTGCCTGATCATCTCCTCTCAGCGGAGTGATGAGTCAGAAAAGGAGGAAGCAGAGAGGGAGAAGCAAGAGGTCTATGGGTTACAGGAGGCAGTGGAGGAAGGCAGCCTGTCAAGGTGAGGAGTAGCCCAAACATTTTGTCCACATGTCCCAAACTTGATGGTGCATCACCTGCTTAACATCACCAAGCGCTTGCCATCTTCTAGCCAGGGGGAACACAAATCAGGACAGTCAGAGCAGGGCATGTGTACTACCTTGTGCCTGTCCTGCACTGCCACATCTCCACAGTCCCCTACACCTCACTCTGAACTGGGATGTCCCAAGGGGTCCACAGTGCCCTGTGGTCTGCGGGGCTGTGCTCTCTGCTCACCCGTGGGATGGTGCTGTAGGAGTCTCTATGTCTCCTGACCTCACAGTTATATGCTGCGAGGACCTGGGAAGGGCAGAGCATGGCACGTTTGTTTTATAGATACGACTTGAGGCTGTTCCAGCAGTGGCAATTTTACCAGCTCTACCTTCACCCTCGATGCCGGGGGATCCCAAACCCACAGATCCCCACACCGACCTCAGTCTGTGTGCAGAGCTGTATGGACCCTTTCCACGTGGATTTCCTGGGGTGACCGACACCTCCGTTCCCGGCTCTTCCCGGTGGCCTCGGTTGCTTCGGACCTGCTCCGAGATGAAGAGCAGGTACCGTCCCGGTGCGGGCAGAGACCGATGGCAGCCCAGCGACCCAAGCCCATTCCCCAGACCACAGGACATGAAACCCACCAGACCAGGCGGTGCAGCCCTGGCGCTCCGCGGGAAGAGCAGGGGCGCCGGCTGCGGGCGCAGAGACGGCCGCTGCAGAACATAGGAGAGCGCGGCTCCCTGAGCCCGAGAGAAGCGGGGTTCCCCGCACAAAGGGCTTTTCCCTAGGCAAACGGAGCGGCAGCGAGAGCGCGGAGTCCCGCACCGTCGAGATGCAAACGCCGGTCGGGCACTGTAGCCGTCTCCCTGCGTTTGGCACCCCCGGGGACTGCGGGACCTGCCGGATGTTTTTCGGCCGGGGTTCTTCACCGAGAAGCTGCGCGTAAAAACGGGCGCTCTGCTTCGCCGGCGGCAAAGCGCTGCCGGGAGGCTGCGAGGCCGAAGCGGGGCTGGCTGAGCCCGGCGGCGGCGCAGGGGGCAGCCTCAGCAGCCGAGTCCGTTCCTCCCCGTGGTAACGGTGGGCACCTGGAGAGGGGATCTGAGCCCAGCCGCCAGCCAGGTCCTTGTATTCACCTATAGTCGTACGTACAGGTGAGTGCAAATGATGTATCTCTCTCCCGTAGGCTTGAGAACATGAAGGGAGTGGTAAAGGGAAGGGAAAGGTGTTCTGTCGAGCCAGACTCCAGCCCGACCTATAGGTCCATGAGAAGGACGGAGAGAGCCCCCGAGACAGGCTACAGGGGACCCCCGCACCCTCTACCTTCAGTGCAGCCCGGCGAAAGGAGAAACCCTCACCATCCGCGTTCGCCAGGGCAGGGGAATCCCGGTCCTGATGCCGGTTACGGCGGAGAGGGACGGAGAGAGGCTGTGGTCCCGGCGCACGCACGCGGACACGGAGCAGCTGCTTTCTACGTGAAGGGAAATAAATAAACCAACAACGAGCTTTTATTTTTACCATCATCATCATCACCATCATTATTATCATTGCCATTTCTCTGCACATAAATAAATAAATAAATATCTCCCGCGGGGGTTGAGGGAGGAGGACGGAACGATACAGCCACAGCTGCGCGCCCGGCAGCGACGAAGTCAAAACCAAACCTGAACAATTTTGGAAAGACAATAAAAAAGTTATATAGATATAATAACCCAAACAGTCCCGACCCTCCCATCCGTCCGCTTTTGGGAACAGCCGAGTAAACGGAGGGAGCCCCGGTACAGCATCCCTTCACCCGTCGTCCCGCAGCATCCGCGCCTGGCTCGGTGCACCGGGAGGTCTGTGAGGACCCTCCCGGGTCCGGGGCTGAGCCTGCAGGGCGACAACTGAGACAGCACTACTGGGGCGCCTTGGGTCCTAGGGAGCTGTTTATTTACAACACGGACACTCACCCCCATGGGCTGGGGGTCTAGAAAGGTCAGAAAAATCCTTCGTAAATTACACAGATTATACAAAACGGTATAAAATCCTTCGGTTGCATGTCAGCACCACAGCAGACCGAACACCCCATCCTGCTTTCACCACAGTTCTTGGGAGGGCAGAGTGCGTGTGCGGGGGGCTAGGGGGTGACTGCGAGGCCTCTGTCGTCCTTCCCCGAGGAGGACGGAGACATGCGCAAGTCCTCGTCATCTTCTGAGCACTTCGTGGTGGAAAGGGACGAGCATTTACAGCTGTGGCCGGCCCCCCCGCCCCGGTGGGAGCTACTTTTGCCTTCTTTCTTGTGCTTGACCCGTCGGTTCTGGAACCAGATCTTCACCTGCTTCTCGGAGAGGTTCAGGTAGGTGGCGATCTCGATTCGCCGCAGCCGGGAGAGGTACATGTTGGAGGCGAACTCCCTCTCCAGCTCTAGGAGCTGCGTGCTGGTGAAGGCGGTGCGCATCCTCTTGCTGCTGGGCAGCTGGCTGGACGTGCTGTCTGTGAAGCGGAACGCACCGTCAGGACCTGCGGGCCCACCGCCACCCGCCCCGCAACGCCGAGCACCCGACAGTCCTCGCTGAGCTCCCCCGCCGCCTGCTCTGCGGGACCGCAACCCTCCAGCCCCGGGGGGACGGTGAACTGGCAAGTGGTTGCTGGCCCGGAGTGCGAGGTCACCGGGTGTCGGGACCGCCTCCCCCCGTTCCCACCGCCTGGGTCGTAGGCTCGGCGGGCAGCAGCGGGGCTTCCCCTGAGCATCCCACGGCGCGCTGGCAGATAGAGGTGCCAGGATTTCTCACCCAGCGTGTGGGCGCAGGGCAGGGATTCCCCGCCCCACGTGCCTTCGGCAGGGTCCTGTCCCTCCCGGGGACCACCATCACGTCCCCAAAGCGACCGCGTTTAGCATGCAGGCCTGCAGACCCTCCCCAGGCATGTCCCCCTTACCCACGGAGATGCAGTGGAACTGCCGGGGGTCGGGCAGCGGGTAGGCGCCCTGGTAGAGCGCCGGTGCGTGCCCGACGCTGACGGTGGAGACGGAGTGCTGCTGGCGGGCCAGGGGCGAGTGGCAGTACTGGGAGCCGAAGGGGGGGAAGGAAGCCTTGATGAGGGGGATGGCGGGCGGCGGCGGGTGCAGCTGGGAGGCGGTGACACAGAGCGGGCAGACGCAGAGCAGCCCGGCCTTGCGAGCGTGGCAGGCGCCGGCCGACAGCCCGGGCAGCGGGTGCGAGGGGTGCACGGCGTAAGGGAAGAGCGGCGGCGGGGGGCTGCTCTCGCCCTTCTTCTCGCCCCCCTCCCGCAGCACCAGCGAGTCCACCAGGAAGGAGCGCGGCATGGCCCCGCGCAGAGCCCGCGCAGCGTCCGCGCAGCACCCGCGCAGCGCCGCTGGCCAGCCCGAGTGGTGCTGAACGGCGCCCGCCCGCCCGCTTTAAATAGCGCCCGCGCCATGTGATGGCGGCGCCGGGGCGCTCAATAGGCTTTCTGTGCCTCTTCTCTTGGCATGCACGCCGCACGCTCCCTCATTATTTCCCTTGTTAACTAAATGAACTGCATAATGTACTCTATTCTTGTCGACCCCACCCACGCCGTAGCAGGCGGCCTCTCCCCTCCTCTCCCTTTGGCGGGGTTATTTTCTCATTCTCTCGCGATTTAATATTCTTTTCTTTCTCTTTATCGCTCTCCTTCTCTTTCAGCCCAGCTTTCAGTCCGCTCCCCCTTGTTTATTTTGCCGCCTGCAGCCGCGGTCTCTGCCGGCGCCAGCTTCCCCTGGCAGTCCCCCGGCACCTTTCCCACCTGTGGCACCAGGTCGGCCCCCCAAGAACCACCGGCCTCTCTCTCTCCCCTCGCCGCCAGGCTGCATCGTCCTGGTTACCGCGTCCGCTGCCGTCCCCAGCCCCGTGTCTTTGTTCCCAGCCCGGTGCCGGGACCCGCTGCTTATCGCTGTCGCCGCCGTCGGGCGAGGGCCCCGGACACCGAGATGTGCCAGCCAGTGCTCTACTGGCCGGTACACCCGCCCGGCCCCGGCGAGGGCGTGGGTGCCTGGGTACGGATAACGGCCACAGAAAGCCCCAAACAGCGCGGGTGTGTTGGTGCGGGTAGAGAAACCCCGACACGCAGATACCGCTCCGTGTCGGCGGTACCCACGGCGAGCGCCTCAGCGGCGGGAGAAGAGGTGCTCGGCACTCTCCGCGTGTCTTTATACCTGTTCCCTCTACCCGGTTTTAGCGGTAACACCCGCCGTCGAGCTCCACGTACCGCAGCTCTGGCCCCGGTCCCGCACCGGCCGCGCCCCGGACCGCCGCGCCCCGCTTAAGTGTTCCTGAGGCTGTGGGGACCGACAGGGAAACGTGTTATTTCTCCCGTCGGATGAGAATTAGCGTAAACACACCGGCAGTGTCTGGATTTGTTAGCACAGCGATCTGCAAAACTTCCAGCGCGGTATAAAGCTAATTTCTGCGCGTTCATCAGAGCTAACGTGCACTGGCGCGGCGGCACGGCGTCCGCCCAGGAGACCTCGGCGTTGGGCTCCCTGGAGCTTTTTGATTTTGCAGGTGAATAAGAAATGCTAACAAATAAGAAAAAAAAATCATTGAGATACGTCTTCCTCCCTGCTCTTCCCGTTTAATATACGGGAAAGAAAAAGACGAACGCACCCGCCGACTCCTGTCAAAATGTGGAGATATTTCTCCCTACAGCAAATCGCCTCAAAAACAGATGGACTTTTCCAAATAAAGAGAAGGAAAAGCCTTGGAATCAGTGTAATCCTGCGTTTCTGGCTTGTGCAGAGGCTGTTCTTTCCTGCAGTCGCATTTCTTACTGAAATCTATGGAAGTTATGCCGAGAGATTGTTGATGCCCGAGCCTAGAATTGTACGTAAGTGCACAAATTAATAGCGAAAAAAACAGAACGAAGGAAAACGAATGCTAGTAAAAACTCAGTCCCACAATGATTTAGAAAGGATTTCCAAGTGCCATTCCCCTGAAAGCGTTAACGTGGTTTGTTTTGGGTTTTTTGTTTGTTTGTTTTGTTTTCTTTTTAGGAACTGGTAATTTAAAGCATTTTCCCCTGAGCTGATGCCCGGGACAGGGCATCTCTTCCCGCTGAGAAGTGGCCAGCCACCGAGGCGGGGGGGATTCAGCCTCAGCCTGAGGGATTCCCGCTGCCCAGGGGCTGAACCCCAGGACTCCGAGCCGCAGGGAGGCAAAGGGTTAACAGCTCCTGAATGCACACCAAGCCCAAAGCTACTGGGAAAGAATATCCCAAAAAATAACCAGTTTTTTTTTCCAGCCGCTGGACCTTATTGAATGTCATTGAAGAAAGTTTTGAATGCCAGATAAAGAGAGGCGAATTAAAGTGTGTGACAGCAGAGGATAAGCAAACACAAAGAGAACTCTGTCACACTTTGGGCAAAATCCGTGGGCTTTTTACCAAGCCTCTTCGCTATGATTGAATTAAGTAATAGGAAAACATTTTCTTTCAGTTTAGAGCCATTAGACAAAAACTTCAAAGCGAATAACACTTTTTAATGTGCAGCCCAACAATGGAATCTGTTTTGTGCTGAAATGTTTAAATGGTTTGTTGTGCAACTGTAGGCTGAAATAACCCAGACTGCAGCAAAATAGCATCCTTCAGGAGGTTTTATGAGCGCTTGAAACTAGCACAGACCTTTAATCCCAGATCTTTAAACTGGCCTCCCCTGTCTTTTTCGCCATTTTTTTTTCTTAGGGGAAATTCGCCTCCTATGTTTGCCATCTCGAAGCGATCGCCACCAAACGAAAACGGCACCGGGCGCGGGGGAAAGACAGCCGCCGAGGGGTACGGGACACAGGGGGCTCGGGGGGACTTGGGGGGCACGGGGGAGCCCTCCCAGGGACAACGGGAGGGCCCCGCCAGGACCTGCCTCTGCCCGCTCTGCCGCACGCTGCCGGGCTGCCCCGGCCCTGCGGGGGGTCGTGCAGGGACTGGGTCCCCGCTACCACCGCGAAGTGCGGGCGCTTGGGCTCCGGAGGGAGAGAAATGTTGGGTGGTAAATGCTACCCCCGCGCCCGGGTCCCCTGCACGCTCTGTCACAGCTCCCGGAGAAGTGGGTAGGGAGAGGGAGGTATTAAGGTGCGCATCAGCTCGGGGGCGCCTTCAGTAAAGGGAGGGTCAGATATCATTGCGGTGAAGAAGGAAAGGGCAAAAGTGTTAGCACTGACAGAGCCCTTGGGGGCTGGGAGGCCGCTATCACTGCTGCCTGCGAGGGGCGAAGGTGTCACACTGCCACTGCCTGGGGACAGCTGCATGGACATTGGCTTTTGGAGGTCCCTCATAATTTTGGGGGACCAGCCGTTGCCTTTTGTGACGAGGCCCTCACTCTCCGGGGATGTTGCCATTAATATCTGGGGGTGGGAGGTGACACACGCCTTCAGTTCCTGAGGAAAGCATGGAGAGGTGCAGTAGTTCAGGGGCAGGGCAAGGTGATGATGGGATCCTGCTGGGATGGGACAGAATCACTGTTTCCAAGGAGAACATGTCCTCAGTAGCTGAGAAGAGTTCACGGTTTGTGGGTAACTATAATATTCTTCAGCCTAGCCCAATAGATTATTTTCTAATGGCAAATAACAAAATGTAAATCAAAGCCATTACTGAACCACAAGGCACACACCGTGTGGTGGATTGCCCAAAGGATGTGTCTTTTTACATTGGATAAGCACACCCAGGAGCAAGCCCATAAAGTACCTGTGCACCCCTTTAATTAACTTGTCCACAGAATGAATCTGAGTTTACTTGAATAACCAGAAACATATTTTTTAAAACATCACTGCTTTATCAGCAAATTTGATTTTTGTGTACTGTACTTTTCTCGTTGGTCTCTTGCTTCATTGAATGGCACTAACGGTATGAACAGATAGCCAAAACTTATTATTTTTGGCTCCTGACTCAAACTGTACTCTGTACAGAACGAGTGTTTCCTCATGGCCTTATCTTGCACACTGACACAGCAGTGCCTGCCTGACCACTTGGTTTTGCAGTGTTTATTTCTATAGCATCTCAGAGGAGAGGTAAAGAAAGGTCCTTTCTGCTGATGGACCACTAAAGCAAAGTGATGAAGGCTGGTACCTATCTGGGACCAGCAGAACATGGTGCTTGCGGTGTGTTTGTGTCACTCTGTATTTATGTGAAGTTCAGTGTCTGAAAACTTCACTATATATTTTTGCACTGACTTGGGTCAAATGTTGGAAGTGTCTGTCACCCTCAAAGCCAGGGCTCAGGGAAGGGAAGCAGTCAGATAAATGGTGAGAACACAGGTATTGACCATCTGCAGAAAAAAAAACAGCGAAACAACAACAACCAAAAAAACACATCACACCACTTTTTATCATTTGTTCAGTGGTCTACTTTGCACTGTCTGTGAATACAGTCAGAGAAGCAAAAATAAAACCCAGTCTAAACATAGGCCACATCACATCAGACCAGAAGCTTATGTACAGCCATAACTCCCCTGCAGCAGTGGCTGTAATGGAAATCTGAGGAAGTCTATGGGAAAAGGGCAAACACAGGGTAAGCCTTCACTGGCTTATTCCTGGCCTCCAGTGATCCATAATGCAAAAGCTTCCAGAAACACAGGTTATATGCTTGTGTTTAATTCCAGTTCTTCCAAAATAAAGGCAAACCCACAGTTTTGTTTGTCATGGAGTTGCCATATTTTTTTCTTAAGCTCTAGCTTAATCTATCAATTCCTTCCTAATTTATCACTGTATAAATCCGATAGCCTGCCAGCAATGGCTTTCACCATGAAGTCCTGATACATTTATGTCACGGTTCATCTAATTTCCACCACAAGCTATCAAGGCAATAACTCCTCTATGCTTGTAAAACCTGTGGCACAGAAAAACCAAATCAAAGCTGCTGGTTTCCAGGACCTGTACTATTTTCCTTTGATGATTTTCAACAGCAGATATCTAGGGTAGAGATTTGCCTTTTAGTTTTTATTCAGGTCCATTGCTTGCTACTAGGGTGGGTCTATAAGTGAATCCTGTAATCCCCTTCCAAGAAGACAGTTTGCTGCTCTGTTTCCCCTCCCTGATTTGTCCTTCCACTCAGGAGGGGACGTCAAAGAAGTAGTTGGACAGGAATTGTGAAAAAGTAGCTGGAAAAAATACGAACATCCTAAATACTCACACAATTGGAAATAGACTCTTGCTTTTATAGAGAGACCACATTTCAGACTGGTAGTGACCTCGTAAGACAAAAGGACATACAGGATAGATAAATTCTTGAGAGTAATGAAGATGAGGAATTGCAAAAATGAGCTGGATATGGATTCTGCAAATCTGGTTCAATTGTTAAATCATTAGAGATATGTTCCTTCAACCTCAGAATCCACCCTGTTTCCCAGGCATTTTTCATTGTCATCTTTTAATTTTCCCAAATTTCTCACCTTTAAGTATGCCAAGTCCTTTAAAAACTGTAAGTTTTTGAGGTTTTTAGTTTACTCTTTGAGAACATCCAAGGGAAAATCCTGTCATCTCATATGATAAGAGACTATACAATATCTGTTATTTCTATGAAGCCTTTGAACAGTTTTCTGCAGTCAATAAACTTTGCGGTTTTTAATCACATTCATGTGACAAGTACTAAACAAACCATACTGATCTGTAGCATGTGTACTTCATGTTATGGATGCACTTGTTATAGTGCTGGCTTCTTATCCCCTACCCAGTGGATCTGGAGGGTTCTGCAGTGGTCGTAGTTATTGCTGAATGAGACATCTGGTTACTGCATTCTGTGATAGTAGAGAGACAAGGTCTGTGCATAGGTATGTTAGAGTCTCTGTTGAAGATCTTTCTTCAACTTCTCCTAAATGAACTTATACAGGAAGGTGGTAGGAAAAAATAGACTTTTCCTGAACCATTTAAAAAAGAATACCAAAGACCTGAAGATGTTGGGGTCAATAAAGACACTCAAGATCAAACTCTTTGCTTGGAAAAATATTAGGACTTAATCTTCTCAGTTGCCCAACACACAGAAGACATTTCCTAGAGGGTTTTGCAACACTGCTATACAGTTGCGTGCAGAAACACACCGCGAGGAGGAGCATGGCAAATGGGGCAGGGTGTTTTGCTTTGGATCAATGACTAGCAGGTTGTGCACGGCAAGTGACCATGGTTGTGAGAAGGGAAGGAGACTTGTTTGCCTGCAGCAGGGTTTCCTGGCCGTTGCTGGTGGCACAGAGAAGAGACAGAAGCTGAAAGTTGCAGATCAGAACTGTGTGGCTTGATTCCTTCTTTGATGTTGGTGAATGCTTATTCCTCAAGTGTTTATCATGTGTGAATGTGAAATTATTATCTTAGATGTTTATTCAACTTGTGTAAAGCAGATATCACCCAGGCATGTTAATTACTTTAACTTGCCAGTCCCAGCAGCGGACTGAGAAGAAGAACACTCTGAACTGATTAAAAATTTTTCTTCTTTTTATTACATTTTGAAGACTTCAAAAACCCTTTTGAAGACAGTGGAGTATTCGGAATATATGAGGTTACATGTGTTTGTGTCTTCATATCTGGGTATGAACTTGTGTATTATATTATTAAACAGATAAATCAATATATTAAGTGTATAGGATAGGGCTGTACAGCCAAATACAACCATATTGTAGCAATTTCATAGAAATTATTTCATGAAAGCTGAGCACAGCCCTTTGTTGACCTCCCTATATTTGTATGGAAATCATCCAATACACAGCAGAATATTTTTTTAGAGACACAAAGAAAGCATTAGTTAACAAAACCATCCATATGGATATCCAAGTCAGTGTATGACAAACATGTGTGATGTCACTGCATTTTTTGTGTATTTCAAATGCAAGTAAAGCCTATGAACCTCATTCTTCCCCTTCCTTGTTTTTGTAAGTATACTGACCCTACACATGAAAGTTTGCATTTGTAGTTGTTATAGCCTGTCCTTGGCTAGTAACAGACCTGGGAAGTTTCCTAGTTGAAATGTGAACTTCACAAATCTGACTGTTTTTTGCTTCATGCCCTTTTGCTGCTAGATATTCATCTTCCATATTTGGAGAGTGGTGACAAAGGCTCTCCTGTCCTGTGGCCCTGTGTACCTGGTGTGCAGAATCACAGCTGAGCAACTGCTGGGGATGTGCACAAGCAAGGAGATCCAAAGTTACTCTTGAAGCAGATCACTTCTTGGCTTTTGTCTAATGCCCCAGTCCCATCCACCATGGGCTAAGGTGGTTCCCTCCATCATGCTTCAGAGATCGTTGATCACATGATTCTAAGCAGAGCTGTCTTATGTTTTGGGAAAGTAACCCAAAGCTCTGTGTTCTGATAGCTTTATGAAAAAGAGTATCCCATGTTATGGGCCTTGTGCTCAATGGGAAGACAGCATACCCCAAAATACAGGTTGGATATCATGGACTTCTGGAATCCCAAAAAACTCGTCAGACCCTTGAACTTTAACTCTTGCAGTTTGTGTGAAATACTTACCTATGAAAGGATACATTTGTGATAGTATAAATGCTTATTGGCAGCCATTCAGAATATTCTTTATCCCCTGTAAGAGATTAAATAACCTTAGTCAAACTTCATTTTCCATATAGTGTTACTGTGGGTACATAAACTCTTCTCAGTGTGTTACCTTCCACTGTACCTATTACAGACATATAGGGAATGTGCTGTTTTAAGAGGAGAGAGTCTACAAAAGAGCTGGTCACCCTTGGTTCCATTTGTAGTCAATGGGGAGAAACAGGTACTTGAAGGGAGGGATTTGTCTGACTTATTTCATAAGTCATTAAAATGAAATAAATCCCATGAGAAACATGAGTCTCGTGTTACAGAGAACCCCTAAACGCTGAACCAAGATGTGTGTGTCCAGGTAAAGCCCACTTGCGCTGTCTCTCTGTATTGTTCTGTCTCAGCTGCTGCCTTTTCTCATGGACGGAGGCTGCAACTCTTCAAAGCATGGAGTCTCCAGGAGCCATGGAGCTGCACAGTGTAGTAGCCAGGAGCAGGCTGTGTGGAACCACTCTACTCCATGGCTTCTCCCATTTTTGTCTTCTACGTTTGAATCATTTGTCTTCTGATATCTTTGGCAGCTTGCATAGGTGAGGTCAGAGCCTTTAACTCCACTTCTGTCCTAGAGTATGGAAGCTAATTAGAACCCTGTGTGTTAAAAACATGTCCCAGGAGACTGAAGTGATTAATTAGATTTTGGTCAGCCATTCCTCTTTACTCTGTATTTTCTAACTTTTCCCTTCAGTTTTCCAACTTCACGCCTTCTTTGGATGCTTTCCTTACTTTTCCTCCTCTTCTTCAGAGTGTCTGTCATTTTTCCGTCATCATCTTCACTCATTGTCTTTGTTTTCTTGTCTTCAGCCAGATCACTACCTCAGTAAATGCAGTAGTTCTTCTAAGACCTTTGCATCCAGAAGTGTGAGAGGTTTGAGTCTGAATTAATGAGGTCTTCTAGTTGTCTCAATCAAAAGATCAATCCAGGAGGGAAGACATTTTTTTTTCACATTACACAGACACAGGGCTAGGGAAAAAAAAAAAGCCGTAAAAGAACAGCATTTTGTCTGCCACAGATTAGGAGACTACTGTGTTGGTCACAGGCATATAAAATGAAATTATAAATTAATCTTGTCTAAAGAACAGGCTGGGGGAAAATCGATGTTGCAATCAAGTAAGATGAGGAGAGAAATTTTAGAAACCTCTACAGATGTCAGGGGACCAATTGTGCCCAGAGATGAACAAACACTTAGACCAAATCTTCAGCACCAATTGAAAAATCTCAGCAATTGCATAAACCATTCCTTTTGCTTCTTGAGAGATTTGAAACAAACTTCTACTTGTCCTCTTTTTTTTTTTTTCATGACCAAGCTTAGATCAAATATTGAAATAATTTCCTTCATGGGTAAAAACTTCTGGAAAGGGATTTGAAGCGAGAAAGTTGCCAGAATCCTCCAGACCCAACATGGCTTTTGGTGTGTTCGTTGACACACTTAATGTACACAGAACAGCACCCAAGAGATCTTTGCTAAGTAGTATCCTGGCCAGGTTGCTTAAGGATAAGGCATGCTCTGTAGGCAAAACATCCTTGTTATGGCAAAATCTGGAGGGTGAAACTGTGGCAACTACATGTTCTCCAGCTGGTTTGTCACTAAAATAGCCACAGATTTGGCTTGACCAAAGAGACGAAGCAGGGTCACATAAAAGGGCTTTAACATCCTGGTGAATGCTCACCAGTATTATCACCACACAGACACCTTTCCCCTGGGCCTGGCAGCAGGGGTGCAGTGCAGACCCCTCTCTGCAGCCTCTCAACTACCTGTGAAGACTCTCCAGTAGTGGCAAAGGCAGAGAAAGGAAAAGTGGCATAAACCTCCTACTTTCATTTTCAGTTTTACCCCCTTTAACAGATGAGATGTCCTATAGCAAAAAAAAAAAAAAAATCAAAAACCAAAAACCAAAAACCAAAAAAGAGACTGAAGTGTGTCTGCTACTAACTTCTATCTCATTTGTCTGAGGAACACTCTTTGTCCTTCACTTCATCAAATCCCTTCCTTTCCAGCAGTATAATCAGCCTCACATCAGGAACAGTCCTCCTCCGTTTAGAAGAGATGGGAGTTTTTTACCACTGATGATCTCAAAACTGTGTTCTCCTATCTGGATTGGTACAGCGAAGCCCAATTTGCTTTGCTTTTCTGAGCAGAATCCTGCATCACCTCTCAGTATAGGTAGCATCTTGCTCTTAAGCAAAGGCAGCGGCACTTTGGAGGAGGCTGTGACCAGTCTGGATATTGCTGGGCTTCTCTCTCCGATACTACAATCATTTTGATACGTGTAGCTAACAAGTCTTGGCCTTACCATCATCCTCGTCATGAAGCTATAGCACACTCTCTTCCTATGCCCAAGGTATTTTCCTCAGCTGATCTGTTTTGGGGTACCACCTTCTTCATCAGCTGGTCCATCAGCACTTTGGTCAGAGTGCTGTTTTGGGGCTAGGGAACCTTGGCTTCCCTCAGTGATACAGTGATAACAACAAAATCATTTGCAACACTGAGTGCTTCCATAGGGAGAACACAATCCTACAACTGTCCCCTATTTTAGACATTTTGGGGCAGTTATTTTTAGGCTTGATTACCTATCATTTTACTTGCACGTATCTTTTGGCTTTACTATGGTACTTAATGTGAAAAATTACTTTATTACACAAGATTAGAAGAACTTCCATGAGGCACAGCTGTTCAGCATCCCATTAGGTACAGTTCACAGCATTTAGCATTTTTTATATATACACACACATACAAAGGCAGACAGTGAGTGTAAATATGTGTATCACTCAGGGCAGCAAAGCTGCAGAACTTATTTCTCACAGATTTCAGGGCTTTAGCTCTGCTCCCCCGGTGTGTCAGGAACGGAGACGACCTGCAGGTGAATTCAGCTGCAGGCTGTTACTGCCCTGGCCTGGGGACATGGCCTCCTGGAGCTCTGGACCCCATGTTGTCCCTGCCCCAGGGCCGTCACATCTACTCCTGCACAGTCGGAGGTGGCTGGGTTAACGATCTTTTTGCAAGCTCATAGAAGTTGGATTTTAAAAGTAAGAGTAAGTATCTGATAGGTTTATTTTGTGTATTTTGGAGCAATAGATTCAGCAGAGCAGCCTTGTGTTTCTTAGAGGAAATGAAAAAGGGGTAGGAAGGAAGAAGAAAGCATTGTCATAAGGAGGCACAAGTGCAGAACTTCTGTTGTCTTGTGCCGTGCTGTTGCACAAGAGTGTGAATCTGTGTGTTGGTTATTTGCTTCCCTGGTGTGGTGGGTGGCCCAGCAGGAACACTTTTTTCTGAGTGATTTGTAGTAACATGAGTTTTCCTTAAGGAGATCTGGCTGTGGCCCATGAGGAGGACAGTGCTCAGCATGGCGGGCCCGTACCGGGGGCTGATCATGGCCAGGAAGCAGCAGAGGGGCCCCATCCCAGCTGGTGGTCCCCAGAGTGGAGCATCATCATGGCCAGACCTGCTCCCATCAGTCACCCTTCTGCACCACCAGACAGGACTCTGTGTCCATGGTGGCTGGAGAGGGTCACCACGAGTTCCAGCCGCACATTCCCAACCTGTCCCTGGAGAGATCAGCAGTCCCAGAGCCCATGCCAGGGTCAGAGTCATTTGTTTCTCTGCAGAAAGTTTGCAAAGAACAAGTGTCACACACGGTGCTCCCCTGGCCCTGTGCTCGGCTGGGGGGTGCAGCCCTTTCATTGCCCCTCGACCTCTCCTGCTGACCTTTTCCCTGCTTCTGCTCTTTTTCACACAGGGGATGTTTGTGTGTGGCTGTGAGAGGGTGTCCTGTTTGTTCTGTGGCCGTCACCATGCAGCACACACCAAAATGAGCTGCAGCAGGGCGAGGGCATCACTCGGGGACAGCTTCTGAAGCATCCAGACCAGTGGCTTTGCAGTGCCTGCTGGTGGGGTTTCTGCAGCACACGCTGCTAGTCATAGCCAGGAGCCCTCAAGCTCAGCATTAATGGTGGTAACAACTCCCTAACTTCTGTGTTGCTGCGTATTTCAGAAAGGCTCCTCTGCCTCTTCATAAATTAACATGGTTTAGATCAGCAGTAAAGTCTCCCTTAGAAGGGAGGAGACCTTCTGAGAGAATAGTTGTATTGGTTGCATGTGACACTGAATAAGAGCACAAGAGTACATGTCTACTCTGAACATGTCTATTCTGTCCCAAGCTTGTCTTCCCTGAGCAACCTGTTCCAATGCCTGACAACCCTTTCAGTGAAGAAGTTTTTTCCTAATATCCAGTCTAAACCTTCCCTTATCCTGTCATTTGCTACTTGGGAGAAGAGACCAACACTCTCCATGCTACAACCTCCTTTCAGGTAGTTGTAGACAGCAATAAGGTTTCTCTTCAGCCTCCTTTTCTCCAGGCTAAACAGCTCCAGCTCCCTCAGTCACTCCTCATCAGACTTGTGCTCCAGGCGCCCTACCAGCTTTGTTGCCATTTTCTGAACTCACTCCAGCACCTCAATGTCTTTCTTATGATGAGGGGCCCAAAACTGAATACAGTATTTGAGATGCAATGCTTGAGGCTGAAAATAACCATTGTGGGCTCCATGAAGCCTACCAGCATGCGGAATGTAATTCAGCTGGTTGCTGTTATTATTATTGCTGATTTTTTTTTCAGCGATGAATACAACATTCTAGTGGTCTCTGAGACCAACACATTCTGCAGACCTCTGGTCACTCCAGAAACTGCTGTCAGTGGCCTCTGCCTGGGAAGCATAGTGGGTCCTGTCCCGTATTTATTACAGGGTGTCATTTAGCATTCCTGGCTCCTTATATGTTACTAGGATCACAAAATGAATCTTCTCTGGCCTGCATTTTTGACACTGATCCTTGTGTCCTGTGATCTGAATTTTTCAGATTTTTATTAGCACTGATGCATATTTGACAGAAGAAAGATTCTCAAACAGTAGCTGATACCTGTAGCTGTTGACAAAGCTATTTTTTCACAGAAATCAGCATGGAAATTTTGGTCAGGATTTTAAGAATAGTTTCTTGTTTTCTGTGTTTCTTTACATTTGGGTCTTACTTCAAGGTTATATGGGCTTGTTTAATGCAGGCAAAGCAGCAGAAGTTCAACACAAGTGCCTTTGGTGTCCCCTTCAGCTATGCTCACAAGTGAGAAACAGGGGAGTGTAATCTGTCTGGCTTCTGTAAGAGGGGAGAAGTAACCCAAGATGTGAGTGTGGGCAAATAGAAGAACTCTGCCACTGCCACACTAGAGCATGTGTTTTACAGGGTAATGCCCATCTCTGCTGAAAAGCATCGCAAGTTTGTGTTGAGTATCATGAGGAACAGTGTGGAGTACTCAAGTGGAGCATCTCAGGTTTAAAAGTGTAAAATTCTCAGCTGTCTGCTCCTTAACTAATATGTACCAAAAGGCTGAAGTGTTGAGCATCACAATACCAGAGAAACCTGCTCTGGGGCAGCACAGCACGGTAGGGTTCAGACACATACCAGTAGCAATAGCACACTGGACTGTTGCTGTGCTGGTTTCACATGACCAAGTCATGCATTGTCCTACTTGGAATTAAAGGACGTGGGATAGACCCTCTTCAGGAAACTGTGGTGTTGGGTGCATGGGTTTGATTTGTTTTTTCTGCTGTTTCACTGTTGATTTGGCCATCTGGGAAGCCATGTCTGAGGACAAGGCTGAGTCTGCACTTGCCTCCTGCACAGACACTGTGATTGCTGAGCAGTAAACAGAACAGAAGGAAAAGTCACCTTCGTGGTATTGCTGGCTGGATGGTGAAGAAAAATGTACATTTAATTTCGCCCAAATTGAATGTGAAAATTCTTTCCCAGTCTTTACTTGGAGCTTCATCTCTGCTCACACAGACAGAGCTTTGCACACAGAAAAAAGGTAAAAACATCCATCAGCAAACTAGTGCTTGTGAGAAGGGCTTGGGATAGCTGAATGTGCATGTGTGTGCTCTTCATTGTGTGCTTGCAGGTCTTTTGGTACCATGACAATCTCAATTTACACTTTGCCCTGAAGTCATGGAGTTATGAAAACTGGTGTGAGACATAGATGTATCCCTCAGTATAAATTTTCCCAATTATTTCCTGCTATGTAAGTCCTTGGACCATGTAAACAAGAAAGTCACTAAAAAAGTTTTGACTTTACTCAGACTGTTGTGTTCTTTATGTGTCATTTCACCACAAGTAATGGCCCAGTTCACATTTTTTGGCTAAAGCAATCAAAGAAAAGTGTGTAACATCACAACACCTTGAAATGTAACCCACCTGCAATGACACTGCCCTTTTTTGCAGCAAGTATCCTTGTTTTGTGCAGACTGGAGAGATGAGTTTAAGAAGAGTAGAAGGCAAAAGCCTTGTGACACATTTGCATTATTTTGTGTACCTTCTCTTAATTCAGCATACAGGCTGACATGAAGGAGTTTTTAACACTGAATGCCTGTGGAAGCATTTTAGATACTGGGGCAAATTATTTCTCCTACATGGGAAACTTGTTTGGAGCAACTTATCTTGTATGTCATTCTCTCTCACATATTTTGGTACACACTTGCTTGGAAATATAGTAGAGATAAAAAAACCCAGCAAATTAGGAAAAAGTGGAAGTCACAAAAAGGTGTTCTGGTTAGCACAGTGTTCAAAAAAATTGTAAAATAACGAATAATGAAGAGGATGGAAAACTCTAAAACAGACAGGGTAATTGTTTTACCATTTGATATTTATGTATGTTAAAATACAAGGGAAAAATCAGGAGCTTGGTGGGTCAGAGAAGAAACCTGGCTTCCTTTGGTTGTATTAGTCCCAAATCTGTGAGTGCACCTGTGTAACCTGTCCTGGGGAGGATGCCAGTGCAGTTCCACTCATTACAGCACCTTGCTAAAAGCACCATGGCAGGAGAGTTGGAAGAATACAGTCCAAGCAAGGTGTTAGGAAACTAGTCTAAACCATTGGGTTTTCACCTTGATGATGTGGTCTTTATCCCCAAGCCCCTCCAGACAAACATTGGAGGCAATCTGTGCAGTGGAGCAGAACTAGGTGGGGCAGTCCCTTGTAAATGTTATATTTCTAGTGGAAAGATACTCAAAATCATAGTAGAACTGTTAGAAACCTAGAAAGCTAGCTGCAAGAAAAGATAGGCAACTCTAATGCTTGCCAACATAACAGTGAACATATCCTTGTTAATATTGTGGACTGGATAGAAGTGGTTGGTGTCTAGCTGTGTTGTGTATTAACAGGTATCTCATTGTTATCCTCCTCATGGCCATGACAAAAAGGAAAAAACATCTGAACTGCCCCCCTGAGAGGGACAAGCACAGACGCTGCCTGAAGGAAGGCAGAGGGAAGGGGTGAAGAGTGCCATACCCAAGGGCACTGATACCTGCCTGTCTGGGCACAACGTCTTTCTGCTGAACCAACCACATGATGGGCTGAGGTCCCAAGTGGTGGATTTCTTGGCACTCTAAGTAAAAGAGAGCTTGAGATTCCACCAATTCGCTTCACTTTTGTGAAGTCAGTAGGTGAACCTGTAAAGATCAGGGTCCTAACAAATAAAGATGAAGGTCTTGCAAAATCAAGAGATGAGTGCTATTAATGAAAATGTGACATGGAAGCCAAATACTATATATTTCTGAGGCTTTCCTCATGATTTTTCGTTGCCTCAGGTTGGCAGTGTTAGACAGCTTCACAGCTAGAAGGCAAAACTGCCAAAGGTGGTTTTTCTAGTGTTTTCATGTCTTAAAGTTTCTTTTTTTTTCCATATAGCTTTACAACATCCCAACACTAAAAATCCCAGCCAACACCAACCTCCCTTTTTAAAGTTGGATGTTGCTCACCATTGTTCTCCATGTGCCATCATCACTTTCAAATGAAAACTGGCACTTCTGTAAATTGGACAGAGAGGAGCAACTGTCAGTTTTCTTCAATTGGAATTTATGGATTATACTTTCCAGCAGAAAAAACAACCTTTTAAAGAGCTTAGTGGCATCTGAAAATACTAGATATTTAAATTCTCATGTTCACCACAGTTTCAACAAATACTGTTTTCACTATTCAAAATTTTACAGTAAAAATAAGGTAATAATCAAGAGAAATTTTCCCTTAGTCATGGAAAAATGTCCCCAGCAGTCTCACAGAATAGCTCAGAAGAGTTAGGCACATCTTTCATTAGAATTAAAAACTAATAAAGGACACAGTGAACACCCAAATATGAGAAACTCCAAACAAAAAAAGTAACCCATTCATTTGATGTTTTTTACAAACTGTGAGTCTGGAAAATATAAAAAAGTTTTAATTAAAATGCTGCTGCTCACAATGTGTATAGGTTTTGTGTTTTTTTTTTTTTCATTTTCTTAGGCTAACATATCATAGCTGCTCTGTTGCTGCTTCTCTTTGCTGCTTCACATCAGCCTGTGGGTGGCTGGACACAGTGGATGTCTCCTGGTATTTGTCCACCTCTCAGCATCCAAACAGGACCGGTGCTGAGAGACTGAGGGTCCTTACAAGGGGAAAAACTGTTACCTCTACGCTTCCTTGCCTAAAATTAAACTTTATTTCTTAAATATTACCACATCTTCAGGTTTGTGGTCAAATGTACTTAGAAGTCAGTGAAAGAACTGCCATTGCTTCCAATGGCTTTTGGATACCTATCACCTTGCAATATTTTCCTGTGTTTTGTTGTTGTCCACGCTTCAATGGATTTGTTTTGTGCTGTTTTCCACACCAGCATGAGGATCAAAGTTCAGAAGTCTCTGATCCTACTTCTCCTTCATGGTTTATATTCACAAAGCTTTATTTCCCATTCTGACATTAGGGGGTCCCTGGAGCACAATCCCGCCATCCTCCCCATGTCCTGAAAGTGCTAACAGCAACAGCAGCAGCTGCTGAGCACTTTAGGGGGCCTGCAGACAAGGGGAAGTCTTGTATGACTAAATGCAAGGTAGGAGCTCACATCAGGTGATACATCTTGCTTAGGATGTGTTTACATTTGAATTTTTGTAGGGAGTAATAGCATTATTTTGAAGTGAATCTCCAACCACCACCTCACATCACACTCAGGCTTAGCTGACAGAATGGTTTGAGCATATGAAAGACAGGTGCGTTCTGGAGAACAGCAAAACGGGAAGTTCTGCCCAAGAGGCACATCAAGTGGGCTACAACCCATAAACTTGGACACCAGGATCTGAAACAGTTACTCCAGAAGCAATGAAGCAGAGGCATGGTGGAGGTATTTGATCCAGGAGACCACTCCAAAGCTTGTTCAGAAGATAGTCTCTCATCTGAGAATGAATGTATTATAGAAGAAGCGGTTGCAGCACTGGAGGTTTAAGGTTACACACTTGCCCCTACAGCACGGCACTACTGCAGGGGTGGGCACAGCCCTGGAAGGTGAAGGGCACCCAGCTCTGGGTCAAGCACATCCTCTCCCCAGCCAGGCCATCCGAATTCATTGTGCTGAATCTGGGACTTTGTTTCCAAGCTATCAAGTGGATGGAAACCTGGGCTATAATGGGAAACCAATTCATCTGAAACCTAAATACCGTTTTTTCTACTCCTAATAAGTATCTAGGTTTTTACCATTTTGCTGATGAAATAGCATGGATTTGGTGCCTTAAACTTGGCTTTCTCATACTGGGAAATCACTGATAACTATGAGAGTGTTTTGCACTACTCACACATCAGTCCTGGAGCAGAGGAAGCCACACTCAGTGCATGGGCTATCCCCCTCTATCTATACCTCTGTGGCTATTTCCCCACAGGTCACTATTTTGAAGATTCACCTCCAAAAAAAGAGAAAGAAGCAGAGTGAACGCTTGCTACTGGGTGCCACAGCTTCTCCTGGAGGACAATTGCCCCTCAAGCTGCACACAATACAGCATTTCTTCCAACACAGAGGCTAAATCTTGCAGAGGGAATTATGAGGCACCTGAGTCACATTTACTGCCTCCTCATCCATGACAGACTGGTGCACCCAGAACTAGAAGAACACTGAAGAACAAGGGTGTTAAAGCACAGAAATAACTGAAGTCCACTTTCTGTGCTAAGTCCAGTCCAATACATCCACCTTACTATACAGACTTGGTAAAATCAACAGTATTTTTTCCTTTGGTGACACTATGTGTAGGAATTGACAAGTTTTACATTGGCTAACATTTTTAATGCTTTTACAGGTTTTGCTTATTAGTTTTATCACTAGAATAAAATGGACAGGTTTGTGAGAGATAAGGATGTAAGTGCAATGCAATTAATTAATGCAATTAATAAAAGGAAGGACATTTGTCTTTCTGCAGCACAAGAAGAAAACCAGATGCAAACATATTCTTGAGCTTCTTTTCTGCATTTGAAACTGTCTCCAAGGTTCCTTTGTCCACTTTCTAGATTGTTCATAGAAATGTATTTCTCAAGCAGTGATTATGGTTTCACAATGAACATAAAGGTCACTATCAGAATAAAAAAATTAAAACCTCCAATTTTTTCTTTTACTATTAACTTCAAATATGGAACAAAAAAAGTCTTTATTTCCATCAATAATAGATAAGGGTCAAAGGCTACACATTAAAATCCCCTCCATTAGGCACAGTCAATTGGATTTTGAAGTTTGGTTTTCTATTCTGGAGACTTGGTTGAGAGCTAAATGTAAGAAGTCGTCACATTTCCTGGAAAAAAAAAAAAAGCCTGGGGACAAAGGGACCTGCTGATGAGTGTTCACACAACTCTGGGCTGTGACAGCAATACGGACTCAGTTCTGACTCCTAGCTCTAAGGAGGCAGTGATGGATGACGTCCCAGTGTGAAGGCTGAGCAGTGATAAATGAGGCAGCCACACTGAGAACACTCAGGACAGCATGGTAGTTTTACAACACATCATAAAACAACTCTGGCTGCTGCTTTGATGGGCAAAACTCATGGAGACTAGAGAGGAAATATCATCTGGCTGTGATAAAGCGTTGGGAAGGTCTGGCTGGCAAGCAAATGCAAATAAGAGCACCTTTGCTGATGCTTCTGCTGGGAGAGCATGAACAGCCATTGGTAGGTAAAGCACAGCTTGTGCCTTTGCTCTGTGGATGGCCATGGAGGGGCTGTGGGTGAAGGACATTGAGCAAAATGAGAGACAAAGCCCCTGAGGTGTTTTGAGCCTTCATCTCAGATGCACAGGTATGGTGGGACATTTGGAACCTTGCTCTTGGACTTTGGAAGGAGACAGTTGTCAAAACTGGTTGGTACAACATTTAGAGAAATTAACTGAGTCTGGGTTCATGTTTGCGTTGGTCCTTTGAGTGGGTTTTCCATGTTGAAGCTATGGCCCCTCAGGCCTGAGTGAGAAGAAAGTGGCCAGATGGCACAGCCCTGGTCACAGCAGACCCATCTCTGTGACCTGTGGCTCTGCAAAAGCAACCAGGGCCAGAGCTGGGTCTGGCTGAAATGGGAGGGAGGTGCAGACACTGGGAGGCACGAGAGAAAGAGCTGCTGAAGAGGACTGAGGTGAAATCAAAGTAACAACCCTTTGCTAATGCCTGTTCCATTGTCTCAGCTGTTGTCCATGGATGGCAGAGAGCAGCACAATAAGAGCCCTGACGCAGTGACACCACCTCAGCGAGTGTGAGTTCAAAGCACCAAAGCATGGACTCATCAGAACAAACACTGCCTAGGTCTGTGATGGAATATGGCACTAAACATACAATCTCTGACACACAGAGGCTGGAAAGGGGAAGTCAGAGGAAGCGGAAGGCCAGATGACCCTCGCTGCCAGGTGGGAACCAGTAGGAGTAGATGCCCTCTATAGTTGCCCTCAGCCATTCCCTGGAACTACAGAGGCATTCCCCTTTGCCTGGTAGTCACATAAACGTAGGGAGTATTAGGTCTCCTCCACAGGCTTCCAGAATGACCTGGTACGCTCATTGACTAAGTGAGGATGGGAGTCATCACAACCACCCTCGGCTGCCCAAAATCTTGGAGTCAAGAGTGAGTCAGCTGGGCTTCTGCTGCATCTCATGGAGGGAGGTAAGCATCTCAGCTGGCAACTAATCCCCCATCAGGGCAACCTCATTTCCCTAGGACAGCACCCCAAAACTCAACCACATATATCATCTGTCAGAATCACATTCCGCCTCTGAGCAGTGGCTGCAACCACACTGCAGTTACATTATCCAAGGCTGCAAACTCTCCTGCATATGCCTGGCTTCTCACATGTGAGCGGTCCCTTTGAAACAGGTGAAATTAAGGACATGCATCGGGCATTGCACTATTGAAGACTAAATTAATAATATGGATCCTGACTTATTACTACAGATCCTATACAAAAATATGAATACAAATAGTTTCATGCAATACTGAGGTTATATGCTGAACACTATAAAATCTTAAGCTGATTAATTTTCATATTAACATAATAAAAATATATATATAGGTGACAATTTGTGTACATTGCACAATCCAACAAGTAGGCCATATACCATCTTCAGATTGTATTTAAATGTGTGGATTAGTGGAACCAAAACAATGAGCCAAGTTTAGAGGAGGAGAGAAATAAGTTTATTTGTTTATAAATGTTTGCTTGTTTTATTTGATCCAGAATTGCCAGTTCAGCAGCAGTTCTCATAGGGAAGATTGAAGACAGAGCATTTATAAGGTAACTTCCAGTTGCTTTTGCCTTCCATGAAGTGAGAGTGCCTTTAAAAAGACACATCCTTTATTTAATTGAATTATTCAATTTATTTTGTGTGATTAAATTTATCCTGTGCAATGGGATAGACAGATGACCTAGAGTATCCTTAGAATATGGTGTTAATTTTTTTTTTAATCCCTAATGTCCTTGATTCTATAAATGTATGTATCGGTGGGGTCCAGGTCCAACCTGAGAACAGCAAATAGCTCAACTGAAATAAGGAGATCTTCACCAAAAAAAGCAAAAGCCACAGGACACTTAGCTCAGAGAGAGACATTTCCTGCCCAGCCCTATCCATCCACCTAGAGCACTGTGGTCCTGCGACATGTATGCAAAGATTCCCAAGTTGGATCTCAAAGGGGAAAACAACAGTGATGGAATGTATCACAAAACCAACAAACTAAAAGAAGTGTACTGTCCTCTATGCAGTCTGCTATGCCTGCTAGTGGGAAGGTTCACTGGCAGGCATGTTCATATGGCAGATTGCTCGGCACCTCTCCTTTGAAGACCCCCTGGTCCTACCTCTTTTCAACTCACTGCTGTGTTAACCCTGAAGTTTTGACTACCCAGTCCAGGTGTTTCTTACACAACACATGGTCAAACAATAGCAACTTGGACATTTCTGAGTAAAATAAGTTTTTTTCTGCCCATGTTTGATGCAGCATTTTTATTCACTGTGAAGCTGTACCATGTGCTGTGGAGAAAGGACTGGGAATTTACCCCAGAGGATGAAAAAACAGGGCTGTTATTATACCTTTTCACTTTCTATTAGCTATCACCTAATTTTGCCCCAGGCTTTTAAGGAACACATTTTAAACATGCTCAGTAGACTTTGCAGGGTTGAACAACTCTTGCTTACTGAACTTAACTCCATCTGAGGGCCAGACAGGGCCATCCTGGGATACAAGTTCAAAGAGACTCAGTCATATCTGTGGACTCACCCTGCTGCATCCAAGGAATACCGGGTGGAGAACAGACAGAGTAGAGGGTGGTCAAGAGGGGAAGCTGAAAGGAGTACACTGAGCCAATGATGCTGCAGAGGCAGGACAGGATCTGTGGTGGAGATGTGAAGACTGTGAGGTGGTACATGGGATAGCCTGGGCAGCTAGAGAGTCCGGAACCTAGACAGCAAGGTTGGAGAGGAGCCTATGACAAAAACATTGTCACAGGCCTGCGACAATGACTGATAAGAGACTTGAAGAGACAGAATGGGGGGAAAAAAAAGGCCAAAATACAAATCAGGGTGGTAAGGAGAAATGGGACAAGGAGGGTGGCCAGAAGGGGCCAGATAAGGGCAGAAGAGCCTTAACATCCTACCATGGAAAGGAATATCTGCTCCTTCATTGTGCCTAAAGCACGCATTATATGGTAAAGCTGCCATGAACTTGGCTTGATAGTGGGGGTTCTCATCTACATACTACAGAGCACCCTCTGTGCAAAGCAAGGGGAAAAGAAGCACACTTCAGATGCATGAGTTGCTAAATTGCAATTCATTGCAAACTTTGCCCTATGGCTGCTAAAGTTGAATGCAGAGGAATAAGAAACCTGGATCCAGTCCCAGAAAAGAGTATGTTTGGTCTGATGCAAACCAACATGTTTGCTTTGATCTGAACCTCAAAAACACCTCAGGAAATAAAGATAGTCCCCAAGCATGAGGACATTAGCCCTCCTGATTCAAGACCAAGATATAATAAATGCCAGTGGGGCACTTCTAGCAGCAGCTTTGCAAAGTCTTGGGACCATGAGTCGACAATGTGCCCTTGTGGCCAAGAAGGCAAATGGTATCCCGGGGTGCATTAAGAAGAGTGTGACCAGCAGATCGAGGGAAGTTATGCTCCCCCTCTACTCTGCCCTGGTGAGGCTGCATCTGGAGTCCCGTGTGCAGTTCTGGGCTCCCCAGTTTCAGAAGGTTAAGGAACTACTGGAGGGAGTCCAGCAGTAGGATACAAAAATGATTAGGGGCCTAGAGCACCTTTCTTATGATGAGAGACTGAGAGAGCTGGGTCTGTTCAGCCTGAAGAAGAGAAGCCTGAGAGGAGATCTCATCAATGTTTATAAATACCTCAAGGGTGGGTGTCAAGAGAATGAGACCAGACTCTTTTCAGTGGTGCCCAATGACAGGATGAGGGGCAATGGGCACAGACTGAAGCATAAGAGGTTCTATCTGAATATGAGAAAAAACTTATTTACCTTGAGGATCACAGAGGACTGCAACAGGCTGCCCAGAGAGGTTGTGGAGTCTCCTCTGGAGACATTCAAAACCCACCTTGACATATTCCTGTGTGATGCACTCTAGGTGAACCTGCTTTAGCAGGTGGGTTGGACTAGATGGTCTCCAGAGGTCCCTTCCAACACCAGCCATTCTGTGATCCTGTGACCTCAGAGCTGATGCTGTTGGCCATTGCCATTGCCAGCACCTCATTCTGCACCTGTCCTGTGGTGGGTTTCCTGACCTGCCTCTGCAATTCCTCTGTGTAACTCTGCAGTGTACCCCATCAAGCTGGACATTTTTTCCCAGTATACTGGCTTTGTAGATTTCATTCATTTTTCCCTTGTATTTTGAGAGGCATTGGAGTCTTCTGTTGCGTGTTTACTTTTGATCAGTGCCACTGCAGTGAAGTGTACACCTGCAAACTCCCTTTTTTGTTTTCTGGGAAGTTCAGTCAGCTCCAGACCTTGGTGAATAATATGTCCAGCTCCCAGAAATCATGCCTGTAATAATAAATCTGAGTTTGTCTTTTTTTGCTTCTGCTATGTTTCAGCCAACAGAAGCCACCTTCTCAAAATTTCCTCTGCAATTTGGACACCATGGAACATGTTACAGTTGTTTCTTAGCCCAAGCTGAGAACATCATATAAGTCAGGATTGTAGGAATGGAGACTGAGAAAAAAATAGAAATCATGAGACATTCATCAAGTCTGCCAAACCTGGCAAATGATGAAGCTCACTGTTTTGGTTTATGGTGTGTTGTTTTCTGGTTGTTTGTTTGTTTTGTTTGTTTGTTTGTTTCTACTGCTGTCAGATCAACCTGCCCCATTTGCTCTGCTGATCTGGCAGAAAGTAACCCAGATGAGGACCTTCTGTCCCTTTGCAGACTCTCTGCACAGGGCTTTTGCCCCAGCTCTGTGCCCCCAAGTCTTTTCCATCTCTGCTCCTTCTCATGTGGTCTGTCCTTTTTGTTATCTTGGACTCAAGGCTTGTTGTAGCTGCTCAGCTTCTCATTACAGGACAAGTCCAGCTCCAAACATAATTCAGCCTCTGAATGAAGTTTATTTTTTTTCTACCTTTCTTTATTCTTTACTTTCTTTTTTTTTTTTTTTTTTTTCTTCTTTCTGATGTATTCTAAAAATGTTATTTGGCTCTTGTTTCATAAAGAAATAAACTAACACATAAAAGAAAAAGTACAACTGTCAGTGCTTTTACCCTCTCAAGTGAAACAACCCCCAAACTCCCATATTTTGTCAAACAGTGATTGGACGTGGATGAGAACTCCTAATGACAATTTTCTATCACAAAGACAGCTTTGTCAAAATCAATATGTGACCAAGGAAGATACCAAGCCTAAAAAATTTTCAGTTAGAAGAAGTTGCAGTGGTTTGTCCTGACTTTATTATTCCATGTTAATAATATTGTAAAATATACCATTTTGATAAAGTCAAAATGTAATAGTTTGAAATTTTTATTCCAGTACTGGTGTTATTTATCATTGAGTAACATTTTATTATAATGCTTTCACTTCATTGAAGTTAAATGAATTGTAAAATGAAAACATGCCAAATTACCAAAGCAAAATCTTTCAAGGATTCTAAATCACACTCTTTTTTTTTTTTTTGATTCCAATGTGCATTCAATGGGGAATTTAAAGTGCTGGCTTTGCATTTAGATATAGTTCACCATGAAACACCAGCCAGTGAGGTGTATCCACAGCATTCCTCCCCCTTCCTCCAGCCTCCTTGAAATGGAGCAGTCAGCTCCTCATTGCTCTGGGTGTGCTCCTACCCACTGTGGGACTCATTATACAGGTATCAGTTATCTTAACTTGCTGTTCAAAAACACACTCATAAGCTGCTGGTAAAACAAACAAGGATGTTCTCAAAGCCTTTCCACTAGTTCGACTAAACCAGTTCAAACTCCTGATTTCAGTCAAGCTTTAGCCATATTCTGTCGCTGATAAGGCTGAACTAATATACAGAAGGGAGATATCTCCAAGAGTGGTCAAAACAGACATTACTCTCGCTGCTTGGGCTGAGTGTCCAGCTTCTTGCCTTTCAAGTAGAAGCCTATATATTCAACCCTTTGTTTACATGTCCCTAATCAAAGAACCTTCTTTAACAACACATCTGGGAGTGATAATACATTTGAGTAGTTTTCATCTATCCTGCAAACACCTATCTGGAGCAAAATGGAAGCCAAGCATTGAGATGTTTGTTTGGCTGGCATCTACCACCTCATGTAGACGTACAGCAACAAGTAACTAAGCCAAACTAGCAAAGAATATAATCAAAACTCTATGGAAACTAACAGAACATCTCTGACTTCACTAGGTTTATGAGAAATTATCCAAAATGTTACTGGAATGTTCATAATATCTTGTGTTTCAGTGGCAAGACACTAATATACCATGAACTTAAAAAAAAATAATTTTCCTGCCCAAGCATTGAGTATCCTTTCCTGGATTAGGACAATGTTTGTGCAAGTCTTTATGTATGAGGCGAAGTGAACTCATTAGCTTATGAGATGGAAAGTTTAGGAAGGAGTCATGGGCAAATTACTGTTGAATTTCATCTTCATGAGATAACCAAACAGATCAGCTTCAATATTGTCTGCTCCATGTGATCTTTTAATGTAGTAGAGATGATGTAAAATCTTTCCTTTTTTCTTGCAGGCTATTATAAGGGTTTGTGCTATGTGCTGACTTCAGCTTTTAGGCCTGCACAGGTATAAATCACTTTGATGAGATGTTCATAGCCCTAAATCTTCTTCTTGCCACCTCATCTGAAGAGTCTGTCTCTGACTGACTCCACTATGTTTGCTCACCTATATCTGCCTTGGCACAGTGGAAGAAAAAAAGCTGTTTTCCATAATAAAAAAGATCACGCATTTTCCTTCTCAATGAAATCTTAAAATATTTTGTGAGAGACTTGGCAGTGGTCCAGTGAAAATTCCCCTGGCCTCTCTTTCTAGTCCGACTGTCATGAGCAGGAATGAGGCTTTGACTCCAGAGGTGCATTGGTGACAGGGTTGGACCATCTCCAACTCTTGTTTGTGGTCTGGGAGCCCCATAAGAGAGCGGTTAGTCTTTACTGTCCACACTCTGTAAACTGAAATGGTAGGGACAGCATAAGCATTTGCCTTTTCCTTTCCAAAAACAGTAGTAGCTACTATTCCTTTTCATGTCCCCTGGAAACAGTCCATTTACCTTATTTCCCACCTGGCCATCAAACATGACAACAGAGAAAATATGCTGCCCATCAGATCTGTTTACCCTACAACTTTAGCAGCAGTGCCTGAGCTATGCAACTGCTGTCATCCAGCTAGGATACTAGTCATGATGCTCAAGAGAAAAGTGAAAGGATCATAATAATCACTATGCTTATTTCCATCAGGCTTTGGTTACACATTTCCATTTCTTAATGTAGAGTTGTGACAAGACATGAAATAGTGGGCAGCTGGAAGGTGTGTTTTTCTCCACTGTCCCACTGTAATTCTCAGAGGACTATAAATTGCTGAAGATGTTGTCTTCTTGAATCTTATATTCTTCTCCTTGCTGATGGATGTGAGGATAAGTATAATACCCCGTTGTCTGCAGTCCTACACGATACAGGCACTTGCTCACTACTGTACTTTGGCTGGATTGACTCCTCACATGACGGAGCTTAATATACACACCATCACTGTCAGAAAGAAACTTGTTTATACTCTTAACATATCAAACTATGAAGTTGTTAAAATGTTTAGGGTTTAGGTTTTTTAAAAGGAACTTAAACTTGTGAATCTAACATTTTTGGAGAAAGCTCAAATTGTTAAGGAATCAGCAGGACACATCACCGAGCTACAATAGGTTCACTTTCATGTGGATGCTGTAGCAGGCAAGCCTTCATGGAAAAACTCTGAATGTGAATTTAGCTAGTTTTGGATAAAGACGCCTTTCAGCGTCAATAAACACCATGAATGCAGCCACGGTAGAGTTACAACTTAATGAGATGAGGGGAAGTGCACAGGGTCAGGCCTCATCTCCCGGCCTCTGTCATGCTAATCAGCTGGGCAGCCTGCAGCTGAAAAACTGCTGGAATTTTTATTTGCATTTCATTTAGTTGGAAGGAAATTGACCCAGATGGTCCACAAAGGCAATAGAAGGCTGGCAAGCAGTCTAGTGCTGCACACTTTTCCGAGGGGCTGCACTTGTCCGTCCATCCCTCTTGGAGCCCAAAACATAAAAGATTAAAACAGCGTAAGGGAATTGATTTCATGATTTTTAGATAATTTCCCTAAGATTTCAGAAAAGACCTAAAACCCCTAATTTAATCAGGCAGGAGCTCAATAGTAATTAAAGGGAAGAAAAGATGAGATAATGAAAGAGGTGGTGGGGATTTTTGCTGTTGCTGGTGGGAACCTTTCTTAATTAGAAAAAGTCTAAAATCTAAATGATGTTAATGATGACAAGCATGAACATTTGTTGCAAAGACTGCGTATCCTTGGTCAACTTTGATGATTGATTGCCAAATCTGATAAACTTCCTCAGAAAAAGATAAAATGATTTGCTATGCATTTGTCCAAGCCAAATACTTCCATATGTTTGCTCAAATGAACAATATTGGTGTCACTGTTACTCATTTGTCCAAAGCTTAGGTATTTGTCCAAGTCATGTGTGATTCCACACCATCTGCTCGTGGTTTCATCTATTTTGTTCTGAAAGCTTAGTTAAACTAATAAAATAAGGGCACTCCAGATTCCACCTACGTTTACACTGTAATCTGAAAGACTGTAACATTTTAGAACAAGTGCAGCAGCCTAATGGAGGACCAGCTGATGCTGTAACTACTTAATTGGAAGATATAAAACATAACGGTAATCACATTACAGAAAGTATATTGTAAGGACAAACTTACAGCCATAAATTGTTTTGACACTGGAGGAGTGCACAGAGATGGAGTAAAGGGCTGGGGATCCCTTGTCTTCCAGTTACATCAGTGGAGGTGCTATTCTTTACCTCCACCCTGCCCTGAAAGGGTGGAACCAACCGGTCTTTGGTTTCTACCAGCATGAATCTAGTCAAGGTTAAACTTCCTACTCGTTTTACAAGCTGTCTTTCTAGTTATGTTGCCTTAAACAGCAGTGTGCTAACCCCACTGGCTTGGATAGTCATTGAACACATGCAAACAAGTCTTCTCAGTGCAAGTCCTGGGGAATCAAACCCAGCCATCTCAAGGGAATTGCTTCTGATTTCCACTTGTATAATAGTGCATGTAAATCTGGACAATCTCCCTTGGATTGCTGGGCTCACACAGGGCTTTGTTTTCATTCTGTTTTTGGGGAAATGTAATAAAAAGAGCCTGAGGTAGCCACAAAGACATATAACAGTGTGGGCAGTGTGACAGTTCATGCAGGAACAGAAAGATTGGGGATTTTTCATCTTCTTTTGGTTTTCTGAGGTCTTGCAGTTGGTTCAACTTGTAGCAGCTCAACTGCTAAATAGTGTGGGCTCTGTCGTCACTGAGATGACCCAAACACACCATCTGGTCCTTGCTACAAGCCAGACAGAGACCTGGCCTTTGTCTTCCAAGCCATCAATGACTCAGCCCTGAGTTATCTCTAGGATTGTTCCTTCCCACAATCATGACAGTCACACTTGAGCTTTGATTTTCTAAAGCTTACATAAAGCACTCATCCACAGTCCTCTATGCAAAGCAGAGTGAGATAATTCACATTCCCAGAACAGTCAGAAGCCCCAAACTGCTCCCAGTGTCCCTGTTAGCAGTTCAGTAGCAAAGAAAGAATGGAAGAACAATAGGTTGTCATTAGCTCCATTTCTTGATATGACAGTGGCTTCTTTAGTAACCTAGAGTAATTTATAGGGCAAATATTTATAAGGCAGCCAAGATTCATATGGTTCTGAAGACCAAATACTCAGGATATAACACCTTAAAATCATACCTGAGAACCATAAGGTAGCAGGCATAGCCACTGTCCACACTGAAGGTGGCTGAAAGAGCTTCTGACACTGCAAGTCCTTGAGTTATCTTCTCTGAAAGTCAGGAAGAGATGAATACTTTTAATGTGGCTTTCAATACTCTTGCTTGGCCTCCACTGTAGAAGGGAAGGATACTGACTGTGGACAATGTCTGTCTTACGAGAATTGAGCACACTGTGTAGGAGTGGTCTTGGCTTGCTTGAATGAACAAGCTGACTAAGGAACACTTTTATTTGCACACATCCTCTTACCCACCTAGGAGCCTGGAGGTGAGAGAACTTCATAGAAAATATGGAGGGCTGAAGCATTCACATGGTGCACTAGTTACATTAAATCCTAAACCACATAAGAAACCCCCAGGAAAGTTTAAAACAGCTCTTCCCAGCTGGGGTACCAATGGCATCACTGCAGGATGCTCCCCTGGGAATAGCAGTGAGGTCAGCAGAGAAACAGAGTAAAGGGCTTAGAAAGACCTGGATCGACATTCAGCATCACTGAAACAAACTTATTCACAGATGTAGGCGTCTCTGCCTCCTCTGGAGTCTTCTCAGTGCAGATACAATCCAGCTTTGCAACCGAATAGTGTCTTGGTGCTAGAACTCAGTGTGGCAGGCCCTGCTGCCAAGGCAATGCCCAAGCTACATTTTGATTGGTGCCTGAAACGCACATGTAAACCCCAAATCTCCTCCTCTTCATACTGACAAGGCAGAAGAAAAGTTTGAGGTAAACGTGGAGCTTTTTAATTTTAGTCATACCACTGCAGACTCAGTGTTGTCCCATCTGGGGTGTGGGTGAGATGCTCACTACCAAGTTGCCTGTTACACATTTCAATTTTGCATGAAATCACTGTATTGTTGCCTATCTCTGTCTAGGGTAGCTGTGGTGTGCAGATGGACTGAATTTAGTGTACCATACATGAGGGCAGCAACCTGCTGGGCCTCATGAATCCCATTTGTAAGACCTGTAGGATGCCCATAGCCACATCAGAGCAGATGACAGTCAGAGCTTGCTCTCTGACCTATTCTGCTAATGAAGCTCGTACTGGGGTAGTTTGGATGAGCAGATTAGAAATGGAAGGTAAAATCTGAAGAAAAAAAATAAAAACACCTATGAAAACAATCAATTTCTTTAGAAATCATTCAATATGTTTAAAGAAGCTTGCTATCTTCTTGGAGTGCTTTTCAGCAGCTATCTGTGCTCTTTAGTTGGAATGTAGATAATTTTCTTCATAAGAGTTACAATCTTTTATTTTTGGTAGCTAGCACAGTCTTTTGTTTTACTTTGGGATTAGAATAATGTGATAACATGCTAAGTTTCCCATGATTTGCCTGAGAAAAGTTAACTTTTTTATTTCCAGTAGCTGGACTATGTTTTGAAGTCGGTATGAAAAGAAGGTAAGAACTCATTGATATTCTGGCTGTTGCTGAGTGAACTGTGGACTTCTTCAGTTTTCCAGCTGCGGGTGCAAATAGTAGCTGGGAGGGAACATAGCTGAACAGCAACCATTTTGACATCTGGGCTGGTCAATGAAGTATTTCCTACCATTGGCATCGTGCTCTGTATATAGCTGGAGCTGGCTTTTCTGACTCATTAGGTTGGATTTTCTGATTCATTAGTTCCATATGAGTTCTGTGTTTGTTAGTTCTGGAGTTAATTCATTAATTTTTGGACTTTTGCTGTTTTGTTCTTCTGCCTTTTTGCTCTCTCCTGGATCAGCTGTTCGGGACTGGAGCACTCTCCTTTCTGAGGTGGGATGTTCAGCGTGATCGTGTTCAAGTGATAACTGCTGACCAGATCTCTGCTCTTTCAGAATTGATTGATTTGGACAGGAGTTCATGAGCAATTGCCTTGTGCATAATTTATTTCATATACACATATATAATTGTTATTGTTATTATCATCCATGCTCAGCACTGGTCCCATGCTACACTGGCGCTCAGCCAGGGACCTGCATATCTGGGAAGCTGTGGGCAAAACAAAGGGCCCAGAGCAGGACAAGGAGAATGACAGTAAGTGTGTGATATACAATGAAAGAATTGGGGTTGCTCTGCTATATGCCAGGGATTTCCTGATCATATTTTTCAAATATGCCAAGAGCTGCTGCAAAGAAGGAGTGAAATGCTCTTCATGCCCATATAGGACAACAGATAATATTCTTAGGTGCAGTGATGATGCTCCAGTAAGGCACTAGAAACATGTCCTAGTGGTATGGACAGTGAAGGAGTGGAGTTGTGCTAGAGATATATGTGTTGCCCATCATGGGAACTCTCTAAGAACAGCTTGGAGGAACCTCCGTCTGACAGGTAAGGGTTATCATGTCTTGTGGCAATAGTCTGGACTAAAAGACTACTTGAAAACCTCACCACCTTTATTTCTATATTTTGCTTTTTTATAACCTTTCAGAGTGAATTTACTTTGATGACTTCAGCTCTTTGGATAGTTTTGGTTTGATTATGTAGAGTCACCTTACAACATGTATAAGGATGTCTGCACTGGTTCATCTCTCCAAAAAATAAAATAGTGTCAAAAATAGGGCTGTAGTATGTGGATACAACTGAGCTAAATGTAATAGTTTTGCAAATTCTTATCCTAAGTCTGAATTTGATCTCTGTGAACCCTATAGAAAAAGTGTTATAGAGCTAGTACATTAAAGGGAAATAATTCTAATGAGCCAAATTATTTAACAGAAAAAAAAAATCATGCTACAGAGCTCTATAGATTGGCTTAAAATTCAACAGAAAGTTAATTCATTAGTAGAGTCACTCAAGCTTGACTAATAACAGCCTGAGCCAAAAAATCTGGTAATTTAAACTAAACCTTTAGTTGAGAGCATAACTTGATGCATATGATGCCAGCTGCAGAAATTGCCATTTCAAACTTCACTCTGGTTGGCACAATGGGAACAAATAGCTCTCAGCTGCAGGTGAAGCCTACCAGACTTTTCTCCTCAATCTTTGTATAGTGTCAGTTCTTCTTAAAAAACAGCCATTAAATTATCGCCATTGTCTTGGGGGAATGGTGATTGATGCCTCTTCTTTTATGCTAACTCAGCTTGTTTTTCTGCTCTAAATGGCCTTGTCTTAGGCGTGGGTGTTGGTAGTGCATCATTAGGTTTTGGTAGGCTTCATGCTGCTAGTTTGCTTGCAGCTTGGCAAACAAGGCAGTCAGACAACGTGGCTGTTCAGCGGATTAATACAACTGCCCTGAACTCCTTAATAGAAAAAGCCACAGGTTCCCACTGGCTGGGGCTCGACCAGGGTGCTTTGCAGGGAACATCTTCCCCTTGTGAATACAAAGGTGACAAGATAAAGTAACCAGGCTTTTCACCTCTGTGGTGTATTTTGGGCTTCATCCTACCTGCCCCAGGCAACCTGGGAGGAGGCATACAGGAGAGTGAGAGCTATGGGAAATCCTCGTGATGGCAGCAGAGTCCAAACCAACCATTTCAGGTCCTTTGGCTGGCACTCAAGCACTGTTGCTTTGCTGTTGCACTGAAAATGTGAGCTACTCCCTCATGTGCTGGTACACTTCAGAGGATGGCCCTTTTTTTTTTACATAGTTGATCACTCTTTGTAGAGGTACAACCGTATACCTTTGGGGAGGGATCAAAAAGGGAAGTGGAAGCCAAAGATCAATCCTCAGTAGGAGAATGAGAAAGCTGTAAAGGTCTGTAAAGAGCTAAAATCAGCTGAAATCCACTTCCCTCATGCACCACCACACTGGCCTGAGCAGGGAGGTGACCTGATCCTTGTTCCTGAGCACTGGGAATCCAACCTGACAGTTCTGCATTTTTTGGGTTAGCAGTCTGAGTTACAGTTCCACCCCAAGTAAGTTGTTCTGCTGGATGTTTCTGCAAAGCAGGAATGATATCTGTGGGATACTCACCAGGTGACTTCTGAGAGCAACTGAACATTTCTAAAGAGCTGTGAAATGCTTTCACAGGAGACTGAGGTGGGGACATGGAGATAAATGGTAGAAGGGTTTGCAGATACTTCCCTTGTGTGAAAAGTCTTTCTTCTCAAAACTATAAACCCGGAAAGAGAAGAGCAGGTTTTACATCTCTCTGGTCCCCCATGTAGCATCACACTTCACCTCACTGGTTCTCTTGCCCCTCTTTCTTTCTTGCCCATTTTGTTTGCAAGTTCTTCAAGCAGAGAATGTTTCCTGCCTCCAGCATTGGCTGTGGTTTGTCCAAGTGAAATGAGGCTTAAATGTTTTATTTTTCCATTCATGTTCCTCAAAGAGCCATAGTTTGAATCAGCTATAATCGTCACAGCTTGTGGATTTCAGCCTTCCAAGTAAAGACAGTAAGTACTAAAATAAACAGGCACATCAAAATTGTTATCTTAAGCAGATGAAAAAGCTTAGCCAATCAGCTATACATCCTACCTGCGGAGTGTGTGCAGCTTACCCATGCAGAGATGAGTGATCTGAGCTCAGAGGTTGTTATTCAGGCTCTTATATTTCAGCAGTTTCTACCTCGGGAATGCTGCAGACACCAGTGCATCTAACAGATTTCACATAGGCAAAATCTCTCCCACTGGGAACCCTGTTTGAACTAAGTGTACTCACAGGATATTACTAGTGAGATGACTATGGTGTTCACGATATAACACAATCCTCTTTATTCAGTGTATAATGTGGTTTATATTTAATTCATGTTTTGTATTCTTTTTCACATCATGAGTGGGGTTGGATACAAGAGGGAAATTTTTCACAACAAGAACAATCAGCCATTGGAATAATCTCCCCAGGGAAGTGGAGGATTCCCCAACATTGGACACTTTTAACATTCAGCTGGACAGGCTTCTGGGCCATCTTGTCTTGACTGTGCATTTGTCAAGAAAGGCTGGACCAAATGATCCCTGTGGTCCCTTCCAACCTGGTATTCTATGATTCTATGATTTTCTTTGATAGAATGAAGAGACATCAAAAACCTTATCTGTCTCATATGTTGAGTATTGGGTGCAGATCAGGTCTCTGCATTTCAAGAAGGCTGTAGTGAAGTCAGAAGATGTAGGAAAAGGCCATGAAAATGACTGGGGACGGAAGCAGTCACCTTATGTAGAGAGACTGAAAAGACTCCTCAGTTTAGAGGAGAGAAGGGTGAAGAGATACCGTACGAAGTTTACAAAACTGTGAGGGTGATGGCTAAGGCAAATGTGGAACTGCTGTTCACCAAATCTCACTGCGAAGGGACCACCATGGGCTGGCAGGAAGTGTCATGGACTAAATGGTTCCCACATCTCTGAATGTGGTCCTGGAGTTACTTTTATTCTGCTTTGGTGGCCGGGAACAATACCCCTTTAATAGAGACACTGTTTTAGAGTGACTCTGTTTACAGACAACTCCAAACAGATTCTTGCAAATGTTTTCTGAAATACAAAATAATTGGTCTGCTCTGGTGGCATTCAACTTCATCTCATTCCTTTCCAGAGATGTGAGGGGAATATGGTTTGTTAGGATGGTCATGGACATAGAGCCTCTGGCAAACATGCTCCTTCATGAAAACTCACAGTAGGAAAGGGTCATCTGGTAAATCTTCAAAGTTTCAGGAATTGCCTAATTTGACATCAGGAAAAAAAAAAAGTGTCTCTAAGTTACCAATTATGGCTCAGTCACAAAACATTAAAAAAAACATCTTAGAAATGCACAAAGCAATTGACAGGTAGTCTGTAGATAATTCAGAGACTGTCCAACTGCTGAGCAAATAGTTACAGGTGAATGACAAGTAAGACAAACAAAATCCTTTTACAGATAATTTTGCAAACAAGAAAATGTCAAATAAAGTAGCATTTGTTAGGAGTCCAGTTTCAGCTTTTAAAATCTAGATTTTGTACAAAGTTGGAATAATAGAAAATAATGGCTCAAAGTGTTGTTTTAGATCTGGGTTGGGTTTTTTTCTTAAGTTTGCAATTGCTTCTTTTGGATGAACTTTATGCCTTTGGAAGATGTCAGGCTGACCTTTCTGTGAACTACAGAACATCTTATTTTTAAGGATAATTCCTCCAAAAGCTAAAGAAACCCTTATTCCTACATTTCCACAGCCAGCCTTTCAACAAGATGATATCCTGTCACTACCCAACACTAAAGGCTTTCCATGTGTTGTTTCTGCTGCTTCCTTTCCTCTACATCTTTTAGGTGTTGAGATCTGTAAAATCATAATGATGTGAAGGTAGAAATTGAAGTAGAACCTACTCTTTTAGAAACCTACTACTAGATGAAGAGGACTTCACCTGTTTCTGGACTTTCTTATGGACATTTAAACTCATCTGTGTTCTCTGTGTGAGCTGCTGCATTTACTGAGTTTATTTGTCCTACGAATTAAAGTACTCAGTTGACATTGTTTCTGCATCAGCTTGGTGTGGGATGAGGTATGCTGGAAACACCTGGGAAAAATTTTTAACCATTTCAAGGCTCTTGAGAGCATTCTGCTCCGAGAAAACTGAGAGCAGATAGCTGTGTTTGGGGAATAAAATGGGATAGGGTGGGATGGCCTAACTTTTGCTGAGCAGGAATCTGGACACAGCGCTGACCCACACCTCTCATCACTGTGTATTCCTTCTGCTGTCTTCCCACAACCACGTCTCTGGATTTTGCACTGCCTTAACATCTCTTAACCTCATAGTTGTTAATGCCTGTTAACAGTTCTTGAGATTCAAGCGGAAAAGATGTGAAAAACTAATGGTCAGATCTGTGGACTAGATCCCGTGGAGACATATTCTGAGAGCCACACTTTTCAGGCTCCAGCTGATTTCTGCAGCAGTAAGGATCACCTACATTTCTGAAATGTGTTCATCAGATGCCCAAACTGCCTATAAGTCACTCCATGTGCAGGGTGATGTGCAAGCTGGGTGTGTGAGCCACCCCAGCTCCCAGGGGTGGAAATGCCAGTGAACCACTCAGCTTTGCTGAAAGGAGGAGATGAGCATCCAGCATTCGGCACACTACTCAGATACCTAAAGGGCTTTATCCAGGTGCCTAACTCAGTGTCCAGGGCTATCTAAGAGGCCTCCACAGTTGCTGGCACATCGATATGTGAGGCTTGCAGCTCTACTCCTGTTGCTGGTGCTCAGACCTCCAGGGACACCCAGGCACACAGGCTCCTCATGCCCAGAAAAGCAGCTAGAAATGCAGTTTAGTGAGAAGGTGGGACAGACTGAGGTGATCAGGCACACAGACTGACCAGTAGCTTTGTTATGCAACCAGCCCTTTTTATTCTCTTTCCCTCTGTTTTTCCACACTTGTTTCCCCAAAGCACCTCCATCCCTCTCTTTGTCCATGTTTAGTCCTTCCCTTACAAGTCCCACAGAAAGTTTTATATGATCCCAAAATGTTCTTCCCATACTGAGTCCCATACACCTGTAGGCACTAACCCCCTCAGTCTGTAAGGTGAGCAGGGAGCCTCTCAGCGAGGTGGTGTCACCCCCAGACCATGGGGCTGATACTTTGTCTGAGACAGGCCTGGGAAGGGTAGGGTTTCTCAGTTAGTTTATGGGGGTTCCTCTGCTGTCACTACTGTTCCTCTGTGCTTTTTTGTGTTCACAGAGATGAGCTTTTAGTCACATAACTTAAAAATTCTAAGCAGCTGAATCCCACTTCTAATGTTGGTAATGAAAATAATAGTTTCTGGAAAGCTGTGCCAAATACTTGGATCATGCACAATCCTTTTTATTGAAATTATCAGTTTGCAGATCTCCTCAAGGCAAGTTATTGTTTTTGAAGATCTGTGTGGCCTGTCATTTGTCTAAAGTTTACTTTCATATTTGTAATTTCTTTTTCTTTCATTCCACTTTTCCTGGTGTAAACAACCCACAAACCTCAGATGCAGGTGAATGCAAGACAAGGTGACCAGCTCACTTCAGCTTTGCACAAGTGCATCCCAGAGGATAGCTGGGGCTCTTGGCATCTCTTCTTGTCCACATCTAAACAGGTCTGACCGTGCCTCCTGGGTCAACCTGGCCTTTCCCTGGCAGTTTACAAGTAGTCTCTTCCTTCTCAGACCCACAACATCAGCTGGATCAGCCACATGCACAAACACCTCTTGGTCCAAGATTGTACTCCTTCCTAGGAAACTCCCAGTTTTCAAGATTTTGATGTTTGAGTCCTAGTTGAAAACTAAATTAAGACTTAAATCTATGTTTTGTCTCTAAAAGCCTTGGATTTTATGCTGTATTCCCAGGAAGACTGAACACTAGTTCTGAAATTTGGTCTCCAAATGCAGAATAAGGTTTATCTCTTGACAGTAAAAGCTGATTACTTCTTTTTCCCCAACAGTGCAGTTGACCGTGAACACGTCAAGAGTCTAACATAACGCAACCAACCTCATGTCTGCCTGTCTGTATTCTAAAAGGATTTAAATAATATTTATCTACCCTGAACATCACCATGCCCTGTTGAACAGATGACATAGAGCAAGAAAAAGTGGTCAGTGGGACAGTCTGCAGGCTTCAACTTTTTTGTCTTCATTTAAGAAATAGAAAGCTCTGATGAACCCCTTCAATGCCCTTGAAAAACTGGACAAAACTGCCACTCCAGCTACAGCCCACACTTCAAATGGCCGTGAGATGGCCTTTTCTGAATGTTACACAGTTCAAGGAGGCAGTGAAGTGCTCGGTGGAAGATTTTGTATGGGAACTTTAACTTCCCATTCCATTTGACTTTTGGTCTTTAAAATACAGGTCAAATCAATGAATTTAATGAAGGCCGTGGAACACAAAGGCTTTGCCTTGCATTTTGACCTAAATAAAGGAGAGTCAGTCCAGGTCAAAAGGCTTTAGCAGCACTTTAAGTGGTTAGTACACAAATGTGACAGAGTGTTTAGACTCTCAGAGACTTGCAAGACCCAGTGACAAGCCGTTAAAAGTATTTGAAATAGCTGCTTGAATACACTTTGATAAGGTTCCGCTATTGTCTTCCATTGTCTCTTTCTTTTCATACCAAAACACCCCCAAAAGAACAAGAGTCAATGAATGTATAATGCAGTCCCACTTTTACTGGATTTGGGGCTTCTTTCGGCCCTTTGGACTTTTTTTTTTTTGTGAACAGTTTATGCCATTTGCATTCGTTTCTCCACATTAAGCTTTTCTCAGACACTAGTGATTAATGTGACTTGTCAGTAAGAGCTTTTAAAGTGTAATGATACTTTGAGAAGCTATAACGTGCCAATTGAGCCTAAGATTAGGAACAAATTAAGAGTAAATTTACTTTTACTGAATCTTCTTGCGAGATGGAGCTATGGTACCTGGAGGTGGTGGGGACACTTTCTAGCTCCCACACCACAGATCCAGGTGTCCAAGGCAAAACTAACACAGAGCAGCAGACTTGGATATTAAGTTCTGGATTCATACCTTTCCTCTGACTGGGATTAAATAGCCTGATGAGATCATCAGGCACTTAACACACATTCACATACTCTAAGCAGGCATCTAAATTAGCTGGTTGAAATCAGCTCGTTGGTAAAGGTAGGTTTCTATTATCAACGATAAATATATTTTAATGGTGCAAAGTGTGCTGTCAGAAAGTGCATGATCCGAAGATCTGCCAGGAAGCAAATCTCCATTTAAATACATAATTAATCTCCATTACTAGAACACATTTGTCCAAGAAAAACTGGTAAAATGTGTAACAGTTCATTATGCAGGACCAAATTTGTCTAGAAAGACCAAAATTCTAGTTAATTTGTGCAAGGCAGAAAGGTTCAGTTTTGTTTTGCTTTTCAATTTTGTTGTAAAAAGTCTGCTTCTTGAAAGCTTTCCAGGCCAGAGATCAGGTTCCCCCTTCATAATGAGAGCTATTAATGTCTGAAATGGGCCGCTCTAAAGAACCACATGTCTGTTTCACATGGTTTGATAGCTCCAAGATTTTGCTCACTGTGCTTTTGGGACTTTTCTCAGTATTCTCTATAGTGAGATTTTTATTGTATTTTACTCTTTTGTCTGGTTTTTGTGTTCAAAAATTTTCCCTTATTCATTGACCAGCAACTTTCTGTCACCCATCTTTGACTTTTCTTCTTACATCTGCATTAAAGCTGTCATTTACTTCTGCTTTTTCCCCTCTCTCCATATTTGACAGCAAAAGCCTTCATCAGCTTTTATCCCTTTTTGTTCACATTATGACATAACCTGCGCAAAGTGGCACAGCTCCCCAATTCTTGTATATAAAATTTGCAACATTTTTTGAGACGGGTCAATGCCCATTTTTGGGATCCTTTTCTTTATCTGAGTACCGTGTTAAAACTTTTTGCAGATGTGAGCTATTCAGGAGCAGCCTGCGGCTGCATGCAGAGATGGGGAAAAGAAGAAAAGGCCTTCCTATTTTGTGATTGCCATAGTAACTCAAACATTGCCAGGGTGTTTGTCGGTTTGGTAGGGCACAGCCACGGAATTTTATTTCCTGTGCAATCAAGCCCTCTACTGGAGATCATGGCTTGTATGACACAGGGTTACAGAGAGGACAGTGGGCTTGTTAGGCCTGGGATTAAGCATTTTGCTTTAAAATAATACCCATTTGTATCCGTTTTGTTCAACATAACAACAGCTGCTGGCCTTGGGATGACAGGCTTGCCTTTTTAACCAAAGTCTCGTATGACATTTATGAATGAGGCAGACTCCATTCATTTTCACTTTGAATTCACATTAGTTATTTTTGCTTGCTTTATTCTTTCTTTTTCTTTTTTTTCTTTTTCTTTTTTTTTTTTTTTTTTTAAGTGTGTGATGATAGTTAACATTGCTCCTGCAATTATATTCATGGTTTATGAGAGCTGAAAATTCAGCTTTATTTGGGGTGTCAAATTATTGCTTTCATTTGAGGGCATACAGGTTAAAAAAAAAAAAAAAAAAGAGGAAGAAGCAAAGAAAGCATCTTTCATCAGTATAGTGGAAGGTTTTTATCAGAGCAATAGATAGAGATGGAGAAACGAACTTTCAGGTGGAGGAGCTTTTCTTCAGGAGCCACAACCCTCAGGTTGCAAAGGTTCCTGCCTCCTTTCTAGATTACAAAAAAGACTTGCTACTCCAAGAGCTTCCTGTTTTTCCAGGCTGTGGCAGACACCATCTCTCCCTGCAAATGGTGCTTTCCATGCACAACCCCAGGCCACCTTCTGTAATGGGTTCTGGCAGGGGACTGGAGACAGATGTATGGATGCAGGCAGGAGGAGGAAAATAACAGCTTGTGGGGAGGCTCCTTCAGACTGTTGATTTCAAAGGGAGTTCAATCTTCTGCTCATTCGTGGTCATGCTTTCTGCTAAGCATCTCAGGGCTGTAGTGAAAAGACTGACCCACCTGAGCAATAGTGATGAGGCTGAGAGACACCCTTCATCCCCCATTCTTTCATCCCCCCAAAAGGTTGTATTGGTTTGCATTTCTAACCAGAAGCAAGTAAAAAAGTGAGGACTACGTTGAGCATGGCATCAAGTTTTCCACCCAGAGGACATGGGGCAGATCTGCATCTGCAAGTCTCATGGCCTTTGGCCCTGGTGAGCCTTCATGCTGGTGTCAGTTAAGCACAGAACATTTCCATTTCAGTCAGGCAGCAATCGCACTCCTGCCTAAGAAAATGCAAAGGATCAAGGCCAGCACAAATCACACCCAGGGCTGTAGTTTGCTACCATAGCTCTGCACAAGAGAGCATTAGCCCTCCTTCCCCATCCCCACCCTCACACAGCCAGTCCCAAGGCCAGGGCTGCCCTGAAGTCTCCAAAGAACTTGCACAAAGAACAGGCACAAGTCCCACATGTCCCACCAGTTCCTCTCCTGACTTCCCTGCTCCTGCAGCAGAGCTTCAAGACTCCCAGACATATTTTGATGCATCTCTCCATTTTAGGACTCCGTATTCCCTGAAGACTTCTAGCTCCAATTAAATACCAGCCAAAGTACTCAAAGTCTGGCACATTGGGAAGGCTATAAGGAAAGACTTCCTTCCATGAAGTCAGAGGTGGAATTTAGCTTTTCTGTGAAATATTTCATAGAGGATAGAGTCAACCTGATCTTTTTCTCCACTGAAGCTCATATTTATGAGCTTCCCCAATCCAGGACAGCAGCATGAAGCAGTTTGGTGGAGCCTCACCATGTAGTGCCCTGCACCTCTCTGAAGAAGCAGCAAGATGAGGTGCGAAGAAGGAAGGTGCTCCTGGAGACACCAGCATAGCAAAGACCTGGAGCTTGGTATCAGATCCCGCCTGAAGGACAGAAGCTGACTCATGCAATGTCACATCATTAAAAAGCTCCCTCCCTCCTGGTGAGGTCCAAAGTTTTCATTCCTACATAATAAATGAGGTTTCAGGTTAAATGATATGACCTGAAAGCTTCCTTCAGTGCTGCTGACTGAGGGAACAAGGAGAATCGCTTGTGATATGAGGGGGGCTACAGTCAGACACAGGAACTACTGGGAAACATTTATTTCATAGTGCACTCAACCTTGTGAATGTGCCTTTTGTGTAAACCAGAGCTTCCTCAGCCCTGTGTCCTCATAGCTTCAGGGTCCAAATCCTGGCTTGCCAGTGAGATGTAGGAAAAGCCAATGAAGACTGAAGTTATCTTTCTACCAACTTTGGAAATAAAATTAAAAATTGCTTTCATATAGACAGAAGCAATGATATAATACTCCAAACCTCACTGACCAAATCTGGTGGTTCAAACAGGGATTTTCCTGCAAATGATATGTTAAGAGATTTTGAATCTGATTTGTTTTGCTTTTCCATTCACAGCTGTGAGACTGGTGGGTATGTCCCATATTGCCCCATGGATTCAGCCTTAACCAGGTTGGATTGCAGCCACAGCCATGACCCATTTGAGCTGTTTGACCATGGAAATGCCTGGACTGAACTGATGTTGTCCACCAGCTGACTGCCCCTGAAATAACTTACCCAGCCAAGCCCCGGCAAAGGCAGCGCCCAGTGCCTGAGGAGCTCTCCAGCCCACCCCGTGGCTGTGCCTTTCTCCTTGCAGGCACTAACAAGTCACACCAGTAAGAACTGGAACACAGATTAAGATCACTAGCCACACAGAGTTCATAGATAAGACATTGAAAAAATCTCTTTGGTCGCATTTGCTGCAGGATCAGCCTTTTTTTTCCTCTCAAACATAAATGAATTAGCTGAGGTAGAACGACGAAGGAAATAAATAATGTACATCAGGATGACGGAGTGGCTGATCTCCTTAAGTGTCTGTTTTCCATGAAGCAGATGCTTTCAGACTGGAAAGGTTAAGATTAATATTCAGCTGTCTCCCTGAAGCAAACAGGATTGTAGCCCAGGACTACTTCATTAAATATGCTTGAAGAGCTGGATCTAGACCATTCAGCTCACAATGGAAGCAAAGCTTAGAAGAAGCCTGAACATGCGTATGACTCATCAGTCCTTGGAAGATCTTCCTCAAGGCCAGCTCTCCTCTGTACTGCCCCCTCACTTTGTGCACAGATGTGAAAAAGCTAATGTGGGGACTTCTGAAGGCTTTGCCCAGCATGTGCACCTCTTCTCTATGTGCTACCTACCTGGTGGGTGGCACTGCACAAAGCCACCTTTGGGCTGGATTGCAGAAGCCCTGTATCCCTTGCCCATTGCATAGGTTTGCTTGTTTGGGACTCCAACCCGGCAAATGAATGCAGAAAATAAATGCAACACAGAATCAGCTTCAGACGTGAATCACATCCTCCTGCCACATGCGAGAGCACTTCTGCCACGCACCGGCATCTGGCTTGGAGCAGGCATGGCCAGTCACTCTGCTCTGGGACTGGATGGGGCTGCAGTCCATGGGGCCATACAAATCAACACTGAAACTGCTTGTACTTCAGAGAATCACACACAATAAGGCAGAAGCATCTGGAAATACCACCAAGCTCACCACTCTGACTGAGGACAGGTTCTATCTGTCCTGAAATCCAAATTCTGCCCTAAGATAAATTCAGTGATGTCAGAAAGTCTCATATGCAACCCAGGGGCAGACTTTCCTCCTTAAAGCAAAGCTGCCTACATCTTGCATTCTTCTGACCTCTTCTCTTTACCAATAACTTCATTTTCCCTCTTCTTCTTCCTTCTTTTCCCCCCAAAATACAAGCCCACTGGGAGAGTCACCATTTAGAAAATAAACTTCATCATTATATCATAATTGACATTATTGTATTCTTTAAATATTTGCCCATTTCCACTACCAGGAATTCTTCCTCTCCCATTACAGCAGGTAAAAAACTCGAGCGGGTTGGTATGCTTCTATGATGTTCATTGTCTGCATATGGTGAAATCAGTCCTATTGTTATCAATAGAAGTTGCACCTGTAATAAATCATCACAATATGATAATGTAATGCTAGGACGTTTGGAGATACTCGTAACTCCTTGGAGACATTCAGAAGCCATCTGGACACAGTCCTGGGCAACCAGTTCTCGGTGACCCTGCTTGTGCAGAAAGGTTGTTGGACCAGGTGACCTCCAGAGGTGCCTTCCAACTTCAGCCCTTCTGTGATGATAAGTTGAATGCTAGTTGCTATAATCTTGCTAAAAACTCACAATGACATTGCTAAACTGCTGTAAACAGTCTTCAAAAAGTAAAGATAGCAAGAATTGAAAAAAGATGTAGAACTTAAAGGATAAAAGAGGCTCTGAAAGAGCTTCACTTCTAATTTTCACCAGCGTGAATTCACAGTAAGTCTTCTGATGTCTACGGATTTGTGCAGAGCTAAGAAGTGAATCCCACCCAAGTCCCATAGTTCTGAAATAAGATGTTTTAAAGGTCAGTCAAATATAGTGATGTATGAAAACCTGTTGTTGTAGAAGATTTCACTTGCATGCCACATCATTCCATGCTTACTGATGTTATTTGCAGAAAAATGTAACTTTTCTTCATGTGGCACTTAGTTTATAAATTTTGCAAGCCCAGGCAATTAAAAATGTATCTGAATGTAGCTGTTTTCATCATGGTCAGGCTGAGGTTTGACGGGATCACTGTCTTCTCTGTGAATGAGTCGTGATTCACCGGGCAGCAATGGATGCTGGGTCCTGGCCTTGCCCTTCTTTCAGCACAGGAATTAGGATGGTAGGGGTATACATTCGCCTTTAGGTTAGAAATATTAAAATCCAGAGGGTGGTGACCTTTGGAATACAGAGGTAATGTGTTTTTCATATGCATTCCAAAATTTACTCTGGAACTTTGTATAAATTCCTAAATTTAATCTCCCAAATTTACTTATTTACAAAATACTTCCACACAGTTCCCAGAACTGAATAACAGGAAAAATTTACTAAAATTGTGCACCACATGATGTAACCCACTTCTAGCGAGAACACCGGTGTGGCTCAGAGATTGTCCTCAAGGTGTGCATGTCTAAAATGCCAGTGGAATCTCAGTCTTCTTCACTACAGCTGTTGTACAAAGATTATTATGGGACACATAAACATGCAGCTGTACAGAGAAAATCAGCTCTGTTAAGTTCAAAATGTATGAGTCTACTGCTATTTCATCTCACAAATTTTGAGCGTAACAGAGCTTAGAAGCTACTTCCATCACTTTGTCCTTTGCAGACAGAAGGGTTCAGTGGAACTCATCCTCAGAACCATTTTTCACTGTGTTATTGCCTTGCCAGGTATTTTAATATGATATAAGCACAAGCAAAGGCAAATAAAACCTGCAGCCAGCTCGTCATCAGCAAGGTGCATGGTGTGCAGCTTCATTGCCACTGCTGATGAAGAAAGATGCTCAGACCAAATGCCTAATGGCACAGGAGAGAGGAGAAAAGAGCCTGCGCTAGCCATGGCAAATCTGTAGCTGTCTCTGGCCCGGGAAGGGTTAAACACTTTGTGGTGAGGTGGGACAAACTTCACTTAAACTCAATTCTGTGGCCAGCCTGATTGTTTTGACACCTGCGCTATGTGAGGGATGGCATGGTCTCCTTTGTGGCGTATAATGGCACATCTTCATTATTGTTCTAATACCCTGTAAAAAAAAAAAAAAAATCCCTAATCTTTCTGTGGTGCCAGTGACTGTAACAATACCGGGACGTTTTATTTTCCTCCTTGCTCTCTCTTTCCCTTAACCCGCTATTGTTGCCATAGCCACGATGGTGCAGTACTGCTGGTTCAGGGAAGTTTCTGTACTGTACCGCCCTGAGCTGATTGTTTAAATCTTTATTATTCAACTGTTCTGAAGATTTACATTTTTAATGGCTCATTTATGTAATCCCATAAATAAAGTAGCAGAAAAGCATCCCACACAAATGAGTGAATTGGGGTTTGAAAAAAGCTGCTGAAGCAGGTCACTCAGGGTCTCAGCTGCGGGGCCTTGATTGGTATCAGCGATATAGCCACTGTGGCAATGGACTTAAGACCACCCAGTCAGCCCCAAAATGGTGCATTACCAGGGAATAGTGGAATGGTGCTATAGTTCAATCTCCCCTATTTAGCAGGGAGCAGAGTTCTGCTGCAAAAACCATTTCAGCCTCAGACTCATTTACCTTATTGCTTTGACAGCTGCACCTCTCCTGCACTAAAGTTTAGATGATTAGCTTTTCCCTCCAAGCAGCTGATGGTGATAGGTTTTTTTTTCTTAACCAGTATATTCCTGGGGCTGATAAATTCCCTCTAAAGACGCTGTGAATTCAAGCACCTGCCTGAAGAATTTGTTTTATAAACTGAGCACTGAGATGGAGATATGTTCTAATAATTCACTTTTAAGCCTGCTCCCCTTGCTGGCTTCCTCCCCACACACAAATCCTTCGTGAACTGTAAATCCTTTGAGCAGGGTGAGTGTGTTCGTAGCTGCAGACGTGCTAGTGAAAGATGGGGAAGATATTTTGTTTACAGCCAGTTCTTACCCTCCAAAGTTGATTTTCAGTTGCTACCTCAAAGAGCAGCCACACAGCCACTGTGCACCCCTGGGACTCTGTCTCAGGGCATCCACCACATCTCCTGATGCATCCTGCTCTCCAGGAGAGCTGACAGCAGCCAGCTACCTGCCCCACACCTCACACCCTCACACCACTCTGCTGAGTCAGCAGGAGAAACTCACCTAACTGCAGTCTTGTCTTTTTGGCACTGCCTTCAGTTTGTGCCACTCTGGCACTGCTTTGGCCCCTAGCATCTAGCATCACCCTGGAGGGAGTTCAGGCTCAGCATGGGCAGCTCGCCTGGGTTTGCCCTGTCTAAGGGACTGCAGCCAGCCAGGCATGAGCTGGCAGCCCCAGGGCTGCAAGACCACTCCTGCCCTGTTTTATTTATTAGCACAGATGTAACTGTGGAGAGCTGGTCCTCAGCATGAGCCCTCATCACCTGGACAGCCTGGGGCTCCATAGGCGCTGGGGTCATGGCAAGATGGGGTAGCAGGAATGGAGGCTGGTGCTACCTGAGAAAGAGATGTAGGATTGCCCACTCCTCCTCCTCACTCTCAGGAGCTCCTCTGGGTACCCCAGTTGGTGCAGCATGTTTGGGGAACAGTTTGCCCTCTTCTAAAATGGGAGGTGGACACCTCTACACCTACCCTGGGGGCACGGAGTAGCTCATCCCTGCCAGTTCCTGCCTCTCAAATTGTGCTGACAGGTAACAACCGGTGCCAGCCTGTCCCTGCTGCAGGACAGCCAGGCCAGGTCCCCGCAGCATTGCTTCCACATGCCTTCCCTTGTCCCCGATAGCTGCGGGAGCACACAGCTGCAGAGGCAGCCCCATCCATCCTCCCTGGCTCTTCCCAAGGCTGCCAGGATGAGTGTCAGCCAAGGCACGGGCTGCCAGACAGACAACAAGCACACAGTCAGAGCAATGTGACCCACACCCAGCACCCAAACTGTGACACACAGTCTGCTGCTACCAAGACACACCAGTGCTGCCTTACCCATGCACAAGTATTTTAAGTGCAAAGGAACAACGAGTTTTCCCCTAATTAAAAGGCAAACCAGCTCTTTACAGAGGTACACCCGTGTGAAGCTCTGCCAGCAGATAAAGTGTGGTGGTGCACAAGCAGCCAGACAATAGCCCTTCCTCAGTTTACCTGCAGGATCTCGTTCTGCCCGGCTGCGTGGAGCGGAGTCAAAGGAAGCTGCTTGGAGGCAGGGAGCAAGCAGCGAGACAAAGGCAAGGAGAATACCCGCCGGCCCAAAGGAACAGTGGGGAAGCTGGTAATTGGGCCGTGTGTGTTTGGCTTTCGCCAGGCTAGCAGGTTTGTTTTTCCCAGGCTGGAGCCTAGGCTGAAAGAGACACAAAATTATGAAAGACCTCAACCTAGAAAGGAGAAAAAGGGAAAAAATGCTGGCAGTAGCGGATGGAGGTGAATCTCGAGTAATGAAAGCACGGTGGGGGCTCTCTGCTCCCTCCCAAGGGCAGAGGTACCAGGGAAATTATTTTCAATTGGCAAAGAAAAATGAAGTTTAGGTAAAATTCATTCCTGTGCACTTTTATTGCTAGCTTAACTCATCTGTCAGGTGGCAGGGAGCCTACTGGGCAGGAGGCAACAGGTCCTGCAATGGAAAGGTGGAGCTGTGCCTTCCAGTCCCTTCCTTGCTGCAAGGAGATTACCACAGGGATCCATGTCCAAATGGGACCCATTGGTGTGGCAGACTCAGAGCCACCCTTGGGAAGGGATTCTCCTGTGACAGGGCTGATGTTTGGTACTTTCACCAGGCAGAAGTCACAAGGAGCTTATGTCTACCTGCAGGTCTACAGTGCTGCTTGCAGGGACAATGCATGTAGGAGCTCAGGGCAGACCAAAAGCCGTGCCAGTACAGCACCAAGCCTGAGCTGCTTCGCCCTGCGCTGGCTTAACATGCCGCTAATCCCAGGTGTTAGCCTCGAGGACTGCGATTCCATGTATATATTTGCAAAGCACACTATAGATAGGAAATTTTAAATAAGGTAACCAACTACCCTAAATATGAGCCTGGTGATAAGGATACATTTGCAGTTTCTTTCCCTTCTGGTTCAGGAAGAAACTGCCTTGACCCTCACAGTCTCCATCCACAAGAAAAGGGGATGCAAAATCCTGCTGCTGGACAGGCAGTCATGAGGGCTGGGGGAAGCAGTACCCAAATCATGAGCCCCAGGGACAAAACAGGACAGGTTGGAGTTGCTGGTGATCCCACGCTGCTCTTCTGGCTTCCCTGCCCCTTTAAACTATGAGTCAGTGGCTTGCTGGACACAGAGCAAGGTGCTTACCTGATGCGAACCAGCCCAGCTCTGCTGACTGCAGCAGAACCTCGCTGATCCATACCAGATGAGGACTTACTTCCAATACAGTATCATCTGCTTTCCTGGAAGCCTACGCTTTCTCCCAGAGATGTATTCAACCAGTGTCTGACATGAATGGGGTCTTTGTGGTAGCCGTGCCCCACACAGCACCCTGATTGTGTCCCTCCAGGAGGGAACTTACCATGGTAAGTTCCACCTACCTCTTCTCCAGGCATACCCCAGCTTGGTAAACTGAGACCAGCAGAGAAAGGAGGTAACATTCAGAATCAAACTCTTTTCTGGACAAAACATTTTCCATCCTCCAAGGACTTCGGAAGTGTCTTCTCTGTGTGGAGGGGTTCAGAGAGTCACTAAACTCCCAGCACTGCTGGGAGAAGCATTAGAAACCAAACTAGCAATGCCATGAAATCTCAGCAACCACCTCTCCACTGCTTTAGCAACACAGTGGATTACACTGAAGAGTGATGTTTTAATTTAGGGGTCTGCTGTGGGCAGTTGCCCAAGTTTAGACATCCAGATTGACAACACCAACTATTTTGCTTACCTTCTTTTTGGCTTTTGCTATTACTCTGGTGTCTGCTAGTAAGGTAGGGAGAGATGACTGTATTTGAATATAATATACAAAATTAAGACAAAGCAATATCTCACATAGAGCCTTGGTTTTCTTCATGTGTTATACTCCGTTCTTAATATTCTTATTATTGAAATTAAATGATGGCTCATTACCAGGAACTGCATGTCACTGCTGATCCTGATGGGTTACCTGCTTGCTGGCCTTTTTTATTTTATTGGAAACATTTTGACTGTCTAGCATTGGGCAAACTTTCAGCCCTTGTGGGACATTTTAAAAGACACAGGCAGTTCCTCTCCAGGAAAAGCTGAAGAATTCAGAAGAAGCAGAGTCTCAAGTAGAATGCCCATCCATGTTTCCCAAAACCAGACTTCGGTTGTATTTACACAATTAGTATTAACCTGTGTGTAATATTGCTCCTGGGGCACTTTCTGCAGTCTTTCCCTATTCCCATCCACGTGCCCCAGGAAAGCATTGGTGACTTTGCTGGGCCATGGGTTTCATGACGACCAGAAGACCAGGGACATGCTTGGCAGGGGGTGAATGTATGTGCTCCTGCCGATATGGGTGGGAAGATGGCAGAGAGCAGCAGGATTTCCCTTCTTTTCACTAGCAAGAGTCTCTGGGCTCTCTAGGGTTATACTTAAAGACTTAGAGTGCAATTAAATCTTCGGTTACATCTGTGCTTTCTCATCCACACTATTAAAGACACCATTGCCTTCACTTTCTGACAAAGCTTTCATTTCTACCTTTGGGACTGCAGTGTCATACCCCTCTAACACTCTTTTTGTGACCATGTCCCAACCTGCGATGACACTGAAAGAGCAGAACACGAATCTGTTTGTCATGCCATACAACAGACCTTAACCCTGCTTCACTGGATACACAGAGTGCCTGAAATTATTTACATGAGGCTGTGACACAATTTTCTCAAAGCATCCCTATATGCTGGGTATTCCTACATCTCAAATCCCTGTTTATAGAGAAGAAACTAAGCCACGGTTCTGCCCTGCTCACTACCAAAGCCATGGTGACCACAGCCTGTCCACATCCCGAGTCAAGGCTTGTGGCAGCGGTGCCTACCTGTTCTGAAGGCACAGGGCTCCAGTGGCCTGTGGGACCTTATCAAACATGGCCAGGCTGGGAAGCTGATGGCCATCTGCAGAGCAGGCAGAAGGACAGAAGGTGGGTGAGAAACACAGCCTACAGTGCTTATGACCACGCAAAACCTGTTCTTCATGGCACAGTCACATTCAGAGCAACAAGAAAACCTGCCTAAGATCCTACAAAGAAGGGGTAGATTTAAAGGAACTCTTCACCAGAGACCTATGCTGATATTACAGGGGACCACATCCCCTCTCCAGGGCACTGTGCCACTCCCCACACAGTATTTGTGCAGTTAGCCCTATGTGATCACAATATTAAAGACATGGGACACTCTCGGGAGAACTACACAGAACTTGCACTGTTCTTTACCCTGAAGTATTTGGCTCAACATTCCAGTTCTAAAGCCAGGCTCATAATTTTGGGTAGCAGTGAATGTTGTAAACTGCAATTTAATGTAAAAAAAGCATATTCTTCTTGCTTTCCCTTAATTTTTTTTCTTCATATGGATGGAGAGACAATGTTTTGAGATTCAAGATGGATGCAGCCTACTAGAAGATTTTATAAGGTGGGGTAACAGGCTGAGAGCTACCAAAACCATATTGGGTAAATTTAGAGTCTAAGCAATACTGAACCGATGTAAAATAAATAAGGGAGGCACATCCACTGTGCTCATTTGAGACTCTGGGAGGCTGCTAAATATTTGTCAGAAAAGTATTGGAGCTTTTTTCAGTCTTAAGACTATCATATCTGGAAATGAGGGTATGAATATATATAGTCTGCAAAATTCTTAAGGCTTATTTTTTTAATTGGAGATATGCCCTCTTTAACATTTACTCTTGACTACTTCCTATTGACAGCCACGAAAACAAAGAGTGTATATTAATGCAGACGAGAGTTTCATTCATAGACAGTAAGCTACAACAGGATTATTTGCAAGTACAAAGATCACTCACATGAATAAAGATTTGGTGGATCAGTGACTCTACTGATAAAATGGATAAAATCCTCCTCCAAACACAATCCAAACATGTTTTCTTGCTACTTATCCAAGCAAGTCTACTTTTGTGTTGTTCCAGTTTAATTAACTGAAAACACATAATTATTAATGAGCGCTCTGATAGGACAGGAGAGGAAACAGGCTTCTAAGCGATCAACTTGCAGCCACAACACAAAACCAGTTCTGTTTGTGCAGGAAAAGCAACCCCCTCCTGCTACATTATTCCATTGATCTACGAACATTTACATCTCCTTTGTTAAGTAGTTTTCTGTAGTTTTCATAATCACTAAGTAACAGTCTTACAACTGCATCTCAAGAAATTTCCGTGAAGTAAATTTGGATCAGTCTGAAAAACAGGGTCCATTTTGCCCAAGTTGTGTTATACATCAAGTCTGTTGGGCTTTTCTTGAACATTCATGACTTGTTGCATATAATTCAAAATGGATTTACAAGAGAAGAGGCTGCACAACGAACAAAAAACCTGCACATTACCATATCGCTGACAGCCAAAACTAATATTTTATAAAGCTCAATCATAAAATGCTTCTCCTCCTCTTTCACATTGTTTTGTGATCTATATCTACTATAACATCGGTGAAGTTTGGCGGATTTCTGTCCACCACAATAAAAAAGTCTAATAAGGTCTTGTGGTTATGGCAGAAGAGCACCCTCACCTGAGTAAACTCCGTTATCCACACAAGGTGTGCTGAAGCTAAACAAAGACAACATTAGCGATTCACAGACAAACAAGGAACACCTCTGAAGGATCATTGCAGCAGCATTAATATGAGGTGTATTCCCTTCCCATTTGAGCAACTAGAGGCTGCAACGCACTACTACAGGAAGCTGAGACCAAGACCACACTATTTTTTGATGTATTTATTTTAAGGACTAGGCACCTTTATGAGTAACAAGTGGTCTAAGTTACAGCAGTTAATAACATATTTTGAAAAGTCACGTTTAGCTTTAAGTTTCAGGGTTTAAATCCTATCTTTAAGATACCTTATAAACATGATTCTGGTGTTGCACAATACAAGCAACTGCAGACATAATACAAACCAGGATTTTTGCACCTAAATTCTTATTAAAAAAGTGATCAGCATGTGAAGATTTGCCTTAAGAACAGTTCATGAGCAGCAGTTCTTTATTAGGTACACTTATGAAAGACAGCACTAAAATATGGAATCAACCAATGAAAGAATAATTCACATATAATCTGTAAATCAGAAAAAAGTGGAATTAGATCTGCACTTACCACCACTGATGAAGACAGGCTTCCTCCAGCTATCTGGTTTAGGTCATGTCAGATCCTCTAGTTGAGCATTTCTAGTATGGAAGTGCTCTCTGCCAACAATCCAGACTAATTTTGAAAGCATATTCTAATCACTTACCCTACCTGAAAGCCTGGCTTAAATTAACATAGAATCAACAGCAGCACTTCTCGTGAAGAGGTGTTTGAAGACTTGAATGTGGAAAGCTCTCAGGACACCATATTATCACTACCAGCCAGACCAGCAAGAATTCGTGGAGCTTTGTTCTGTTGAACATCTCCAGGCCCAATCCTGACCAACGGTGAGATGAATTCTCTGCTGCAAAGCCACATCTGTGCAGCACTGTCACTGCAGCAGAGCCCAGCTGGTATTACAGGTGCTGTCCTTCCAATAAGGATTATTAAGGAGAACACAACCAATGTCCAGCAAAATAATGACTGCAAACAACATCCGTTTATTTAAACCAAAGATAGTCCTATGTTCTCCAAAGATACCACTTTTTCATTCATCCCAGTCCTATGTTCTCCAAAGATACTACTTTTTCATTCATCCCACTTAAATAGTTGGATATTTTCTGAAAGACAGGGACTTCTACAGTGCTCTGGTTGCTGCCAAGAAATAGAGAAACTCTCCACAACTCCCTAGTGGAAATGTAAAAGTGTCCCACTGTGTTGGCTAAACTGACCCTGGCAGGCACTGGTGGCCCCAACACCAGTTTAACTACCTTCCCATAACTCAGAAGAGGAATTCCCAGCTCATGCATCAAAACTCAGGCACGGCAGATCTCCACTTTGATGTCCCCATCTCCCAGCTAACAACGTCCCTCCAAGAGCCGGTTAAGTATAGCAAAACGAGGTATAGAAAAGCCTATAGGTGGCACTCTCGCCCTGGCACAACACTGAAGCACCACGAAGCGCTGGTCCTCCCTGCCCTCAGAAGAGAGAGAGGCCCATGTCAGTTACAAAACCCACTAAAAGCATTACCTCCACAAAGTACTTTTAATGAACATTTTCAATTTTATTGTCAACACACTTAAAAACGGAAGCCTATGTTCAAAACAATTATTTTTGAGAATACCAAAATACAAAATATTTCACATGGAAGTCTGTTACTGTAACACGAACAGAAATGAGACGTAGAATATGCTGATGTGTATTACACGTGCCCCAAGCCACAAGTTTAAGAACTGTACCGCTACAGAATTGTCACACAGACTTGGAAAGTGAGCATTTGACTGTTTTTAAGTATCACTTCTGCACTTCTAGTATTACACATTTACTTGGAAACTTCCCAGCACTGGACAGAGAACATGGACAATTTTGTCTTCAAGGTTTGTTTTGAAAGCACCGTGACAACAGACTGTTCAAAATGCTTCCTTACAGAGGGAAGTCTAAACAGAGGCAATTATTGCAGCTATGGCTTTTTAGGGATAATGTTTATTATTACCTATGACAGGTTTGTGAATATACAATAACAAGCAAAACCAGTGTTTCCTGGTAGCTCCTGCTGGAAAGCAAAACCAGTGTTGCCCATTTTAAATTTGTTCTTTTTATAGTAAAGCAAACTGATATTCTGTACAAAACATATGTGCTTGGCCAGGCACTGATCAGCTTTCCCTTCTAGATTCTGTAGAACTAAACTAACCCAAACACACAAAACTTTATTGGTTAGCAGCAAAGAAGTTCTGCCAACTTTACAGAATAAATAGATTTATGCTTAATTAAAATGTCTTTCCAAAAGAGTGACATGACTAAACGAGTTGTATCAGACAGTGACACACATATCACATTCCATCACTAAGACCCTAAGCTTAGTCAGACGGGGAGAGAGGAATGGAGCAAGGGAAAGGAATGTCTGTTCTAAAACAACTGGAAGATTTACGCTGCACTTTGCTTTTACCTTAAAGGTCCCAAATAAAGGTTTTCTAAAGCCACCTCAAGGTTACTTCTCACACAAGCAACTCAGTTCAAAATTCAATTTTGAACAGCATATTTTCCTGAAAAATGAAGACATCCCTGCAGTCTGACAATTAATGACATTCCTGGCTGGTAACAACACATGTTCATCACCCTCCTCTCCTCATCGTTTGCTTGATCGCTTTTCATGCTTATCCTTTGTGTGCTGGTTCCTGCTTCGATGCCTTGGAGGAGAGTAGTTGACTCTCCTTCTGGACTGAAAGCTGGGTGTGTATGGGTGAATTCTGCGTTTCTTTGGTTTTTCTTCTTTCCTGCTTTTGTTTGGCTCAGGCTCTTTACTGTCTTCCTTTTGTTCACGTTCTTGGTCTTGTTCTTTTTGAGATGGTAACGTGTTTTTGATGGTATTAATAAGAAATCTTTTATTTGTACCAGCAAGAGGACACTTCAGCCTGCAAAGACATTTAAAAGTGATCAAAAGACAAGATAAAAACATCCTGAATCAAGTCTGAAATTTTAACTTCAATAATTTTAAGACAGGTTTGTGCTTTCGGCTTTCCTTGCATGCCACCTAGTGTAAACTCTCAGTACAGAAAGATATTCTCAAGTTTGTCTCCATTCTCCTTTTATCTTACTCTTTATAGGATGAAAAATATTCTACTTCAACACAGTAAAAAATCTACATGATTTTCACAAGGTAGCATGTGCAGGGCTAGGCAGAGGATGACAATATATTTTAAGGTTGACGGTGCTTAACTTGGGTATTCAGGAATTAAATGTTTAGTAACATATTTTAAGTCAAATTGGAATGGTTTACAATATCATAAGCTACTAAAGTCAGTATTATTTAACAAACTGAGATATTCAGAAAGTAAAAGATACAACTGCATGAAGAACCTAAACAGCTGTAGTGATAAAACATATAAGTTAAAATTAGTATGCCTCACATATATCTGGAAACCATCAAACAATATGTTTTTTCTGATACTTATCCAACTCTTCCATTGCTTCTTTCTTCTCTTACAGCTTAACACTTTCGCACTTAGCTTTTCAGCTAGCTTTAGTAAGCAAGGGCTACACATTTCATTTATCTTCTTGGTATCAGCTGTACTCTACTTATTCCAAATTTATAATTTCAGAAAAAACAAGTTTGAATATATTCCTGCAGTAAGTAGGAATCACTCTGAAGGTTTTGTTTATAGTGGGAGCCACCGTGGTGTTTGTCTCCAAAACATTTTTGAGTCTGCACGCTAATGGAGAAGTTACGTGATTAGTATAAAAAAGCAGAGCAGTTGGAGATCACAGTGTCATTTACTATATCAACTATGGAGGCAATTAATCCTAACACCACAATGTTACGATCATCTGTGCTAACTGAATACTTTGTGTAACTGTAGAAGCTATACCCTGAACGCTTAAAAACCTTTGACACTTCTGAATAATCAGAGGTATCAGTATAACAACAGAATTGTAACGAAGAACAGGTCTGATTATTCAGCATACTTCATGTCTTTTAACTGGGTAGGGTAATTACTTTGGTATTTTGCTTCAGGTCTGCCTACTAAGCAGTATTGGTAATTGTTCTTGTCCTAAATCCTTAAAGAACTTATGAGAGTAATTTTAGAGGTACACATTAAACAGCCACACTGTTCTATTTCTGCCAGGTATTTTTCCTGAGATATTTCTACAGCATAACCAGTTTTAGAGTCTTCTAAACTTTCTGCATATAAATCTACACTGTTTTGCTCAAATCCTCGTTTAAAAAAAAATAATCTCTATCTGTATCTAGTATAGCTGTTTTGTAAATTAGGTAAACAGTATTTATCCATTAACTGTATTACTGAGTAAAAATACAAGGCTAACATATATCAGTAGAACAGGGTTTCTACTTCAAGCTACATCAGCTATGAACATGGTGCTGAACTTGGTACAGGTTACACTCAACACATAAAACAAATCAACCAACATTTAAGTCCTCGGTATGTCTTCCGCCAGGATTAAACACTGTACCTCAACATCTCCCACCCAGGAGGGCAGTTTTCTCTAGGCTGCATCCAGAGAAAAACTATTTCACATTTGTCTCCTTCCTCTCACTTGTTCTTTAGAGCTAATGCATTGATTAATCACGAATATATATAGCACCAGAATGAGACAATCTGCCCCAAAATAAATTCACCTTGCTGAAGTATTTATTTCTTTTTGGCACCATGAGTGCTGCCTGAGCTATACTAAGAATTAAAACTGATGAGAAACGCAGAGCTTCAGCATCAGCGAAGAGATGCCACTGGTTCACCATCACACAGTGACAAAATCAAGCCACCAGCCTTTCATGGAGCAGCAGTAAATTACAGCACTGAAGAGAAACATCAGTTCTTAGTTTTATTGACCTCAGACTTCAACAAAGCAAATTCTGCTTTGAAGTTTTAAAGGAAGTGAGATGTGTGGCACATGGTACATTACACATGCACATAAACAAACCCATGTTTACATACGTCCATGGTATATATGGGACTGTGAAGATTAAAAGTGAACTATATTAATCTACCAATGTCTTTAAGAGCATTTCAAATAGTGAGAAAACTGTAGACTACTTCTACAGTTGACCTCCTTGATGACAGGCCTTTGGCTTGCTGTAGGTCTGATTGTGTGATGCTCAATTCAATGACAGCTTTTCCCCGAATGTACGTTCTGAAGCGCTGGGAGGCAAGCTCAGCCTATGCAAGGTGGGACACAATACTGTCAACTAGTAAACAGTGCCACAGAGCAGCTTTTAAATACTTTTCTTTAATAAAAAATATAAAAGACACATTAAAAGAACATTCAAGTTCTGATCTGAAGCGTGCCTGGAGCAGGACAGCAAGTGTGACCAAAACCAGCACGAAACCTGCAATTCTAGAGCAGTCTTGTCTACTAAATTTACTCCAGTTCTGTAGCAACGTATTCACTCAATGTAAGGGTTCACCTTTTGCTTCACATGCTCCAATAAGCTAAATCAAGCTATTCTTAGCAATAGAACCTCATTCCTCTCCACGGAGAAGTCCCACAACCCCCAAACCTCAGCACTATAAAATTATGAAATGTAACATCGCATTTAGGGCAAGAAAAATTAAATCCGTTATTGCGAACACAGGTCAAATCTTAACTCTATTTTTGACATTTCAAGCCAACTTCTCTGTAATAAGACAGAATTTCCAGCCAATACCTGTTATCAAGTGTAGCAGTGCAGCTCAGAGCAGAAGTGCACCGTACCACTTACCAGTAACACACACTAACACCACTTAAGACACAGGAGTACAGCACCATGGGCCACGGCCTGTTCTCTGCTCAGTAACTGGACATATTGAACAGGTGGCCTTGGCACACAGAGCAAATCAGATCTTCCCAGGAAACAGAAATCATTCTGCATGAACTTACAAGTACATTTCTACCGCTTCCAACCTGCCATGGAAAATAAAGTACTCAACAGAATAGTGACTGAAAAAAAGTAAAAAGCAGCTAGAGGTTGTTTTGTTAAACCAACTAATCTAAGCTTTTGTCCTTTCACAGGAGATCTCATAAAAGAGGATGCCTGAGATGACACTGCAAGCTTTTTTGTATGGTGTTTGCAGCTAGATACAGCTGACAGGACTTTGGATGGGAACCTGTGCTCTGATTACAAGATTTTAACATATTTACTTTGCAACCTCTGCCCGTACCCTGTTTCTCCTCCTCTTCACATTCAAATGAAAGAGATATAGTGGAATCACATTGCAGTGTTTCTGCACAGTCATGCAACATCCATTCAAAGAAAAGATGCAATACAGCATTTCGCAGTTCCGATGCCCTTAAACCCTTTGGCTTCATCTTCATTATTTTTGTATTTTGTATTCTGCAGCACTTTTGACTAACAGATTTTATATTGAACAGAAAGCTATCCATAGGAATGAAAGCAATTTTAGGATTGCTTTACAAGAAATAGGATTAAAAATAATTCAGTGCTTTCAACACTTTTCTTCTTTTTTGCAATTCATCTGCTCTTAAAATGTAGAGCTGAATAAACCATCCCAAAATATCCTGTTTTCCATATCTCATTTTTAGGTTATCCAGTAAGATGAGAAGATTACATTCAGTTTAGCCTTAGCTCACTTGCTACCAGCATATTTGAAGACCACACCTCTACACTGGAGGAAGCAAAAAAAAAGGCCTCTAGAACTTGTCCACACAGCAGCTTTTGTGGCATTTTAACTACTTTTCTCAATTAATGTGGAACAACTCCTTAAAATGGGACCTAACTCCCCTACTATAAGAAGCATATGAATTATGTACACAGGACTGACAAAACCATTTAAGGAAAGCTGAGCTTTTAGCTTGATTTTACCTAGACACACAATGGAAATCCTAATGTCTTACAGCTTTATTCCATCTGTTGAATCAAGGATCCATTTATCTAACCGCTTCAAATGTTCTTACACTATTTGTCCACAAGTTCCCATTCTGCATCCAGCTGGCCCTTCAAGGGTTAACTTTCAGACAGCTGCTCTGACGTGTTTTCTGATCTCAGAAGTTCCAGAATCACAGCAGCATCCCTGAGATTTAGTAAACAGATTCTGTTTTCTTTTGCTCAACTTTTTGAGAATTAAGACACCTTTAGAAGAGGATCCTCCCTTCCCATTCTCTTACACATTTTCTTACTTGTGATGAGCTCCACTAATGCTTGAACCAGACACACCATTAGCAGCATTTGTATCATGTGGTATCATAAGGATGTAGGAGAGCCCCAACAAGAGTCACTGTGGCCACAGAATACATACAAAATAGGTACTGCAGGAATTAGAAATACTGTAAAGCTGAGAACCAGAATCTTGTGGATATCCAATGAACAAGTCAGTACTCGAGAGCCAATAATGTGAGATCTACAAAACACTAATATCCCAGTATTTCTTGGATGAATTTGCCATGGACCTAGATACTGCCAGTGTAAGCAGTCCTGAGAGCATGGAGGCCAGTGAGTGAGGACTCTTACCAAGAGCTCATGAACCCCATTGACAATACTAACAGTTTCTCCATGTCCACAGCATCTCAGATTATGTCCTTTCCCACATAAAGTCTTGCCTGATATCACCACCAACCTCCTTGTTTGGGACAAGCCTTTCTTCTACAGGCATCTAACCGCTACAGGTTGCAGCACCTACCCATGTCATCTGCAGCAAACTTGTATTACAATGTAACACTGGCAAAACATTCCCAAACTGGAAGGAATCCTAGCAACGCCACCCCTTATTTCAGGGCTGAATCCTTAAATCAGCGACAGCGGGCTAAAAGCATACTGCTCAGTGCATGTTTTCTGTATCTGTCAGCTATGCTAGCTTGGATGCTTGCAATTTAAGATCAAACAGCTGACAATCCATCTCACACAAGGAGACAGCAAAAAGGTAAGTAGGGGTGCTTGGGGAACTTCTTCAAGCAGTGCACTTGGGCTAAGAAGAACTAATGACTCTGGACACTAAGGGAGCAGTGGCTTGAACCTGAAAGCAGTCCCAAGAGTATTCAGAAGCTTGCTGGCTACGGCTTTGCTGCCATAAACACTCACCAGGAGACACTCCTCCTTTGTACCAGTATGCACAATATAGTTCCCCAGGAATGCCCCAATTCTTATCAAATGCCACTGACTCCAGAAATTTATTTCCCAGTATCCAGCAGCTGCTGGAGATCAACATAATCAGCAAAGTATGAGCAGTAGCAGCCTCTGCTTCTCCTTACCCAAAAGACAGATGGCAGAACAAATCTTTTCTTCATAAGCCGAGTTGCTTCAACTATCCAGTTTGCGCATCTCTTCTCCAGGACTCCTCTGACAAAGGGCCGAGGAAATCCCAGAAGTCCTCATGAAACACACCTGTAAGCATTTTGAGTTTGGCAAGGAAGGAAGGTTTTGTGTTTTTACCTGTTAAGAGTGCTTTTAGCCAAGCAAGTGATGACCTTGTCTCTTTGCTTCTACCACTTATGCTTTCCTAGATTTGGTCCACTAATGCACATTTTCACAAACTAACTTTTCTGCTCATTTCATTTGGTATCCACAAAGCTCAAGGCAGCAGCTACCTTCCACTCCATAGTTTACAGCTGCAAGGTTACATGTCAGTTCTAGATCTAATCTCTGAAGCTCTTCAGGATTTACTGTAACATCAGTTACATCTGATGGTATTTTGCTGGAGTGCAATACTCAGCCGAGCATGGTTAATTCGCTTTCCAAATATCTTACAGGTTACCTCATCTCCCACAGGTATATGCAGTACCTAGATGTTGGGCCAGTTCAGAAGAATCAGAACAGCACAATGGGGCACAAAAAATATTAAGAGGAAGAGAGTAGTGGCAACTTCCGCTGTTGCTCTGTCTGTTGTGCTTGCAGAACTAGACACAAAGACTTCTGGGGAGTCTGCCTATGTGGGAGCTTTACACCTTCCTTACAACCACCCACACTAGCAGGACACTAGCCTATGCCAAACTCTATGGCAGCAGATTTGTAGCAAATGAGGTGACTACCAGTCTCTATAAAAATAAATTCAGAGAGGAAAAAAGTCCCTGGAGAAGTATCATATACAAATATCATATCTGGGTGCAAGATATCCTGAGCTGCAGACTGCCCAAGGCTGGGCTAGCACCTTGAGGAAGTACTGCTACTATCCTGTATTTGTCTTCCTCCATTTCCCAGGCACTGGCTATTGGGCACTGATAAAGACAGGACACTGCAGAGACGGGTCCTTTGATTGACCCGTTATAGCTATTTTCACATTCTTCCACAGCTGAAAGGATCCTTACTCGAAGAGTCTCAGTTCAGGATATCACTGCGCCAATCCCTATGTCAACAGTCTTCCTCTGCCTGAAGCGTTCTTGACCATCCTCTTCCTACACCTTTAACACAACCCTGGCCTAGTCACCTGCTCTTTCACTCTAGTTGAATCCGCAGCTGTTCTGAAGAACAGGTCACCCTTGGCTGTCCCCTCCTCTAGCAGGTCTTGGGCATCAGGCTTTAGCAAACCATATTACCCTGAGCTGCCCATCACAGCCAGCTGAGCAGGACCACTACTCTTTTACAAGGAGCATGAAATAGCCAGAGCTGGGAGGAGAAGCCCAAACACACTCCTGGCAGCTTTTCCAGACTGCACAAGCAGCAGCAAAGTTGCTCAGGGACACTTGGTTATCTCCCAACAGAAATCTTTAGTCTCCATAGTTGGAACTCACTTGCAAATTCACAGTAGCTGGATGCATGCAACACTTCACAGTGCTAATTATCTGCATTGGTGTACCTGGCCATCTGACAAGTCTGACAGGTTAAAAGCATGCTGCATCTGTATAGCTATAACCATTCCAGGGGATTAAACCAATCTAACTACTTCAACATAAAGCATATAAACTGCATTCCTAGCAGAAACACTGGGTAAAATATATAAACCCCACAAAACTTGTTTAGAAAACATAAAGGATTATCTTTTTTTTTTTTTTTCCCAGCACTATTTTAATCTCTTCAGAGCTACTAAAACAAACATAGCCAAGAAATAAACTGAGAATTTCATTAACAGTGCAGGCTTATCTTTTACTACTGTTGGTGGAGGAAGCCAAATCTTATCTACAAATGTGTTTAATGCAGTCAACTGGTGCCCTACTTGCGTGAACATCCCTAGATCCAATAGCTTCTTATCAAAGTCATGTACATTGTTTTAAGATGAATGACTCTTCTCAGCATGTTATTACTTCTTTAGTTATATGCATTACGTTCCATGAAAATCTAGCTGTAAAAGTGAAACAGTGCATTGAAGAATTAGTACTGTATTTCACTTAAGATTTAAATACTGTGATTCTTTTCCTACTTGCTATACAAATTAGCTCCTGGGTTTTAGGTTTCTTTTTTAGTATTTAAAAATACCTCCTTCCAAAATTGGATTACACTTTTGAGTTCATTTTTGGCTGCAATTTACAGATGAATTCTCTATTAGAGGATAATCTATTATTTTTACTGTTTTAAGGGTTTAGATTTCTTTGTCAGGCTATGAACTCTTAAAAAGAGTCTAACCCAGTAACAAGTGGCCAGTATGTTCTTTCTTATCCGGACTCCAATTTTTACCCAGACAAATTAGTATGTGGATGAAGACAAATTATTATTTAAACATGAAGCAAATTAAAAGGTAGAGACTTCTGTCACACATCAAATGCAAAAATTATTTTGGCATCAGTCATAGCATTCATTTTCTCTTGGGCCAACTTACCAGCCCATGGCTCCCATTGTTTCTGCTCTGGTTCTCCCACGTTTTGCCTCTTTAAGTAACTCTTCCACAGCCTTCCTACGTATAAGAGAAAAAAGTTACCACTTGCAGAACACAAGAATTTGCCACTTCATGCACTTACGTAAATAAAGTGGAGAGCTTCTTCACTGTAGTGAACTTAACAATAAAGAGGTTACCAAAATCACCTTGACTTTCTTAAGATTATTCAAATTCCTATGCACTAAGATTAAAAGAAACATTTTAATATGTTAAAAAAACCAAAACAAACATTAAATCTGTTCCAAATACAACAACTGCAATCCTAATTTAAGAGCAGTAATAAAGTGTGCAAAACTGGTCTACTACACCAAAAAGCACAGTCCCCATCACTTCACCTTGGGAATGTTCTTCCCTGCTGTCACATCACTTGGATTCTTCCTAAAGTCTTTCAACCACAGCAGATGTATTTTGAGCATGGTTAAACAACTCTAGTAAAATAGCAAGCAGTCAAATGACAGTAAAATCACCACAACTACCAGCTGTTAAACTGCACTAGCTTTGTGCAACAGTGGAAGAGCTCATCTTTGTAACTATGAAGCAATGTCAGTCTCTTGGTTCTCTTTACAAATTAATCTCAACCTCAAAACTTACGTAACTGCTCTAGAGTAAATGGTTGAAGCTAACAGGAAAACCAACGAACGGATAATGTCAGTCATTATATAAAATGAATGCATAAACCACCAATTTGATTAGTTAACTGTAAGCAACTATACACATCAAGCAAAAAGAATTTCAAGACAGAAAAGGAAAGCTATGCACCTGGCTGTAATACCCAGTATACGAAGCTAAAGCATTAACCCCACTGACACGGGTAATACTGAAGGCTCAAGGAACTGAAGGTAGGAGGCAACACAGGATATTTATTGTTTAGTTCCCCCAGTTATGACGTGGCAGAAGGGTTGCTGGCATTCTGACTATGTGAGCAACACAATCATCATCTTGATATTACAAGTGCGTGTGTAGACTGTGCAAAAATGTAACTGCCAACACACTTCAACTCAAACTTCAAGGAAGCCATGTTCCATCATGTTGTTATGGTATTATCAGCACAGCAGGATTTTGCTGCTTTGCAAAATTAAAAAAAACCCTTGATTATCAATTTTACTGTTGAGCCAAAATTGATACAAGAGAAGTCAAGAGTCGTCATCTTAGAGCAGAAGCAGGTCTGAGAAGAAAAGCAAGCAGTTTATACGGCAGGTCCATGGGAAGATCCAACAAGTTAATGCTGGGCTCTAAACATCTAACAGAGTGGTTTATTCCCATCTGGATTATTCAAGTCTACACAGAAAACACAGGAGGTCTTAGCTTTAACTGCGTACACTGCATGTGCAATAACGGAATGAAAACAAGCAGTACAGAATTTCCTACAGTTGCTAATGAGGAAATGTTAAGCAGTCACACAGCAGCCTACATCTGTTGGGCAAGATCTAACCTTCTCCAGTTTGTTACGGTATTAACATAAGCCCTCACCAGCCCCCTTCATATGTGTGATCCTGGATTTGTTCATTCATTAGGATAGGCTAGTGACTTTATAAACACAGATACACTTTTTCTTCTGTCTGTATAACTTTTGGGCATGTTTTGGTTTTCCCTGGCAACAGAAACCAAACTGGTGCTAAATGAGTACAACTGTAATGTACACCAAGGTGTAGCAACTCTTTCTGCAGTTACTCTGCAGTTCTGCTTGAATATAGTGAAATATTTGTACTTAAATCAGCTACCACTGAACTACTTCCACACTTTATAGTAATTTCCAGCAAGCAATACTTTAGCTAAAGATTCATAAACAAGTTTCCAGAATGGGTCACAAGTTCTCTAACAACATATAAATAATCCTCAATCAACTTATTTACACACATTCCTTTGTTTCAAGGGGAAACCATTCTATCCAGCAAAAGCTGAGATCTGTGCCAGACAGACATGCAAATACTCACAGGTCATAACGTTTTCCTTTGAGAGTTTGTGTTTGAAGGGCTTTGCAATGGAAAGCGTCCAAGGCTTTCACAGAAACAACAGTAGAGAAATGCAGCAAAAATTGTACTACTGCTTCTCCATGCACTAAACTATTAATGGCACATTGGTTTAAGGTTCCTCACATCCTCATCTTACTAGCTTTATAAGTCAACATCTTCCATTCTTATCAAACGTTGTTGCCTAATATCGGTCTTTCAACAGTACTCTTATTCAGTGTGCCTTTACAAAGCCCTTTCGACTTGCACAGACAAATGAAAAAATACTCAGATCCTCTTTGAAATAATGTGTTTCCACTCAGTGAACTTATATTCTCTACACAAGTAAGCCAAAAGCTTAAAAGCTATGCAAACAAGGTTTTTACATTTGCTTTCACAGGCCTCTTGGGACTCTGCATTCCTTGCTCTCTTCATTTTTACAGCTTGGCTACAATACAAACAGTCCTGTGGCTGCCAGCTTCCACTCCAAGAGCAGCAGCATGAGCAAAGGGAATGCAGCACGCAGCTTTCACATGAGCAGAACCAAAACACTGCGGAATTGACAGGGGGGGAAATTAGGGACAGGGGCACATTTAAGAACACTGTCATCATTCTGGCAACTTTTACAGCAAGTTTTAAGTGGTGCTTCTTGTGGCAATCCTTTTTGAGCAACCAAGCTTAGCTGCAGAATTACAGTAACAGGAAAGTATAAGCAGTGATGGTTTTATCTTCAAGATTATGGTCCAAGGCCTATTTACTTTTCTGAGGATTAGACTTTTGCCTCTATATTTCAAGGTTACAGGCAAAGCTCTCATTGCACAAATCCTAACAACTTGCATCACAAATGCATGTGTCCAAAGAATGGGAAAATGTTAAAGGTTGTGCAGTCAAGCAAAACCAGAGATATTTCTTATTCCTCACTCAGGCAAAGAGCTCCATCATCTTTTCTGAAAGATCAAGTGAATAAAAATGAATAATTGGTAATAAAGAGGTATGTCTGATAGTTACAGGCAACAAAAACACCATGTCGTTACAGAGACCACCCAATGTCTGTAATTATAGACCACTCTGTTAGGAGAAAACATATCATGCTGGATCTGACAATTGAGCAGCCAGGCAGCCACAGCTCCACGCCCAGGCCCAACTAGTAGCGAGACTGAAAATCCACTCCCAGCAGGCAGACACACATAGTGTATGTACACACCACTGCCCACATCGATCACAAACAGACACAGGGTGCTCACACCAGCAGCTTCACCCTGCTCTTCCCTCTGTCCAGGTGTAGGAGCCCTGAAGCTTCAGCCCAACAAACTGCTGGTACAGGCTGGGACACCCTGGACCCCCAGTACCCAACGCCACCGCAGTTTTGCCCACAGAGACAGGCACACACACATCTTGCCACTGGAGACACCCTGATCCTACAGCCTCTGCAGCAGCTGGCCAGGACTCCCTGGTGCCTTCAACAGCTAGCTCCTCCCATCTCCTACTTTATTAACCCATCTACCAGCTGATCCAGCTTGATTTTCACTAGCAGCAATGTTCTGCCTCACATATCCTTACTTCCTCCAGTACTGCAGCGCAGATAAAGAGGTCCCCAATCCCACTCCAGTGGCTAACACTTGGTTTTACTCACTTGATCAAGTGTCCCCAGTTGCTACCACCCAGCCCTCCAGCTCAAGGTCCCAGCCCCACTGCTGGCGCCCAGACCTGCACTTGTTCCAGTTGCTGGCACCACAGACACACAGTCCCTCCAAGTCATGGTTTGACTCTAGTTGCTAGGGCTGAGATGTATACCTTCTGCCTTCAAATAGAGACTCTCGCTCAAGAAAGAGTCAGAAAGGAATTTAACAGGAAGACAAACCAGGCTGCGCTGATCAGGTGCAGGGCATGGCCAGACAAGTATACCAACAGGCAGCCTATTCACAAAGGATCAGACCTTCTTATCCCTTTATTCCTCTATTTTCCCACTCTTGCTTCTCACCAAATCACCTGAACCTCTCCCTTTCCCCTCCTTTGGTTCATCCTCTACACATCCCACAATAAGCCTCATGCAATCTCAAAATGCTCTTCTCTTGCATCCTACAATGCATTCTCCACCCCTACACAGCAACACCCTTAAGCCCCAAAGGCACCCCAGCATTGACTCATCTTGATGGGTGTCACTCCTGGAGGCCAAGGCTGCCTCCCAGCAGGGCCCAGAGAATATCTTCATTCTTCTGAGTCCTTACTGTGGGTTCCCTCCTGCCACTGTGCCATTGTGTTACTCTGGGCTCGTGGAGATGGACCTCTGATGGGCTGGTGGCTCCTGAGATGGGCATGGCAGAGTTGGGCACTATTTGGGCTTCCCCATCCACCATGGTCTCTCTTTAGTCCTCTGTGGGTGTACGTGGTAGCTTTCAGCACATAACCTAACAAACTCTGCCATCTCCACCCATGCCATCATCTCATTAAAGATCCTGATGAGAACTGTAATGAAAATATATCTACTGGAATCGCTTCACAGCATGCAATTGGCTAAGGAAGTACACAGACCTGGGAGTAGGAATACGGAGTTCAACATCTCCCAGAGTCAGAGAAGGAACATTTTTATCAAATGCATCTTCATGGAAGATCTTCCCAGCATTAATAATTGCTTGCAGTCTATACCACTACTATTCAAGCTCAAAGGCCAGGCAGCTTTGCTACTGTGATCCCCAAAATTGTACTTCAACCTGCCTCCTGAGGCACTCTAGGTTCTGACAGCAAGCTGCAAGCCCAGGAAAAAAATAGCAGTTTTTAAAATAAAATTTCCTCAGAGTGGTTTTATGCTGACTATACAACTTATCTTTAAGCATGCATGAGACTGGAAATAGAAGTGGATGCTGGTATTCTGATTACATCTGAATGATTAATACCAAGACCTTCAGTCAAGTAAAGGACTGAAGATACTGCCTTCCACAATAAAGGAATGGTAATGAATGCCAGTGCAATTTATAATTAACTCCTGTGAGCTCATTTGTCCTATCTGCTCACACTTACTAAGAGAACTGATGAAAAGGAATGTCAAGAATAAAGCCTAAACGACCACATTAAGAGCAAGAATGAAAAAAGTCACAAATATGCCACAAATTTCCTAATGTTTTTTCAAAGGCAAAGATGCCCCACATCAGGTATGTGAATGCTCTCATTCTTTGTCAATGAAGTTTCATACTTATTTAAATATTCTATTTGTCAGTCCCATGAGTACTATTTGCAGCACACTCCTGTGCTGATATTCTCACCAACTTGAGCAGTGAACATACCACTCCATTTCAAACATCGGTTTTATCTTGCAGGGCACTTTTCTGCCACAAATATGGGAAAGAATGGCATACTGAATCCTGACACTTTAACTGTTAAAAACAATAGTAAGAACTTTCAATTAATTTCTCCCAGGCACAAAGCTTACTTGTTAAAAAGTATAATTAGGATGCCTGTGCAGTAAAAATATTAGACTATTGATTCCCAGCTCAACTACAGGCCTCTTGTTACAGAATTATAGTGTTCCTTGTGATTCAGAGCAGCATGTCCTTAGGAAACACTTGCTTCCAAGTAAATGATGCTCCAAACAAGTTTGGTAGGCACTTCTAATAAGGTATGGTATCCAAGGTTGTGAAATATTTATAGCTGTTGAAAGACTGCCCAAATTACAGAAGGATTTGGACATACAGTATAACAAAGCCACTGCCTTTATATGAGCAGAGAAATGACATCATTTTCTGTGCTTCAAACACACGAAGCAACCATGACAACAATTTCAGAAAGAGAGGAGGAAGAAAGACTTTTTTTTTTTTTTTAGATAGGGATGAAAATAGAGACCTCTGTAATATCCCAAAGGATATTTAGTTGACATAAACTAGGAAAAAACAGATACACCTGTTTGCAGGGAAAACAAACTAAATATTTCCTAGTAGCTGATTTGTAACCTTTTTTTTCCTACTCATTCTTGGGTCATATGTTCCCAATATCATTAATTACAAATCAGCAGAATTTAGCCTAGAATTTTCTTAGAATCACATTGTATCTCAGGCTCTGGGTCTTCCCCACTGTACCACCAAGCTCCAAAGAAAACAAAAAAAAGTCAGTTCATACTTTCAACAAAGGTTATTGGATGAGATAGAGGAGGCAAAATAATTCAGTAGAATGTCACAAATATTACTACACACCTATGCTATTTATGGCTTTTAGAGTACACAACAGTTACATCGTAACCTGCAAGTTAGTATTCAGCTTTGTTAGCGACTATCACTTCCTATTAAAGTGAGGAAAACATCAAATGCAAGGTCAAACAAGAGTCAGACACAGTAAAACTGAACAACAAGAGCACAGAAGTGTGGCAGTAAGGACAAAATAGAACAAGGAAAATGAAGACACCTCTCCTTAGTTAACAACAACAAAAAAATTGGACAACTGACTTGTCTTAACAGATCACTTCAAAATGCTGGGACACAAAATCATCTTCAGATCTGAAAAAACACCAACAAATATAGCTACTCTTCTTTTTTCTCCCAGGGTAAATCAAATAAAAAACACACACACAAAAACATTAAGCTGTTATTTAAGACTTGTGCATTGCAAGACAAGCCTGAATTCAGAGACAGACTATTGAAAATATTCCAAATAAACCCATTTTTAAATGCTAAAAGTCTACCTAAAATAGTTAACACTGGGGCTACGGAACAGAAATGCCATTATTTGTAGGCTAAGGCCATATTACAAAGAGCATAAAAATTATAAACCCTAAATATCATCGCTGTACTACTCACATGACAGTACGATCAACAGGTCATTGAATACAAAACTAAGACGTAATATAGTAATGTCTGTAAACCAAAGGATAAAGAAAGGTCTGTATTAGACTCTTGAAAACTGTATGGGGTAGTGTATTTACAGTAAGAAATGCCAAGTATGACATGTAAATGCACATAGCATTAACTGAGTACAGGCTGCTACTAGCAAAACAAGCTGTTATGAAAGCTGAGGGTATGAAAAAGTAACTAACAACAGGTGGATCCAGGACAGAAAGTGACTAGTCATCAACTACACTATATTGTACTTACTATGTGTTCAGAGCTGATTAAACACGTACAGAAGTGAACAGCAGCATGGATTGAAGACACCAGACCCCTAAACCTGACCATGTACCACTTGATAAGTAATACTGAGCTTCATCCTTATTATCTGCCATGCTGCCAATGAAAAGGAAAAGCAAATCCCAACTGAGATTGAAGCCATGAGGCAGGATAAAAGCTTTGAAGCTGGTTCCTGGGAACCACCCAGGAGAGTGTCAGAAGGAGTGTCTGGAGCAGTGAGCTATGGCTGCTGAGCAAGCAGCTACAACCATGAACTGCCCAGGGGACCCCAAGTCCACAGCACAGCAACAGCAGCCAGAAGACAGCATGGAAGAACAGTGACACGGTTTCAACTTGCTATGAGTGAAAAATGTTTAAGTTTGGAATGGCACTAGGAAAAATAACATTTATGCATATACAGAGAGAAGCTTTAATTATTAAACTGATAATCTGAGAGCAAAAGTAGTTTACCAAGAATTAAAAGCCTCTTAGAAAGCATCATGCTCCCAAGCCCTCCAACACCCCAGTGCTATCGCATTGTCCCATTTAAAAACTTGCCAGATATAAGCAGAAACAAGTTATTTTTAAAAAGCATTCTCAAACCTGATTTCTTAGAAGTTAAGGAAGAGAACCATGAGAAGAGTTCAGAAAGCTCCTAGTCATCATTTCATTGTAACAGGGTTTTTTGTCAGCAATAAGAGAAGTGCCGTTACTCACAAATGAGCTTGCAAAAAAAAAAATTCTCCAATAACTACAAATAAGATTATTATCCCCAAAATTTGCGATATAAACACCAGAAGTCTATTTCCGAAGCAGACATAAAGAGAGGCCTACTGTGACTGAGTATCCAAATGCAGAAATCTGCATTTTAATCCTCAGTGTTTGCTTTGGAACACTGTAACTCTGTACATACAGCAAGAGGAACCCTCTTGTCCCAAAAAAATGGAAAATAGAAAGCTATTTTATTTTTTGACAGAATAACTGCCAAGCATTTTCTATCACTCCATAGAAGGAACACGGCAATTTTAACAATTAGTCAACTGGCACATCTCTCACACTGAAAAGTGGCATTTGTATGAAGTGAAGTTTATTTGTTTGGTTTTGATTTATCGTTACTTTTAAATTTTACCAAGTATACCTAATCACAAAATTATAACTGATGAGAAATAAGCCGCCTAACACTTTTCAATCTTGTTTCTAAACGGTACCAGCATGCTTCACAAGAAGAGCTGATTTTTTTTTTTTTTTAAGTAGTGGATTTTCCCCGTTACGTAGGAAGATTTTATTTATTTTCTCTTGCAACTCCCTCAGCGAGGGCTCCGAAGTTTTGTCTGAAGACACAGCCCAAGCTGCGCACCCCTGAGTCGCACGCTCGCCGCAGGCGGCGCCGGGCAGAGCCAGGCCGGGCCCAGAGCGCTCCTCTCCATCAAGGACCGGCCGCCGCCTCCCCGAGAGCCGAGGCCCGGCGCTGGTAGGGCCCGCAGACGGCTCCGGAGCACACGGACGCGCAGCGCTTGGCCCCGGCCGCCGCGCTGGGCCCGGCAACCCTCACCCTGCTCGCAGACCCCGGGGACTCTGTTCGTCGGAGAGGCCCCACCGAGACCGTGAACTCCCGGGGCCGTTCAACCGCCCCCACAGCCCGCCCCTCACCTCTCCAGCTCCGGGTCCTCCTCCATGGCGGCACCCGCTATCCCCCCGCGCTGCCCGGCTCCTCAGGCGCAGGCCGCCGCCATGCCCCACTGCCAGCCCGGCTTGGGGCGGGGCGGGGCAGGCGCAAAGGACGGCGAGGACCCCGGCGGGGAGGAGCCGGGGCGGTGCGCGCCGAGCCGCCGGCACACCCCTCTGGGCACCTGCGGCCGCGCCCGGTCTGCCCCGAGGGGAGCGCGGGGGTGACAACCGGCCCAGTGGGCTCCTGTCCGCCCCGCTGCATGTCGGCGGGACCCACCGCAAACCTCCGCACCGGCGGCGGGAGTGCTGCAGGCCCAGCACGCGGGGAAATAGGCGTGGGGCGGTCACCGCTCGCTCGCCCGTGGCTGAACGGGGGTGCGCTCGGCGGCACGCAGGGAGGCGGGAGCGGAGCTGCCACCTGCAGTCAATGGCAGAGTCCCCCGGAGCTTGCCCCCGGCAACGCCGCAGGGCTCTGGCGGGCAGGGACAGCTGTCCGGGCAGGGCAGGGCCGGGCGCCGCGCGGGGCAGATCTCCGGCCGGCCCCTCCTCCGCCCCGGCCCCTCCCGCACCCCGGCGCGGCGGGCTGCGATCAGGCGAGTGGCGGGGACACCCCGGCCCGAGGCTCCGGCGCGGCCCGCCCCGGCCCGCTCCGATAGGCTGCGGCGCGCCCCGCCGCTCGGCCCCGCGCCCCGGGCTGCCGCCGGAGTGGCGGAGCGCGGCTGTCACTTGGGCGGCGCCGCTGCCTGGGGCGGGGGGCGGAGGCGGGAGCACCGGCCCGGCCCGGCGGAGACGCGCTCCGCCAAGTGCTGCCCAGAGTTTGCCTTCCGTGGAGCGGGCGGGCACAGCCGGCTCGGCTGAGGGGCGCGGCAGCGGCTGAGGAGAGCGCGGCTCGGAGCCGGCGGCGGTGAGTAACTTCCCTGCCCCGCCGCGGCGCTGGGCGGCTCTGCCTCCCCTCGGCCGGCGGCGGCGGGAGGGCCGCCGGGCAGCGAGGCAGCCGCACGCCCACCTCCTCCCCCACCATTCCCTGGGCCGCGGCGGCGCCGGGGTCTCCCCGCGGGTGTGGCGGGGCCGGGCCCGCTACCGACGCCGGGCTGGGCCGCCCTGTAGGGGCAACAAGTCCGAGAGCGGGGCCGGGGCTGATGTGTGTGCGCCGGGGAGCGGGTCCCTCGCCGCGCGGTCCCGGCCCAGCCCTCGCCCGGGCGGACTGCGCCGGGACCCACCGCGCGTCTCGGCGAAGCTTGAGCTGTGGGCTCGGGTGTCGGGAACCTGCCTCACCGGCTCCCGGTTCTGAAGTCCCTCGGTACACCTAGGCTGCTCTCCTGTAGCTTTATTAAAGAAGCTGCTGCCTGAAAAGGAGTCAAATTACTGCGTGCGGGGGAGGCGAAGAACAGCTGCAAGCAAACCCCTGCTGCAGGAGCTGGTTTCAGGTTATGTGTTTTACAGCTGCGCCAGAGGAACTCTGAGCTGTGTGTAAAATGTCTCTAAAGCTTTTGTAGTTGGCAGCTATTTCAAAATGCTAACTCTAGTTCTCGGTGCGCTGACCCAGGATCTCCTTTTTTTTTTTTTTACCATTTGTTAGCTCTTACCATTGAAAACGTGGTTTAAAAACTTAAAACCTCATGTTTTTTAAACTTTAACAAGCCATACTTTAAAATTGGCATTGCTCTTGAGAGAATATTAGTACTCTGTCAACTAATTGAGAAACCAATTGCTGGAGTTGTGATAGTGACAAATCTCACGGTCCCTTGTGACTTTTTTTACTGTGGTCCCAATGCATAGTGCTGATTGTTTACTTCTGTAGAAATCCACTATTAAGCACTTCTGAGCTTCGTTTAATTCCTTTTTTAATTACATGATGTTGTGGGTTTGTTTTTGTCTCTGTGTGCAAAGTAAGAGCTGTCTGTTAGGAATTAGCTTTGGGGTACATTTGATAGTGTCTGGAAATAAATTTTGAATCATAAATGCATTCGAGCTTCTGTTCAAAAGAGAAACTGTTCTCAGCTAGACTGTCATTAAATAAACACTTTGAATTACTGAATTTTTTTTTCAGTACTCTACCCAATTCCTTTTGGCTTCTCGATGCTTTATTCTAAGCTGCAATCCAGCAGCAGATCAAGGAGGCTTAGGAAGAAACATCAGATGGTTTTGGTTAGTGTCCCTACCACTTGGAAAATAAACATGTTAGTACCATATGCTGCCCTGAGTTTAATAAAACAAATTTCCTCCAAATGGAAACAAGGTATGTCAGTGTACTTGCTAAAACCATAAGACTTAATAACGTCCTGTATAATTTGCTCTTAAAAAAAATAATAAATCAGCTCTACTGAGGGAAGAATGCTCTTTCCTGAACGCAATATTATATAAAATGATTAACTTCAAATTCAGCAGACTGCAAAGAACACCATTGTGCCCACTTAGTGTTTTGGGTGTTTTTTTTTAAATAAAAAAGTACGTAATGTTACATTTTAAAATCTCTGGATATTGTAAAAAACAAACAAGCATAATTTTAAAATGAGAGTTTTTAGTACTGAGTTTTTAACTGTACTGACCCTTAACTCTGCCTGGTGACTTCAGCAAGAGAGAGCCCAAGGCCTTGGACTCAGGTCTGAGATTTGCAGACACATCATGATTTCCTAACACAGGACTCAAATTTTTTATTATAAAAAAAAAAAAAAGCTACAATTTAGGCATGAAACTTTGCAAGAGGAATGTAAGCTGGTGAATGGGTGGAAAAGTACTGTTCACTTGAAACAGGTTAGGTTCGGTTAAAAAATAAGCTTGCTAACCCCTGTTGGGCATAATTACAAAAATGTTGGCTTTGACATTGTAAGCTTTGGTGTTTGTTTGGAGTCTGCTCTTGTGGAAGCACTGGTGACCTCAGTGAAACATTGTTTTTTTCATAAGGCTTTACCTGCACTGAACAGCCTGTCAGTCTCAACCTTGGTAAATATTTATGGACCTGTATGGCTAAGAACCAGCAGAAGTTTGTTAGCTTCTAGATAAAACTATTTACTGGAAAATACTTCAAAATATCCTCTTTTTTTTTTTATCTTGTTTTTCTGTGCTCTTAAAAATGTCTTCATATAGTTCAAAGCAACTGTGAAGAAGTGATACCAACAATATCAAAGTGAAATGTGTAAGGATGTGATGTATGCTAGACCTTGGATTAATTTAAATTAATGTCATAAATTAGCAAGATGATGCTTACCTAAAGAGTGATTAGATATTAAGAGCTGTAACTAATAAGAAAACAGCATTTATTCAGTGTTAAGATGTTCTCTGGTATAAAAGTCACCAGAAGAAACGGGTTGCCTATTTGATATAGCAGTGGCTTGTCTCTGACATTTGAAAGTTTGTTTTGCAGAAGCAATTTTAATGTGACCCCATTGAATTGCATGCTGTGTAATTTCTTTATTAGGTCAATGGAGTTTGTTGTTTAGAAATTGTAGTGCTTTTCAAAGTTGAAAATTATTTTAAATATCAGTATTATATTATGTAATTGTTAGGTCATGGTGCCTACAGAGCAATAAATAACAATAATGTTGTGGTGTGTGCTTTTTGGTTTTTATGACCCCAATTCTGTCGACGTTTGCACTTACATATGTTTAATTTTAAACACCCAAGTATTTCTTTTGGAATTAATGCCCGGTTTTTAGGCTTAATGTTAAGCCTGCATGTAAATATTTTTAGGGTCAGGATTTATGTTCACAAAGTTCATGGGATAAATGTGTCATGTGTTTTCATATGGACTGTGCTGTATTTTGGATGAGATAATGTAAGTAGCTGACTTCTGCTTCAGAACCGCAGGCTGGTTTATCGGTTGGCACATAAAGAGACGCTCTCAGCCCTACTCTGCGTTACCGTGCTGTACCTGAGCTGACTCGCTCTATGCATCTCTTTCATTTTTAAAGTATTTTTGGTGATTTTGCATATGTCAATCCTCAACATACTTGTAGAATGCTCGTTTCAACTGATGTTAGTTTTACAAGTATTCAGGGGCTGGAAGAGGAGGGGAATCTCTTGCTGAGCCACTCACACTGAGCTGTGCATTAGCTGGTGAAAACAAAAGCTGAAGTATGCAGTTGTTTGATATAAAATCAGGGAACTTGTGAACATGCAAGATTTTAAATTGCTTTGCGTTTCTGTGATTTTTCCACCTCATTAGTAGGAACTATTTTTATTTTAAAAAGTGGAAACTTGGGGTAATGTAGCTCAATATTTGCAACCTCATTTTTGTTTTGAGTAAGCAAGTTGTAATGTTGCTCTGGAGTTGTGTTATTTTGTTAAGAATGTCTAGAATTTCTTTGCTGTCATCACAGCAAAACTGAACAAATCAGGTAAGAAAGTAATTGCGAGGTTATAAATGTGTCAGATCAATACTATATAGAAGTTAATTTTTGTCCAGGCAGAGTTGTTTTACTTTGGGATGGAGTGATAAATGTTGCATTTTGCCTGGCTGTTTTTGCTTCGTTCCACAGATAATAATGTGTTTTTATATTTCATTGCAGAGATTTGTCACACTTAACCACTGTTTGATGGGGTGTACAGAGTTTTTATGAAGAACCCTTGTTCGTAGAGCAAAATGCAATTTGATCAAGGAGCATGCCCACTATATGAACTGTTCTGGTTTTAAATTGTTGTAAATGGTAGTAATAAGTAGTTCTAGATCATGAAGGAGGAACTATGACTTATTTATATTGTTTCTAACAATAGAGAATAACTGACAGTGGTGTGTGTTGAGCAAGAACCTGTGTGTGTCTGGGTGAAGGGTGGAACCCAGTAGCTGTAGAAAGGCAAGGTGAGACTTTTGGATCAGGTTGCCTGGAGTAGTGTAGTGCTGTCAAATATTACACAGCACAGTGGGGAAAAAATGAGCGACAAATTACCTGCTTCTGCATTGGTATGTTCTTTGCCAGTGGGAGTGATCTGAGGTGTGTTACAGGCTGTGCTCCCCATGCCAGCCCCGGATATAGCACTGCAGTGTTCTCGTGCTCATATCCAAAGAGGTTGCAGAAGCCTGTGGGAGGTGTCAAGATGCTGGTGTTGTGTATCTCCAAGGGCTGACTGGTTAGAAAACGACTGGGAATAAGTACAGTTCATTATTGGGTTCAAGTCGGTGTTCCTGTATGTTGACAGTTTTATTGACTCTTGAAGTTGTAGATTATTCTTTTTTTCATACAATTTTTGTTGGAATCCGAGACCTCCTCCACAGACAGCTCTCTCTTAATGCCGTATAATCGTCAAAATTTTGTCCCTGAAACACCAAAGAATACTAGTGATGGAGGATTTTAAGCTCTTACCTTTGCGTGACTTTCTTTGTTCTTCAGATTGGTGCTAATCCTCATTTCTGAGTTCATACATAGGAAAAAGAAAGCTGGTGCAGCAGACGTTTTTGATACATCAAAAGCAAATGGAAATTCAAGCAAAGCTAACAGATGGAGGCAAAATGCCTCTGACTCGTGTACTGAAACCAGTTCATGGAAAGCAGTTTTCAGTGGGCTCTCTATTCTGCTTGGATAAGCTGTTGTGTTTTGCCACAGGAATGTTGTGTTTGCTTTGGAAGGACTAACCCATGGGTTTTTTTTTCGAACACAAAGCAACATTTCAGAATCTAGGCGTGTCATGCTTGTTCTGGCTATCAAGTTTTGGTTGGTGTTCCTGAACAAAGTCTTCATTAAAAAAAAAAAAAAAAAGCTTGACTGGTATCAGTGAGCCTTCTTGGTACATTTTATTTTGTCATAACAGGAATGTGCTTTTGTCTGTGTATCTTGTATTAGTCCCCAAATGAAATGAGCTGCATCAGCAATGTACTCTTATGGCAGTATAATAGAGCCTATACTGAGTTTTTTTGCAAGTATAGTGATGTCATCCAAATAATTCCCCTAATTGACATCACTATCTGCTACACCATTAAAAACCAAGCAACAAGAAAACCCACAGTCCCCACAAGTCTCTTAACACAGTTAGTTCTTCCACCACCATTAGTAATGGTCTGTGTGGAACAGTGCATTCAAATTCTCTTATGGCTGGTTTTATTCAGTGCATGAGACAGTGACTTTCTCATCCAAGGAACATGTTTTGCAGAGTTTTTTCGTACATACTTCAGCCTACATCTACCCAGGTAGAAGAAGTGACTTCAAGGAGGACACAGTAGATCTTAGTATCTCTACATACCTCATGGATAGTGCACTGAATATCTGCAATAAATTAAATGTGGACTATATGAAACTACTTCTACACATTTGGAGGTTAAAAGTGATAGAAAATAACAGCTGTTGCCACTTCGTGCAGAGGATGTGTTATTATTACTTCCAAGTTAATGCATGTCTTTACCAATAGCCCACCCTTCCTTGCATTTTTGCCTCTTCTTATTAAATTCTTTTCCCTGCCCTATGTCATCTTTTTTCCGGTTGTATTTTCTTCTTTTAATCAGGTTGTTCAAAATTTGTTTGTAACCTGACTGAAATAACTGTACATGAAAGCTGATTGATACATCACAAGACCACATAGATCCTGATGTGTTGTATAAACTTTCTGGTTGTTTTCAAAGAGTTTGCTGGAAACCCTACTCTGATCCTACAGCTGTAACTGCACCTGTGGTATGAGATGTGTGCACTGTAGCCATCATCCAAACCCCCATGCTCCTTGGGGCTGTCTTGATTGTTAATTGGTGTAATTTTATTTTAAAAAACTTTTTCAATCAAGCTTCTTCTGGAGCAGGTGGGTGGCTATTTCCTTCTGTCCAGCCTCTTTTTCCTGTCATTTGCTCTAGGGTGGTTTTCTCAGCTGTTTATTGTTACTGACAGGAACTAGTGAAGGCTTACCCAGTGAATTAGTAAAACAGTACCCTGTCTGTGATAGTCTTGCATTTGTATTAATTAAAGATTGGTACAAGTCAATTCCTGAGCTGTTTTTACATGTAGTCCCTTACTAAGCTGTTATTGCTGCTTCTAATGAAGGTTGAAGCTGCAGAAATCAGAGTTTCCTGCCTTATACTAAAGGAGTATAAAATCCTATTTGTTCAGTATTGAATGCCTTCAGAATTTAGGTTCACTTCTTAACTATTTTAGTTCCTTTTAAATGCTAAAGCTAATCTCATCCAGGCTTTAGTAGGCTAAAAAAATACAGATTTGTTTGTGTACTTGTAGATCTGTCATGCATTTGATCTGAATGTCTCAAAAAGGTATCTATGTTAGATCTTTACATACACATTGCAAAGCTTCATAAGAATTCAGTGACAACCACCAAATGTGTTTCTTTTTCAAATCACCAGTTAAAAAAGGTATCTTTCTACTTTGGCAAAATAACCACTCTGCTTTCCTGTTATCTAGGGGATGGCTCAGCATGTCTGTTCAGTGCTTATACTTTCATATTCTATAACTTCTGATAGTGTTTGCTTATAGCTGCAAGTGACATGAGCTGAATTAGGCTTTGCTGCATGTACAGCAGCAAATATACCTGTCATGGTGTATTTTTTTTTTTCAGTCTAAGCATGATTCTGTATAAATAATACTTGCGTTTTCAGCTGTGGGGAGGTTTTTTTCCCCAATCTGCAATCTGTTTTTACTGATAGCTGCTGATTTATGTATTGAGTGTAGCTCTCCTGCTTTCTGCAGGGAAAATAACTTTTCGGTGAAGCAAAAGTGAAGGCGATTCAGTGGTGGTAAAAAGGAGAATCAGCAGCACAGCTTGTCTGTGCACTTGACCTGACCTGTCTTGCCATGTAAGCAGAAAAAGAGAATCTATGGGAAAATTAACACTGAAGTGCATGGTAATGTAGAATTTTGGTTTACTGGAGTGTGAAATGAAACTGTGAAGTTCTTTCTTCTGCAGTAAGGGATGTGTGCCGTTGACCCTGAGTGCAGCCTCAGTAAGTTTGCAGATGACACTGAGCTGGGTGGGAGTGTTCATCTGCTGGAGGGTAGGAAGGCCATACAGAGGAATCTGGACTGGCTGGATTGTTGGGCTGAGGCCAGTTGTAGGAGGTTTAACAAGGGCAAGTGCTGGGTCCGGCGCTTGGGTCACAACAACCCCAGGCAGCGCTACAGGCTTGGGGAAGAGTGGCTGAAAAGATGCCTGGCAGAGAGGGATCTGGGGGTGTTGATTGACAGCTGGCTGCATATGAGCCAGCAGTGTGCCCAGGTGGCCAAAATGGCCAACAGCATCCTGGCTTGTATCAGGAATGGTGTGGCCAGCAGGACCAGGGAAGTGATCACCCCACTGTACTTGGCGCTGGTGGGACCCCACCTTGAACCTTGTGTTCAGTTTTGGGCCCCTCATCGTAAGAAGGACATTGAGGTGCTGGAGAGAGTTCAGAGAAGGGCAACAAAGCTGGTGAGGGGTCTGGAGCACAAGTCTGATGAGGAGCAGCTGAGGGAACTGGGGCTGTTCAGCCTGGAGAAAAGGAGGCTGAGGGGAGACCTTATCACTGTCTGCAACTACCTGAAAGGAGGTTGTAGCATGGAGGGTGTTGGTCTCTTCTCCCAAGTAACAAGTGACAGGACAAGAGGAAATAGCCCCAAATTGCTCCAGAGGAGGTTTAGATTGGATATTAGGAAAAAAACACTTCACAGAAAGTGTTGTCAGGCGTTGGATCAGGCCACCCAGGGAAGTGGTGGAGTCATCATCCCTGGAGGTATTTAAAAGGCATTTAGATTAAGTTCTTATGGACATGGTTTAGTGCTAGAGTTAGGTTTTGCTTGGACTCGATGATCCTGAGGGTCTCTTCCAACCAAAATGATTCTATGATTCTCTGATTCTATGAGTAGCAGAATGCTGTAGAAGTATAATGCTTTCCCAAGTTGTTATATATTTTGACAAGTCTGCAAAGCTCTGAAACCAGGAAACGTTCATAACTAAGTGTCATGTTGTTATGAAGCAGAACATACTTGATGCAGAAATTTTGGATGCATCTTGGTATGTTGCCTCCTCCAAATGTTGAGAAACATATGGATTTCACAACAGGTGTCATTGGACTTAAGTCTCAAGTTTAGTGAAGACAACTTATTTCACACAATAATGGTAGCATTGTGCTGTGGGATTTGTTTTAGGTTTTGGGTTTTGTTTTGTTTTTCCTCAAAAGATCAAAGAGGAAATATTTCTGTTTTAGGTATGATACTGCCTTGAGGATAAAGAAGGTGATTTCTTCTAAAGCAATATAGGTGAGCCCATGTATTCCTGGAAACCTGCTAAGCAGGTGAAGTTTAAATGTGGGAGAGAAGGGACTTCACTCCAGTGCACCCACACATTAGGAGCAGTTGCTGTCCCATGTATGCTCTTTTTCAGATGGCTTATCACATGCTGAGTCTTACTTAGCTATCCCTGCAGCTTGACCGTGCAATTGAATCTGCAGTGGTGGCTCCATGGGGTCCTTTTTTGACCTGAAAGTCCTTTCGCTCCCAGGAAGTCACTGAATTCACTACAGCTATGACAATTTGGTTATAGCAAGGTATCCTTTATGGGATTTCTTTGCTAAGTCTGAATTACTTCTGGTACAAAACTGGTAACCAGAATACTAACTTCTGGTTAGCATTCTACTTGTCCGTTAACTTGCTTTACATATATGTGCATGTATATATTAAAAATTAATTTCTACACATAAATAAATAAAGCTGTATAAAAAGGACAAAAGCAAACCCTGTGGTTATTCTTTCAACATTTTTTCCTTCTTTTATTTCTTTTCAGATCTTAATTTAGAAATTGCTTCCAAATTTAGTTCTAACATTGGGTATTTTTTAATAGAAGAATGAAGTTGAAATACAGTAGGTAAAGATGTTATAGAAATCTGGTCTAACATGTTTTTACCAACTCAATTATTGTAAATTTCTGTAGTTTTTACTTCTCAGTTGTGGAGTAACTTTATTCTTCTGGTTATAGCAGTAAGGAGCTTCAATAATGTGTTGTTTCAATAGAAGATCTGTATAAATACTATTGATTATCAACATTGATTATAGAAAATGCCATGAACAATTTATGGGTTTTATTGAGGGGATTTTCACATAAATCACCACAACAAATGTCTGGAAAACAACGAACGAGTGATGGAAAAATACTAACCTTTATAGGATAGGAGGAGTAAATTTCTTCATTTTCTAGCTGACATCAGATTGCTTTTGCTATTATGATCTAATATAGTTTTCTGCTGTCTAGAGGTTAAATTCTGTCCTTATTTGATAATAAACTTATTCAGTTTTCTGACTTAAAATTAGCCTGATTCTCAAATTTGAAATAAAATGGAAGCAATCAAAAAAGGTGGAATAACCAATAGTTTAATCAGGTATTAAAGTTATATTTAAGTATATTTAAATATTTATTTATAAAATTGTATTTAAATAGATTGATAAAACTCTTTGTTGGAAAAAAATGCTCTGCCTTAACAAGAACCGAAGAGGATTAGGATTTAATAAAGTGAATTACTCTTTTCTGTTTGAGGGGGGGAAAATGTTTTCCCTAAGGTTTTGCTTTTATACTACCGTCTTTCTTCCCAGATGTTTTTGAATACATTCTGCATTGTTTTAAAACAACTCTAATCTTTAATACGATTATCTGTAAACTTCCTTTGTTTACTGAGGGATTTTTTCAGATTATCAAATAATTTTATATACAAATCCTCCTTTTCTTGGTGTGTGCCATAAGTCTCCATTGCATGCTCCAGGCAGTGCCCCAAATGAAGCCGACTGACATCAGTTATTGATGATTTCTCTCTGCACACTGGGAAGTGAAGGGGAGCGTCTGGTCTCGATTCATGGTTCGTTTCCAAGATGGGGTAACGAGACCAGGTGCAGGGGGACACTGAAGCGTGTGCGCTGATTTGCAGTGTAAGTGTAGACAAGTTACATAAGAGTATATGGGACTGAGAAGAGAAAACAGTTGGAGCTGAAGTTGTCATTTGCTTCTAAATAACTTGGTCAATATGTATGTACTCCTGGTATCTCTACAGCAAAATGAGAGAAGCTATTTCACAGTGCTGGGACATGGGACAGCACTTAGCAGGAGGGAAGAGCCCCTCTGTCCTGGTTCTCCATTCCACCTGAGCGTGGCCTGATCCGATTTGCTTTGACTGCATCAGGGAAAATTGCACTCCCAATCTCTCACGCAGCAATAACTTTCTTTCTGTGGTGGTTTTTAAGTGTGAAATCAAGCAACCTAACGTTGGAAATATGCTTGTGCATCCCTCATGCTGTTCCTTTTTGTGGCCGCCCCTCGCGCGGGCTGGACTGCTGGGGTAAAAGGCTTCTGAATAGAAACCAGCAGTGGAGTTGCGACACAGGCTCCCGACGGGTGGGGAAAACTGAAAGGCAGTGAGATAGCTAAAAATTGGCATTTCCTAATTTTGTAAATTAGTTTCAACCTGAATCATCGTGTTTTAACATTGTTACATGTAATTTTTGACATATTTTTAAAGGACAGCAACAGTTGGGGCAACTATATAATTACTAAAATCCTTACTGTTTATGAGGTTTAGAAGGAGCTGGCAATACTGCTTGAGCTACGAGATGGCTTAGACACAGGAGAAAACTTTATTATCTTATAGAGGAAAAGTACTCTGCTTGTTTTTGCTGGAGAACAAAATGATCAGTGAGGATTTGGGTCCAGCCGGGTTTTCCCCCACTGCAGGTTCTTTCCAGCGCTGCCTGCCTCTTGTGGGTCCAGCTGCTTGGGTTTCCCTGCAAAGCCTTTGCTTTTGGAGATTATTTGTCAAGCTGTGTTTATGTGTTCTGAAGAACAGAGAAAAGAAGGGAAATACTAATTTTTTTCAAAACCCAGTGTGGAATTTGTTGGGATAGAGCAAGCCATGCAGGCACATGAGGATTTTTCATGTTTGAAGTTGTCAGAGTCTGTTGTAGGTAAAAAGGTCAGATGTGAATTCAGGAGCGTGATGTTTCCCCATCAGAATAACCCCTCCATCTTCTGGGTGCAGGAGTTCAAATGCCAAACGTAGCAGGGGAAATAAAAAGTAAGCAAGAGACGATGCATCTTCGAAGGGCGAATCGGTGTGTTGAGAGCCTCCCTTGCTGGCGAAAGCCTGAGTAAGCAGGTGGGACTGGCAGCGTGCCCTCAAGGTTAATGTTCTCAGTCACCAACCCGGAGGGGGGCCAAAGCCTTCCTTCGGCAGGGCATCTCTAGAAGGATGCTCTGAGAGGCTTCTGGCTGCTGCCTCTCATTTCACCTTGGGTGCCAGGAGAAAGAAATGGTAGCTAGGGCTGAGACAATGCAAGGCTAAAAAAAAAATAAATCAATTTATATAGTATCAGTGTCATTTAGAACCGCACTGGTTTCTTTCGTGGGCTCTGAAGAGCAGCCAGTGTTTCGTTTCTTCTGCAGCTCTGCTGCCAGGGTGGGCTCAGGGGCTGCTGTCTGCCCCCCCAACCACCTCAGCTGCCCGCCCCACCTGCTGGGGTTTTATGGTGCCTCTGGGGCTATTCCTGGATATCAGGTCTGCACTGGAGAAATACGGCCAAATTTTTTTTAGTGCAAGTGCAGGAGAGGTCTAGCTGAGCACAGAGACAGTGATACTGTTAATTTTCCAGGCCGTTGCTATCTTACTCTCAGCTGTCCCTAGGCATCCTCACCATTTAATGTTTCCTCTCTAATGGCATGAGCCAGGATGTCATAATATCTAAAATCAAATGTACCAGAAAATATAATAAATTAGAATCTGGCTAGCAGAGTAATTGAAGAATAAACTGAATTTTAAACAACACAAGGTTGCATTATGAGCTGATTGCTATGCACAAAGTACACCAGAGGAATACGACTTCATGTAGATTTACTATTGATGGCAGCATTTCCTAGATTGCTACGGGTAATAAAGAAATGAAAACGGTTTGAACTTTTGAGTTAGTACCACAACATAATGTTGCAGCAAAGGAGAAGTACCATTTTAGTCATACTGCAAAGTAATCCTGGAAGAAAAATTTTCTAAGCACTTTATTTATTTATTTAAGAGGTTTTCATGTATTTAACAATTTTGGAGTTTATAAAGCCACAAAGCGAGGGCAGGCTTTGTAATGGAAAGTACTAAATTTGTCCTCAATTCCTAATGTATTTTTTCTATAGGAAATTGAGCAGTATAGTAGATTCCTCCCAATTCAGAAAATTGAGTTTAAGGACATTTGGTGTCGTTAAGGAATTAAAAGGTTGTTTGCCAGATCAATTCTATGGCAGTCTGCACATTTTGTTTGAATAATTTTCTTGTATTTTTTATTTCATTAGAAACAGGTAACGGACATACATAAGATATTTTAAAAATAACTCTCTAGCTGTCATGCTAGTAGAGTTATAGGGAGATGGCATAAAACGTGCTGTTTTTGTGAACTAGAAGTTACCTCAGCTGAGCCCTGGAAGCTGAGCATCTGTGTTCTCCTGGTCTTGTGAAACATGAAATGAGATAGTGCTAGCAAAAGACACCTGAAGGCTGTTCTGACAACCAGAACTTATGGGAAAACCAATGAAATCCAAATAGTCAGTAGCAGGTATTTGCTAAAAGATAACAAATATCGCTTGAGCCTGGGTTGAAGAATCTGATTGGGCTGGATGAAAGCAGGTCCTGCGCAGAGTTATTGGTACCGAGGTAGTCAAGCTGCTGATGTGCAGAGAAACATTAAAAAAACCGCTTGTGACTGTACTTTATTTTTCTATTCATCCTGATTTTGAGAACACGAAGGAAGTTTTGTAGGGATCAGATTTTTGGTGACAATAATTCAAAGTCAAGGGAAGACTCTGCCACTTCCAAAATTACATTATGTGGTGAAGTATCAGTGAATGGAAGGGCTGTTCAATGGTAAAAATCAAACAAGCCTTCTTTGTGGTAGCAGGGAGGGCAGGAAGGTAAAAAAGTAGTATTACTTCACTAAAAGAATCCAATTTTGTAGTGATAAACAGTATGATTTAAGTGAATATTTTTAAGTTTAAAGTTGTATTTAAATGTGATATGGTAACGTTTATTTTCATTATTCTTGTAAAATTTAAATAAGGTTCTCTACCAGGAATGGTAATGAAATACATTTTATTTTTAAAGTAATTTTATAAAATAGTGAAAAGGTAGCTTGTGAGTTAAATACTTAAATATACACAGTAAGCTTTAGCATTATTAAACTAATTCAGAGTGCTGTAAATCCCTGGATTTAAATTACTTCAGTGTGCCACAACCCAATAGAAGCAGAAATTAATCTAGAAGGTGCAATTAATAAGCTACTTACATCCCCTGTGTAATATTTTAAAATGGATTATTTTTCCATCTGTATTTTGATCACTTAATAACTTACCTGTTCACACCCATCCCGCTTCTCCATAGAAGGGGCTGAGGGAGGACATCCCGCTGCTGCCCATCCCTCCAGGCTGCTTGGGAAGAGGGAAAGGGCCCGTTTCATGAAGAGGCCACAGGTCACCATGGCTCTGGCTCCTCAAACTTCTGTAGGAGGACACTTGAGAGGGTGGAGTTATGAAGGAAGAATTAATCTACTCATCAATAGGGGGAAATAGGCAGCATTTAACACATTTAAATAGAAACAACCTTGAGCAGTACAGAGCTGAATTTTCACTACAGTGGAAAATTCAGAGCTCACCTGTGCTACTGAGGTCTCCGTGTTCTTTTTCCCCTGTCCTGCATCCCGGGTGATGTTCAGGGAGTTATGCAAACACCATTTATCTTTGAGAGTTTTCTCCAGCCGGATATGACACTTGTAGGAAATATTTGCACAATTAAACCTTTCTATAACTGTGGTCTGTCTCTTAGTCTCTAGTACATGTTGCCTATCAGAGGGAAATCTGCATACCGTGGGAGAGCTCTTAGTACAGGTAGGACCACTCGAGAAACCTTGAGTGCTGTTGTTAGGGACGATTGTGATGGGTAAATGGAGTTCATTCAGGGAGTCATGGAGAATTGTTTTTTTTCAAAATATATTACTGGCATGCAAGAAAGCAAGCGTTTCTGATAAAGTTCATTGCAATAGTAAATGTTAGAAACAAGTCAGGAATATTGAGCAGTCCAGATCATGTTGGAAGCTGCAGGCAGTTGAGTGACATATTACAATTTAAGCTATGTGTTTTCTGTAACATTTAGAAGCAGAAAATCTAAATAATTTTCACAGGGTGAATGCATCCTGGAAACATGCAGCAGTCATCCTGATAAAAAGGAAAAAAAAAGTTACAAAAATTATTACAGGCTGTTTTATGTTATTTATTCAAGATCCCTTCCTTCTTCATCTAATTGATAAATAAACTGTAGCGCATAAACGTAATGGGTGGTTTCATAATTTTAAAGAGATGCTTACATATCTGGTGGCATTGCTGACAGGCAGCTAATATAGCCAGGTAGGCCTGATAATGGTTTTCTACAGACTGAGTAAATATCATAAACACTTAATGATGGGAAACTCTCAGGAACAGTAAACATGACTAGTTAATAGCAATAAGTAATAATTTCACTGTTGGATGCAAAATTGCAGTAATGTATATTTAATGTGCACACACTTCAGCTGGATACATCGTACGGTGATGCTGTTGGGATCAGCACTTAATAGTACAATTTCTGTTAAGGAATGCTTTTCCTGTGGTGGGTGGGCAGGGAGCCAATGCTACATAAAGTCATTGAAGTCACCCCAGGGTTGCTGATGAGGGGAACAGGTGGGACCAGATGTCCTGAGACAAATGTACGAGGCAACCATCTCAATCCCTGCATCCACTGCTGCTGCCATGTTGGCCCTCTGTCAGGCAGCAAGCACAGACTGAAGCACAGGAGATTCCATCTGAATATGAGGAGAAACTTCTTTACCTTGAGGGTGCCAGAGCACTGGAACGGGCTGCCCAGAGAGGTTGTGGAGTCTCCTTCTCTGGAGACATTCAAAACCCGCCTGGACACATTCCTGTGCGATCTGCTCTGGTGAACGTGCTTTAGCAGGTTGGTTGGACTAGATGATCTCCAGAGGTCCCTTCCAACCCCAACCATTCTGTGATTTACAGTATGTCGTAAGTCCTGTAAGGAAAGTCTTGTGTGGTGATCAGCCTTCCAGTGGAAGCCGCTATGTTTGAAGAATCTCTTCAGTCTGTTGTTTTAAATTATGTATGCTCTGAAGGGGGTTTGAGTGCTCCTGGTGTGTCTATTGGACAGGCAGATGGACAGCTCATAAATTCAGATGTTGCTCTGTTTCATGTTCAGTCAAATAGACTTCGGTTGTAATGCAGCAACACAAAGTCATTTTGAGTTTTGTAAATGCAAGAAAGAATATTAATATAGTTCAGCTTTACCCCAAAAAGTCCAATGAAAAAATGAGGAAAAGCCTTCAGACATTTTGTTATATTGTTTTCCTACCTTGATGAAAGCTTCTTCTCTTCAGTTTTAATAACAGATGTAGTAGCTGAAAGGAGGCATTTCCCATGGGAAGGAAAAAGGTGAGACATTGCAAAATGAGCTTACAAGATTTTCAACAGAAATATTTCATGGGGCTTACAGAGGATTCCTTTGTATGAAAGTGGGAGAACTACACATATAAACTAAGTCCCTACATGAACTAATTTTTTGTTTGAAGTGGCACACCAATAAAACTGTTATTTTTCCCTGCCAGCTCTTCTGTGTGTTTGAAGAGGGCATAGAAAAAGCCCATCAAAAGAGTTCATAAAGGTTAAGACTTTTATGGTTGTCAGTGACTTTGAGGTTCTTGGGTAAAGACATTAAATAAGTGGCGTATGCAGTGACGGTATCACAGGCATTACGGTGTTCCATCACACCTTACAAAGTTAACAATGTCATGAGTTCGAAACTTGTTTCCTCATATTTATGCACAACATAGAAGAACACAATTGCTCAGCTAAATAAACAGGACATTTTCAATTAGAAGGTGCCATTACCTTTGTGTGTTCTTGTCATTTATGAAATCAGTGGGTGGTTAATTAAATTGCTCCTTTGCACTCTTCTGAAGGCTGTGTATTAATTGTATTTTAGTGATGGTGTGCACATTTCTCAACTTTTTAATGAGGGTAAAAGTTGTTTACCTCTTCCTTCGGAAATAGCATTTTTTTAATTGAGGTTAGGGTAATATGGGGTTTTGTGGTGTCAGCTGCTCATTGCAGTCAATGCTTAGTTGAAATCAAATGTTAAAATGTTAATTTTACAGTTGCAAAGCACTACTAAAACAGCCATATCTGTGCATTAAACCCTGTGTTGATGGAGTGAATAGGTTCATCACTTGAAAGGAGAAAATGCTTCCTTCAGCCATCAGGTCTTTTGAAGACATGGCTCCTGGAGACAATTTAGGGGCTCCAGCTGAGAATTTCATTTCAGCCCATTGGCTGAGCAGGCAGATCCTGGCTGTCCTCCTCCACCTCCACCTTCACCAGCAGGAAGAGCAGCGCTGGTGTTTGGGGGTTCAGAGGGAACCCCATGGTGGGAGGGCTGGACTGGGGAGCAGCTTTCACGCGGGGGGGCCAGGGCTCTGCTTTTACCCCTGTGCTTTGCGGAGTTTCACCGCACATATCCCAGTGCTAAAAATTTTGGTATCTTAGCAAATGCCATTTCCAGCTTTGTCTTTCTTTTTAGTTTAATGAATGACATTTGCATACTAAAGGAAGCCCATGTAGGTGTAGTGTGGGTGTGCTGACAGAGGAATGCTGTAGGCAGGATTGCTTTATATTTGTTCCTCAGATGAAATGGTGTATTACCGGCAAATGTTCAAGTCCAAAGAAGAAGCCTCTAGCCCAGTGTAAATATCATTGATACCGTAATTTTAGTGCTGTTGGAAGTGCCTCTAGCAGAGGTCAGAAGTTTCTCTAGGTCTTTGAAATGCCATCGCAGGCTTTATCTCATGGGAACGAGCAGAACAGGCCTCGCTTCTGATCAGACCATTTATTTATTATAACTGGCCTGGTGGCCTCACCGGGGGTGACATCTCGTCTGGGCTGTGCAGCTTTCCTGTGAACCAAAAAGACATCGGTCCTCTTCATTACGCTGTTTATCCAAGCCTGTTTATTTAAGACCATACCAAGCCAATAAATGTCAAGAAAAACAGTTTGGTACTTTTTGAGATGGGTAGTTTACTTTGCAATTGTGTGTTCTCAAGTGGAAGGTGATAGAAAGACCACCCTGAAGTCTGCCGAAGCATCTATCCACTGAGACCTCAAACCGAACCCTTTACCACTGGAGCATATTTGTCTACTGCTGATTTATGGTGGTGTTTGTGGTTTTAGGTTTTTTTTTTAATCCACTTTACGGAACTAAGTAAGTGAAAGGAGAGGACAGTATCTTGAGGGGTATAGTGGTTATCACATTTAGCTGGCTGTAGACTCTCCTGCATGTTGTTTGTATTATGTCCAGTATAATGGAAAAAAATTACTTAAGTATTTAGTTCAAAAGTGAAAAAATTAAAATCCAATTTACTAGACTTTATAAACGCAGCTGTGGAAGACAGTGGTTTGTAGTTTGTGAGTCTGCAAATATGAAATTGAAAAAACCAGCAGGTTAGTTAATTTGAAAGAAAAATACTATTTTTAAAATTTTTATTTTAATTGACAAAAGCAGAGTAATTTCAGGATGTAAAGCTGACTTTCTGCATGGAATACTCCCCTAGGATTGAGATACTGAATTATTAAACTATATAGAAATTGAGAATTTTGCAGAAAGTATGCACAGTTTTGAGAACAGTTTAAACATTTCGTTTAAAATTTCTTTTTAAAAAAACAGGATTTTTCTAAAATAGAGGAGGGGAGGAAAGGTTATATAATCTGATTTGTTTTTTTTCTTGCAAATGTTGTGTTGCTGAAGTAGCTTTACATAGTATTCATGGTGACATATACATAATATTCATGCACATGGTGAGCATGATAGAGACTTGAAACGTTCTGTATGTGTTGTAAAGGCACTATATACGTGGAGTTATTGTAAGTATTCCTGTGTGTGTGATACCCGCACATGCTCCCCGGGTGTGCTTGCGAAACTGTGATGCGCTAGATGTAGTAGCACCATTTCATTATGCATTCATGAGAAATTGCTGGTGACATTTTAGCCTACGTAGCGTTAGGTTTAGGGTTTGAAAAGGACACAGTGTAAGAGAGTGCCTGCAGATCCTTTACGCTGGCTTCTTCTCTGGTTAGTATTTACTGAGCCACAGCTTTTACAGCTTCGCTTGTATTCATGTGAGGGTAGGTGATCAGATTAATTTACTGCTTTAAGTAAATCAAACCCCAAGAGCTGCTGTAGTGGTTACAGGAGGGGCTGGTCCTGTTTTAATTACTCACCAGTGAATTAATTTGTGTATACCAGCATGCCGACAGCCTTTTTCCTTGAAGTTCCCTGTTGTCATGTGATATCCTCTCCTCCCAGCGAACAACAGTATATTCTCCTTTTCCTTTATGTTGGGCAGGTGCGCTGTGCTCCCTCCTCGCCTCTGCTGGGAGGGAAGGGTAAGAAATGTAGACTAAGGAGGTGGAAAAGGGAAGGGGCTGCCGTGCTCTGTGGTACAGGTTTTGTAACAGATCCTCGGTGCTGGCTGCCGAGGAATCACACCTGGGTGTTTCTGGTGCTCCGCTCGGCATTTTAAAGATGCTCTTCTTCAGAGGCTGGATGACGAATGCTTAATTGCACGTTAGACCCTGTGATGAGAATGACAAACAAGAAATTACGGGAATGCTTTCAGTTTGCCTCGTTTCAAATGCATAGGCTGTTCTAACCTCTAATCTGAAGTGTAAAGTAACCTTCTCTTGAATTATCTGATTTGTGCTTCTTGTTTGGTAGTTTGTTTGTTTTTTTTTCATTTCTCTTTCTAAGGGTTTTTTCTAGATTATATCGTTCTCTGATGTGTTGTATTTAACAGGTTGGATGTTTTAAAAAATGTTGTGGTCAAGAATCTAAATTTCACTTGCATGAGTACAAGGGCTCTTTCTAGTGATTTGCATGTATGTATATAAATTTTTAAAGACTGCAAGTTTTAGTTTTGCTGTTATAAAATTCAAGTTTAAAAACACGTTTTCTGAATTGCATGAGATTTCTGACATCTTTTTAGCCAGAAGATGAGAAAGAAGGAGAAGTGACATAAAATTAAATGGTTTTTGTTGATATAAGCAGAGGTCAGTGTACATTCTGGCTGAAATAAAACCATGTCCTCCTTTCCCACAGCTATTTGTATTATTTATAAATGCATGAGATGTGTATCGAGAGGGTGGCTAGGAAATAAGCTCTTAAATGTGAAAGCTCTTTGGTCTCCTAGGATACGTATGTAGTAATAGTTGTACAGTTATCCATAACGTTTTCCAATAGGCATCCTAGAAACCCGGGTAAACTTTCAGGTAGCCTTTATAACCACCTTGCAAAATAGGCTTCTCATTTCGTTGGGCGTTGTGCAGTGCATGCAAACTTTTAACACAAGTCCTCTGGTTAAGGCTCTTTTGAAAACAAAAAGGAATCATATACTTTTATGTCAAGTATAAACAAGGAACAGAAGATCATTCATGTTTTTGTTCCTTCTTTTTACTAAATCTGTTTGTTTTCAGGACTTCTTGGTAGAAAAATAAGAGCTCTAGTTTGTAGGTATTTTAAAATAACAGTACTAATGTTTTCAAGTAGAAATGTTTGTCCCAGAAGAGAAATTAATGTTTCACTGTTTTTCTGGGATTTGTGGAAAGGAAGGAGGCAGAGAGAAAAATGGGAGAGCAAGTGAGGTGTCAGGTCTGTCTGTCACGAGGGTTTTTTTTAATTGTTGGTGAGGTTCAGCGGTTTTGCATTTGTATTTTCTTACCCTAATCATGCTGTGTACCAATGTTTACAATAATTACTTGGGACAAGGTTCTGTAGCGTCCCTTTGGTTGCATTCACAAGTCTGAAAGGAGTCATGAGGGCAGTGGAGAACGTGGGTCTCCAGCCCACCGGAGCCCCAGCAGACGAGCTGTTCTCCACATCCGATGTCCAAAAAACCACATCCATCTTCTGTTGCATATGGGAAAGGTGAAGTGATTTATTTTAATTTACTTAGTGAAAAAACAAGACTCTTTGTAAACCCTTTTAGCTTTAAATTTACTTCCATTTAGTAGTGGGGTCAGCTGAAGCTAAAGCAACAAAACATGCTTTAAAAACAAAGTAAGTATCAGTTCAGAATTTAATCTCATTGAAGCTCTCATGTTAAGTTAAACCGGTCTGTAAAGACAAGCAGCAAATCCAAGTTCATATATTTCCCGTTCTGAAGTTCATAAAGGGAAATGTATGCAAATCATGGCTTTTAGCCAAAACATGCTATGTTACTGCAATACGTTTCTAGTGTAACTTCTCAGTCCGTGAAGCTTGGTTTGCCTTTTTCCCTCCCCTCCCTGATCTTAAAATTGCTCAGCTGGGATGGTTTTTCAGTACTCCTTCGTTTTCCCTGTGTGTGTTCTTTACATTCACTCTATATGCGGAGGCACACTAGTTGCCTGGGATTCTATGTATTGTTCTCTGTTCTTATCCTGATAATAAAGAGACAACATTGCTTGTAGCTGAGTCTGCTGCCCTTAAAGTAAGACATTTCCTTTGAGTGAAAATTTCATCATATTCTTGACTGCCTTTCTGGTTTTCAGATTGTGCACTGAAAGGACAGGAGGAAGGCTTTTAATTACCCTGTTTCCTCACCTCTCAGTTCACTGAATTGGAATGATTAGCCTTTGAACTCTCAGAATCAGTGAAAATCAAGGCTGATTTTATTGCAGTATCAAATAGTTCTTTACAGAAATGTGTAATGTTGTTTTTCTGACCCAAATGTCTGTGTCTAGCTGGAAGGTAATAACCATAGAGCGGACTAATTTTTTATGTGGACTCCCTCTTAATTGTCTATATTACAAGCTTGATGCAAAAGAGACCCTTCTCAGGATAAAGCGTGCACTCATTTCTTAGGTATTCCGTAGCTTTTTAGCATCTCTGCCAGGTGAAGATGACTTGTGGCATAGTCTCTTTGACCCACTAGACCCTGTTCCTGTGAGCTGCTGAACTGCTCTGAACTTGATAGTAAGTTTGAGTCATTTCTTACAATATCTGGATTTTATGAACTGGCAGTTTGCAGGTGAACTTCTGACTAATTCCTTGAATACTCATTGTTGCTGATAGGAGCAGAGATGTTTGGAAGTATGCTGTTTCCAAATACTCCGTTGCATGCTTGTGCCAATGCATGAAGTTAACCTGGCCTTATCAAAACTTCTCCTACTGTTGCTTTTTCTCATGGAAGGGTAGGCGTGTGTCTACAGCAGCACTGTGTAGCATTTCTGGGGTCTCATCATCCTGGTGCACAGCACTGCTCCCTTTTTATGAAAAAGAGATATATCCCATGGGAATGTGAGTCTTTATCTCATAGAGACAGCATTTTCTTTTGGGTTCATTTGCACAGCACGCAATGTAGTAGGAACATTGTCTGTGATCATTTCTGGCTCTTGGACAATGTAACAATTAAAAGAAAAAGTTTATAAAATTTTAAACATGTTTAAGTATCTGGCATAAAACATGTGAAAGTATTTGGCATGGGTTAGAAATAAAGAGAAAAAAAGGTGTGGAAATAAATCAGAGCTTGAATATTTTAAGTCTGTGAACCTAACCTAACTTGTTGAGAAGTGCCTGGTTTGGGAAAATGAGCATTGTGGTTAGGGACTGAAAAGAAGTTGGGCACTCCTGAGGCTGAATCATCTGCCTCTTAAAGACCTTTTTCCAAAAGCAATGCTAATGAAGTAATATCCTTCAAAGCAAGACTGGTATTTTAAGAGCTAGCTCTGAAGGGTTGAATACATAGAATAAATGAGGAAGTGAAAATTGTATCATCCTCCACAGAATCTCAAATGCAAAATTTCAGTGTGCTGAGAAGAGATTGGACAGGGAGGAGGAGGAGGAGGAGAAGGTTGGCTCCTTCCCAGTGTAGCATGCTTCTGTCAGCCTCTGTTGCTGGAGCCATTTTGACCACGGGTATAGAAAAATGGTGCCTGAAGTCAGGAACCTGGGCATCCTACCTGGTGGGGCTCATCAGCGCATCGTTCCTTTCCCACTCTCTTCCCAAAATGTGGTGAACCAAAGTTCTCTACTGACGTGAGTAAATGTCTTCTGTATGTTTTGCAAATTCATGATTAAATATCTGAGAACTGAAATGCATTTTTCTTTCAGAATTGTAGGTCTTCATTTTTTTAACAACTCAGCTTTTGCTCACTAGATGAGTGTGGCAGTTGGAGCCCTGGTGCCTTCCCAACCACCGAACTTCTCCTGACCCGTCCCCCTGTTTGCTCATAGGTCAAGTAGCTTTCTCTGAGCACTTAACCCTCTTGTGCTTGTGTTGGACAATTTTATTCTAGTCGATTTCTTTATTGATAGCTATATAAATATATATGTTATATATAATTTCTGCATAAGGTTGCCAGTTTGGTGTTTTACGTAGGTGCTACCACTTAAGTGTCTTTAGGGTCATTTTGTTTTTCTTTGATTTTTGTTTTAATTTGTACTGCTCACTTAGAAGGTAATGATTTTCGTCTGCCTTTGTTTAGGAATCTTGTTTTTTGAAACAAAGAGAACAAGACTACCAAAGAAAGCAGACAGAAATGCTATAACAGCAGTTCAGCGCTCACTCCTCCACATTATTCATTCTGCAACGGGGAGGGAGAAGATTGCTGCTTAATATTTAGCCCCTGTCACTCATTTGAGAATAACGTACCAGGACCTGTTGCTTTACTGTGTGTTACTATGTATCTTTGCTAACATTTTCACTTGGAATTTAAAGGAATGTTTTTTAACAGTGCTCCTACAGAAGTGGTTTCTTTCCTAAGAGCCCTGACAGGATTCGGGGGGGACACAGCAGCAGCAACCAAACTTTGCACCTCAGGCAGATAAATAACTGCACTGTAAAAGCCTCCCTATCTAATAGGTGCTGAAATTATGGGGTTTTTTTAAATATATATAAATATATATATATGTGTGTGTGTGTATGTTAGTATATATTTAACTTGCAGTCAGCCAAGCTAATAGGGAAAGTAATTGAAATAAACACCTGGCAAACATGGTTAACAGACAGAGAAGTGTGTTAAGAAAAATGTTTGGGGTTTTTTGGTGCTGTTCTTGTGTTTTGTTTTGTTTTTCCATTCCACAAATGTTGTCTCCACTTTTTCTTGCTGGCCATGGAATTGCAAAGACTCAAATGGACAATAGATGATTCCTACAGCTGGACTATAAACAAATGCAGTGCTTTCTTTGTTTCCATGTTCTTTGTCAAATCTGTATAACCAGACTTGACTTTACATACTCAACTCAGTGTCTGCTTCCCTCTCTGAATCCTGTCTGGAGGCTCCAATCAAATGCTAGTCTACTGTGTATGTAAAGACCTGTTTACATACAAAATATTTAAATGTTGTTGGTTTTTTTTTTTTTAAATTTAAGATAGTATTTGTATATTTAAGACTACAGCTTCTAGATCTAACATGTTCTTGTTATGTAAATTCTGATGATGCGTGAGCTATTTGTTTTCTTTATCTGTGTACAGAGTATGTCTATCTGAGGTATGGTACATGTACGTATAGAGAGTGTAAGCAGAAGATCTCAACGTAAAACTTTTATTTTCTGACAAGTGTCCTACAAAATAATGTGGGAGTATTTTGTATAAATATACAAGAGCATGAGGACAGGTCACGCTCTGCCTTTCCTGTGTGCTCAAAGCTGGGTTGGGCAACTGGCTCTGAAAATAACCTTTTAACATGGATCAGAAGGAAAGTTCTCCCTGGAAGTTAGGTAGAAATTAAGTTATATACAGCAGCAAAGTGAAATGTCTTCAGCAGAGTTAATAGGGAGAGGGGCAGCTATCACCCTGAAGTGTTAAGAATCAAAGAACTTGCCTTTATCATGGAGTTAATTCAAGTGACAGCTTGTGAATGGCATCCAGATGTCATTCCCAGGGACAGGTAGGGGTGGCTCAGGCATGGCGGTGCTTTCAGGACGAGTCACCTGCTTGCCAAGGGGTGGCTGGGCAAGCACAGCTTTCCCTGAGCTGCAGACCAAGCGGGTGGCTTGGCTGGTGAACCAGTCACCCTGCCTGCAGTGCCCCCACTCACCAGCAAGTCACAGCTTCTGGCTGATGAGCCCTGCCTTTAGGTAGCTGAGGTTAAACACTCTTTTGACTGTGGTTTTAAGAAGGTGCTTTTTGTTGTTGTTGTTTTTCTTAATTGAAGAGTCCTGATGTGGTGATACTTGTTTTCTTATATTAGGGAGAAAATGTCTTGGCAGTGTCTTGGCTGGGCAGACGGGTTTAGGGGCTTGCCTTAGTACTTCAAGTGATGCTCCTGAGCTGCTGGGGTGGGTGCTGTTCGGTAGGTTGAGGCTGGAGGCACAAACCTTCTGTCTAGACCATCCTCTGTACTTTTTCACCTGTACTTTCAGGTTTCTTCCTCTCTGCATAGGTTGTCATGAGTTCCTTGTAGCTGATGGGCACTTACTCCTGCAGAGGATTCCGCCTGCTTTCCTGCAGAGCAAGGATGGCATATGGCTTATGATTTGTCTGAGCTGTCTCTAACACGTGCCTTCTTGGATCTGTCTCATACAGATCTTGGAAATCTTCATTTTGATAGAAATCGTCCTTATTGGTAGCATAGTAGGGGGCAGCTTCATTTTTTCGTAATGTGGCTGAGTTAGAGTACTGCTTAGTAACAGCATGGTTTATGTTTCAAAATAGCTTTCCACCATCGCTCAGGTTGTGGTTGATGGGGGAAACCAGCTGTAACACATTACACAAGGTGGCATATGCCCAAAGGAAGAGATGGGGCTGGTGTTTTTCTCTAAAAATAGTTAGTCCTGCAATTTAACTACCCAGAAAGTTATTTTATCCTTCTTTCCACCCCTCCACCCCCAGCTTCTCTTTGTCATCAAAGCCATTCTGTGATTAATCTAAGTGTTGTCTCCCTGAATTTTCTCCATGCACACTCATAGAGATGGGGGCTGTTATACAGAAGAGCAGAAAAAGGGAATGTAACTCTCCACTTATTTCTTTATTTTCTTTAAAATGCTTCAGCACCTCTAAAATCTGAATTAATCAAATCAAATCATCTCTGTGCACATCCAGGAACCAGCTACATTTAATCTAGTTAAGTGTTTTCTGTTCATCCACAAAAGTCCCTGTTTCAGGGTGAAGTGCGCAGGGGAGGGCTTTCCAGAAGGTTTAGCGTCTTGATGGACAGCTTTCTGCTGCCTTCATCTCTCCAAACAGAAAGGGTGGCACATATGGCAAGGGCTGGTGGACAGATTGCACTGCAGAAAATAACCATGGCGGATAAGCAAATGTTTTACTCTTTCTTGCCTTTCTACTCTGCTCCGTCGATGAGAAGAAAGCCTTGCTAATTGTCTCCTTGTCGTGGATTTTTGACTGTTGGGTTACTTCTTTTGCTCCCACTGGATATAAAAGCCCACCTGTTACAACAGCAGTAATGAGATGCTGCTTTCGTTATTCTCTTTGAGTGAGGAAGGAAGTTTGGCTCTACTGGAAGGTAAGTAGGGTTATTTTCACTTTCATTTCATTTTGCTTCTTTTTATTTATTTTTTTTTCACTACTGCAAAAATCCCAAAAGGGATTTGGGATCTTGGAGGAGGTTTCGTCCAGGGGTTTTTTTATACTCTCGGCCCTGAAAGTTGCAAACCTGCTCAGTCATTTAGAGAGACCTGGGAGCATCCTGAGCCACCTGGCACTTGTCCTGTGTTTGGGGGTTCCTGCGGTGGGGTGGCTTCTGACACCAAGCAGTGTTAACCCCCAGAAACAGGCCCTTTGCTTTACACTTAGCAGTGAATTGAGTGTACCCACAGAAAATAGATCTTCTGGCAAATCATAAAGGTGGTCACCACCTCTCTTGTCAAACAGGGTGGCAGAGAAGGGCAAATACTTGTGACTGAGACTTTGAGTAGGATGGGCAGCAGTGGCTGCTGTGCTGGTGGAGGAGGGGGTGCAAGTTCAAGTCCTTTCTTCTCCGGGGGGTTCAGGGTTCCTGCAACCCAACAGAGTGGCTGGCCATCCAAACCCAGGTAACTCTCATCTAGCTTGGCTTATGCATTTTACCTCTTCGTTTTTCAGCGCTCCTCTTGTTCAGTAGGAATATGCAAACTTTAATCTGTAGAGACGTAGTTGTGTCTTTGCTAAAGATTCATGCTCTTGCCTCTTTCTTCTTTTCTAAGATGATTTATCGGATGTAGCTCTGTATTAGCTATAAAGAATGGATACTTCGTTGCAGAGACCTCCTCATCTTCCCCATCGTGTTAGAGACCTATTTGACTAAAGTAAAGCTATTTTAATCTCCTGGTCCCAAAATAGAAGCCATTCCATTTGTGCTGTAGAAAATGGCTACAGGATGATCTTGGCGTGTTTGAGCAAAACCTTCTGGCCAGTTGTTTTCTCTCAGGGCACCTCAGCTGTCTCTTTCCTCCCATTGTCCCCTGGTGTTGAGCATCTCTGGGTCTGAGGTGCTGTTTTTGGGAGATGGGCGTCATCCTCCTTCTAAGAGTGGATGGCCTTGTGCTTCCCCCTTTCTTTACGTCTCTTGGTTTGCTGATGTGATGGTTGCTCAGACTCCCTGAGTCTCTGCAGGCAGTGGCCGGGCAGCATGGGCGTCCCTCCTCCATCCTCTCTCACACACACCGGGGTACAGCCGGGGCCCTTAACGTCGTGATGGTAATTAAAGCTTGTAGCCCCCAGTTGCCATGGAAACGCAGCACTCCACAAATACCGAACACAACTTACAGCCCCGTTAATTTCCCCAAACACTCCTTATTCTCCAGATTTAAGGAGGGTTTCATTTCGCAGCCTGGAAAAATGCCATACTCCAGAAATACCCAGCAAGGGAGCGTGTGTGCACATCTTTTTTAGGATATTGCATGTAACAAGCTGAACCCTGAAGTGGGGAAAGAGAAGCATTGCCTGCAACCCGCTGCTTTTGCAGCAATGATGCCATGTCAACATCTGGTGCAGGGCTGACACCTTCCCTGTGTGGGCATTGCTTTAGTGGAGCGAAAAGACAAGCACAGAGGCAAAGAAATAATCAGTGAAGAGAGAGTTTTACTCCAAACCCAGCCTTGCCTGGTTGCAGTTCAGTGAAACAAAGTCACTATTCAAGCACAATTTTTTTTAGCTTGATTATAAAAATCCCACTTGTTCTACTGAATGACTTAAACGTGGAAAAGGGTTTCTCATTGGTACAAAAATATAGGTGTATTGGATAATTGTCATGCAGTGACAGTGTGGCTGCAGCATTAGCAGAAATCTATCCCAGTCTAATTGCTGTGCTCTGCCCATCTCTCGTATGCTTTTCCCTGACTTTGAGCTGCCAGATGCCATCTTTTGACAAAATTTTCAGTTGCTTGCATTTTCAATGAGGAAGAGCCTAACAGGATTGCTATCTCATAAATTTGGACTAGAGTCAAATTGGGGTTTGATATTTGAAGACAGTGCAAGCCTCAGATATCGGTGTAATTAACATGGATATTGTAAAGTCAATACAAGTTGGTAGTTCTGCTTCACTTGTTTGCTGTATGGCTTTAATATTAAAGCAGAGATTGTATCTAATGAGATAGGTCATGCTTATTGGAAGATGTGGAATAACACTTTCCCCTCTAGTGCTGTGTGCCAGCTATTTATTCTCATCATGTTTTTTATTACAGTTTCTGCTATCTTTTATTCTTCCACTCAAGCTAGGGTCTGCTTTGAAAACAGCTATGAATCATCAGTCTGATGTTGTAATTTCTGTGAAGGGTGCTGGACTGGGAACTAACAACCAATTTTTAAGCAGTTATGATGTGTGTTTTTTAAGCAAAGGTTGTAATCACTCTCTAGTTTCCCTCTGCTGGGGCTTGTGTTGATCCACTCCTGTCTGCTAAGAGATCCTGTTCACAGCCCTCGTGTTTGAACAAGGCAAGGGAATTTAGATACCACGAGATCCTTCTGAGCTATCTTGGGTGCTCAGGTGCCATGGAGAGCAACTTCAGAAATCCTATGACTGTTTTAGATTAAGGCAACCTTTCCTCATATGAGAGCATTTGTGTTGCCTTGTAAATTCAAATATGACCAGGAAAGGACTGCCTGAGCTCAGGATCATATGAAACCTTCACCGTAGCTGTTATACCCTTCTATACCCTTCCCTTCCCCACTGCAGAGGGATAAGAAGGGGCTATGCTGAGGCAACCCTGTGCTGGCAGCAGGCAGCAAGTTTTTGAGACTTGTGGGAAGAGAAGCAGCAGCCAGCACCTGGTGGCATTGGATCGACAGGAGATGCAGGTGGACGTTTTATCACCTGCAGTTGCTTTAAAGCACGCTGTATAAATTAAGCATTAATTCAGTGGTTAGATACAGCTCAGTGAGATGATGTCCATTCTAGCGTGGAGCATTATCAGCCACAGAACTGACACCTGCATCCCAGAGGTTTTGGGATACAGGGACACCAGAGTCCAGCAAAGAAACAGTGGTGTCATTCGTCAGAGGGTGTTCTTTTGATCTTTGCTTCTGCTTGGGAAAATTGCATTGGGTAGTAAACAAAATAGGAAATTGTGGTATATTAAAGATAATTTTTAGCGGGATTAGTTGGTAAGATGGGTATTTTCTGTAGTTATTTGCTTTTGGGGTATAGTCAGATTTTTTTTGTAAAATTTTGAACTGTCAGTTAATGGTCTCTACACCTGCAAGATTTTAATAATATAATTTACAAACAGATTGCTTAGATCTCTGAAAACATTCATTGCAAATACATATTTCCATTAATTTCGAACTAAAACTAGTGTTATTTATTTGTGACTTATATAAAAAGGCAAACATAGTAAAAGAGCTAAGTTATTGCTACAATTCTGATTTGGTTGTGTTTTGTGTTGGTTTTTGTTTGTTTTCTGTTGTTTTGTGTGTTTGTTTTAGTGCCCCTTCAGACAGAAGGAGTAAACATCGTGAAATCTAATGCAGGTATAAAGCCTGACGTCTTCTGCTTTTGTAAAAACATGTCAAGCTTCTCCAAATAACGTTAGTGGAATCAATAAGTCAGAACCAGAGGAGGCCTGAGGATAAGGCTTTCAGTCTAAAATCACTCTCATGCACAGTCCACTTAAAAATAAATCACACAATTGGATGTCCAGTCTTGCCCAGTTCCCAAGTGGACTGTGATTTAAAACTAAAAGCAGGGCACCACCTGCACTGTTCGGTTGTTGTAGGGAAGTTCCAGGAGAATTATTTCTTGGCGAATTATAGGCCTGGCTGGCTCTTGTACCCTCTTATTGTTTTTTATAATTCTGACTATTTTTCCTGTTTGCAGCTTTACTGAGCTGATACCATACTGTGGAGGTGGTGATCTTTGGTGATAAAAGATACAGCACGTAATAGAAGGGATGCATAGAGAGGGTTAAAGTAGGGTATTACAATAGGCAGTGCTCCAGTATTGTGGATTTCGGGGAGATAGTGCTTTACATCGGTGAAATTTAGACCCTGCCTGCTATCCCAATAATTTCTTGGACCACAAATATTGTGTTTGTGAGTTTTGTAAGTCAGTTGATATTTTGCACTGGGAATAGTCTTGGAATTGATAATTAGGCGGCTGTGGTATATAATCAATACAAGTCCTGGTGAATGATTCCTCAGTCCTGGAACAGTGAAGGCAGCAGTGTGAAAGAGAAGAAATCTCAATGGGATTTTTATTTGTTTGGTTTGGTTTATTTTTTAGGGGGGTCAGGGGACCATGGTAGTGGTTTGGTTTGGTTTTTTTTGGTGGGGTTTTTGTTGGGTTTTTGTTTGTTTGTTTGTTTTTGGTTTTTTTTTTTTTTTTTTTGGATCTTCATGTTGTAATCCACTATCTGTTTCTCCTGCAGCTCTGCCAGCAGGGAGGTGATGGGAGAGTGGTCACGTCAGCCACAGGAAAAGTGGTGGGGTTAGTTTATATAGTATTTATTCGTGGTTTAAGCTCAGAGGGCACTGGCAGCACTGAGAAGCGGCCAGAGGCGATGTCAGCAGCTGCAGGAGCAGCCTGTCCCTGGCCTGAAGTGGCACCTCCGCACAGCCCAGGGCACTTCTCACTGTACCAGCAGCGTTAAGAGACTGGGATGAGGCGGTGGTAGGAACTGGTCTGTGTGCTCACCTGCTTCAGGCGTGGGCAATCGAGAGTGACTGCCTGTGTTTCACTGTGCTTTCAGTAAATAGAGCTTGTCTCTGGATATGCCTTTCCTGAGAAAGAAGGCTTCTCATGGTAATTTAAAACACGACAGTGAAAGCCTGATCACTCAGTAACTTCTCATTTTACTTTTTGTTCAAAATTGATAGTGAGCTATTTAAAAAAAAAGTAAAAAATGAAAGGTTTTAATTGCAGCCTTCTTAAAGAGAGGTGCAGGTATCTTTCACCATAGCAAGTATGTGGTCAAAGTATCTCACGGTATATCTGCTGTATGACACTGCCTGGTGCTCTGCAGCAGACTGGCATGTGAGTCACATAGACTTCAAAGGACAGAAATGCTGGAAGCTTTCAGGTACGTGAATTCGGGATGCTCAGCGTCAGGGGTCTGTGGCAGACCTCCGTAACTGCAGCCTGTAGCCTGGCTGATGTAGGACTTGCTCCTTTCTTGGGACCTGGGTGACTGGGAGGAGGAGGAAGAGTCCTGCTCATTGTCAATAGCAGAAGTACATCTGGCGTTTGGGTAACACACTGTTAAAATGGCTTTCTCTGCCAGTTCTGCATGTCCCTTTTCTCTGCCCTGCCTGTTGGGGCTGCCAGTACCCCCACGTACAATATGACATGCACTACGTATTCCTCTCCTGGTGCTCTAAATGGCAAAATAATTTGGTAAAGCCTCAAATCAATACGGTATCTTTCTAGAACATTTATCTGGTTTATTTTGCGTTACATAAAGGGCAGCCATTAGGCGGGTCTCATCCCTTCTGCGTTAATCCATGAAGGCAGAGCGCGAGCACTGCAGTTCGAGCACGAGGGCCCCGCGCGCGGCTCTCCTGAGCTGCCCTCCAATCTTCGAACTCTTATATAATACATTTAAGACTGTTTTTTGAGTAATCTCTTTTGGGGTCTCATTTTGCATTCGCAGTCTCCAGTAACAAAGAACAACTATGCTCTTCCCTGGTGAAATCCTTTCCAGAAGGTGCACATTATCTAGTACGAGGCAGGGCAATGATGAGCATCAATTTCCACGGCAGAATAGAAGCCTGGATTACAAATTACTATTTAATCCTTTTTGCGTCAAAGGATATAATAATCCTTGTAAAATGTGCTCTAAGTCTTATGCTTGGCTGTGTGAGGTTAAAGGGCAAAAACCAAAACAGGGATTCTCTTAAAAAGTAAGACATGGTGAAATGCATGCGTTCCACAAGAATTTCTGAATATATTTATGACTTCATTTCAGCAGCTAAAAATAAAGGTGGTGGGCTGGTACCTAGACTAGCAGTTTTCATTTCCCTGTTTGCTTGCTACTACTGTACTAGAACACAGTAAGCATCTGTCATGAGAGTTGCTTGCTGAATAGCAATAAAGAACTTGGCCACAAACTAAACATTTCTCAAATTTGATATTTTTTTTTCCCCCACCAATGAAAACATTTACGAAAACTAATGAATGAGGAGGCCTCTAAAGTATGTGAGAAGATTTATTTTGTTTTCAAAGTTATCCTGTTATGCGTGTCAAGCAACGTGATTTTTGTAAGGGAGAGAAGGGTAAATAGCATTGGGAGGGGTAAGGATTCAGTGTTTGAAATTGCAGACTGATGGCTGCTCAGTTTCCTGACCAGGCAGCTATTTTAAGAGAGGCAAAGTTGAATAACTTATATAGTTTGGAAAAGAAATCCCGCAGTGACTGACTTACGTTCTTTTGACTGACATGATTATTGTCACATTGAATATGCTGTAATTTTGTTAGATAAAAAGCAAAACAAATTAGTTGTTTGGAACCAGTAGTTTCATATGATTAGTTTATTCCGTATTTTTATTAGTGGCCTCTGTACTAAATCAAATGTGGTGTATTGGATAGAATCAGTCCTTCTCACTGTGTAGCAGCCCACAGAGAAAATGTGAAGGTAAGTGGTGACAAGCATGCAATATTACTGATAGAAAGAACAGGGTAAGGGGCTTGTTGCTGTTGTTTTTAATGCAATGCATTTAGACCTTTAATGTGTAATATTCTACATTAATAGTCAAAATTTGAAAAAAGATAATAGGACCAGATTAAAATCATAATCTCATATAAAAGAACACATTTAATTACTTGGTCAAATAACCATTATCCCACAATAGGGTATTTTTGTGCTAGACAGTAATTGCACGCTTCTGGTGTGACAATGCGTAATGCGGTGTCCTTGCTGTCACAAACTGGTCATCTTGCAGGTGAAAGCTGTGCAGTGCAGCAGCTGTTATGAAGCTGTAAAATGTTTATGTTGTAAAAGGAATCATACTTACACATTTTTTTGTTGCTGTCTTCTGTGACGAATTTACAGAAAACGGGAATATTCTCTTACTCTAGCTGTTGTGTTTTGGTAAACCCAGAAGAAGTCAAAAGATCTGACAAGAACTTTCATAATTCATGCAAAATGAATGGTTATTATACCTTTATTTGTTGCAGAAAATGACACTTGACTGAAGAGCATAAGTCACCCTGGAAGGCGTTGCTCCCCTCTGAGCTTTAAGTGAGCAGCCCTGTCGTATGAGGAGGATCCGTCAGCCTTCTTAGCTATACAATGGGCACCACAGGTGATGACATGGCTTCGGTGGAGCAGAACGCCTCCTTGAACCCGCTGTGCTTCGAGTGCGGCCAGCAGCACTGGACAAGGGAGAACCACCTCTACAACTACCAGAACGAAGTGGATGATGACTTGGTCTGCCATATTTGCCTTCAGCCCTTGTTGCAGCCATTGGACACTCCCTGCGGACACACTTTCTGCTACAAGTGCCTAAGGAACTTTCTGCAGGAGAAGGATTTCTGCCCGTTGGATCGAAAAAGACTCCATTTTAAACTCTGCAAAAAATCCAGCATTCTTGTTCACAAACTGTTAGACAAGCTGTTTGTTTTGTGTCCCTTCTCTTCGGTGTGTCAGGAAGTCATGCAGCGATGTGACCTGGCGGCACATCTCAAAAACAGGTGAGCGGGACAGGTGCTTTCATTGCGTATTCCTTGCACGTTTCGTAGGTCAGTTTGTGTAGCATTAGGAATTGAGGGCAGGAAGGGTAAGAGTGTTGGAGGTGGGGTTTAAATTTGTAATAGAACACCATAGGAAATGATCAGTCTGTAACAGGGCATAGCTGGAGCACTGCATCATCTTTTGGACATTGCACTTCAAGAATAGTGAGGCGCATTTCAGGAGGGTCATGGGGAGAACAACATCATTCATTACAGAGGTCTTGACAACATGATTTAGCAGTAAAAGTTAAAGAAAACGGTCTTGTTTATCATACGGGGACAAAAGGCTGAAGGAAGGGAAAAGAGATGTGCAAACCACATCTGCAAAGAGGAAGGAAACAATGCAATAGGAACAAAGGAGATTTAGTTCAATTTTTAGGAAAAAAAGCTTTAGAATGATCCAGCACTAGCGTAGGTTGCTTGGGGGTGGGGTGGGGTGGTTGTGTATTCCCCACTTTACGAAGTGTTTCCGAACATATTAAACCAGACTTTGTCAGGAACAGCTGTGGCAGAATTGATTCTTTGAGTTAGGCAGATGAACAGGCTATCTCTGGAGACTCCTTCAAAACCTATTTTTCTCCATGTTAAAAAAAAATCTGTTTACTGAACAGGTTGATAGTATGTCATGTGAGCATGCCGTACTTTCTAGGATTGTTTGTTTGTTTGTTTTGATTGCTTATAGAACACTTCCAACACCCTGTTAATTTGGTAGAAACTCATGACTTCACACCAGTGGGATGTTTTGGTGCAGCTGTTGTGAGTGATTTTTTTGTGAGAGAGATACATTCTGAAATTACCTGCACCTAAATGTTTAGGACCTTATTTTGAACTGTTAATACTTTTGAAGTTCTTCTGCTTTATGCCATCCTACCCTAAATATTTAAATATTGAAAAGAGGCCATGATAGAAAGAGGGAAATAAGATTATTATAAGGTTGGACCAGATGATTCTTGAGGTCCCTTCCAACCTGGTATTCTCTGATTGTCAAATTCTGATAGAATAACACTTCATATTGTGCAGACTAGTGCACTTCTGTTCTTTCAGCAGAGGAATTGCCTCCATACGATGTGTGTGCTGCCCTGCTACATGAAGGTGTTTTATTCTTCTCTGTAAGGAAAATCCTTTTTTCTGATGGAAAAATGTTAATCTTGTTTTGAGGGGTACATTTGACTTCTTTTGTTTCCTCTATAGAGTGGAGTATATTTTCAGTAAATAAACAGAATTCTGTTAGTTATTAGTTATTTCATTACATGAGTCATGAACAAGAACTTGGACATACCATTTATGTTAAAGCTAAAATATGGTGGAATTAATGAGTCAGGGCTAAAAAAAAATAATGCATATCTATACCAACTAACTTAAAACTGTTTAGGGATTTATGAAATGATAAGAAGAGTATAGTTAAGGATTACATAAAGAAGGAAATTATGTATTCAAAGGTGATGCATCTGACATCAAAAGGATCCAGTTCAGGTGAATTGCATCTGCCTCCAGAAAATATTCCCTGTGCACAACTCAGTGCTATTTGAAGACCTGTGTTCATTTCACAGAGAAAGGTTTCAGAAAAGTATGTAACTGTCCTTGCAAAAAACATTAAACCCAGAAGAATAAGCATTGCACATAGCAACTGTACATAGACAAAAGGCACTAGGAAAATACAATTCAATATTCGAGTATTTTTGTCAGCAGCATTTGTAAAAACAAGCATATTGTCTGGTGAAAATGGATGGTAGGAGTACTAACTCCTCTGGTCTCCTCAGTCACCAGCTGACATGAGATCTTTTCATTTCCATAACTTAATCATGGGCTTTGTTCTCACCTGCATTGCTTTCATTCATTTTGATACTATTTTCTTTTTTCTTTTTTTTTCATTTTTTTCTTTTTTTTTTCTTTTTTTTTCTTTTTTTTTCTTTTTTTTTTTTTCCTTTTTAAATTTCTGCACAGTTTCCACGTTAGCTTAGGTTCTTGCTTGTTTCATCCAGGCAAGTCATTTCTAACGTATATGATGACTCAGGGGTGATGAGGCCGCCTAACTGTTCGTTCAATTTATAACCTTCATATTGAACAGATTTGATTTTAATAAAAAGCAACATGTTAGCAAGATTCCTGCTTCGTATTTGGTTCATCCTCTGGTTTCCCACTGTCATATCCCTCACCTTTCCAGTCCATTTTCCTTCGTTGACATCTGTTAGAGTGATATTAGGGCTGTTCACTACAAGGCCATGTAATTTATTTGTACATGGAACACTATGTGTGCTCACTTTAGGTATACATGAAATATTCATTTACTTAATGCACAAGGTTATTATGAAATCCAAGTGAACTGAGTCACTAGCTTTCCCTGTCTGGTGGCTGCAAAAAAAACCTTCAGTTGCAGAAAGCTGCTCATCTTCAATTCCGCCTGTTGTCTTGGGATGCTGATACACACTTTGAGAATATGGTGATTTACAGTTTTCAATTAAGTTTATTTGCAAACATTTGAACATCTGTAAATTATCACTGCTGACATAAACAATGTCTGCAACTCCATAGCTTGAATTTGATTTTAAATGGATTAGTGAATCCAGTAAAATTCTACTCCTGATGATTAAATGTAGGAAAGAAATATAAAATTCAGTATAGTTTTCAGCATAGATTAATATAAACCAGTTTCAACAAGCCCTTCTATGAGCTAGTTTGTATTTTTAAGAAGTGCAATATGGTTGGTTAGTTTTCATTGTCTAAAAACATTCACACTCAGGTTTTCCAGTGTTGTAATCAGCGCCATTTGAGCATAAAAGCTTGAAGAAAATGTCATCGTACCCAGCAGGCACCTCGGAGTGTGAGGTTGCTTCAAGCTGCTCCAGCAAAGAGACGAGAGGCACAAGACACAAACTTGATTACTTCATGGTGACTAATTGCACTCCATGATACCTCTTCGCAGAAAGAAAATATTCTTGATTTATCAGTCTTTCAGCTTCATCACATTCACTTGGGAACCGTGGGTTTCAAAGTTAAACACAATGCATATAATCTGATGTAAAGAAAAAAAATATATGTACACTGTTTTTCCTAGTCACTTGGTATAGAAAAATTTTAATAGGTGCCAATTTCACTTTTAAACATCAAAGGTAAATTTATCAGAAAAAAAGCCGACAAAAAAATATTGAAATTTTTTGTGTATGATTTTAGTTAATTTAGTTCTTACAGATTATTCAGGCCTGAATAATCTATATTGTACAAAAACATACTCTGAAATTTGTACAACTTTTTAGTGAGAGGGTTAACTGTTGAGTTTACGTATTGCTTTTGCATTGAACTTCAGGTTTTGCTTCCTATATTCTCCCATGGGGGCTTAAGTTATCATTTAGGATTTTTCCAAGTGTTCTGGTGCTGAGGCTGACATTCAAGGCAATTTTATGTCAAGTTAAGTTTGAACTTTTTATAGGATTGTGTTTTCTGGAATTGAAGAAATTATTGAGCTATTCACTGTGTGTCCATCAGCATGCTTAATATATGGATGTATACTAACAAGATCCACAGGAAAATTAGTTGTATAAATACAGATTTTTATCATTCAAACACTTGGCAATCCTGCTTATTTTGGTGTTTACAATAGTGCTGCTGGGTCCTGTTCTTCCCCAATGGCCCCATGTTGGCTGCAAGCACTGTCCTGCCCTGCTTCTTGTAGCACCAGGAGAAATGAAGAGGATCTGTAGAATTTACCCTTCTCTTGGCAGGTCTTTTCTTACAGCTGAGCAGTGGATAGGCAGCAGATTCAGAGTTTCTCCATGTCCTGTGGACTCTTTCCCTTGCTGGAAAGGTGAAGGATCTTTCTGTGGTGGGTCTTTGCTCCAAAGCCTCTTGGTTGGATCCTCGGATCATTTGGTATGAGACAGAAATGTGCAACAAAACCATTCTTTCATGGTTTTTTTTTCTTTTTCCTGAGTATTCTCAGATTCCCAAATCAAGATAAGTCCTAGTGCCCCGTTTTCTTTTTTATTTTTTATTTTTTTTTTTCCAAAAGGAAAAACAAGTTTCAAACACTTAACTTCCCAAAGCAGCACCATGTTTTATTCTGAATTGCAGCTGTTAATCTTGCCAGAATTACTGTTTAAGGTCACTTTGCTGGCAAAGTTTTATGAGCAATAGCAAAGGCATTTGGGTTGCTTCTCTGCAGTCTTTGCTTAGATTGAGCTCCTACTTGGAAAACGATTTAGTGCAACTGGTTTGAGGCTATTTGGTGCGTTTGCTTTTATCAAACCTCTAGACTGGGCAGAAGCTGATGGCATAAATTACAATGAAATCTTTATTTTCAGTAGTCAGTGAGCAGATCTGTTTTTTGAGCCCCTACTGTTATTCCATGGAACACACCGTAAACTACATCTTAATTTTGTATGAAAGCTCTTTCTATCTGCAGAGAGGGATTGCTGCCAGGGTTCCAAGAAGTCAGCTTTTAAATAAGAAACACAGCAGCCTTGGCTGAAAAGAAAAAAAAAGGTAAACTTTTCTTCTGTCTGAGGTGAATCAAGAGGAGTTGGAGGTAAAAGCTACACTTTGTCGCCATCCAGAATTAAGCAAAAGCTGGTGCTGAAGGAAGGAGAGGAGGGAGTCAATGAATATAAGCACAGGCTCATTTTACATCCCAAGAACAACTGCCCTTTGAGTTTCCTGATAAATAACATTGCTCAGTTGTTTTAGCTGGTTGTTTCAGTATCTCTACCATTGGACACTTTGATTCATGAAAGAAATGAAATAATTCCTGGAAATTCTAAAAAACCTGCCCACCTTTCTTCTCGCTCCTAGCCAAGATAATCTGGCTTTGCAGGTAGATATGAAATGCTGTTCCTGTAAGACACATTTCAATCTCATTTCAGCCCTTATTTATGCATTTTGTTGTGTGAGAATAGGTTCCTGTACCCATAAAAACAATCTTCAATGCTAGTTTTGATCCCAAGATGCCCATCTGTGTACATAACTTGTTACAAGATTTAGTCCAAAATGCTCTTTATTCCAGACATTGGGCAAAAATAGTATTAGTGAAAGTGTGTACCTTTAGATATTTATTGGTGCTTGTTAACTGTTACAGTTGTCGTATGGTTTTGCTGTTTGTGAATAATACATTCCTACTGGCAATAAAAATCTTGTTATGTTGCAAGTGTAAATGGAAAATTTCCTTACAGGTGTACTTGAATACCAATACTGAGTTTTACTGCTTGGTAGGTGGCAGATCGTGTTTAAAGACTGAGGAACTGACAACCCATGAACTAAGGTCTCCACCAGACAACTACTTTCCTGGCAATGGAGTTCCACTATACTGGGCTGAAAGTCATAGTCTGTTACAATTAGTGGTGAATTTGAGGAAGAATATATATTGGTTTGATTTGGTTGGGGTTTTTTGTTTTGTATCTATTCATTTATTTATTTATTGTGGGGTTTTTTGTTTGGTTTTGGGTTTTTTTTGTGTTTTGTGGGGTTTTTGTTTTGGTTGGTTGGGTTTTGGTTTGGTTTTGGTTTGGTGGTGGTGGTGTTTTTTCCTTTTTTGCCTTGTAGAGTTGGAATAGGTGTGCTCAAGAGGTTGTTTAGATTTCCTGATATTAGCCTTTGAAATGATAATTAAATATCACTGGCAAAAATAAACTTCAAATCTATTTATATTTCACATGATGACTTTCATCAGCTGCCTGGTAATGGTGGGGGAATGTGCTCTGTGGGGGAAGACCTGTCTGTGGTTTGGAAGGCTTTGACAGAAATAGGAGAGTTCTGAGAGTGATTTTTTTGTTCTGTCCTGGTTTTATATAGTTTGAAAAACAATACATTTCCAAGATGTGCTTTACCATCTACACCAGCTCCTTGGGGATCCATGGCTCATGTGAATTGGCTGCATGAGAGTCGAGAGCACAGTGTTCTGGTAGAAGATAGCAAAAGAACCATCTGGTTCACAAGTAGTCCAGTGAGGCTGGACTCTGCAGCTCAGACTCAGCGGGATTGAAGCGTGGTCCTCTGACAGTGTCAATTTTGAGTGATTCATTCACCTTTCTGCTGAAAATCGCACCTTCTAGCAGAGCAGTGGAGGGACAGCAAGGACATGCAACTTGGGGAGGCTTTGTCCTCAACTCTGGCAGGTCGTTGTGGGTCAGCACATCTGTCAGAGCTTCCAGCAGACGAGAGGTTTCCTCTGCAGGAACATTCACTCCTTGCTGTATTGCTGCAGAAGTGAGTGATGCTGGAGATTAATCCTTTGTTTTCCTGTTGTCAGTGCTAAGATTTGGGGGATTGTGGGGCTAACCTATCAAGTTAAAGTATTTTAGAAATTTTGAGGAAAGGGATTGCATCTTTCCTTTTCTTGGCCTTTTGGGATTCTTTTTTTGAGGTTGACATTGTGAAACGGTGAACAATAAAAACTTCCTGCCAAGTTTCACCTGTACCTGTGGGTCTCTGGCCACCAGAATAAACTGAGACCAGCCAGGTTTCTTAGCTGATCGGTCACACCATGCCAATGATTTTTATGTAGTAAATATTACCTGACCAAAACTAAGCAGTAGGGTTATGTTCCTTCATTAAAATCAGAGAATCATTTTCACAAAGCAAAACCTTTCAAATAATTTTCCTCTTTCGTGGTTGTGCTTTCTTAACTTTGTAGAACAGCATGACCAGTAGTCTCCTTGGGGAATGCCCCAAGAAATGGTTACTTAAATGTGTAATTTCGTAACATGAACCATCTTCAAGTTATGTATTTAAGTGTATTTCACAGCACATTTGGGTTACCAAATGCCATTCTTCTAGACCTATATATCATTATATAGAGAGATATATATGACTTCATGTATGTATAACACTGCTGAGGGTCACAAAAGCTGTACAGGTATTTTTATCAACATACTTCAGAGCTGAATTGCTTTGTTAATATTTCTTCAAAATCCCTCATTCTGAAACCATCTAATCATCTAATTATCAAATCCCCTTCAAAGAATGCCAGAACAGAATTGTGATTCTTAAAACATTCTGGTTTAACAAGTTAGGACATGATTCGACTTTTGCTCTGTTAACACATTTATTCTTCCGTTGCAAAAAGAAAGCATTTTTTTCTTTTGTTTTAACAACTCGTTAAGTTCTCAAACAAGGAGTCTTTTCAAGAACACAGCTTCTTTTTTCTGGCGCTGCTACAGTATGAGCATCTTTAGGTGGTCAGCAGCTCCAGAAGCAGAAACTTTAAAGATATCAGATACTGAAAGAAGTAGAATGTCACATGCTGGCAAAACTGTCACATGGGCAGATGTAAGATTGATGTCCACATCCAATTATCTACATGTAGATGTAAGACCATTTGATAAATGAAGACTTACCATGAGTTTGCAACATCGCAACCCTTCTTTGCAATGAGCTGTTGTAGGATTTTAAACATAAGCAAAAAAACCACATTGCACTAGGAATAATGGGAACTCTCAAAAATTTATTTACACTGAAAAGCGCAAAATGCCGATGGAGTGTCATTACATGAGGGAAAGGAAAAAACTACACCTCCTATGTGAAGTCAGGAATTAAAAAGGGGAGACAGGAGGAGGATGAATCACCATCTATTGATTCAAGAGGAGATGATGAGCAGATCTGTTACTTTTGCTAAACTTTTCATACAAACTTTAGACAAGCATTTTTTTTCCAGTACTTTAACACTTAGGTTGCAATATAGGTAAAAGGTTCATCTCTTTCTTTCCTCCCCCAAATGACCCCAGGAAAATACGATGCTTGCTTTTCTCTTGGCTTACTAAGGTGAAAGGAGATTGCTTCGGGGGGCTCCAGATGTCTTTGAATGGGGTGCCTCTTCTCTGGAGTTTTATGCAAGACTTGTTTAATCTTCTCAGCAAAGTTATCTTCCAGAAACTGGAGTGCACATAACAGTCCACATTCACAAGGTGTTACTGCACATGTTGTTCGTGGACGGAAAACTATGTAGTAAAAATTTTGTGAAGAAGGCAGTATTGTTTTGGGATTCTGTCCACTCAACCATTTTGGCCTTAAAATCCAATGTGTTTAATATTTTTTATGATTAGTTTAAAGCTGTGGCTTTGAAGAAGACTGATTTCATTTGATGGAGTACCTAGGCATTTTGTGCTACAATCATTACTGCAGGCTTGAAGTGCAGTATAAACCTTGTCTTAACAGGTGTCCTGGGGCTTCTCATCGACGGGTCGCTCTGGAGAGAAGGAAAACGAGTAAACTGCAAGCAGAAGTGGAGGGCGAGAGTGGACCTGGTGGGACGGAGCAGCCCGGCAGTTTGTCTCCGGACGCAGATCAGGGAATCGTGCCAGCCGAGCAGAGCTTCACCTCGCCCGCCCTTCCAGCCTGGACAGACGAGCCCGGCATCGATAACCCGCCTTTTGAGGAGAACACAGTAGCAGATAGTATGTCATCGCTTGTCTTCTCAAGTCTCTTTTGTCAGATGTGAAAATATTTGTGGTGTCAGAGCTTGTCTGTTGCTGACCGTGAACCTGCATCTTCATTTTCTGCTCTTTTCTCATGCGACTCCTGGAGAAATATTAGTGGGTTTCAGTTTTGTTGCAAGTATACAACTGGGATATGGTCACTGTTAGGAAGGAAAGAAGTATCTTGCAGTATGTGCTGGATATCGTGGTGCTGTATCATCATGTATCATCATGGTGCAGAAGTTCACGTAAATCTAGTAGTAGTACTGTTCTTGCAGTGATTCGGAAGGAGCATATTTTCTGTCAAATTACAAAAGTTGTTTTCTAAGATGAGATTTCTTTTCCCCTGTTTCCCCTTCCCCTCCTGCCCGGATCAGCAGCCTTCCCACACACGGAGAGCTGTCCTGCTCAAGTGAAAAGGCAGCTGAGTAGCTCCTGCATCCATCTGCACCGAACAAGCAGTAACGTCTCTAGCATCTGGGATTTTAGAGAGGAAGCACTGAGCCTTACTGCAGAGGAAGGTGGTCCTGTCCCCTTCCTTCTCCTCTGTATTTGCCATCCTTTAGCATCCCCCTTTTTCCTCTTCAATTGCCTCCATGTTTGCTTCAGAAATGGGCTCCTTCTCTTGAGCCGGTAACTCAGTGGCAGCTCCTAGTGCAGTTGTGAGACCGGCTGACGAAGAGGCATGACCATGTCATGCTGCGTGGGATAAGCCCCAAACAAATTGTTGTTGTTGTCATCAAACGTGAATATACCAGTGACCAAGTTGGAAATGAAGTGTATGGAATTTACTATAAAGGACAAGATCCAAAGGATTCAGAGTGTCATTTTCTGATCCAAATGACCCCATTTCATGAAGCGTGGATGCTACTAAGTCGTTAGAAAGCTGTTTCTAACAAGCTGGGTGTTCCAACAAGTAGTGGAACTAACCCAATTGCACTTGTTTAGTTTGTTTTTAAGCCGTTGTCATGTGGCCTGTTTACATTGTAATTTGGTGATTTGCTTTACTGAATGAGGTATAAAGGATGTTAACCATCTTTCTTTTTAAAAAATAATCGGCAGCAAATCAACAGCCACCTACCCTGCCTGAAGGAGAGATCACTACTATTGAAATTCATCGGTCTAATCCTTATATCGAATTAGGAATTAGCATAGTGGGTGGCAATGAAACACCTTTGATCAACATTGTCATTCAAGAGGTCTATCGAGATGGAATCATTGCCAGAGATGGAAGACTTCTTGCTGGAGACCAAATACTTCAAGTATGGAACCTAATTACGTATTCTGTCTGCTTGCTTTCCATTCGCTCCTTGCAGAACTGCTTGTTAAATGAGATGGGAGATTTTCCTTGTTGGACTATATTGTGTAAATGTTAGCTTTGCAATTATCAGTTGGAAGGCAAATTAATATTCAGAGCAGAGCCTGTTGCTCTAGCATTTATGGCTATCATGCTTTATATTGTTGGTGGGATCAGCCTTCTAGAATTATTTTTCCTCTTAGCATCTCTTACGAGTTTTTAAAACATGGGTTTATTTTTCTGTTTTTAAATGTCCTGAGACTTGTTCTTCATTTCAACTTTATGCATGCTTTCTGAAGGAGCCCAAGATTGCTTCTGGATAACAAGTTAGCATAATTTGTCCTATGTGAAAAGCAATTTGTGGATTGTAAGGTTGACTTCATCTAAACAGCTATTTTAATCTGGCTTCACTGTCATCTTCCATAGCCCAGGCAGCCGACCTGCATATTTCAGTATGTGTAGGAGTCGATATTTTTCACGGACAAGGTGCTCTAAGCATTTTTCAAAAAAATAGACAAAATTAAAGTTGGTTATGATAGTGTGCATTTTTTTTAAGTAGTTACCCACAGACAGTGTAAAAAGATCAAATTATTTTAATTTTTGAGTTTTAATTTTATATTAGGGGAAGGGACTCTTAAGAATGGATGTAAACAAGATGGTCCTCCATCTTTTTCTTCTATTTTTAATCATTCCACCTGAAACAAATATATTACCATAATTTCAAAATTACTTCAGTAGCAATGTTGGCTTTTGATCTGTGAGCCTGAGATCTGCCTTTCAGTAGTATCAGCCCTTTTCATTTCACTTTTTTGAAATCAAGCTGATAGAAGTAGATTTAAATACTGTAGTTACCCTTGGAATTAAATCAGTTTGCACTTCAGAAAATAAAGTCCCTTTTGAGAAATGTGTCTTTTTCCTCTCTTGGAGTGCTAGCATAGTGGCTGGCCAAGAAAGTGACCCAAGAGGTTTCCAAAATGTTGCCTTTTTAACAAGCAGAGGCAGACACTGATTGAATGCTGCCTAATTTGTTTCAATACTCAAGGGCTCTCCTTGGTTGCCAGAATAGGGAGCTTGAGCCCCAGCAGAGCTTTGGAAATTCTTGCTGTTTGGGCAGGTGTCAATTATAGTTTGCAAAGCTGTAAGTGGCAATAAATTGACTATAAATAGGATTTATAAGCTGCAGTGAGTCTCCCCTATCAACATGCTGGCACATGCTGGGGGGATGTCCATCAGAGTCACCCTGTGGTGCTGAGGGAGAGGTACAGGAGCTAAAAGCCAAACTTTTTGGAAGATCTCTATTGCTTTGAATTTACCTGTGCAGGTGCTGACCTGTTGTATTAAAATGACCAGGCTTGGTCTCCACAAGCTGTGATGAAGTGCAGAGTTGGATGCAGTCCAGTGTGCACACTTCAGTCAGATGTTTCTGAAAATGTTTTCAAAGGCTTTTATGAGCAGTAAAGGACTAAAAGAAAGCCAGAAAGGACTGTGAGGTGAAACTCAGCATTTTCTTGCCCAGTCAAACAAGAATATTACACTTTTAAAATCTGAGGGAACAGCATTCAGTAACAGCTACAAGTTAGTAAAAGCATATGTTGTCTGTGAGGTACAGGTGGGTGCCTAACATTAAACGCTCTACAAATGGCCCCTTTTTTGTGCTGGACTCTGACTGTAATTCATGTAAAATGTGTGCTAATGAGAATCTCTTTCCCCAAGAAATGCTAAGGCTGTTCTGTTCTGAAATTGTGAGCTGCCTTGTAGAAAGAAGAATTACATTTTATTGCATATATTCTTCCGCTCCCTTTGAATGCCTCCATATTTTATGTATTTACTTTAGCTAGCGACAGCTAAAAATAAAACTAGATTTAATTTAAGGGCTCTGACGGATGAGCCCTAGTGGGTTTTGCTGGTGGCAGCTCTAAATGTTATTTCTTCTAGCTCTGCCTTCTTTCCCTCTTCCCAAGGTTACAGCCTGTCTTGGGGCAGTAGAGGACCAGGGCCACCTCCTGCTTTGCTGCTGGAGCGAGAGGCTCTCGCAGGAGTGTGGTGGATGCAGCCACCCCTTTGCCATGCTGAAACCACCACAGCCAGATTGCTTGGCATTGAGCTCTCAAAGCCCTTCAACTCAGATGCGTGATGTAAATGTGGCAGCTGTTGTACATAGGCTTCTGGGTCATTTCTCTTCCTATTTTTTTTTTTTTAAAGTGTTACTATTGCTATTACAGATTCATGGAATTGTTAGGGTTGGAAGGGACCTCTGGAGATAACCTAGTCCAACCCACCTGCTAAAGCAGGTACATCAGAGCAGATTGCACAGGAATGTGTGCAAGTGGGTTTTGAATGTCTCCAGAGAAGGAGACTCCACAACCTCTCTGGGCAGCCTGTTCCAGAGCTCTGGCACTCTGAAAGTTAAGAAGTTTCTCATATTCAGATGGAACCTCCTGTGCTTTAGTCAGTGCCCTTTGCCCCTCATCCTATTGTTGGGCACCACTGAAAGGACTCTGGTCCCATCCTCTTGACATCCACCCTTGAGATATTTATAAATATTTAGATGGTGGGAAGCTGCAAGTTTATGGTTTTACTTACTCAGGTTGCAATGGGGAGCATTTAAAGGCTTAGGTGGGGCAGGTCGTTATAGTCCATTTGGCGTTGGTCTCTATCTGCTAAAGTTGTGGGACAGGGGTTCCTCTGTCAGGGCACAATAGTACATGGGAAGGATGAAGTTTTGTTGCTAGCTTTGAACTCCTTACAGAACAAGGAAAATACAGCTTTTGTGCTGTTTTTTTGTGGTGCCCCTGTTTTCTCCCAAATCTCCTTGCACTGTCAATTTTTATCTTGACTTCATAGTGCAAGAAGTAACTGAAGATTACTGATCTTTGCATCAGTGGGCCACATAACAAACACAGTTCTTGTCTGTAGGGAGGGAAAGTTTAATCTGTTTTTCATTTACAACTGAATTTTGAGCGATAGAGGTCATAAGTCTGAAACTCTGACCTAGGTGAAGTCAGTGGAAAATCTCCTAAGTTCATGCTCAGATTTGAGAACTAGTACAACCACCTTTTTCTACTGTCTTAAGGAACAAATTTCATTATTCTGGATTTCAGGGGTTTTTTTAACTTTTGACATCATAAAAGTACTACATGTTGATAGACATAAGCTTTTTTTCAAAGATTTGGATGTATTCTTTTTATAGCTATTATTTTATAGTTTTAAGTGATCCTGAGCTGAGCTTAACACTGAAATCACATGCAAAGTTTTTGTTCTGGAGAACAAACAATGTAAAGATCTGAAGAAGACAAGTGTTAGGAGACCAGGAAAACAAAAATCCTGGACTATGATGACAGAGGGTGTTCACCATTAGAAAGATGATGTCACCTTTGTGGGAAAAGGCCACAAGTTGTGCCAGCGGACTTTTAGATTGGATATGAAAAATTCACTCACCAAGAGGGTTGTCAAGCAGTGGAACAGGCTGCCCAGGGAAGTGGTTGAGTCACCATCCCTGGAGGTATTCAAAAGACATATAGATGTGGCAATGAGGGACATGACTGAGAGGTAGACTTGATGGTGTTAGGTTAATGGTTGGACTTGATGATCATAAGAGGCTTTTCCAACCTCAAAGTAGATTTGTAGATTGAGCAGCCCAAGTGTGTTTCTAGGAGAGGGTGGAAGGAGGAGAGAGGAAGGCTGGTAGAGTCAGATATGTAGGTTGCTCCAAGGTCAGTTTTGCAGTGAGCTCTGAACTGAGTTTCAAAAGGACTTTATTTCCATAACCAGGAACAATTAAACATGTGAAAATATCATTTTGTTTTGTTTGTTTTGCAGGTCAATAGCTTTGACATAAGCAACGTTTCTCACAACCACGCTCGAGCTGTGCTTTCCCAGCCGTGCTCGGTGCTGCACCTCACTGTGCTGAGAGAGCGGCGGTTCGGCAGCCGCACGCACACCCACGCGGACACCACCGGCCCCTTGCGAGAAGACAGCTTCCAGGTGACACTGCACAAACGCGACTCCAGCGAACAGCTTGGCATTAAACTTGTACGCAGAACAGACGAGCCGGGAGTTTTTATTCTCGACCTTTTGGAAGGGGGTTTGGCTGCTCAAGATGGCAGGCTCTGCAGCAATGACCGTGTACTCGCAATCAATGGACATGACTTGAAGCACGGGACACCTGAGCTTGCTGCTCAGGTTATACAGGTAATTTGCATTCCTACCCGAGTCCTTAGCTCGGCTTTATTTCTTGAGCAAAGCCTGAGGTAGAGACTGTTCCAGACAGAACAGCTTGTGTAACACCTAAAAGCCTACAGTGATGCAATTTGCTGTGATTTATGTTCTGGAAATAATAGTGCAAAACAGGGTCTTGCTTTTGTTGTCCCCAAAACAGGGTTCTGTCACCCTGTGTGGAAAAAAAAAGAGCTGAATTGTAGCACACAGAGATGAGATATTGTTTATTACAGAGTTGTGCAAGCCTGGATGCTGGAATAAAGCCAGCATACCAGAAAGAAAAGTAACAGCCATTATATACTAAATCTTAGCACTACATTCACACCCTAAAGAGCCAGTTGGTTATACATTCGCATATTTGTTACATATTGTTTTAGTGTATAATGAGCAACATTCAGCTGGAGGACACTTTAACATGTATCTCAAGACTGTTAGATAAAGCAAGACTCAACTAATTGTGAGGTTCCAAAAAGTCTGCACTGCAAGGACAGTATTCTTTGTAGTTTGTGATGATGTGTTTTCCAAGTCATCCTTTCTCAAATGAGCAGACTGACCTAAAACTGAAAGGATTCACATATCTTTAGGTTAGCAATTGCCAGCAAGATTTATTCTTTCAAGTTGTAATGACTACAGTTTGGCACCTAACAGATGAACTTCACCTCCACAGAAGTAAAAAGTCTTCCCTGGCATGAAGACTGAACGTTAGAAGACTGCTCATATGAGCAAGGAGAGTACCATGTAGCCTATTGCTAAGCAGAAAAATAAATGAGGATTATTATTATATTTATGTATGTACTGTAGTTTTAATCTCTCAGTAAGCTCTATAAAAGCAGGCTTTGTTTTGTATTGATTTGCCTGTGCGTGGAATTGGGGTTAAAACAGGAAAGTGATTTGTCAGACTTCGTAGAGGCAGCAGGTAGCAGCTGGGAAGAAAAAAATAGATCTTCCAGGAATCCCATACACTAAAACTCATTTTCTGAGTGTTTAAGAAATGGCTATTCCCAATGTCTGGCTCTGTTCTAGGCACAAATGTTACCCAAAGCTTGATGCAGTCTGACATGTGACCGTTCCCTGTTCCCACAGGAAAACCTTTACTCCGTGCCTTTCTCCTAGTCTGTAAGGAAACAGCTGCAGCACATCGCTGCGTCCTGCTGACAGGATGTTTGTAATTGCTCTCGTTTTAGGAAAACTGGAATAGACCTGTAGTATGTTCTTGCAGTCTAGTGCAGCCATCTTTACTTAACCCAGCACCACCATATAGAGAGCTGCAAAACAAATGAGTAGTAAATATTCATTTCAGGTATCATTTTAACAGCTTCAGTTGCAGTGAAAGGAAAATAACAGTGATCTTGGGAAATGTGAGTTCAGTTTCCCAGTTTTTGGATGCAGTGGTCAGAATTATACACTGGGTAACTTTTATCTATTGAGGTGTATATTTGCAGCAATAGAAAGAATTGCTGTTTCATTTAACATCTGGTATCTGAGTTTCCTGATACTCCCCATACTCCAGAATTTGATGGTCTGCTCACATGTAACATCTTTCTTGGAACTCTTGTTTGGAAACAGCAGAGTTGTTCAGAGCTTTTGACCAAAATCTGCAGGCCCTGGAGCCTTCATGTGGGCATTTCTTTCTTTTATTGCCATGCGTTGCAGTTCACACAGGCTACAAATGGAATTGCCTGATTTTTTTTTTTTTTTTTTATGTTTGAAGCTTTCTAATACATTTTTTTAATGTGAGAAGCATCCTTTTGCAAAGGATTTCCAGCTACTACAGATGTAACACCAGGGGAAAAACAGGAGTGTTAGTATCACTTCTGTTCTGGGGGGAATTGCAGCAAGAAGCCAGTAAGAGACTGTGCAGTCTAAGCAGTTTGTGGCACCTCTGAGGTGTGGAAAAAAGTTCTGCCGTTGTTTTGTTTCATATTTCACCATATGTTTTCCTCCCTTTCTGATAATAATCAATATCCTACCAACTTCAGTACTTTGTTTTATGTATTCGACAGGCTAGTGGGGAGAGGGTGAATTTGGTCATCTCTAGGCCCCTGAAGTCACAGACCGTCAGTATTATCCGAGACACCGCGACTCACAACAGCAACCCACACCAACACCAGTCCCAACAGCTGTTTCACAGCAGACCCAACTCACATAAGGTTGGTCTTTCTCTTTCTAAGAGTTATAAACACAGTTGTAGTCTTGTTATGCTCTGAGTGTGTAGCAAGACAAGATTTGAAGAAGGCATTATATATTCTTTTCTACTTACTCTTTTTTAAATTTTAAATTGACTTCTGAGTACTCAAATCCTGCATCATGTCTGGAGTGAAAACAAAAGACACGCAACAGCTTTTCAGTATATTTTTTTGATTTGGGGACTGCAGTGAAAGAAGCGGATTTTCTGAGCTGTAGTTGTTAGACCTTGTCTAGCACAGTGGCTCATGTTACTGCTGCATGGGAGAGCTGTCATTCAATAGTGTTATTTTTTTGTTGCTGCTGTGCTGGCTGCAACCAGCAAGGACAAGAGGTGTGGTGCACATCATCCAGCATATAAAGAGCATGTTGGAGGGATGTGTCATCTCCTCAATGAGCCAGCCGTGCTGGCTTCAAGATTGCTGAATTCTGCAGGGTCAAGCAGAGAGGGAAAGGCAGAATGAAGAGACTTTCATGAAGCTAGTGGCAGATTATCTGGAAGACCTGTAGAAATAAAGCCTGTGCTTGAATGTTCTTGTAGTTAGAAAAATATCACTTGTCAGTGTTGAGAAGTTGATTTTGTGAAATAATTGTCATTCTGACCATGTCAACCAAGCCATCTTTCCTCCTGTCTGCACTGTTGGCGTGTCTGTTTAATATACTTCTGTTGGCAAGTTTTACATATGTTGAAAATATTTTCTTTTAAAAGCTTGGGTAATTTCAGAAAAGAACAAGTGAGGCTCCAGGAAGCTTCTTTTTTTCTCCCAAGGGACAAAGATGAGGCTCCTGATTAGAGCCACTGATACTTGTCACAATGTTAGGCCATATCAGCACAGCAGTTACAGCCCACCTGTATCTGAGCTGGATTGTGTTCATATGGCAGTTTCGAAAGTTGAACTGTTGGCCGAGCTGATCTCCCTCATGTATCAGTCCCGTCCCTGGGCTCTTTCAAAATGGGATGTCCCCTCTCACCACAAACAGACATTTCCCGTGTTTCATACCATTTATCTTGGCCTGCCTCTCTTTAATCTATAGTTGGCTTAGAAGTCTTGTGGTTTAAAAACTGTTTATATAATTGCATGGCAGCAGCCACTTAGTTCTGAAGACTTAAGAAGAGGCTGTCTTCATAAACTATGGTATGTATATGTATAGCGACATGTGAGATTAACACCTACCTGAGAGTAGCAGAGTCAGTCAGAAGGAGAATGTGGCACTGGAAGTCAAAGAAAGCAGTGTTGCCATTTTCCAGGAGAAGGCAGGGGAATAAGTAAGTATTTGTAGCTGGAAGAATCTCCGAGGTTATTTCTTCTGTTGTTTTACATTCCTTGCAATTATTCTGTTGATTTAAGATGCTACTACAGGTTTATGTGCTATGGTTTGAATGTGTCACTAAATATCCTGAAGAGGAAGGGCTTCAGCACATAAAATATGCTTTGATTCAGGTTTAGATGCTTTTGATGGGGCAGAACTGAATGTGACCTAAACTTTATTTATCAGGTGTTAGAAAATGAAATGCAGGATCTCTTCTTGCTTCAAGTTTGGGTCTTTGTTGTAATCATTAGAGTCTGCACAAGGCACCCATTACCAGCCTGTAGCATCGATTGGCCTTAGTTACTTCGTGCTCTGGGAGACTCTCCATACCAGCTGCAAAAGAAAACATGATGTATAAGGGCTTTGAATGGTCTCTCTTTGTCATCATGGAAACACACGTGTTTTCGTTTCTTAGGAGCTTCTTTGTCGTTCTGGGTCATATTCTACTGACAAATGAGGCAATGCTGTTGTTCACCAAGACATCAAAAGACTTGTTTCTGGTTTGTGCCCACTCTTTTGACCAAATGGTTTTGTAGTGCAGTCCTAAAATGTAGCCTATTCCATTGTAGGATGCTAAGAAAAACTGGAGTGAGATTTTCAAGACGGGCCTTAATAAATTTTCTGTCTATATTTAAGGATCTACATGAGTGGCTTTTATTTTTTCTTTTTCCTGACCTGGAGGAAATCTAGCTGAAGCCAATTTACTCTACTTAGTCCTTTTAAACCATTCTGTTAAAGTGCCAAAGTACAGCTTTGGGGTGTATTTAGTTGTGTTTTGTTCTGGTTTTGTTTTTTTAAATTTTAACAATGTTGTTTATCCTTGTAAAACAGGATCTCTCCCAGTGTGTTACATGCCAAGAAAAGCACATCACAGTGAAAAAAGAGCCACATGAATCTCTAGGAATGACAGTGGCAGGAGGCAGAGGCAGCAAAAGTGGCGAACTGCCCATCTTTGTGACAAGCGTACAGCCTCACGGGTGTTTGGCAAGAGACGGCAGGATTAAACGAGGTGGGGCTTGGCTTTCCTGGTGGCGTGGCTGGCCTCTGCTGTTTGATGAGCATGTTCTATGGGGTCGGGTGGTGTCAAAAAGTCTTTTCACAGATGTAGGGAGGCGCCGATGGATGTTTTTCTTCATGTTTCAATACAGTATTTAATATTGCACTTCCACCTTTTCTAGGAAAGGGATGTTTAGAGAATGATATCAGGGGAAGCAGATAAGATCAGGAAATGTCTGGTTAAATTCTTTAAAGCTGACAGTAATCCCCTGAGCTGAGGGCCTGGTGTGGTGCTTTGTACTGTAGTGCACTCATCCTGTTTTTGTGTTTAAAGTGGTGGGCTGGGTCCCACCTCTGTCTGAGGAATCTCTGCTTCTTGATGTAATATTTGAACAGCAGAGATGCTCTGATGGCCCACCACAGCTCACCCGTGCCAAGTGTACCCCCAGAGCTACGTCAGTGTTGACCCTGGCTGCCGAATGCTTTCTTATCCCGTGGGACAGCTTGAGTTTGCCAGTTTTCAGGGGTGCTACAGCACCCATCCGTGTTCCTCAGCTTTGCAGATGGGAACCGGGAGGTGGAGGTTGAACTCAGTGTAGGTAAAGGCAGCATTTGATCATTAGAACCGTTGTGCCGTATGTGAAACAAAGACTGCCTGTGGGATCTCTGCAATTCAGAGTTCACAGAATTACAGATTATTTTAGGAAAGAAACTTAGGAAAAAAACCTTCATGGATTGCAAATTTTAAAAGAACAGTGTGGGAGCATCCTCATGTGCTTCTGAGAGAGGGAGATTTGCGTCCACATACCAACGAATGTGCTTTCGTTTTCTGTACTACTATGAAAAACACGCTTGATGGGAGAATCACAATTTCTCTTTCATTGTTTAATATTAAAGTAGCCACAACAGTAACTGAAGTGATTTCAAGTTAAACTGCACCTTAACTTCAGCTTTCTCTGGGAGGAAAAAGCTTTTGAAAAATATGTCTCATTCCAAATGGGACCCAGGTGTTCATATTTATGATTTGGTTTTTCTGTCTTTCGTCGCTATTGAGACATTGTGTGAAAGAGGAAATGGTCACTGCTTGGACAGTAAATAACATTCTTGTTTTCATCCTGAGGCTTTTAAAAAATATTGTGAACTAAAATACAAATTGTTGCAAATTTTTACTGGCTTTGACTCTTTCCAGATTATCTTTGGTTACTTTGTATGCTTGTATTTTTCCTTCTGTCATTCTTCCTTCCCTTTTAAAGTTAGGATGGACCTAAGATCCACCACTGGAAATTACTATCTTGTGGCATCTGCAGTAGCTTAGGTAATTTTTATCTCAAATTTTCAAGGTGATATACCATGAAAGCCCCAATATCCGATATGTTACATGAAAACAAGCGATACTGATCCAGCTTAATAGTTGAATACATTGATGTTTCAAACTGGCAGTATGAGGCTTTAGAGCTATTCAGTACCCAGGCTGTTAGTTCAGAACATCTGAACTCCAAAAAAAATACAGGATTAGATGAAACCCTGGCACAGGAGGTGCTGTGGGTAAGAATGACTGACAGACTTCCCACTTGTGCCTTTGGACAGGTGATGTGCTGCTGAACATCAACGGCATCGATTTGACCAACCTGAGTCACAGCGAGGCGGTGGCCATGCTGAAAGCCAGTGCTGCCTCTTCGGTAGTCGCCCTGAAAGCCCTGGAAGTCCAGATTGTAGAAGAACAGCCCCAGGCTAATGAAGAGCAATTGAGTACCATCAGTGAAAATGAATATGATGCCAGCTGGTCACCATCATGGGTCATGTGGCTGGGACTTCCAAGGTACGTAATTAATCGATAAAGTAAATAGTTACCTGTTTTAAGCTAAGTCTGAGAGAGAGACAAAAGCAGAGACCTTATTAGTTGCAGCTCATCTGCCCTTCTTTCTGCCTGGCTGACCATATCAACTGTATTTGGTTGGCAGTGTGCTAAGGAAGAGGCCTGTGAACAGGAGCAATGTTTCAATAGGAAACTGGAAGATAAATAAACTTGGTTTATGCCTTCACAAACCATAGTAACTACCCATGTGGATTCTTCTCATTGAACACAAGACATCTTTTCTGTTGCTTAACCATATCATAGCTTCCAGTAGAATACCTAAAACCAGAGAGATTATTAATAAAAACATGAATTATTTACCCAGTTGACTTTTTGCTAAGCTGCTACATAAATTTACAAGGCCAAATATATAACTTTAGAATATTGGGTCAGACTTGCCATTCTTACAGACTCCTGACTCAGATCTCTCACACATACACAAGCCTGTAGTTAAATCCTCATATATTACTTTTTTCCAGGAACCCACTACCATCTCTGCCAAACACAAAAACTCTCCCAAGATTTGCAGTGAGTGAGCTCCCCTTGACTGATCTGCAGGCTGCTGGACATCACTGTGTTTCATTTTTACTCTGCTGTTTTTCACTCTCTTGTGGCTACAGCTATATAATCTCATTCTGGTGTTGCTTGCTAGCCAGAAGAGCAGCTAGCCACTACAGCAGAAGTGTTGTTCACTTCAGTCAGGGTGCGCAGGTTAATTCCTCTCCCTCTGATAAAGTTACTGGGCTCAGGTCTGTAGTTTAAGCATCAAACCACAAGAACCAGGTGTATTGGTAGCAGAATGCAGATGAAGATAACAGGACCATGTGTTCCAAAGATTTCACACCTTTTTCTGAGTTTTACAATCAATTAATTTCTCTTCCATTCAAGAATTAATAAGTTATGCAATTTCAATAAACAGCTCTCAGTTTTGGTAAATGTACTTCTTTTCCACAGTCATTTATTGCTTATATGCTACAGATACCCATGCGTGGCTCTTGAAGTTACGCAATGCATTGTGGTGGTGTTCTTTAAAGGTGTGTTGTACATCAAGAAAGAAATTGACATCCTTTTTACCCAAAAGTTAATTTCAGTGTTGTTTTATTTTAATTGCAGTCAGTGCTAACTTCATTGGCAAAAAATAATTTTCTCTAGGGGAGGTAACATATACCAATACAGTTTGTGAAGCTTGATCTGGATTATTTAAATTCTGTATATAAATTGGTTAATAGTTTATATTTTCATTACTTGTGATTCATGACTTCAGAGGTAGAGAAGATGATGCATGGATTTTTAGCTCTTTACTTAAAGTGGAAAAAGCCTAAACTGCCTGGGGCTATGAGAGACTCACTAGAATTTTGACTTGCATACTAAACACATTGGATATCCATTTTCTACTCACATTCTTGCTACCTGTGAAATCCCTAAAATGCCATCCTATTGCTGTCAGTTTACAGAGTTAACTGTGTTTAAGTTATTATTCTAGTACTGCATTATTTCTTTCATAACACTTTTCTGTCTCAAGATTGTGGGATTTTTGAGTAATCTGTTTGAATATTGCAAAATTATTCTGGGAACAGAATTCTAATCACCATCCCTCCCCTCATCTTCCACGCTTAGCACAGTGGTAATGATGATACAGCAGGTGTTGTACCTACTATAAAAATATCTATATGTGGTATACATGGCTTTTCTCTTGCTATCCTGTGCTTCCATTCCACAGCTGCCTACACAGCTGCCATGACGTAGTCCTGCGGCGAAGCAATTTAGGGAGCTGGGGTTTCAGCATTGTTGGTGGCTACGAGGAGAACCACACGAACCAGCCTTTCTTCATTAAAACGATCGTTCTTGGAACTCCTGCATACTTTGATGGAAGATTAAAGTAAGCTACAATAACAGTAGTAATAATTATCATCAACACTTTTAAGTAGCTATGCACTGGTGCAACTAATGGCTTAATGAAATACACTGTAGCATCTTGTGTTGAGGAGGGTCTTGCAGCCCAGTCATGCTTTGCCTTCCTGATGAGTGGTGCAAGGAAGTACAGGGTGTTTCTGCTGGGGAAGGGGCATCTATCAGGTGCTGGCTCCTCTGCCATCTCCTGTCCTCCCTAGCTGTGGTGCTGGTGTCACCTGCTGTCTCCATCTCCCTGTTGAACTCTTCTTTAGGCCAAGAGACATTTCAAAATGTGTAGGTGCAGAACTGGCTAGTTGGTAACATTATTGTCATCATAGAGAACAGCTGAAAAATGCGAACTTACTTCTGTAAAGCAGGGAAAACTGCTTTATCCTTTCATCCTTTCTCCTTCAGAGAAGGGCAACAAAGCTGGTGAAGGGTCTGGAGCACAAGTTCTACGAGAATTTGCTGAGACAACTGGGGCTGTTTAGCCTGGAGAAAATGAAGCTCAGGGGAGACCTTATCACTGCCTAAAACTGCCTGAAAGGAGGTTGTAGCATGAAGGGTGTTGGTCTCTTCTCCCAAGTAGCAAGTGATAGGACAAGAGGAAATAGCCCCAAGTTGCTCCAGGGGACGTTTAGGTTGGATATTAGGAAAAAATTCTTAATGGAAAGAGTTGTTAGGCATTGGAACAGGCTGCCCAGGGAAGTGGATGAGTCACCATCTCTGGAGGGGTTTAAAAGACATATAGATTAGGTTCTTAGGGACATAGTTTAGTGGTGGACTTGACAGGTTAGGCTGGCTTGATGATCTTAAAGGTCTTTTCCAACCAAAATGATTCTATGAGTCTATATAGCCTTCTGAAGCCACTACTGGAAACTGGTGCTGAAGATGGGCACTGCTACTTTAATGGAAAGGCAAGAAAGCAGATGAAAAAGGTCTCTGAAAATATTGTTAAGGAACCGAGTCCCTGTGCCAGTGCCTTAAGAGTCCATTAGCTGGCAGGAAAGACACTGATAAATGACACAAGCTCAGCAAAGGCCCCTAAGACGGTGGGTGCTGGAGCACTTGGCCATGAGGAGAGGGCATCAGGGGCACCTAACAACCACTGTCAGTACCTACAAGGAGATTATCAAGGACACAGAGCCCAGGCTTTTCACAGTGGTGCAGGGTGAGAGGAGAAGAGACAATGGGCACAGGTTGAACAGAAGAGGTGGAGACTGGTTATAAGGAGAAACTCTTTCCCCGTGAGGACAGTCAGTCTGTGGCACAAGGTGTGTGGCTTTTGCCTTTAGAGGTTTCTGAGACCCAACTGGATAAAGCCCTGAGAGACCTGGTCAGATCTCACAGCTGACCTTGCTTTGAGCAGAAGACCTCCTGAGGTTCCTTCTGGCCTTGAAGATTATATGATTTTACTTACACATTATGTTTGGATGCAGCTCCCAGGTCTAGTATCCATATATGCATCTTAGCCTTATGTAGGATTAGTTCAGAACTAGGATTTAAAATTCCTATTAAAGGTTCTCTTGTTCATAAACTGTTGTGGTTTTTTTTGTGAAGATGGCAATAAAAAATATGCAACTTGAAGTTTTATGGAATGATTGTTACATGTTGATTTGCTTACAGAATAACTTAAGAAAAAATGTACTTATGCCTAGAGCCTTGACAGTAATTGATTTTTCAGTTCAGTGACTAAATAAATAAATGAAAAAATAGCTTGGCTGAACACAAAATTACTCTTTTTTTGGCCAACTATGAAGCAGTTTGGATCAAGTGAAAGATTTCAGTTCAAGCCGAAGTAAATTATTTCATATTGGTTTCTTAATAAGTCTTCACACGAATGGAAATTCAAGCATCGTTCCTAAGAAGGGGGGAAGAGTGGTTGTGGTCACACTTACCCACTGGTAAGGAATGGAAAAGATGCCCTGGTGTGATATTGTGATGTAGTGTCTCACTGTGAATACAGAAATGAGGCATCAACAAGGGAGAGCTCCTTAGAACCTACACCATGAGTTATCGTGGGGCAGGTCTTTTTGAAGCTGTGCTGTTTTGTTTGAGTTATCTAAGTATTTTGTTAGGCTAGAGGGGAAATGAGTAAATAACCTCACAATACAGTAACTAAGACAGTTTTCTGCCTTACATGATCTGTCTGGTGTGATTTTATAGAAGGTGAAATGACTTCTGCAGCAAGGCTGGGTGAGTGACACCCCCATCAGTGAACCATAGCATTGTGGTTTGGGTGCTGGGGCACCTTGGTTCGGGCAGAGAAGGACTTCAGAATGAACATTTGACTGTTGTTGGTCTCACTTCCTCTTCTTCCTCTGCCCTGCCCTAGTGGAGGGCACCAGGAGAGCTCAGGAGAGCATCCTTTTGCCATCACTTTTGCCATCCTTTTGCCATCACTTTTGGGAGGACCAGATTCAGGAGAAGTCCTGTGTGATCTCCAGACTCATGTGCCACTGCTCTGGGGGATGCCAAATGCACACTCAAGTCACAGAGAGGAGTTGCTTGGAGATGGAGCATGCTCAACATAGGAACAACTTAGGTGCTTTTTTGAAGTTTATCTTGAGCTTGTAAAAATTGAAACTTAACCCTTTGAGGTCAATTTTCTCAAGGCCATAAAACAGTACCCTCCCAAATTTTCAGTATCTGCTTCAAAACACATGAGATGCTACAGCTTCTCAGTTGAACCATCTGCTGAGGGAGATTTCAAGCCAAGTGGTTACATTTTACAAAAACGTAAGCCATTGAAAAGAGGGTTCTCTTGGAATGCAGTTGGTAACCATAAGTATCTTTACTTTCACCTCCTACAGTGAAGGCGTGTTTGGTGTAAATGTGTTATAATCCACACAAACAAACAAAAATGCTTCTGTTGTGCACATGCTGTCTTGTGATCTCTTGACTCCATTAGATCTTGCCACCTCTCTCTTCACATTTCCCTACAGGTCAATTCCTAATGCTGCAGAACTGTTTTTGTATTAGAATTGAAATCCAATGATTTTATAATTTCCTAGATGAGTTTCAGTATTAAAAAAGGCTTTAAATTGAACCCTTTGGGGTTTTTTAGTTACACTTCCAGCGTGATAGAAATCTGTCACCCCAGAGGTGAAGTGCTGTTTGTTGGTATGTGCTTGTCACTGCAGAGCGGCAGTCATCATTATTTTTCCTTTTTCTTCTTGTGTTTTCAGGTGTGGTGATATGATTGTTGCTGTAAATGGACTATCCACAGTTGGAATGAGCCATTCTGCACTCGTTCCCATGCTGAAGGAGCAGAGGAACAAAGTGACTTTAACAGTGATTTGCTGGCCTGGAAGCCTCATATAGATTTGTGAATCACTTTTGTTCGAGCAGCTTCTTTTTCTAGATAGCTGGCACAAGGATCTCCTTTGTCTTTTTTTTTTTCCCCTATTGATACAGCTGGTTATAAGCAGGGCCAAAACTGCTGTATTTTCTTTTTTACGGGCCTCTCAGACTCACTCTATGTATCTTTCCATCCTGAAATAGCCATTTCTGTTTGCTACATGCACTGCTGATGCAATTTCAAATATACACGGGCTCACAGAGAAGCTCGCACTCTGATACAGCTGTCACTGAGCTTTCCCCGCAAGGCTTGTTGACTCGGCAGAAGAACTTACTGGTTCTTTGGGTTTCTCTGCACAGTCCTCAAGTTATATGTGATATATAAACCTAATAGCCATGGGCCCATTCTTCCCTGCTCAGAGAACATGTGTCAGTACCACCATGACACATCTATCTGCTGCTATGAATCAAAATCCATTTCCAAAGGTACGTCTCTTCATTTTGTAAACCTTTCCATTATTGATTCACTATTTCAGACTGATCCGAGAAATCCGTGTTACTCCTCAGAAATTACTTGGTCCCCCAGATTTTTCTTGCAAGGTGTCAGTGTTCATAGAAAAGTAGGAGAAAAGCCTGAAATTACTGGAATTTTTATAAAGTGCAATAATTGGACTCTTTGTTAGGAAACTTTAATATATTTCAGAGTTTTTATCCTATATGACAAGAAATATGGAAGTAATTACTGGTGCAACGCTGGCAAGGATACATGTGCTGAGGTCACCTTGAGTGAATGGCTTGCAGTATTAGACTTGACTTTACAAATGAATGTTTTGCTATGTCAGAGAATTTTGATGAACATTTTTATGAAGATCATTTTTACCGTTTCTATTGTAGTTGTCAGCTGTCTTTATTCACATGTGGAAACAACACTTTGACTTGTACTTTCTAAATGAGGGAATGATTTCCAGGAAAAAAAGCAAGCTATTAAGAAACCATACGTTATGGTTTACAGGTGGGCAGGCTCGAAGAGAGGCTCATTGAATTTGAGTCCAACTGCAAAGCAAGCTGCAAAGTTCAACTCTTATTCTGTCACCTCATGACAAATGTGCAAATGCCCTGATATCAAATGCTGAAACGCTCTCTCTTGTATTTCAGGATTTTTTGTTTCCTTTAGGGAGCACCTGCTATTAAGTTGTCAGTAAGAGTAACGCTATTTATCTTGGATTGTATTTAGTATTTTTACAAACCAACCTGTAACTTCTAGACTTTTGCCTTTCCATAATATTTGCAGGCTAAGCACCCATTTGATTAAGGAAAGAGGGGTGGAGCCCAGAAAGAAATGTGCTGACCTGGAGCAAACCCTGTGTGCTGTCAGTGTTCTGTGTGTTTGGAAATGAGCTTCATTTATAACCAGGTTCCCAACCTGAACTGATTTTATGAATGACCTCTATATTGTATTACTAATTACCAGAGAATGTATTTGAGAATCACAGTATATTTGAATTGTGAAGCATGAACTTCGTTTTCAAACTTAGCTGGTATAATATCGGGGCATATTATCGCATGTCATTAATTCCAGTAGCTTTGTTTTCAAAACAAATAAAGTTACTCTTTTGCAAAAAATTAAAATTCTCATATTAATGACGTGGTTTTATTCTTTGCTGTAATGTATACTATTGGTTTAATTTCATAATATTAAAATACAAAAGAATGTCCTCTACAGTACATACTGTACTGAGAATCTTGGTTTCTGAAGCAAACACCAAACTTATTTGATAGTCTGAGTGATTTGAGAACAAGTTTCCTCCCATCCCCAGATGCTGTTTAACTGTACGCTGTGCTCTTAACATAGATCTTTTTTTTTTTTTAAGTACATCTTAGTGTAGTCTTTAGGGAAGATTTTGACATATGTACTAGAGTTAATGGTTTTTATTTTGAAAATTACACTTTTCATTCAAAATCCTGCAGAAGTCAGATTTTTATGTTTTTTTTTTTCTTTTTTATGTATATGTAACAAAAGCATGGGTTAGCTTCAACTGTGCAGTTTTGTTTCTCTGTGCTGTAGCTTTTGATCAGAATGTCTAGTGAACAAACGTTTCTGAATTAATTCCCATCCTGAATCATTTTTCCCGTTTCTCTTGTAGCTGCATAGTTGGGTTTGGTTTCCTGTGCCTTCTGTTTTAAATTATTTCAAGACTTTTTTTTTCCCAGATATTGCTATCTAATTGTATGGTATTAATGAAGGATGAATGAAAATAAAAGTTCATTCTACTCATTGCAATAACTCAAAAGTATTGTCTCAGTCTTTGCAAAAGATATGGGTAGCTCAATGCAGACTCAGTTTAAATATATCGTTTTTCTTCTATGATTTATTATAAAATGCAGTTAGTGAATGTACCAAAAGACTCTGAGGGTGTGCTCATCTTGCCAGGGAAACGTACCAGCTGTTTAACCCGCAATTCCAGCACTGGGAAGTGTTTCTGAAGCAGAGGTAAGAGCTGTGCCTCGTGGTGCTTTGCTGCAACAGCGTTTCCTCTTTTCCCTCAACGCCAGCTGGTACCGATCAGCTGGAGGATATTTTCACAGCATAGATTTGATGCAAGGATATAGTCTTGCTGGAAAGACCAGTTTTACAGCTGAAACTTGAGCCTTCTGGTAATCAGTTCCCATCTCCATCTCCTGCAGGCGAGTATCTTTAGATATCTGCAAAGCTGGAATGAGTCTAAAAGCAATTTCTTCAAGATTTGCAGTAAAGTTGCCCAGAACCTGGATTCTTATTCTTTGCAGTGCTTAATAGGTTACGAAGAGATGTTTCTTTAAAACAAAACCATGGCTATGTACAAAAACGCAGAAGAAAACAGCCGCATCTGCCAGAAGGTTATTGGCTTTTGTACTTTTTGTAAGGTAAGAGCCAGACAAGCAGAGTTTTGATTTACAGACAGATTAATGAATTCACTGTTGCAGCTGAAGGTGCACAGAGCTGCTGTGTGAGGTGGTGGATGTAGTCATCTGTGTGCTGTGTTCCTGGGAGGAAAACCTTCCCCAACAACCCTAGGGATCTCTGGCAAAGAATGTGAAACATGCTGCTTCACAGCATGCCAGTGAAGTGAAACCTGAATATATTTCATTTGCCTCTCTAAACTTCCATTTTACAGTCGGGAACAATGGAGGGAAAAATTCAACATCCCAGAAGAATTAATAATTCATTTATTTACAAATTCCCTCATAGATCTGGGGTAGGTATCATGAAAATCTAAGCTTTGTTCTGAGACACAGTGTGACCCAGATACTATCAGAAGCAAGACAAGTTCCTTTTAGTTAAGAAACTTGACCATTTACTTCTGAGCCAGTTTTAATAGATCATAACCTTTTTAATGAACTAAGGTAGGAGATCTTGATGAGTTAAAAGAATTATCATGCCAGGCAGGGCAGCACTGATGGCAAATGTCAAGTTAAGGCCACAGGTGTCTGATTCCACACAGCCCAAAAAGATGTTATAACACCAAGAAAGATGAGTGAACATCCTTATCCCAGTTGTCTCAGGCAACTTCTAGGCAAGCTTACTCACCTAAAAAGTGGATCTCCCCCAACACATAGAAAAAGGAGAGACAGGAAGTGATTTGCAGTGGCCTCATCACACCTGACATAAATGTATCCAGCTAGCGACAAACAATTCTTAGATTACTTGTTACCCAGAGAATGGAGAAGGCTCTAGACTTTATTCTGGGACAATCAAAATAATGTTATATGGGTAAGAAAGCTAAATTCTAGCTAAATGTTGATGTTGTCCTTCTGTTTGTTGCCATATGACATGGATGGGTCCCCTGAATATTAGCAGTGCAATATGGATGCAATGCCCCTGTCAATAGTGCATTGCAATTGGTATGATGGTGATGAGCTTGCTTCTGTAGAGTGACGCAGAAAACTTCAGACAACTCAGAAATCAAAGTGGTCTTAGAGTCCAATCAAAGGTAAGGAGCCTGCTTGGCATCAGCGATGGCATTCACTGCACCTGGAGCTGTTTTAGAAGGAGAAGGAATGTGTTTGGGGGTTGGTTTTGTTGTTAAACTGTGCTGTTAAAGGCTGGCAACAGGAATCTGTGGGTTGCAAGCACAGCCAAGCAGAAACAGCAGCACGGTCCTCAGTGAAGAAAGCCAAGCTTGTTTTGCCAAGTGAGGAATGAGAGCCAACTGCTCCCATCACAGGAGGGGAAGGAATTGGGCAAGAGAAGGAAGGTGAGAGCTTCTTTTGTGACTTTTGGGGGCAACTATCACATCTAGGTAGGGCTGCTCCTCTTCGCCCTCCTTCCCAAGTAGCAGTAGCTAGCTTAATCACCTCAACTCCCCTCCTGGACCTTTCCTACTCAGCTGCAGCAACCAGCTGTGGAGACCATGGCTCAGGTTTGGAGAGAAGAGGCAGCAGCATTGAGGCCGCTTTGCATCCCGCAGCAGCTGCCACAGTAGGAAATACCAGCTGCAGCTATGCTGGGGTCAGCACTCCTGGTCTCAGTGGTGACTCGGTCTTGGGTGTCTGGCAGGAGGTGCTCTGCAAAACCACCACCCCTGCATGCTAAGGTGCAGCTGCAAGGCTTTGTGTAAACACATCAGGAGTGCTTTCGAACTCTGGTCTTGAAGTTAGGCTAGCCTAATGCTACAGATCCGTAGCACACAGATTAACCTCTGCTATGGTGGTGGGTTCATGTAGGGCTCTGCTTTACCCCCAAAGCACAGTGTGTGGGGGTGCAAAGCCACTGCTATTTCAGCAGCAATGTTTGGTCTTATACAGCTCTTCTACCATACCAGCACTGGCAATCATTAGAGGAACAGTTGAAGGAGAGGAGATAAGTTTTAGTAAAAGAGAGATCTTTCTTTAAGCTTTTACCTATTCATGGACTAGTCGCATTCTCAGCAGCACATTTGCTGTACTGTGCCTTCAGATTAATAACAAATTGTGGCATATGAGCACTAAACGGCCATGGAAATTAGAGGTGGATGTGTTCTGTTGCATTAACTAGTTTACCTCTGGGCTGGACAAGATACATCACGTAAGGGAGATGGTATCATAAGCAGTGAGAGAATTTAATTACAATGACGAATTTAATGCTATGATGGGTTTGAGATGTAGCCATGACATTAGGTACTTGTAGTGACTTCATTGCTTAGCAACCTCAGCACCAGGCAGCAAGACCCAAAACGTCTTTTTTCTGCCCCTGAAGCAGGTGGGTATTGAACCAAAACAGCCCCAGGGTGAGCCTGGGCATCGGGCTGGTTCCACAAGCCCTTTCTCAGTGAGCAGCTCCTCTAAAGCCAAATAGGGCCAGGTTTGCAGTTGGGACCCAGCTCTGCATGGTAACAAATGAAATACGCAGTTAAGGAGAACCCATTTGGTATGTCTTTCTATCTGGGACAAACTAAAGTGCTGGTGGCTTTGCTCCCAGGTTTTGCTATAAAGCGATTGCAGAAAGCTACCGAAGAGAAGCATTTTAATCAGATTAGAATAGATAAAGAGTATAACCCCATGGTTATACAATTGAGCTTTCTAATCATATTAAACTTTAATACCAGCATAAGTGCCGTATTGGAACAACAATTGCAAAAAGCTACAAGCATAAAATATTACAGATCCTTAAACATATTACAAAATGTCATCCACTGAAGTTAAAAAATGTTATCATGTTTGGGGAAATGTGCCAACTAAAAAGAAAAAACCAAAACCACACAAAAAAACCCCATGGGAGCCTGAAGTCCTGGGTACATGTGCAGATTAAATGCAGCACAGCAGAGGCAAGGCTTGACCTTTTTGTTTCTTACTTTTTTTGTTAATTAAATTGCTTCCCAAACAGCTACTTCTGCTGCCACTATTACCCACCTTAGTCCTCATCCACCGAGATGCTAAGTACACTTAGCTCTTTTTGCAATCAATTAAAGGGTCCCTTGTTGTAGGATGCAGCAAGAGGTGGCTCCTCTTTACTGGTGAAGTAGCCCTGGGAAGAAACAGCTTCAGCTGGGTCACACCTCTGCCATTGCAGCCACTGCTCAGCATCCATCGTGCTTAAAGCAGGAGTGGACTGTAGCCAAGAGCTGAAGGAAAGGGGCTGTTAATGCACATCAAATGCCTGATTTAAGTGGGTCTGTCTTCTGGCATCTATGTGTTTCCACCCATTTGAGTTTTCTTTTTGATTCAGGTTTGTAAGTACAAAGGATCCTTCTTGGAAATGATGGCCTTGAGCTGAAACTCTGCCTGCGAGTCCTGCCAGTGTGGCTCCAGGCTGCAGCAGCCTTGAATCACCGCAGCTGTCCCTCCTGGAGCAAAATGGCCAAGCAATAATTCAAATGCAAAGGTTTTCCTTTCTTCTTCCCTCCAGCTGGAATTTCCTCTTCCCACAGACAAACTGGAGGAGCCATGTGATTTGTTTTGATTGGATAGACTCAAGGTGGCAAAGATCTCGCATTTGAATCACATGGCCCCTCCAGCTGTGGTGCGAGTGCAGCTGCCATGGGCCAAAGTCCATGGGGGCAGCCGGGAGGGGAGCCACCGCACCACTGCAGCCCCAGGTCAGCCATCCAGCTGTGATGGGTTCTCCTGTGCCCCTGGGGGGAAGTTTTGTTCTGCTGAATACTCTGCACCTCACAGAGTCTTTCACATCTTTGAACTAAATAGCATTTATCCCCAGCTTTTTGTTCCCAAGTTTTCCATCGTTTTTTTCTGACCTTTTTGCATGTTCTCTGTCCCTCTTCCCACTGCTGTAATGCTTGGACACTTGCTTACGACCGTTTAACCTTTGCTTTTCCCAAGTCTTCCAGCTCGCTAGTGCTTCCTCCAGGCTCACAGTCTCTCTGCATCATTCTCTGACAGGCAGTGCAGGGTCTGTAGCACGGGGATGCCTAAGGAGTAATTTGGACTTTCTATCACTGCCAGCACTGCTGGGGCTGTAGCGTGATGCCGGGACAGCTGCTGGGCTTGCTGCTCCCCATGGCCTGGGAAGCATCACATCTAGGTCTCAGAGAGGTCCCTCATCTCCAGCACCCCACACACCAGCAGCCCTGCGGCAGTGGGTGGGGACCACTCTCTAGCAGCCTGGGAAGTTTGGCTCTTTGTGTTTCTTTATGATTGACGCCCTGGTAATTATGCACCTTATGAAGATATGCGATGTAATCATACCCTTCTAAAAATGCCTTGGATTAAAAGCTTTTCCCAGGTCTTTAGGTGATGGGCCTGCAATTACAGAAAATGAACTGCATTTTAGCTTTCCATTGAAATTAATAACAGTAGTTCTCCAGTTGACTCTGTGAGTAGTTAATGGAACAAACTGGATGCTTCACTACAATATGGGTTTCAAAGCTATTTGAGAGAGATTCTGTGTTTCAAATAAGAAAATAATTCACACGATGCAAAACCATTTTGTTTGCATCTTTGTGAAATAATGGTTCTGTGTAGCTTCGAGATGTAACTGTTTATCGATAATGATGTCAATGTGCTCTTCCATCCCTCGCTGCACTTGAGGGGAATGACCTGCAGAGAACTTTGGAAAAAGAAAAACAAGCCAAGGAATTAATGATGCAGAAAAGAGCTCCAGCCTGGCCTGAATTGCACCAATGGGTTTTACCATAAACCTTTAAAAATAAATTTGTGTGAGTTCATGCAGGGGCAGAACAGCAAATATTCTGAGATTTGTGGAATTTCAGTTAACCTGTCTCCAACTCAACCCATTTGAACTCAAACTGTGATAATCAGCAAATTTTGGAGTGTTCCTGGTGGCTTGCAACAGGTCTTGGGTGAGAGCAGCCGGCCCCTCTCCTACATCCCAGGTAACCTGCCCCATAGACAGGGCACAAATAGCTCACATCTTCTGCTGCATCTGCCTCCTTTCAGAGCTCCTCGCCCACCGAGCAGAGGTGCATCTGGGACATGACTCTCCAGGTTAGCAGAAAAGCAAGTGGTCCCTCTTTCCCCAGTGCCTCTTGTGTACGATCTGGGCTAAGGGTGGACCAGGCCCCAACTCTGAACCTCCTACAGTGAACCCAGTCCTGCTGCTCCTCTACACTGGGGATATTGGATGTCCAGAGCAGGTTCAGACCACCTGTTCTGTGGAGCAGGTGTACTGCAGGGCCACCCTCTCTCCCTCCACCATCAGGACCCATGTACCACCAGCCTGCCCGCTCCTGCGGTGCCACAGCTCGCCCCAGAAACATTTCAACACCTTTGGTCCCTGGTCAGCACATCCATTCTCACAGCAGCCGCCAATAGCTGCTCAGCCTTTAGGGTCACTGTTTGTCTCCCACAACTGGGAAGTTTTTCCTGGCACTGGCCTTTGCAGGGACAGATGCCGAATTAGGTGAGCTGCATTAGCTCGTACTGCAGCCGTTGCTTTCCACCAGTGGCCACAGTGTTCTCAGAAAAGTGTGACCCTGTCCCTTATTCCTCTGTGGACGCTGTTTCAGTGGTCAGGGCACTGTCTCTAACAGGTCTTCTTTATTTTCTCATTTGCATGAACATTTTTATCTCCTGTCCAGTGAACACTTGCACTGTGAAGCTAAAGCAGAGCGGGTGCTGAGTGCCACCAGCAGCCTGGCACTGGGGCTGTCACCAGAGATGCCTCCCTAGTCCTGGTTCATTTAGCAAGGCAAGAAAAGACCCAAGCACACCCACCTCCTTGCCCAAAAAGTCTTCCCCTGGACTGAACTTCCCAGGGTGTGTGGTTGGTCCTCACTCCCACAAGCTGTGTCCTGCCAGAGGCTCTTCATATGTCAGTATTGCCTTTTTTCAGCCTTTCCCCTGGATGATAGCATCATCTATATGAGTTTCAGTACTTTCCCTGACAAAAATAAAATAATTGTGTTCACAGGGCATATCTCTCAGCTGTCCAAAGCAACCTGAACTGCAACCTAAAGAAACAGTATTTTGCAAGGAGCATCTTGAATTAAACATTTGCTCTTTTTTTCCTCTCCAAAAACATTTCCCAGAAATCTAGTGAGACATCAACCATAGGAAAGTATTTTTCATCAGCTGAGTCTCCTGAGACTCACAGACTCATAGGAAAATATTCCCTCCATCAATGGCCTTGTACCTGAACCTGTACTACAGTGGCCTCCTCAGGTACCTTCTCAGGGGCTGGATGGCACCAATTTCCAACAAAATGCCCGGAAACCCCTGGCCTGAGCCCAGAGCCCTTGCAACAGCAGCAGTTGCTCAAGGACAGGTGTTGGTAGCATCCCAGTTCCCAGCCAGTAAGCAAGATTGGATATGGTCGGGAATAAGGGTGCCTAATCAATCAAAATCTCAGGCCAGGGAAACTGTAAGTAATTTTCTAGCATACGTCACTGATAATATATTTTTATGATATATATATTTTTTGTATTACCCATATAATTACCATATAATTAACTATAACAATCTATATGTTATAGATAGCAAATTATAGATAGTTACCTAAAATTTTGCAGCCTTTTGGGTGGCCCAGCATGGACAAGACTGAATTGCAGTTGTTTGTTCTCCTTCCAGACTCACAGCTCCTTGAAGCATGGCTCTGCTTCCTTACTCAGCTGCAAATCAGTCTTAGCTAGGTTAAAAAAAAAAATCACAATAACAAAAAACCCCTCATTTTTTCTTTGCATTTTCCTCTCCTAATTAACCTTCCCCTCACATTTTATATAATCTATACCTTTCCCAAAGTACCAAGGCCCAGGAAGGACTGACCACGCCATCCACTGGACCTGTTGCTGGAAGCTACAGCCGGGATAGGAGACTCAACCCCAGGGTGGGCTTTGAAGGCACCCAGCAGCTGTGCTTCTGCCCACACTTATTTTATTTTATTTCTGTATCTCATTATTTTTGTTGGCAAGGCAGGTAGGTGGAAGGATTTTTTCATCAGAGGTGGAGTCAATCGAGAAGGGCCACAGAAACACCTTTTGGCCGACAGCTGCTGCTGCTGCATCCTCTGTGCGGCAGAGGAAACTTGCCCCAATCTAATGAAGTATAACGTGTTTATCTGTTTTTAGAAAAATCCTTCATTTTTTGCTAGAACAGGTTAATTCTATTAGCAAATAGATCAACTACATTCAGGTCTTCACGTGTATTAGGGTCTCATGTGCTACACGACTATGCCGCACATGGATTATTAGGAAGAGGTGTCTGTAGTGGCTTGAATTTGCCTTCATTTGTGCTCTGTTACCATGAGAAGCCACAGCTCCTCAGCTATAGCTGTTGATCATGGCTGGAGCATTCAAGTACCTGTTCTTTGAAACACAATTAGAACAAAATCTCGCTCCCTAAACGAAGTCCTTCTTTGCAGACCCCCAAAGCAAATCAACCTTTACATGTGTGGTAAAACCCTGGAAGAGGAGGTTTTAGTGGAAATGCTGCCAGCCCCCTGCTCAAAGCCCCTCTGATGGCCGATCCTGCTATCGTGCCACTGCTCATTCTTCGGCTGTTATTTCACAAATGAACAGCCAGATGCACATCTTCTTTAGTTTAGGGTAAATATTTTATCAACTGTACCCTTCAGATGCTGCATTGCTCTCCCACTCTCTCCCAGTCACAGCAAGGAGTAAGCAGCTCCTCACCTGGGCCTGAGATGGGCTGCGATGCTGAAATCAAAAACCTATCAACTTCAACACCAAGAATGAAGGCTGAGCACAGAGACGCATCTTTGCAATGCAAATTCCCCTCTTGTTTTGTGTGATTTTTCATTGTCAAACAGATAAAAGCTAACTGGGGACCGAGGAGCAAACCTGGCATGTTGTGACAGACACTTTCAAACAACAGATAAAATGTGCCGATTCCAGCTTCAGCCACATGTGTCTGACATTCGGTGAGTCTTGGGAAGCTTTGAATACCAGGTATTTTAATTATAAATGCTCAGTCACTCAATATATTTCTCCGTACAGGAGCATCAACAGACAAAAAGGATTTTCTTAAAATTCAGCGTGCACAGGAACATCCCCAGAATTTAAAAACAAGACAAGCACATCTTAAAAAATTCAAATAAATAAATAGATAGATAAAAATTAAACCTCATATATACAAAACAGAAACAGCAAAATAGACTGTGGGTAGACTTTGGCCCAAACTTGGGAAGAAACATAAGCCCTGGAAGACTGGAAAGACTCAACAATGTGTAATTATGTTGCACTTTTATACCTTGAAGTAAAACACGGCTGTAGCTGTGCAATCTTAGAGCTACTCGGGACCTTCATAATGGAGGAGAATTTCACCAGATGGGCCTCTCTCACCGACAGACTGGATGTGAGACACAGCGACAGAGATGCTCTGCCCAGGCACAGTTATCTGTCATGTTGATACCTAATGTTTATACCAGGGAGCCTGGGCTTCCTTTCTCCTTAATGGAGAGAAATTGCCACTTTTAGGTGCTGTTCATCTCATCCTAACGTAGTTGTCTAAAATAAATCAGATGACTCACACTGTGGGCATAGCTTTTATTTTTCCTGTCTTGAAAGAGAGTGGGGATGAGCAGCAGAGGCACCAAACTTTGCACAAGAGTGTCTAAAGGTAGGTGAGATAATCTTACTGTAGATAGGAGGAGGAGTTTTCCAAATATCAGATATAAAGCCCCTGAGAGAGGCTATTTTGAGAGCAGTCAAGAAAATGTAAGCAATGAAGATTTCAGCTCCCCTCATGGGATGCAGGTGGCACCAGACAACATTAAGCACACGTTGTAAGACATAGAAATGGGGCACCCAAGGGAGTCCCACAGGGTAGGGTACTCAGGGATGTCCATGCTGGGGGAGCCATCACCTCAAGCCAGCTCCTCTATGGTGCTCCTGGGCTGGAAATGACCCATCTCAGACAAACCCATCTCAAAGCTTGTGGTCTGGGGGCTCTCAGGAATGTGTGGCTTCTTTAGGGGTAACATCAGGTAACTCAGGAACAAACCACCCCTGGCATGTCCCTGCGCCCTTGCTGGCAGCTGCTGTCGGGTGCAGGGTGCTGGGTGGTGATGCCAGCTGGTGTTAGGGCACCTGCGTTCCCCAGGCTCCTGGAGGGAACATACCCATCCAGCTCAGTGACTGCTGTGGGGATGGCCCATCTCAGCCAACTTCACCCACCCAGAGGCTGAGCATCTCCTCTAATCGTGCCTCCACGAGCAGCAGGGACCCTGGAAAGGTGACCCCTTCATGTACTTAGATGTTTGCCCAAGCAAGGGCTGGACCAGCCCTGGAGGCCTCCATGTCCATGACTGACGAGGGGGTTAGATGAGGGGCCCCTGCGTGGCTAAATCTGTGTGAGGGGGTCCCATTGTCATGCTGTCGCAACCAAGCAGCAGTGCTGGGATGTGGACATTTACATTAGGGATAAGCAGCAGCTGATTTTAAAGACAAGTTGCAAATAATACGTTGTTTTGACTGTCACATTAATTCATGGTCTCTCAAGGTGCACATACACCTAAATCGAAGAAATATCAGCTTCTACCTTGGAGATATCCAAAAGCCGTCTGGAAACAGTCCTGGGCAACTGGCTTGAGGTAGCTGCAGGGGGTTGGAACAAAAGACATCCAGACATCCTATCCCACCCTCAACCCTTCTATTGTCCTGTGAAATCTAAAAATAATGTAGAAACGGTACAGAAATTAATAATGTTCTCAGTGAAGCTTTACCTGAAAGACGCCTCTGAGATTTTATGAAATGGCAATTTTCAAAAATACTTTCATTACTCAGGAGGGTTTTGCCTTTGAATTTTTTATCAAAACACCACACTTTGGTGGAAGCATTCACATTTCCCTGCCAAGATCTCCAGCTCATCAAGCGCTTTTCAGCAGAAAGGGGGTGCCCACAGGTTCATCCCCTTCCCACCTGGTTGGACCAGGGATTCACCACCACCACCACGCACCACTGAGGCACTGCCAGGGCTGGAGCAAGAGCATCCTCCCCCAGACCACAGCCCCTCTCCCCTCCTACCCTGTCCCTGCTCCCCTGCCACATGATGGGGACGTGGCCGTGGTGCCAGGCATCCCTCCATGGCCACCTCATGGCAGACAGCCTCATGTCTCGCTGCTCCTCCTTGGGCTTTCATATATGCTACGTATGCACTGGTGAGATATAGACAGTAGAACCTCATCCCCTTCCTCCCCTTCCATTGCCCTGTGTCTCTGCACCTGGAGGGGAAGAGTCTGCTGATGTTGGTGAGATACAGAAGTAAAAAAGAAAGAAAAGGAGAAAGCAGCAAAATAATTCTTCCCTGACGGAAAGCTCTCCTGTTTGTTCAGATCATCATCATATCAGCAAACCCACATAAAAGTACCATTAATTTTAATACTTTCCAAAGACTAATTAGGTTTAAATTGGGTAGAAAATAACTAGCCATGCATAAAATCCTCGGTGAAGTTTAAGCAAGAGTGGTAGAAAACAGGGAAAATAGTTTTTATTAATGCATTTACACCTTCTTAGAATTTCCATGAATTGTGTTTTACCTTGGCTATAAAAATGAAAACATTTAAATTTCTTTAAAATTACATTTGAGTTAATTACAGCCAATCCCTAATACCAGCAAACAACCCATTTTGCCTACTTTGCAGCATAAATAGCCACCAGCCTCATCATTTCATAAAGAGTTGTTTTTCTACATGATGTTCTCTATGTGCAGAATGTTAATAGCTACTATAGCTGAATATGAATAGGCTTTGTAGCTCCACTTGAAATATAGAAAAATGGCCCAGACATTAAAAAAGATAAAAGGGAAAAGGGCAGTAATGAATTTAGAGGAAAATGAACATTAATGGTACTAGCATTACCTCATGTTCCACATAACAAATTATTGGAAATCTGTCAAGCACACCAAATTATCTACTCATCTGCTGTTGTGGGGCCCTTTGGAGACATCCAAAACCAGCAAAAGCAAGACAATTTAAGCTAATTTTACTATTTATAACAATAGAACAGACCATTAAGATAAATTAATGTCATTATCAAGTTTCTATGAAAATGACAAATACCACTATTTCAAGCAGCTTTAGAAGCTGTTGACTATAATGAAATCTGCTGTACAGGTACTAAAAAGAAACACTCCAAGTAATTATTTTCTAGTAGCTTGTTTGTTTCCTTCACATTCATTTACTTTCACCACAATTAGTTCTGTACACAATATATGGTAACTAAACAGTCAACACTACGCAGCATTAGGACTAATTGGGCAATTACGATGCAGTTTTCAGCCTTTTAGGTCCTAAAGAGAGCCAGGAGTAAACATTTTAGAGGCAACAATAGCGGCACCACATCGATTTGCGGGGTTGGAGTTTGAAGGAATACAAAGCAATGCAAGAAATAAAGCCAAGTAAAATGCTTTACACAAAACAGCCCGAAATGAGATGGTTTATTAAATAATCTAATTGCTGAGCCACTGATCGTGGGGCTAGACATGGCTGACAGAAGCCAGCCGGGGTTGGGATTTTGGAGCAGACGGGCTCCCGGGTGGCTGGTGGCGCTCAGGATGAGAGCAATGCCGGGTCAGGACTGGCAGCCACCGGCCTGGGATCGGTGCAGCCACCGAACCAACAGCAAGTGTTACACCAGGCAGGGAGGGGGGAAACATGTGCTGGAAAGATTTATGCATATTCTTTCAAAAAATCCTCAGAGTTGTAACCCCAGTGTTTCACATGTGCAGATCCCACCCTTTCCTGACCCCCATCACTGCTGTGTTAGACCTAAAGTTACGTAAAAAATATATTTTATTTACTGCCAGTCTTGACTTTTTGCTCTGGAGGATAAAGAAAACAGAAGCTCCTGGTTCCTCCTTCTTTCCAGCATGCACGATTTACTACATAAGGCAGGGAGAATATTCACATACTGCGAACATGGCATGGATGTGGCTCAATATGTGAATAAATTCCAGCCAAAGCATCAACCCAGCACGATGGAGGTCGCCATGGAAAGCTAGGTGGAGATGTCACGCTTTGCCAGGCCAGCTTGGAGGGGTTTTTTCCCCCTACAGTTTGCTGTAGGCAAGAGGAGGATGAGGGAGTTTAGCATCCCTCTTGGAAATCCTTTTTGCTTTCCCTATTTCTGTAGCTCCCAAGCTTTTATCCACTCTGTGTGTGGCATTTCATGCCAACGACATAATGAAATAATTTGCGTATTTGCACATAATTTCCACACAACTGCCTCGAACTTTAAAGGCCCTGTAGGGCTGAGGTGCAGGGGAGAGCATGGGATGCAGGGAGAGCTCACTGGTGTGATGCTGGGGAGCAGCAAAGCAAAGCTCTGACTGCATCCCTGCCCAGGGCCATGCAAGTTGAGCCAGGAGCCTCCTCCTTGCCTTGAACACAGCTGAGGGGTTGAGCTGGGGGTCCCCAAATTGCCATGGTGGAAGGCACCACCCTTACACTCATCTCCCTGCCACAAGGGTGATGCTCTGCTGGGCAGAGGGCAGACCATGCATGGAGACAGCCCATGTTGGTGAACTCCCACTGGCCTGGGGACAAGGCTTTCTGCTGCCAGGGCACAAAGTGGTGTCCAGTCCAGGAGCAGGTGAGGAAGGTACCAAACCCAACTGCTGGCACCAAGATCCCTCTTTTCTCATCTTCCCCATAGCTGGTCCCTGTCCTGCATCCAGCAACACAAGCATGGCACAGCGGTAGCTTCGTCTCAGTGCTGATCAATTCTGTGCTAATGATAATGAAAGGCAATTAGACTCTAAAAGCATTATCACAACATTCATTGCATTTATGACATTTTATTAGTACTATCAGTCAGTGATTTTATGAAGCAGAGGTTTTGTTTTTCCTTAATTGGACATTTATGAGATAATATCAAGTCTGACAATCCATTTAGTAATTTATTACAGAAGAGTTTCCAGCTGAAATTCAGATTTGGTTTATACATCTGGTTTTGCACTGAATTTAAAAGAAGCTGCATCCATTCACACCAGTGCAAATTTGGCTCAATGTCTTTGTAATGGACTGTGCTTTCATCAATTTAGAGAAGGCTGAACTGTCTACCCTGCTCACAGCTGGTTCTGAAGGCCGGAAATGCTCAGGCTGCATGGGGATGCATGGGCAAGAGCAAAGGTCCAATGAGCTCTGGCACCAGGATGATTTTTAAATGGGTTCCTACAGTCACCTCCTAAGTGAGGATTTCAAAGTGCTGGAGAAGCTACTGGGGAACCTCTGCAAATCACAATTATTCAGGTGCCTGAGACAGACGTAAAACCCAACCAGGTGAGTGTGCTGGGCCAGGTTACACCATCCCGTCTGGGCTGCAGCAGCTTTCTAAGCCTGTTCTCCCACCGCCCATCAAAGGTGAGACATTGTGGTTGGGCTGGGCCTCTGTTTCTACTGAGGAGGCTGATGTCCATCACCTCACCTTGTCACCACCAGAAAGCTCATCCAGGAACAACTGGAGCCCAGCAGCCAGCACACAGCAGGGTTGGGTGAGCTCAGTCACTCAGATGTGTGCCCAAGCCCTTGGGACCTTCACTTTGGTTTCTGCTTCAATATCATCTTTGGTCCTTGTGATTCATCCTGCATTTCCTGTTGTACAGTTAGATCCATGCATTGCTCCATCTCTAAAAGAAATAGTTTTAAAAACTTCACAGCTGAACGGCGTGATGAACCGGCTGCTGACCCCGCAGCAAGCAGCTGCCCACAGCACCGAAACACTCAGCCAGTGCCTGCAGGATGGGGTGGACTTGCTGGGACTCAGCAGGGTCTGGTGGTCTCCTCAGCAGCCAGGAGAAGAGCACCTTCCTAGGTGTCCCAGGGACTGGTGGAAGGCACAGGACAGCTGTGCGCCATAAGCTGGACTTCTCAGTCTGCTGAGCCTTACGAAGAAAAGGCTTTTGAATCTTGGAGACAGACATGGAGCCACAGGGAAGGGAGCAGAACAGCTGGGCTGTGACCAAGGAGGGACAAGGAATTCAAGGGAAAAGCAGGCAAATGTGTCCCTTGTATGCCTAAAGGGCTCCTGTGATGCCTGCATATCCAACCAAGTCTGAAAGGGCTATTTTAACCACGCACACTAACACTGTATTGGGTTCCAGAATTTGGCCATTCCCCTTATGGCCTCTGCAGTCTTGGAAGGTGTTCAATATTTAAGAAGTTACCAAAAAAAAAAAACAACAGTGTTTCATCAGTTTAGAGAAGGCTGAACTGTCTACCCTGCTCACAGCTGATTCTGAAGGCCGGAAATGCTCAGGCTGCATGGGGATGCATGGGCAAGAGCAAAGGTCCAATGAGCTCTGGCACCAGTACAGGTCCTCTGCATGCACAGGAGTGTGGTGGGTGCAGGAAGAGATTGATCATGGGAGTCAGTTACATCCTTAAACACCAACTCTTCTTATTCCACTATAAACAAACAAAACCCCACAGACATCCACAGTCATTTTTTTTATTTGATAAAGACAGCTCAAGGTCAGCTCCAGCTTTGTCAGTCATGGACACAGTGACCACCCTCAGCGCAGAACAGCAGACCTGGCCAGAAAGCATCACCGCTCACCAGGTGAGCAGTCCTGCATCTAACACCTTGGCTGCTCTGCCACCAGCCTGGCTTCTGGTGTTTCCTCAACGGATGCTGTTTAGCTCTTACTTCACGTAACCGTAATTAAAATCCACACTGTTTATGAAAAAAGATACCCAAGTAGGGAAAGAAATGTGCTTTTTAGATCCTTCATCCTGCCTCTTGCCCAAACTGCTTTTACCTGTGTATGTGTGTTAAGGACAAAGACAGACAAACAGACAGATGGTGGAAAAGCTGCAGGCACACTGCTCAGGGTACAGAGAAAGACAGGACAGAGATTTTACCTGTTTCTTCCTGCTTTAGCAGGAGATGCAGGGCAGCCTGTGCAGCCCCCAAAAAGTCCCAATTAATTTAGTGGGTCCCTCTGACTTGGCAGAAAATAAAACACTAACCATGATCAGAGTTCCTATCAGTCAAGCTCATACTTTGCAACAGATTCCAGCCTGAACAACCCAGAAAACCATGTGGTCATTGGTTTAGGTTGTTATGGACTTTCCAGAATTTGGGTGTAATTTTTCCCTCTATACTCCAGAAGCACAACACGGGTAATGATGAAAAAAAACCCTCCTTCCATCCCCATGCATATTTTTCCTTTCCCCCTGCTTATGGAGAGAGCACTAATCCCTGATGTGGATGTGTTAAGATCAGGTCAATGAGACAGTCTTGAAAGTCTACAAGCAGCCTGGCACAAGCCACTCGGAGGCGTGGGCCAGCACAGTGATTTGATTTAATCATCAGCAAACCAAAATCCAAAGTGATCCATGTTCAGCTTACTGAAAGCAGAAGCTTGTGAGCACAGAGACAAATACATTAGTGTACTAGAAAACCAAACACCACGAAACTGACCCTGTTACACAGCTATTGTCAAATGAATTCCATTAGATCTCTCAATTTTAAGAAATGGATGGATTTTCAAGGACTTTTCCACTGAAAGAGTGCAGACAGCAGGAAGCTGGTGCAGAGCTGACAACCAGCTCACCGCAGTGCACAGCAGCCTGCAGACATGATGCTTATAGCTGCTTATTACATCTTTCTCCAGGCTGGATGCAGAGACATGGCCCCTTTCCCAGGCAAATGATCCACAGCACAGACTGTGCCAGGCTGTACTAATGGAAGAGCTGTAGCCGCCTTAATTCTCTCCAAGCATCTTCCCTTCCCCCAGGAGAAATCCACAAACATTCCCTTCTGAAGATGAACAAAAGTGTGTTCTCTTTCATAGAAGCAACTAAAAATAACAGCTAGAGCCCTCAGGGCTAGAGATGGTCTCTGAAGGACCAAGCTTTGTCCACTTGGGTGTTCTTAACCCAAGAGTAATCTGGGAGAGGACACACTCGATCTGCACAATTTACAGCCAGCTTGGAACAAACCACTTTAAACTGAGAAATTAATTGGTTTAAGAGAGTCTTGGGGCAGTGCTGTGTGACATGGGACAGTAGGACTTGCTTCAGCAGATTAAGGAAAGGAATTGGAACAAAAGTTGTCTAGAGATCCAGATTTCTGATTTACCTGTATGTAAGGAAATGAACAGCTCCTGCCACACCAGAGGTGACCCTGACATGTGTGGTCCCGGGGTGCAGGGACAACCTGCTGCTCTCTACCCCCGCAGAGCCCCAGTGGCATGCACACGGAGGTCACTTTGCCAAGACAGAGGGCTCAGAGGCACTCCTGGTCTGTCAGCTTAGCACAACTTATCCACCATTTGTGCCCTGAGCTTTGGGGAAAGCTGGAGCATTGAGTTATTTATGCCCACAGTGAAGAGAGGAAAGGCACACATACATGGAGAGCTGACATGGAAACCTGATGAGCAACATTGACTTCGTCTTGTGTCTCATATCCTGGAAAAGGCTTTTAGCTGGAGAACAAAGGGAAAGGTGTTAATATGAACACATCAGTGTGCCACTGTGCTATTTGAACTGTGTGTATACAACAGCTGTGGAGTCTGTGTGAGGGACACAACTACACATGCATGGAGAGTCTCAGGGGTTAGGAGCAGCTACTAACTCTTCTGCCTGTGTGTTTGGGCTCTTTGTTGGGCTCCAGGGTAGTGATGGGGCCACGTCAACACTCTAGCAGTATCACAAGTCCAAACACTGGTGATACCAAAGAATGGGGCCCTCACAGGCTCCAGCAGTCTCAGTAACACTTACCCTGGACATGTGTGTTCCTCTCAGGAGACAGGCTCTGCTTTGTGCTGCCATCTCCACCATTAGGTGTGAGGTCAGTCAGGAGCCAAACCAAGCTCTCTGCCCCCACCCACAGACCCCTGGAACACTTCTGCAAAACCTCAGTGACACTGTCAAGGTACCAAGGCACATTTCTTGGTGTTGCTGGAGTTTGACAGTGTCATCTATTCCACTGTTGCAAAGTCCACACCACTGCTGAGTGTGTTACCGCCAGGCAGCTGATCAAGAACACCTGCACACGCATGAGCATTATCAGAGTGATGGTGGGGCAGTGCTGTGTGAGATATCCTGGTGTCTGGATGTGGATATTTGGTAGTACCACGGGGGACACGGAAGGCATACAGTCTGGTTCTTGGGCTGTATAAATTTCAAATGTATTTTTATTGTATACATTTCTACATGGCCACTGATGAGACAGTCAATCCATATTTCCTGTCAACTCCATCTTCAGCATTTACTTGTGTTTGCAGTCTGCCTACCAGTTGTGCCAGCACAGTCCTTTGTGCAGCATAGGGTGACCAAGACCACTGTACTTATTTGGATGAAAAATTTTTGCAAAGTCATTTTTCAGCCATTTCATCTCTCTGGCTCAGTCACAAAGCTGCTTGTGCCAGTCCAGCACAGCTGCCAGCATGGTCAGTGGGAATGAAAGGAGACAAGAGCAGTGGCTGATGGAGAACTATCTCCACATGGAGCTGTGGCTTTGTGGTGAGCAGCAGTGTGTCTCTGCCCCCCCAGTCCTGCAGCACATTCCTTTGCCCACCTGGCACCACGTTACATCTTGGCTCTGGAGCAAACATTTTGCAAGCACATTGTGAAAACGGTCAGGACTTTTGACATCACCTCTAAAAGAAACCTGCTAAATATTTCTTTTTAAACCAGATCAGTTTTTCAATCATGATTCATAAGACAGACGTAGTTCCTGCACAATTCAATAGGTCGTATGACAACAGAAAAGCCATTTACAGCAGCTGCTGAAACTGCTTCATGCAGTAACACCATTGAGCAGCATAAGTCAGGACTAAAGTGGGATGTGTGTGCCCACAGAAGACTTTTCAACCTCAACTACAACAATTTTCAACCCTCCTCTTCAAGCTTAGCTAGTGCAATTTGTGTTTAACGTAATGACATAAGACTTCTTAAAAGAGTTTGGTTTAAGATTGGTATGATAGAGGAAGCATGCAATGTACACAGTAACACTTTCCAGTGATGAAGACTGAAGAGACCGTTCTGTGACATTGTGATCCATGATCTTTGTCTCCAAAATTAAGCTCTATAAATATATAATAAAAAGAGCTCTGTAAATGAAATTCTGTAAATCACTTTAGTTATTTGAAGAACATAAAGAACACAGATATATTTTTAATCTCTGAGACTACAGGTCTTTGGAGCCTAAGCAAAGCTTTAAGTTCAGAGGAAAGTGGCAGGCCTTCAGGGAGGAGTAAGATGGGGGTGAACACACAGTGTACAGTGGGGCTGTACACACAGTGTACAGCTGCTTGGGTTTGGCTCAGGTTTGGTCTTGCACTGAGCACAGGGGAGTTATTGACAAGGTGGGTGTACATGAAGCAGCAGTGAGAGAATCAGAGAAGAGCTGAACCTCTTTACTCAGTGGGCCTGTCTGCTCACACTGCTGTGCTCTTTCAGTTGAGAAATACATCACTTTCTCCAGTACCAGATGTATCGTACTGATGAACTGCAGCCCAGAGCCCCAGTTCCACTTTGGGAGCTCACTGCACTCGCCATATAGAGCAATTCATACATCACCCTTGCCACTGGCCTGAAGGACACAGGCAAGTCATGACTAAAATCGCAAAATGGCAGCTTGAATTAAACAGTGATTAACTTTTTTTTCACAGCCCCGTAATAGCTAATTACAATAATTTGTGATGACAAATGACAATTAATATCAGCTTTGTCTGGGAGAAAGATAATTTGCTACCTAAAATGAGGGAAATGAAATGACTTCATATGCAGGTGCTGCTCAAAGACATGATTTGGGGTTGTACATGGGGACCATTACAGAAGGTTAGACCAGCACTGTCTTTGGCCAAGACAGTTATAGGTGAACTTGACAAACAAAATATCCAGATTTGCAACTGCTGTGGATAGAGGCTTAGGACTTTGCACTGACTACTGGAAGGCATGACTTAAAACCTGTGTCAGGATTCTTGAGGCCTTTTCCAGTCAGGGTCTGAAGCTCTACAGGGACTGAGATTCCCTGGCTGCCTGGAGAACACCCTGGCTCCGTACAGTGTCTTGTCATCCGAAGAGTTGCCTCAGGTATTTCATTTCCCATTTGCTTGCATTTTATGCTTAGGTATGATGAGGTCAGTGGGAGCTTTGCTTCATCAACCTTCATAAGTACTTCTTCCTCTGTGCACAAGGAACTTCGTGCTGTTACTTTTTTTTTGTTGTTGTTGTTGTTTTTCCCAAAAAGCTCTCACTCAGGTCCCTCATGAAGACTCTTACAGAAACAGAGCTGTCATGAAAAATCCTCCTCTGAGGATTAATAACTAAAGTGGTTAAAAGATGTGAAACAAAAGGTGGCGAAGATGAGGCAGTTTTTCACAGTGAAGGAGATAACGACTGGGGAGCTGTGCTGGCTAATATTTTCATAAGTGGTTTGGACAAGGGGTGAATCGTGAGGTGACAAAGTTTGCTGATGTTGCAAAATTGTCAGGGAGTAGCAATGACAATTGGCTATGAAAAACTGCAGACAGATTTTATGCTGTGGAGTGACTTTGAGGATAAAACGGAAGATGAAATTCAATGCTGATAAATGCTAAGTAATGTGCATGGGGGAAAACAATCCTAACTATGTATGCTCAGTGATGGGCTCTAAATTAGCTATTATGTCTGGGGAAGAGATCTTTGAATAGCTCTCTGAAATACCAGATCATTACTCAGTGATAGTCAAGAAGGTAAATATGATGTCAGGAGTTATTAGGAAAAGAACAGCAGAAAACAGAAAACACCATTATGCCATAGCATGGATGTACTCAGACCTTGAATACTGTATACAGTTCTGGTCTCCCTACCTTAAAAGCATGTGCTAGAACTGACGAACAATAAGATACTACAGGTATGGAATGGCTTTTTATGGGAAATGACCACAAATATGAGGACGCTGAAGTTTGAACGGGGGTAAGACAGTGAGATATTAAATTATGAATGACACCGAGAAAACAAAATACAATGGCTATTTGCTGTTTCTCAAAGAAGAATGGCTATTTGCTATTTCTCAAAGAACGAGTTTCAAAAGAAACAGAAAAGCACTATTTTACTTAAATTGTCAAAATTGTTGTCACAAGATAGGTACAGGCACAGATGGGTTGTAAAATGGATTAGATACAAACAGCAGAGGAAAAAAAAATCAAATGCTATTACAAAGATAGCAATGCAATGTCTAGTTCAAGAAAATGGAAATATGTTTCCGCAAGTGTCTAAGTGGGAAGGGATATATAAGTACAAACATGTAGAGGAATGCACACAAACACAACTATTCCTAAGCCAGAAAGGGGATGCCAAGAAAGAATCTCTCTACTTGCTGTTTGTACATCCTTCTGTAAGCACCCACCACTAGTTCGCTGTCAGGTGCCAGTCTCTCCCAAGAACCATTCACATGTTCCTCCCTTCCTTTTAGGATCACTGTTGCAGATGTCAAGCACTGTTCTCTGCCCTCGGGACCATCCTCACACATGGATGGTCCCTGGCACTGGGACACTGGCAGCTGGCTGAAGCTTTCCAAAAGAGAAGGTACATTTACAAGTGACCATTCCTGTTCAGAGAACAGCATCTGTGTGTAACTAAGGCACAGTAAAAAAGTAATCAACAGTGTACATTGCTGATTACTGTGTCAGAAGGAAATAATCACAATACTGAAATCCACTGGGATCTGACAGGCAAGAACTTTATTTTTGTCCTCATATTAAGATTGGGAATGTAGCCTGACGAAATTAAGTTAATAAATGCCATGTTTACAGAGGAACTTGGACCCTCCTGATGTCCGCTAGCTCTTATACATCCTACACGGCATTCTCCTTTCGATTTCAACCATCATATCACAGTTGAGCTTTGAGAGACTAAGGCATGGTTTTCCAGGACTTTTCCTGCCTTTTCCAGGACTACTAGATCCTGACTGCTCCTAGAGTTGGGGGGCACAGCACATCCCACCCTCTCTGACCCACCTGGAAAGGTGCTGTCAAGTGTATGTGCAAGGGTAGGATTGGCAAGTGCAATCAAGTGTTTTAATGTATATCACACTCTTCAGCCTGTGTTATAACCAAAGTGAGGGTCCTGATGCTACCCTTTCTTTTTATGATACAAAATAAACCTTATGACTGGCAGGAGGCACAGACTTGCAGGAAAAACATACAAGACTACAGTCTAATGACCCTGTACATTCATTCATTTCTTGTGATTCAATGGACAGGTCTGGAAATGGTGAACATATAAAAGGACACCACATTTCCAAGTTGTTGAAAGATGAATAATGCATTGGGAAGCAAACATGAGCGTTATTTCTCTTCTAGACAGAATCATGAAGCATTTTACAAATTAACCTGTTTCCCCAGACGTGGTATTAAGTAGCTCTAGGCTGAGCCCCTGTCAGGGTAGACAGTAGCATCTGCATTGAGAAATTTGCCTATACATTTACTAATTTGAAATTCACCCATTAATTAAACCTGTCAGCATTTTTCCTGGAAACTCTCATTAGCACATTGAGTTAATTGCAACAACTAGCATCACTAGGAGGTGTGTATATGTGCAGAGCAGGGAAAAGGGGAGGTTATTTTAACTTAATAATGGAAAGGATACCTCATTCTTACATTTACATTAAAATCAAATTGACAAAGTCAGAATAATTTGGTAATGAGATAAACCTGTAATTTTATTTTCCTCCCATATTGGAATCTTGGCTGCAGGAGGAAAAATATATTCAGAACATGACAGAAATGTTCTGAAGCTGATAAACCTGGAGCCCTCAGTCCAGGAAAGACATGAACCTGTTGGAGAGTGTCCAGAGGAGGGACACAAAAATTATCAGAGGGCTGGAATAGCTCTGCTGTGAGGACAGGCTGAGAAAGTTGGGGTTGTTCAGGCTGGAGAAGAGAAGGCTCCAGGGAGACCTTATTGTGGCCTTTCAGTGCTTAAAAGGAGGCTTATAAGAAAGATGGGGATAGACTTTTTAGAAGTGCCTGTTGTGGCAGGACAAGGGGTAATGGTTTTAAACCAAAGGAGGGGAGACTCAGGTCAGACACGAGGAAGGAATTTTTTTACAATGAAGGAATTTTTTTACAATGAAGGAATTTTTTTACAATGGTGAAACACTGGCACAGGTTGCCCAGAGAGGTGGTAAATGCCCCGTCCCTGGAGACATCCAAGGCCAGCCTGGATGGGGCTCTGACCAACCTGATCTAGTGGAAGATGTCCCTGCTCATTGCAGGGGATTGGACTGGATGAACTTTGAAGGTCCCTTCCAAACCAAACAATTCTATGATTCTACGATTTGTGTAGTAATACTACCCAGTTCATTTTCTACAGCTCTCCTTGCTCAGGATAGTTTCCTACCTGCTCGTATGACAGCAGCACCTAGAAGCCCTGGCTGGACAGGAGGACTCAGCGCATGACAGAATTATCTTGACCTGCCCAGTTTCTTCAGTGACGTGAGCCAGGGTGAATGTGGCAAGCTCTTGGCATGCCAAAACAAGTCACCTGTGTTAACATGAGCCTTTACCATTGAGGTTTATATTAAAACATTTTCCTTATGCATCCCACATGGTAGGAGTAGCTGTGCAGTCAGTGGCTAGAGCTCAGTTGATGTTCAGTCCTTCTTTATGCCATGGTAATTGAATCCCTATGATGACCGTCACTGTATGAATATCAAGTGAAACACAGTGAAAATTCCCCAGGGAGCCTGCTGGCTAACCTGACAACATAACAGGAGGTAGGGAAGATGGCAGCATAGAGAAATGAAATGACTTTTAAAGGTCTTGGGGCAGAAGGAAGGAAATTCTAAATCCAAGGGCTCTTAACTCCTCATTGAGTCACCTTGCCAGCTCGCTCTGCTGCCCACACTAAGCATCTTACAAATTTATCCTTTCCTTACAAGTTTGTCACATGTTGCACATTGATACAAAGGAAAAAGTGTTATTTTAACAACTCTCTTGCTTTATCACATGCTTGTAGTGTAAATGAAAATGTGGACATTACTGCCAGTACTTCCCACAACCTTTCTACATGGGCTCCATGGTGCTCCACCTGCAAAATGAGAGCACCCAGGGAGGGAAATGGAAATAGTCAGATCACACGCAGCAAAGCACAGCTGGCAGATGAGCACATTATCAAGCTGACAATACCAGAGCACACATGCTGTAAATACCACAGCAACACCCATGGGCTTTCCAGAGTTACACAGCAAAGAGGGTGGGATCTGAGGGTGTGTAGTGAAAAGTCAATGTTGGGAATATCTTAGAGATCCAAGTGTCAGGGCTGCCATGTGTTGACCTTTTTAATAGCTGAAAACTGGGTCAAACTCCACAGGTCTGCATCCTTAAGGGAGAGGAATCCACTTCTGGTCATACTGCTCCTACACATATTACACAAGTATCAAAATTGAAGGTCCTCTCTTGTCAAGGTACTTCAGAACACAGGACACATTTGTAAGCAAGTCACTCTACATAAGGTCATTGTAAAAAAACATTCCACTCCAATTAAACATGATTTGCTCTTACTGATTTTACTGCAGAACAATTCTTGTAACTATAATTATCTAAAGCTCTAAGCAAAAATACATGCAGGTACTTAGCCACAAGCCCACCAGCAGTCTCAGTTCTTAAGCACTCTCCTGCATGCATAACTTTTCTCCAACCTTTTATCTCTTCAAAGTCAGTAGGGCAGTTTCCATGTGTAAAGCTGCTCTTACACACACATCTTCAGAATCACACCGTAAGTAATGTTCGGTAAGCCCAAAAGCATTTTCTGTTTAACAAAGAGTAGTAAAAAGTATTTCTTTGTCAAAAATACTTTTAATGAAACTAGGACCCCGACCTCAAATAGGGAACTGGATTACTTCGGCTTGCTAGGGTTTTTACTCAGCCTTTTTATGATCCACTTCCTCGCCTTCTAATCCTGACAGATTTCAGCTGTATTTCTCTAGCAACAAATGGATTCTCCTGTAGCTAAAATAATTGTATAAATAGGGAGGCTAATGTACTCCCTTCAGCTGATTAGTATCAAGTTGTAGAGACAGTGAGTTCAGCTTGTGCTTGTATTATAATGTCTATTAACTTCTGCCCCCAATCTCCATGTAAAGATACTGTAGTAGAGAAATAACATGAAATAAGCAGAAGATGCAAAATGGTTCTGGTGTTGAAAAAAGAAAAGAAGAAAAATTTAAGGAAGAACTTCATCTGTGTCATTCATGCCAGATGGCTGCTTATTTAAGCAAGATGCATTTAGGACTATTTTGTTTAATTTGATTATTTAAATGAATAAACTGCCTGTAAGGCAGTGTTTTTTTCAGATATAATCAGGTCATATTCAACTCTGTTTCATATTATATTTGCTGGTTTTGATACAGTTAGATCCAAAATGAATTATTTCATCATTTCTCTATGTAGCTAAACTATTTTGCTTACATGAGGAATGTTTTGGATCAGATGAGAATTACCCTGATGCACCTATTGATATTATGTTAATGCCTAGCAGATTAATGCTGTAGCAAATTTGCATATAATGAACATGGACCATAACCCTTTGTTGAAGTGCACATCCCTGGGTGCCTGCCCCAGATAATGGGCCCTTTCCATATCATCAGGGAACCGAGATCAGGGAGGAGACGTGGGTTCTGTAATTCCTCTTTTATGCATTCAACAGAACTAACACCATAACTGCGGAGGTATCGAGCAGTTACTGGTACGGGAGGGATTATGCAAATGACATTAAGCAATTTTAGAAACTGAACTAACTACCTAAGACTCTATATTTGTTCAGTCTACAGTAGACATTTCCAACCCATATAGACTTAGACAGAGATAAGTGCTTATATGGTCAATAAACAGTGTTGCTCTGCCCTGCAAACTTGGGGAGTGCTTATTATTTGAGGCTCATCTAAAACTTTTCCACTGAAAATGTTTTTATGGAAAGCTTCAATTTAAAACTGAACAGCTTTTCATTTTTACTAAAAGGTTGTCTCCCATCTGTGGAATACTCTGCCCCTTTTGTCCCGGTGAGCTATGTCCCAAACAAAGCGCATTTTGATGGGGGCATGCCATTCAGAACACTCAGGGGAACTCCAAGTGCGGATCCTTTTCAGGGCTCAGCTTAACTGCTGAGGTACAGCGTACTAAAATTAGTAATTGGCGCGCTCTGTGAAATTTAGTCTGGACAGAAAACCCAGCCTGGAGAGGGCAATGAAGGTACAGAGCACCTCAGGGCATTGTTATGTCAAAGTGTTTGGGTCTCCAGTTTGACAAAATCTTTTTTAAAAGCCAAGGAAAAAATCTGCAGTTTTGTTAACTGCGCGAAAAATATCTTGATTGCCAACCAAAAGCTAATAATTAAATTTCACTGAAATATCTGCATCAGAAATTTTGTATGCTTTTTCTTTTTGTCCTGCAGCCTGTTTGTAAATGGCTGGGGTGGAAACAGTGATAGTCTCTATATATTTACTTGGATATTTGTTACAGTTACTCCATATAGATACTTTGCTTGGCTCATGACTGGTTTTTAGATATAATTAGAAGAAAACGTTTGCCTTTTAGACCATCAGTCAATTATATTTCAAGCTCACAAAGCACAGTTGTTTTCCATTACCCAGATACATAACTATAAAAGCAAAGCAAATGTTATGGTTGTAGCATGGCATTCCTCTTCGAAGTTTACAAAAACAGGGTGAGATCATGGAAAAAGAACAACTAAATAAAGCACCAACTGGCCCACTTTCTGGGCTTGCTTTTAACTTTTTCCCTTTTTTGGACATTTAAGAAAAGATACTGTGATTTTTCCCACTTTATTTTTACCCAGACATGAAATAGCTAACAATAACTCCTATCTTTTTTTCAATGGTGTGTTGAAACATGTTGGTTCAGATGAGTAAGTATGAGAATTGAGTGTTAAAAAAAACCAACAACCCAGCTCTGTTACTCTATTTCCTTGTAAAGAAGCAGACAAACAAGAAACTTCAGCTTCTGCACATATGCTAATTCTCTCACGTGTTAGGACCAGGTACAAATTTTATACTACCTTGAATATGGGGAAACACTATAAAGCTGTAGATTAGTAAATTAAGATTTTTTTAAGATCCCATTATTGTTGATAATATTTATAGAACTTCTTGTTAGTACATTCTGCAGAAAGATTTTTCTTTGACAAATTTAAATCAAATAAACGTACGTGAGGCTTTTCAGCATGAATAAATTCTGCTCAGTTCTTCTAACACCATCTATGTTTGTGAGTTACTTGTGAATATGGGAATAACTCATTTCATTTCTGAGTATGATTCTATGTGTTAATGCAGAGCTGGTTTCTGAATCTCATATTGAAACAATTACATCCTGCTGCTCTTTATAGAAAAAATATGACTCATTTCTTGTGGCTCCATCATCCATGTTTAATTTATGGAAATAACTTATGGTTTGATACTGTGTAAGTATCACCGACCTATGAATCCAAATAAATACATAAATTGCTTGGAATGTAAAGATGTCTCAGCACATAAAGTGCTTTAAAATTACTAACAAATAAATTCTCAGCCTTCTACTCAAATACAGATTAGTTCCTTATATTTCAAATGGACTGAGGTTATAGGACTGTAATTGCTTCTAAGAAAATGTATACATAAGGATCCCAGTCCTTCATTAAAATGTAAAAGGGCAGAACCAGAAAAATCATTTGGGTCTCGCTGATTCCTGAAGTGATTCACATATAAATAAGGCTTTTTTTCACCCAAGTTGAGGTCATAATCCAAAATTCTTGGTATGCCATTGGGGTAGATGACCCCCCTGAAGTCCCTTCCAACCTGAATCATTCTACACTTCTGTCACAAAGTAGTAAATTGCCTTTGACAGCCGTTCCTCCTGGAGCCAAAAACTTGTTCCTATAATCCTGTAGCATGTGGAGGGACGGCAGAAGTGAAAGGGGAGGGAGACTACTGGAATTAAACATGAGGTAGATAACTCACTGTGGGGTCTGGAAGTCACCAATGTACAAAGTCTGGGATCAGACAGTATATGTGGGACACTGAAAGCTGGCTTAGCTGTGAGAGGTTTGTGGTAGATGCCCTCTGAGGGAACTTCTGATACAAAGACACAAGACAGAGCATCGTAGGGAAGGGTGAAAGGCAAAACTCGGGATTATGAGTTTTCCACATGTATCTCCTAGAAGAATCCAGTCTGAATCCTGGGTGGAATAGAAGTGGCTGCCAGGGCAGGTACAGATTGGGGTGAATGCTTTGTTGCTGAAGGATGTAGATTTTTTTTTTCCAAGGGTACAGTATTTTTTTTTAAGATGTTGACATCTTGGACCAGGTAGAGGAGCATCTACAGAGAAAGCTGACCTTAGAGAACATACCAAATTTTGCTGAGATCATACTGCAAAGCCAGTAATCCTGACAGCAGTCCCCATCCTTATGGGGATAAAATAGAGTAGATTTCAGGGGTACTGTGTAATTAATCCTGTATGAGGCTTTGTCTTTGGTCTCAGATACATGAACTGCACCTACACAAAAGAGCAAAAGTAAGGTAAACCTAGCAAGATGAGTAAGATATATAGCAGCATGTAATTTTATAATTCAGCTTAACAAAATTTAGTCACAGTGAAGTACTGAAGCTACCGCTGAGATTTCAGGAAAAAAAATACATTACCAATAATCCAGAAAGCATAAAATACTATAAATCATTATTTTCTGACAACCCTGGGATCATAGCTGATGTTTTTTCATGTTCAAGATGCTACACAAAAAGCAACTAGGCAGAAATGCTCAGTCTTCTGAAGGACTTTTTTTTCAAATGAAGGTTATCAGTGGAGCCCTAAGATAACAGGAGAGTCTTAGTGAAGTGCTCAGTGCAGTATTTCTTTATTGTTCATTCATTATAGCAGTGCTTAATCTTACAGCACAGCTCCATTGTGCTAGGCATGGTCCAGACATATAATTAGGGAAAGATCCTGCAAGGGAAAAGGGAGAGAGATTCTAAGTGGGCAAACAGATGAGAGGAGAAGCACGGAGGTGAAGTGTCTTATCCAAGGTCACAGGGCACATCAGTGGCAGCACTGCAGTCAAAACTCAAATCTAACTCCCAAGCCACGAATCACACAGCCAACACAGCACAAGGCAAAAGACGTGGCTGAAATTTAGGTTATATGAATCCGGGGCTCTTCAGGCTGCTCTAACTCCTCTGCTGCTCTATCGTTAAAAGCAAGCCACAGAATCATAGAATCATTTTGGTTGGAAAAGACATTTAAGATCACCAAGTCAAACTGTTAACCTAACACTATCAAATCCATCATTAAACCACGCCTCCAAGGACCTCATCTATACATCTTTTAAACACCTCCAGGGACAGTGACTCCACCACTTCCCTGGGCAGCCTGTTCCAGTGCCTGACAACCCTTACTGTGAAAAAAATTTTCCTAATATCCAAACTAAACCTCGCCCGGCACAACTTGTGGCTGTTTCTTCTCATTGTATCTCTTGCTACTTGGGAGACAAGACCAACACCCTCCATGCTACAACCTCTGTTCAGGCAGTTGTAGACAGCAATAAGGTCTCCCCTCAGCCTCCTTTTCTCCAGGCTAAACAGCCCCAGTTCCCTCAGCTGCTCCTCATCAGACTTGTGCTCCAGGCCCCTCACCAGCTTTGTTGCCCTTCTCTGAACTCTCTCCAGCATCTCAATGCCTTTCCTATAGCGAAGGGCCCAAAACTGAACACAGTATTTGAGATGTGGCCTCACCAGTGACTTGTAACAACCAAAAAACCTTGCTTTGGTGTGTCTGCAGCCATCACCCACACAACCTATTTTGCAATTCTCTTCCCCATGCTTCCACTCAGCCTGGACCATTTGATGCCTGCTGTCTTTGTGAGGCTTTTGAAATTAATGCTTTAAAGCCTCTAAGAGCAGCTCAAAAGGAAAAAAAAAAATAAAAATGTCAGTTTTACATTTTTAAAAAGATGCTCTTACTCTCCTCATAGCTGAGTTTTGGTGACAGCTTGTGAGCAGAATAATAAGTGGGAGATTTTGTTGTGTTTTTTCAGGCCAGTTTGTCTGGGCTGTGGAGATCCATACTTTTTCTTGTTTGTTTTTTTGCTGCAGTGAGACCATTGGAAGACACATCCCCCACGGAGGCGGCTGCCATGCGTGTGCAGACCAAAGACAGAACCACAACCCTCAGCCATTCGAGCTGGATTGTGCAATTTTCCCCATCTTTGAGGACAGAGAAAGCCCCATATTTCTCCAGCTTTCTACTCCTTTTCTCTAGTTCCTTGCCAGTCAAGTGTCTATATACATAGCTATACATCATGCCAGCACAAACACTTCTATCTGAGAGCTGACTGTCTCTAGATGTGATAGCTGTCCCTTAGGGAAAAATTTATCCTACACTCACAAAAAACGTTCACACTAACTGATTTCAAACAGAACCCTCCCAGAAGTGTCAGAGTGATGATGTGGATCTCAAAGGACTAATCCAGCCCCCTGGAGAGCAAATGCAGCTCTCAGTCCCACAGCCAGGAACCCAGCACTACTCTGAGTGAGCACAACAGCAAGTGAATTCCAAGTTTCAAGCTTTGGTCATGCAGACTGCAATGATGCAATAAATCAGGTTAAACTTCTCCTCCAAGCAAACAGAAGTTGTCCCATGAGCAAGGAAATAACCGATACTTGAATAGTCAAGGTTTGTGTTGCCTCTCAGTTCCCACTGTCATCAGTCTCACTGTTCCTCCTACCTCCTGCAACAGACTTATAAAAATAAAATTCCAAAATTAAAGATATGAGTATGCCCCCAGCACATCCCCTATGCCTCTCTGTTGCCCCCACAATGTCCTGGCCCCCTTCTCCCATGTCTAAATCCCACACTGCAGCACTCCCTCAGCCTTTCACAGCCCCAGCACAGCCCCCGGACAGCTGGTGAGGCGGAAGGCACCACGGGCTGTGGTTGATCTGATAATTCCTGTGTTACCTGGGCACTCCACACACATACGCCTCCTGGTCAACCGGACAAACTCTTTTGCCAGAACGAGACAGTAACTTGAGGGCTTAACCACTGATTTTCACAAAACTTGATAGAAATATATAAATATTTATAGTTATTATAAATGTCCATTACTTTTGGGGTCCCTATCTCTTTGCCAATCTGGGCTGAAGTGTCCAAGAGGTTAAAACTGTGCCAAGGTAACTTGCAGAAAGACAGATGGATAGAAAGACAGCATGGTCACATATGATCACACAGGATATGATCACATAACCTTTTTTTTTCCTTTAGGAAAACAAATGCATAGTTACTACTCATGAATTCTTATCAGACTTAATTAAATTCTGATTTCAGTTCTTCACTTTGCACCAGGATAAAACAACAAAAAAGCAGTAATTTTATGAACTAATTTTGAGGAAACGATTGATTGGCAGATGAGGTGTTGCGTATACACACATGAAAACTCCTACTAAAATTATTTATTACTTTTCTTCAATAATTTTCAGAAATATTTAAACTTTCTGCATCTTCGCATTCCAAGAAGCTGAATGAGAACTGCCCAGTGGAGCTACCCAGCACATGTGTTGTGGTTTTTGTGCTTCTTCACTAGATTGGGATAAAAAAACCCTGAAAAAAATAGCACCTTGTGTTATACACTAAAAAAATCTTGAAGGGAGATCATGAATACCATTGTTAAGGGCATTTGACTTTGATAATCTTTAGAGGGAGATATAGAAAATAATACATACAAAACCAGTCAGATTGTAAAGCCTCCGACAATGCACTGCTCTTGGCAAGTTACATTGGGGCGGGGGGGGGGAAGGAAAGCAGCTCCTCTGTCTGTAATGTGTATTTTTTTTAACATTTACAAATTATTTTTGACTTAGCCACGCAGGGAGCCTACTTTCAACCATCAAATTGAAAATCATGGAGGCTTTATAAAGTCTTCCACCTGCATCTCTTTTTGCATCACAGTTCTTTATCCTCTAAAGGATGAAAACCCTGGCATATAAAAACTTTGTTAAGCTGTCACTATCAATAGAGTAAAAAAAAATAATGGTTGACAAAGAAGAAACAAATTGCATCTTCGAATAAGTTTCCTTCATGCTCTTGTTAAAAGCTATAACCTCTGATGTTAACCAAATTTAACCCATTCTGACCCTCACGGTGGCCCTTAACCTTTTCTTTATTCTGCTTCCTGTGGTTGCTGAAGAAAACTGGCCCAGTCATTGGAAAAGCTCTCTCTGTTGCACACAAAGCCCCAGCCTCGCTGCTAGGCTGTCAGGAGGGATAGAATAGACGGGGAGGTCAGCACCTGTGCTGAGAAGCAGGTGACAGGGAACTGCTTGGACCATTCTAGGGCAAGTTGTAATAGTTTCTACCCTTTAAATATCGCACTGTAGTTTCGGGTATTCAAGGCAGCGAAGTTCACGTTTTCTTTGTGAATGCAGACTTTAAACAAATTAATCTATTGCTGTTCAACTGACTGTAAAATTAGTAGATTTACTGTTGCAAAAAAAAAAAAAAAAAAAAAAAGAGAGAGAGAGCTTTCACTTCCACTTTAATAAGGTCACGGATGTGTCCTAGGCTGCCAACAAAAGCAGCTTTTAAAATCTTCGCAGCTGAACCCAGCAACTTGCAAAGGCTGCAGAACAATGTCTTAGATGTACAGTGGAAACTCCTCTCCCCACAGTCAAGATGTAAAACTAGACAGTTAAAAAACTTTCTACACTGGGAAGTTCTAACTTTAATTGTGTCTCACCCCAGGAACCCATGGACTTGCTTTATGATTAACATTTTAGTAAATTCAGTCAACCTCGCTTTTCAGGGAGCAAAATCAGTTCTTTGCATGAATTCAGTAAATCAGCCCAAGCAATTTAATGGCAGAGCATGCATCTTCAAAAGATTTAATTCCTGTAACAGGCAGATCTCAGAAACCAAACAAAACTTCAGCTGTTTCAACTCTATTTGTATATTCTGTGCAGGGTATCAGCGATGACCATTTACCTCTCAACAGAATTTCTGGGTTTGCTTTAATTTTTTTTGCTGTTTCTTGTTAGAATAAAATTAGAGAAGTGTGTGTAGGAAGGAACTTTAAAAAGCTGGGGATGGAAAAGGAGTAAATGAGCTACTGCAGATTCCAGGAATCTGGTCCTACTACATCTCCAGAATTTCTGTGTCCTTTAAATACGTGTTTACTCTGATGTGTTCTCTGCCATATGGCAATGCTCAGCTCTGCACAGGGGAGTTCTTCATCTGAGTTAAGAGCAGAAGCCTCCTATGAACGCTAACGGGAAAATGAACACTGAGGAGTGCACAGGGGAGGCTACGGGGGGAGGCCCTCTGAGCAGGGCCTGCAGAACCCCAGGGCCAGGGCTATAACCAGCGGGAAGGAGGTGGCGAGCCGGGCCAGCTGGTGCCGGAGAGCAGGGCTACAGGGGGGAAAAGCGACTCTCTCCAAGTCTTCCCCAAAGCCTCCCCACCAGAACACCCTGCGAAAGGAGGGAATTACACAGAAAAGCAGAGGTGCACAGGGTAAGCAGCCCTCCATGTGCTCAGTATTTTTGCAAGCACGACTGTGCAGGAGACTAATCACAGATTTAATTATAAGACTGGGAAAAAAACTGCTGTCCCACCCGCTGCTACTGGTCCATGAGCAAGAGCCCCAGGCGCTGCATAAACCTCACAACATCAGTAAGATCTTCCTGATGAACTTGTTTGGCACTTAAAATTTTTTGGACCAGATACTGAGAACTACAGCTCCAGTTTATAAAGCAGCAAGATGTTCACCGCCAACCAAAGACCCGTTCTCCTGCCAGAGCCAGAAGGCAGGAGCTCCTTGAAGGTGTGAGGCACTTAAGCAGCTCCCTTTCTCCTCCCACAAAATTAATGGTGGAGCTTGAACGAATGTAAACTGGAGCCCTGGGACTCCAGGGGCGCACTTTGTCATCCAGCTCAGGGTGTTCTGGCTCTCTGCTGGGCACTACAAGCAGCTAACTCTACCCAGAACTCATAGCTTCAGGGGGAGACCAATCCCACTTTCCAGCATCCCCAGAGGACAAACAAACACTTAGTCCCGCAGAGATCAGTTGTGAATGCGGAAGAACCCTCCTAGTAGCATCCTGAGTCTCACAACGGCACATTGAAAACACTCACACTGGCAGATCCCCGCTCTGTTCATGTATGAGGGCGAGAAACCTCTCCATCCCCCGTCCTTTCTCCTTCTCATATATTTGCATTTTAAATTCTCTGGGGCAAAAATTATCTATGGTTTGGCACCAGATCTAGCACAACAGGCCTTGATTTGGCACAAAAAATAATAAAGTGAAAACAACTTTGCTAACCAGCTTAGGAAAATAATGTCAAATGGAAAAAAAAGACAGACAAAGATTTAGGAACTGAAACACAAATAAATGACTGAGAATATTGCCAGTGGTGGGCAGAGGATGATATGCATCAGGAAAAATATAAGGAAGAAATATAAGGGAGAAAGTTATTATTAACAGCATTTATTATGATAGTGTCTTTCAAATAATTAAGACTGCAGTCCCGCCGTGATAGGCACATACAAAAACACAGATGCTAGACAATGACAGTGTAAATAGACATGAGACAGAGGACAAGGTGAAAGAGCACAATGAATCCCCGGAAAGATCAAGTTAATTGAGGACAAACAGCATGATAAGGCTGCACTAATTCTTGGCATGCTAAATTTAATCAGAAAGGCATGAAGTAAAACAAACATCAGGTTTAAACTTAATGGAATCAAATAAAGCGAAGAGAGAAGGAATGCAAGTTGTATGCTCCAGAGTACCTTGCTTTCATGCAGGTAGTTTTTATCACAGTGAAGAGGATTATTACCTTTATTGCTCCTACTAACATCATTGCTGAAAATTATCTGTCTTATGGGAACAGTTCTCCAAGAGGCAATAGCAGCTAACTGCAAGCTGGGCCGCTGACAAGCTCTCCTCTAATGCATGTTGCAGAGCTGAAGGTGAGGAAAATAATCTCTCTCCAGGCTTCAGCTCTGCCAAAACTTCCCTTCATGGTTATTCAAATGCCACATTTGATTTCCAGACCATGAAAAAAAAAAAAACAACAGTAAAAAACATCTTTGTATCGCCTTTTCTTATTGTGGAATATTTCACTCTCCACAACTGGATACTGCAGAATCTCAATAATTCATGCTTCAAGAGCATCAAACTGAGATCTGGTTTTCTTAGGCACTCTACTAATGGAATACATGGCAATCCCTGTTCCCAAAGAGCTTACGATTGCAAAGGCATCACGCCTGAGTGAAATCAAGAAACAAACAAAAGGGTGGGATGGAAAAAACAGACGCCATTCGCATAGAATAGGGGAAGCTACAGTTGTCAGCCAGGCTGTTAATGCAGCTCACCATCTACTTGGCTCATTCTGCTAATGGCATTTTCCCGTATTCATTACAACAGTTTTAATGAGAATAAGGTGCTATGTGTGAATTCAAGATTGTGAAATGATTTAGTAAAGCTTCCTAGTTTTGCACGCAATTACCATATGATGTCTTCTGCAGAGATGAAAAGCACACAGCAATGACAGACTTTTTTGCATGTGTGTACCAAAACAACTACACCAAAACAACCAGCAGTGGAATTAAACCATTCTAAGACCATAGTTTAGAAAGCTTTCAAACAAACAAACAAAAAATAAAAAAGGAAGCTGAGATTTTAATGGCATTTCTTTTTCCTGGGCAAGAAACGGGAAAGAGGGGTCACTTAGTTGTAGCCCAAAGCAAATGAGCTAAAAAGTAGGACAGTGAACAAGGCCTCCCTCCCAGCCGCCTCCTATGGCTTAATTTTGCACCAGATTCTAAACAAGCACACTTCTGGCCAGAGTGTTGTTCTCAGCTCCAGCCCACCCGACTGAATAGCATTTTTCAATAAACACAAACACCTCGGCTCCTGCAAAGCTGTTCTCAGCACACGCAGTTCCACACATCCCACCAGAACAGGAGAACTGCAAAGTCTCACGCTGTTTAGTGTTTTATTTAGGGTGTTACTCACAGCCAAGGACCTAGGGTTTGCACATGAATTTCAGTTTCTCTTTCAAAGGCAAGGTTTTCTGTCTCCAAATTGGAAGCAGCAGCCTGCACACTTTGGGCAGAACAGATCACCAGAGAGCGTCACAACCCAAACATCCACAAGCTTCCAGACTGACTCACACAACGCCACAAGCGCACACACTGCTGACCCCTGCAGACATGCCTGCACTGCGTGACACACCTTGTGCACACACACAGCGAGCTGCAGGGCTGACACTACGCACAGCACCACACGGGCCACGGCGCCTGGCAGGGCCAGCGTGCGACGAAGCCCACACTGTGGAACCTGCAGGCACACGGGCTGGCACGCGGTCACGCGGGTGGCGTGAGACGGGGGTGCATTGCAGTGCACAGCCAGGTACAACCTGGGTACGCAGCCTCGACACACAGCGCACACGCAAACCACTTGGCACGCACATCTCAGCCACAAAGCACCAGCCTGGGAGGACCCGGTTAGAACCATCTCCCAGCAGCAGCCCTTATGCCACCATGCAACTGGCTCCCCCAGTGCAACAAAGACTCACAATCAGCAAAAAGGCACAAGTCAGTGGTGGCACACCGGGGAAAATAGCACAACCAAGCAACTGCGCGGGCAGAATCAGGCAGGCACAACGTACACATATATCAGCGTGGAAACATGTGATACACAGCAGGAGGGATGCACAAACCAGAGCATGGAAACTCTACACAAAAACAGCCATGAAAAACCGCCCCTGCAAACAGAAACCACACCTGTATATACCCGAGGTGTGCACAACACACAGACGCTCACGGGAACAGTGTGCGGACAGACAGGTATACAGACAAGGTGTACACCCGGTGTACACACATACAGAGCACAGGCTCAGACACATGCACCCCCCGCCGCACCCGTGCGTCCATCACCGGTGCAGCAGCTGAGCACAGACACACGCGCGCACCCGCGCAGCGCTGCACACGAGCGCGCAGCCGCGGGCAAGGGCGAGGCGCGGGAGCGCGCCCGGCGCACACGGGCACACGCACGTCTGTGCGCGCGCAGCCCCGCAGGTGGGTGGGGGAGCGGGAGGAGGAAGAGGAAGAGGAGGAGGAAGAAGGGGAAGAGCCGGGCCAGGCTCCACCCTCCCGGTGGTCTGGCCGGTGTCTCGGCTGCTGCGGCGGGCTGGCGGCTCGGCCGGCAGGTAAGAGCCGCCCGGCGCGGGGGAAGGCGATGCGGGCCGGGGCGGGAGGCCCCGCGGGGTCCGGGCAGCGGGGCCAAAACCGCCGCCCCAGGGCCTGCCTGCACTGACACATCCCCCGGCCCGGGCACAGGGTCACAGCCGGTGGCACCACACGCACACAAAAGGGTAATGTCCCCGCCGTGCACACCCGGGAACGCAAACACAGCAGGACACATACCAGCGCGCAAACCCATGCGTGAAATGAAAATAGCGTCTTTCCAGCCTGTGTTTACATGGGACAGCGTAGGACGACACACGCCAGCAGCTCCCGCAAGGTGGAAGACATCTCCCGTGGCAGCTGCGCGGAGCTGTAGGCGCTGCAGCGCTCACGCGTGCAGCAAAACACGTCCCGCGGGTGCGGGGACAGCGGCGTGTCCTGCGGCTCCCGCGGTGCCCGGCGCTGTGCCCTACAGCTCCTCGGGACTCCCGGCAAAGTCACCCGGGTTTGATAACGCACTGACAGAGATGCACACAGCAAAATACGTGCTGTGTTACATGAAGAAAAATCACTCCACAAAAAGTTTTATTGATTTCCTCTCAAGGCAAAATTGAGTAGATTTAATAGCAACAAAGAAGGAAGGAGAATAAAGGCAAAAACGTGTTAAGCTGAGCAAGACTGTGACTTATTTAAAATAAACTGTTATTTCATTGCTGTGATACTGTTACTTAGAAGTCAGTAACTGACAAAGACAAGCTAGCTCCCTCTGAATGCAAGATAGTTATAGTATTTTATAATGCACCAAAGCGTTACCAAGGTTACAGTCTGTAAGTCTGCAGTGCGCAGTCTGCAGCTGGTTTATGAAACCATTTTAAAAATAAGGACTTACTGGTTTTTGTGTGGCTGTGCTGATGATGCGCAGAGATACTCCGGTGCTGGCAGTGAGTGTGTTGTAGGGCCGTCACCACAGCCAAGGAAAACCCGTGTTTCCCTGGGGCCACAGTTCTGGTTTGGACTTGGCAGGGGCCTTTCAGATTGTCTGCACCTTCTCCATGCCCATGGATAAATATTCACACAATGTCATACACATATATATGTATGCATATATATATATTTATCAAGGGGAGTCACATTCCTTCCTAGGCAAAAGAAGTGACATTCCTGCCTGCTCTTCTGGTACAACCTGGTTTTGGTTTCTTGTGTCATCCTTGACTTTTCCTGGACTTGATGCCTTTTAAATGTGGAATACCGAAACTACAAATACTCCACAGGTTGTTCTTTACTTCTAAAGATTTTGCAGCTGTTAAAAAATGGCCAATTTCTGGAGTTTTTAACAAAATGCAAATAATGGTCAAGTGCGGCAAAATTACCAGGGGGATTCCAAGAAGCAGAGAGAAATGAGGAAAAATTTATAATGGAAGAAACGCCACAAAGATCACTCTCACTAGTCTTCAAATTTCAAGTGCTTGTGTATTTTGAGGCTTGTTTTGAAAGTATAACTTCATGAGTAGTGCCAAGATAGACGTCTGTAACAATTTATTTAAATTTTAATTTGCATATGAACGTGTTGCTTGTTTTCCAGTGCATGTATTGCAGGCAAATCTTATCTGTGTCTTTATTTTTCGCTTTTTTCATCATTCAAGAAGAAAAAAAAAATATAATTATCAGCCTTTTTGTTAGATGATTCTGGTAAAATGTCTACAGCAAATTGCACTGTCCAAACAGTTAATGCTCCTTAGGTGTATGCTTTCCGTATATAAGAAATCTAAATAGTTTTGATAACTGGAAGAAATCAGCCTACAATAAATAGGAATGTGCCACCTTAAATTTAATGTTTATGAAAAACTTTAAATGTCTGATAAAATAGGTTTAAAATTAAGGCACTGTTTTCACTTTGAGGCGTGGCTGAATCTATGCGATTTGAGCTTAAATGACAGTAAAAACACTTTTTTTTTTAAGGTTACTGAAATAACAGTGAATAATCCATGTAAAACCAAGTAAATAGCTGGAATACTTCCACAAAATGACATTTGGAAAACTGAGAAAAATACACAATTTGGGGTCAGTGCTATGAGAAGCAAGTCGCATGCCTAGCTATGGAAGAGTTTTCAGCCCTGGGATAAACCATATTTTCAAGTATAGTAATGGTTATTTTGTCATGTTTTAATGCCAAGGTGAAGATTATGCATGGCAGTCTTACTCTGTGTGGTCAAGGCTTTGAAATTCCAAAACCTTACAAAACATAGAAGAGTCAGGCTGTATATGCTGGCATGGCTGCTGTTGGAATATAGCACAAGTGGCCACTTCGTTCACTACGGGATTAGAGCAGTTCTGGATTAATATGGCTTAAATTAAACACTTTCCAGTGAGGAGTATCAGGATTGGGAAGGAAGTCCTAGAGTTAGATACTTCAAGAAAATAACAATTTATTTGGCAACAACTTCTCCCTTGTAACCATTGGCTAAACTCTACACATAAAAAGGTTGTGTAGGAGTAGATGGTCTTGTGAGGAGAAATGAACTGGATATTTTAGATTCCTTAAAGGGGTTCGGGCTCAAACTTTAAAATACTGAAGATAAAATAAACTCCTAATAAATTTTGTTTGTTAGATTTTCTCTCTGAGTTATAGCCTTCTGTTACTGGACTGTCACTGTTGATTGCTTATTCTGTATAGTAACACCACACATCTTTTTGAAAGAGGACTAGAGTTTTCTGAACTGGCATCAAGTCTTTGTAATATAACTACAAGAATCTGACTGATGGGGTTAACTTGGTTTTTCTTCTTCTCTGCTTCCTCAGAATGACAACCTCTTGTGTGATGAAACTTTTATGTCAAGCAACCAGACATGAGAATAGACATGCAAAAAGATTCTTTGGTACTCTTCTGACACAAACACCACAAAAGAGGGTCTTTTCCCCATTCTGTGTGCTGGTACCTGACCCTAGAAAGTCAACTGTGTTTGGACTTGCTCAACCATTTTGTACAGCTGAAAAATCTCACACAGAACCGAAAAGGAAAGCAGCATTTGGAAGTGTTGGGCGAAGAATTCCTGATCGGATTTTGCACTTAATCAACCAGGATGGAGAGAGCTTAGGAAATATGCACCGAGCAGAGGCACTCAAACTTATGGATCAGCATGACCTGAAACTAGTTCTCCTTCGTGCGAATGCAGAACCTCCTGTATACAGACTAATGACTGGGCAGCAGATTCATGAAGAACAGCTTAAACGTGCAGAGAAGAAAAAAGCAAGTCCAAGAGCAGGTATGTACATTGTTGACACTACAACACTGAGCACTTTGAAAAATGCTGCATTAAAAGTGGTTTCAGCAGATGAAATCCTCTTACTTGTATTTGTGTGTAAATCCAAAGCAATGTCACTGCAGTCCACACTATTGAGGATTTGCAGTGGTGAAAATACAATTTTGGATTAGGCTTCATTTCCACGGAGAAGCCTTCTATTGCCTTATCAGGATTTACTATTTTGGTATCTGCTCGCTTTTAAAAAAAACCCTTTTTTTATTTAAGTGAATATAACTGGACCCTGGTTCTGTGAGACTCACAGAATTTCTGTACTTGTGCTAAGGCATAAAGTGACTGGCAGATTTTACAGAGTACTAGAAACATCAGTGTATTTTTGTCACCAGTACTCATTCCCATCTTGCTGCTAGGAAGACAACATCTGGAGTCCTTTTTGTACAGAGTAAGAGAGCAACTTTTTCAATATTGGAACACTTTTCAGTGTTTTTTCTTAAGTCAGCCTGCTCCAGCAGTTTAACAAACTGAGTTTAGCAAAAGGTTTGAGTTTTGGAAAAGTTATCTGACCTTGTATCCTCTTTTCTATTTCTCAGGCTAACGCAGACACCTGTGGTTTGGTTAGAGTTCTAATTTTAGAAGAGAGCACTATTGTGGTAGTGCGTTTTTCCGTTCAAGAAACTACAAAAAATATATTCAGATGGTAACTAGAGAATCTTTGAGGAGGAAGAGACCATAAATTGTTCAAATATATTACAATGCATCATATGCCCAGTTGAGTATTGCACTTTACCATTCAAGAAAATGGGCTTGAGACAAAAACCCATCTAACTTCAAAGCTTTCACATTCAGCTATACTATGTGCTGAACACAGGAATTTGCACACCATGTCTTTAATTCCCATGCTTAACAGTTTATCTTTCTTAGACCTGCATTATGGGTGGTATGAACAAAACTGTAATTAAAACAAAAAATACTAAGCCTTCTGACCCTGAAGAGACTTCACTGTGTGCCTCACACATGCACTTGGTCTCCCAGTTAGGGCAGTGAGTGTGAGATATGAAGTAGCCACCTACTCAAGTGAGGGTGGTGCACGTCGAGACAATGAGATTGGGATGTTATGTATGGGAAAGCAGCACTTGGGGAGGCAGTTACGCAAAGCACCATAGTCTGCTGAAAGAGAGCAGCTGGTACAGGTTTGTCAGGTGCTAAACCAACACAGCTTTACTTCTGTTTTAAACAGAGACGGTTCAGAAGGAGTTATCCTTTTCTTCAGCAATTGCCAAGAATGACTTGGAAACCAAGACTAAACAGATAGCACAGTGGATTGAAAAGAAATACCATGTGAAAGTTACCATCCGGCAAGCAAAGGATAGCACTACAGACATGGTAAGTGGACTCCTGAAAATTGGACCAATCAATTTCATGAAACGGGTGTACTTGGATTAACTTCCCCTGTTCAGTACTGCCAGGATTTTTTAGTGTATCATGTACTGGTCAAGTCTATGTCCCATGAAAGTAATGTTTGTTCAAACACTGCAGTCCCAGAAGAGCAGTCCCACAGGGAGAACTCACATACCGTGTTTTCCTAAGAATGCCGTTATAACGCTGGCTTTAACAGCAGAGTCTGAGAAGTTTCTACTCCTTTGCAGCAACACCCTCTTAACTGGGCTGGTGAATTTTTCCTATCTATACCTCTCGTGACTTTTATATATACCTCCTATGAATACCTCTCATGACTTTTCTAAACCTGCTTATGAATGAAGAACTAATGCTTAGGAAAAGACAAGCTGAGCTGCTCAAACCCAGAGCAGCAAATAGCTCATTTCAGCTAGTGAGAGAAGTTCCTTTTCCCTAGGTTTCCCACAGCAGAGACTCAGACATGGATTCTAAAACTTATTCTAAAATAAATAATTTATTTGCAAGGTACAGGGGGGAGCGGCTCCAGCTGGGCACCTCCTGAAGAGGGACCCTCAGCAGAAAAAATCCACACACAATTACACCCCCACAATACAAACTCCCACTCCCTGCATGTCACTCTGGGCCAGCTGCAAAATTAGAGTCTGGTTTCTCCCTCTTCTTCATTGAATCTCTTCATTTTCATCAGGTGGGATGTCAGTCAAAGTTCTGACGTTCAGTTGCTATTTTGCACCCACAGCTGGAGAAAATAGGTTCTTGGTAACAGCAAAAATGTTCTTCTGTTAGATGCCATTCTGTTCCTTATCTCCAGGGATGCAGCTCCCCTGTCTAGCTTGAAGACTATGTGGCTTGTTTTACTTAAGGAAGCAGAAAGTACAGAGGTTCACAGCTTACAAAAGTTATGCTAAGCAAACTTACTTATGCTAAGGAAATTCTATATAAGCAGTTTCTAAAAAAGTTCTATAAGAAGCAGTATACCAAATAATTCAATAAGCTATGGCAGTCTGTTCCCTAACATAGCTAAACCACAAGCAGGAGACAGTGTCATTACAGAACACCCTGAAATATTTTTCTATCTGTGTTTGTGCATTTAGTCCTGTTTTTCTCCTTCTTTTTAGTTCATGATTTTTGACCAGATTTTGGAGACTGTGGCTGAGAAAGCCACTTATCTTTCTAAGCCAAGAGTTGCTAGAGAAGGGGCGAGTACCTGTATTTTGAGACACATGTCTGACAAAGAGTTGAAAGCATACCAGAAGATTGCAGAACAGAAAAACAGTGAAGCAAAAAAAGATGAAAATGAAGATCTGAAGTCAAGTGAATTTCATCAGTGACCATCAGTGACTTTACAAAGAGGTGTAAAAAAATACGAATTTAAAAAAAATCCTACAAAAATAAAGTTATTGTTGAACTTTGCACTGGTCATTCCATGAAGAATGTTGTCTCAGTGAGCCTTTACTGCAGAGTCAGGATTTCAACAGTTGGTATTTCATTTTCCATGGGCTTATCCATTGTCTTGGTTTCTGTCACAACCGCATCCTTTCCTGGCTGTGTTTTAGGAGGAATGTAGCCGCTCAGACGAGAGGCTAAGCTCCTCTTAGGACGAGAACGCTTTGCCTGGCAGAAATAAGTCTAGAATTAGCACCTTAACATATCTATGGAGCAAAGACTCGGGGCGGGGCGGGCAGGGAGGAGGGTGGAGAAGAAATTAATGAATAGGCCAGAAATGCATTATCTAAAGGAGCTTTGGAAATTAAGTGTAGATAGCTGGCCTGTTTTCCTGCTTGAAGTCACATTCTAAAACATGTAATGTTTACCCTCCTCTGAAGTGATGGGCTATGGTTGAGATTTCAAGCGCATAACTTACTTTCAAGTTCAGCTTCCTTTTTTCAGGGTCATGTACAACTGTGTGCCTTGCTAGGCTCTGCTACAGTTACAAAGAGCAGGGGGGAAAAATAAAGTTAGGTTTATCGTTTCAGATTATGTGATCATATTAGGACAGTTTAAAAATAACAAAACAAAAAAAAGCATACCTTCATTGCAAACACTCTTCCACAGCCTGGATAATCACAAGAGAATGTTTTTTTCTCCTCGTGAAAAGAGAGGATATGGCTTTGAAGGTTAAATACAGTTGTGTAAGTTCTCCCACATCCTTCTCTCGGGCATCCATAGACTTCCCTCTCTACAGCGTGTGTTTTTTGATGCTGCTTGAGGTAATCTTTCCGTTTAAAAGTTTTGTAACACGTACTGCAAACTATCGGCTCTGAGTGAGAAACAGACAGGCAGAGTATAAATTAATAGCTCCTGACAGGAGCTTAGAATCAAACCCTAGTAGTCCTCTAGAACAATGCTAAAATCCACATGAAATGCAAGGAACTCAGAGACTTGAAGAGAATAATCTAGTATGAATTACCCAGATATTAAATCCTACATTGTACAATTTCTTGTTAACTGGATCACAAAGCAAATTTAGTATAGTGAGAAGCATTTTCATCAGTTTAAGGTCTAACCATAATAACAACCATTTTACCAATAAAGTGTTACTAAAAAAGTTTGTCTAGACACAATGACAAGATGATGAAATGAATTCAGCAAGGACTCTTCTTCAGATTAGCAGTTTGCTTCCTATTTGTATCAAAAGTTAAGTTCTGTTTACTAAAGCATTTGGACTTTACCTGTATGACTTTCTTTATTATGTTTCAGAAGCTCTGTCCAAGTTTTTGCAGTATATGAGCAGTTTTCCTTCTTGCATGCATAGCCTATTAGACACAACAGATGTTTACAATCACAAAATAACTGTAATAATATATTCCTGTATGAATATTTGTATAGCATATTAAAAAAATAAGATCGTGACCATACAGTAATATTCCAGAGTCTAAAGAGACTCTGCCTTTCTATAAAGTAGACAGAACGGTTTTTAAACAAACCACAGAAAGTCAAAACTACTTAAAGCTCATGACTGGAGAGGCTAAACAACAAAAAACACATACCTGTCTTCAGAAAGGAAGAGAATACAAATAGCAGCTTTTTAGATACTCTTCCTAGGCCCTTATTTGTTCTTTTGTGTGTGTGTGTGTGTGCGTTTTTCTAGCACTGGAAAGCAGGTTAGCTGTCAACAGTACTGAAAAAATGGACAGGAGTGTAGCAGGATTAGATCAAACATACATTATCACCTCCTGGCAATTCCACTTAAGTACCCTTCACATAGGTACATTAATAACTTTAAAAATGCAAGCCTACATGGTTTTGCCAAGGCTCCATAGGAAATTTGTGGCAGAACTGGCAACTGATCCTAACCTCTGGAGGTCTAAGCCTTAACCATTAGCCCATTCCCAGAAGATGGATTATTGACAAGGAAGCACATAAGGAGAAGAAATGGCTGAAGGAATCCTGAGCGCTTGTCAGACTGCTGCAAGTACATTGTAACTGGCCACTGCAACCCCTTGCAATTGTATCCCATTTGGCTGTTCAAAAGGGGTCTTCTGGTTTTGTCTGTCTGGATCACCAAGCCCAGAATACTTTCATGTCATACACCCCTGCATACTGTCTGTACCGTGAGAAGTCCTTTCTCCTTTGCTAAAATGTACCTGAAGCAAGACAAAAAACTGTGTTACCTTCATGTATCTTCTCGTGCCGCTTTAGTCGACTTGGAGTAGCAAAGTACTTTCCACATCCTTCATTACTACATCTAGGTATAAAGTACAGTGGTTTAATTTCTTTCACTGCATCCACATATTTTTTTGCTCTTTAAGTCAAGAACAATTAAAGTGGACAAAATAATCCAAGTTTCCCCTTGCCTAGAGATGTGTTCTTTCTCCCCCTCTTGTAAAAGTGAATTCCGTAATACGTTGCTAATAGAGGACTCTGATCCCCTCAAGAGTTAAAACTATAGTATCATTTATGCGCATACAGCAAGTTAAGCTTGAGGTAACAAATCAAACCTCACAACATCCCTACTCAGTAGGCTCTTGGATCATAAAAGAGAGAGAGACAGTGGAGGGTTTAAGTGGCTTGCACAGATCTACCTGTCAGAGCAGCAGCAGAGCACTGACAGCATTTTTGTGTCTGTCACCCAGCCACACTAGTGCACTTCAGTTAAGGGGAACACTCCTGTTAAGTGTGTTTCACCTGTAAGAAATACAAGACTAAACTTTGCTTTCATCAAATCTATACTGGTGTGTCACGTAAATAATGGAGCTGCAATGCACAGCTGCTCAGATTGGCGTCCAAGCCTCTCACCTTTTTAAACTACTACTCAGTGTTTGCTTTTTACTTGAAAACACAGCTGCATTTTTCATTGCTGTGCAAGCTCTTATGCTTGTATTTCAGACTGTGTATACTTAAAACTGTTTTTTTTGTTGATTATTTTTCATGTGAATCTGTAACAAATCATAAGACGTCTGGAATGCTGAAGTTACAGAACACCAAGGCTGTTGGTCAAAACAGACTACTGAGCAAAGGACTAGCACAAGAAATGTACTTGCAGCCATGACCACAAATTAATGCAGTTTTTTTAAAATGCCACATCAACAAAAAGGTTGAGAAAGGCATCTGTTTTCACCTGCAGTGTTTAAATGGAATTGTTATAGTTCATTATTAAAATTATCCACCTACTTGAAAGGAGGTTCATTGGTGTGGTGACACAGATGAACTTTTAGTTGTTGATGTTTCCTGAAAGACTTGTTACAGCCTTCAAAGTCGCACTATTTAGGAAATTAAGTTTTCATTAGAGGCCAAATACTGACACCCCAGTCCACATGTGTTTGCTGAAATCCCAATCACAATATTTGAACTCAAACAAATATGGCATAATAACAAGTTGAAGTATTTAATTAGATATGCAAAAAAGAGCTTGTTTAGTCTCCACTTTACAGTACCAAAGGTAATTACTCACCACATATTGCTTTTGCCGATTTTCATGCTTGCGCTTAATGTGCTTCTTTAAGTTTGCCTGTGTTACAAATCTCTGATTGCATCCATCAGCTGTGCACCTGCAAATGAACTGCGTTTTCTTATTATAACTCTCAAGCAGTTGTTTGTTTCCTAGGCAGATACACAAATCATTGGGCAAGAGGAATACACAAAGAGTAATCAGAACTCACAACCCAAATATAAAAATTTGCATTACAGACATGAAAAGCCAGAGGGTAAATTACAATCAAAAGCCACTGGAAAAAACATTGGAAGAGAATTTTAACAAAGCATGTAGGAATTCCTAGCTTCTAATCCGTGACATGCAGCCACTAAGGGCTTAGTAATAGGAGATAACTGCCCTTCTGCCTTTTAATTCTATATTCTAGGGAGAGATCTGTGCATTCCTTTACTCATCTGCTGCGGATCACAGCCAGACAGGAGGTTTTAGGCTGAGGAGGTTCCACATCTCACCCTGTGCACACCGTTAGGGGTACTCAGGGTGGCAAAGCTAGGCATGCATGCTCTGTACCCCCCTCACCCCCAAGTGCTAACTGCCCTTCAGTTCCATAAGGACAAGCATAACCCATTTCAAGAAGTAAAAAATTTGGCCTTACTTGACCGGCTTCTCCCCAGTGTGCGTGAGAAGGTGTCGGGCCCGGTGGAACTCTCTGATGAAACTCTTACCGCAGCCATCGTAACCGCAGACATAGGGCCTCTGACAGAGAGAGGGATGCTCACAGACCAGACCCGCCCTGGGGAGCTCGGCTGATCCCAGGGGCCGCCCGCGGCAGGACCCCCGGCGCCGGGACTTCAGACACGGCCCAGCCAGCGCCTCCGCGTTCTGGGTACCCCAAGATGAGCAGCGGGCTGCCCCAGCCCCGCGAGGGGCCGGCTCAGGCCGCCACCCCGGCACGGCGCCCCGCACCTCAGTCCCACAAAACCTCACGGCGGGGCCCGAGCGGGAACCCCGCGCCGCTGCTCCCGCGGCCCAGCAGCGGCCAACCCGGCTCACCTGGCCCGTGTGCCGGCAGAGGTGCACGTCCAGCCGCCAGGCCTTGTTGAACGTGGCGTCGCAGTCGGGGAAGGAGCAGATGAAGCGGTTGGTGGGAAGCGCGTTCCCGCCAGAGCCCTCCTGCGCGCTGCCGGCCGCCCGCTCCCCGGCCATGCGGGAGGACACGTGACCGCCTGCGAGCGGGAAATGTCCCCTCCCGCCTCCCGTCCCGCCGCCGCCGCTGGGGTGGGATCGGCGCATGCGCGGTGTGGCGGGGTTGGCGGGGCAGTGGGACGGGGGGAGATGTCACCGTCCCGTGTGCCCGCCAGTTGGCGAGGCCGCGGCTGCGGTTGCCCAGCGTGGCACGGCGGTCGTGATCCTGCCTGGCCCGCTGAGGGGCCGTGACGGGTGCGCTGGGCCGCCTCCTCCCCACCGGAGAGCTCTGTCCCGGTCCGTGGTGCCGCCTCCGTTGCCTGGCCGTTTGCAGCCCTGGCTGAGGTGTCTGTGAGGTGCAGGATGTCACCCTGTCACCCCGGCAGAAATGTGCCACTGAGGGGGAAAAAGGCATACTACATGATGGGAGATGCATATTTCCCTAACACAGTCCTTAAAACGACATGTTGGGGTTTTTTGGCAAGTGGTCCTGCCTGGTTCCCACCAAGAAGGCGGTCTGTCTCATGCTGTTCTGTACGTCAGAGACAAAGTTGTCACTTGACACCAGACTTGAAGTCCCAGGACACAGACCAGCTCAGGTTGTAAGGGACCTCGAAAGATCGTCTGATCCAACCTTTCATGGAAAAGGGAGCCTAGATGAGATTGCCTACTCTCCGTTCAGCTGCGTCTTGAAAAATGTCAATGCAGAGGAGAGGATAGAAAAGACTCTTCCTCTTAAGGATTTTCATCCAGTGGGATTGGTATAAACAGAAATGAAAGAAGATCAGAATGTGAAAAGCAATCAAGGGCCAGCCCCAGAGCGCTGGCTGCTTTCCTTGTTAGGATGATTGTGGATGAGAAGAGCAGGGGCTGGGAGAAGGGCCCTGGTGGTTGTTCACATGGAGAAGAATCACCCCAGCCAACTGCAAGTGCTTCCTGCGTCTAGTGTATTGCTGCTCTGATCTCCTCTGCTGTTTCCCCCAGCTCCAGCCCAAGTGCAAGGTCATATGGACCCCAACCCCCCAGCCCTCTTCCTCCTCTCAACACCAGCTTTATTATTTCCTTTATCAGAGCATAGGCTCTTCATCTTTTCCTAAATCAGAAGCTTGTCCCACAGCTAAGGCAGAGCAGATAAAGCATGTGTGAATTATGCAAACTGGATGCCAGAGGTGAACTGCAGTTAGGATAATGTTTCCTTGATCTCTCTGTTTACAGAATTATAGCTGGCTTGTAATGGTGCCAGTGTCCTCAGGAGCCCTTTCTAGGGATTTCTGGGAACCACAGAAACATGTTAGGAAGAGGGTGGAGTTAATCAGTTGGGCTTTCCTGCTGCTATATTCAGCCTCGCAAGCCGCTTCCAACAGATGTTTCTGCTTTTAGGCCACAAGGAACTTTATTGACTGGCTTTCCCTGTATTCAAGAAGCACAAAAAGCTATCAAAGACTTGTTTTCCATTGAGAGCCTTTTCTTCTCAGGTGATGTTTTTCTGTCTTGAGCATAGTGGATTTTAATTAATCTCTCAATAGACTAGTCCCCCAAGAGAAGACATAGCGGATGCCTACCTTACCTGATTATCTCTCCTGTCTGCGAGAGGGATGGGCTGGAAGCGATGGGGAAGTTGCACAGCAGAGCTGTGCAGAGCAGCGCCCAGAACCCTCCGCTCCCCATCAACCCTCCCATCAGCTATCTTGACCTGCCTGTTTTGAATAAAATCTCCTGCATGTCACACAAGCCAAATTAGAACCAAGTCCCAGGTGTTCCTTACACAGTCAGTTGATATCACTGCCTGGGTCCTTTGTCTCTACCTGTCTCCCATGGCTGGTATGAAAAGAAGGGAAAAACCCAACTGTGTGAGCTGGCTCCCCACAAGCTCTCTCTGAGTTGGATGAGGGAAAGGAGGGCTTGGGCACAGCCCCTACATGGACTGTGGGGTGTTGAGCAGCCCTCTTCTGGAAAACACCTCCTCCCTGCCCTAGTCCTGCCCCTGTCTTGCTGTGTTCACCCTGAAGGATTTACCTCTTCAAGCATTCAGCTCACCCAGTCCTTAGACAGGATCAGACAAGACCAGGTTAAAACAAAATGGCCCAAATCCTGCATTTCACCACCATCGTCCTCTGAAGTGAGCAAAGTTACTCCTCTGTCTCCTGGCACAACTCTGAGAAGGAGCTGCCTGCCCAAGGGATGTTGTTGGGGTTATCAGTCCTCCCTGACACACGACACAGCCAGTTTTCAGATGGGGCAGAACACCCACCATTATGTCTGCTCTGCAAATGGTGCCTTTTCTAATCAGTCGCAACTATTTGTGCTCTCAGCACCGGCCTCTCAAGGCATCGCATTACATGGGTCAGTAAGGACAGCAGTTATCTGACCAAAACTGCAGGTGCAAAATTATGCCTGCAGCTACCTGTGACCATAAAAACAAGGCACCCTGTGAAGGCGGGTTGCAACAGAAGCTGCCACACAGGAGCTGTAGGAGTCCTTCCTCTCCTGGCAAGGCCCTGCAGGGAACTTCTGTGGCACGTAGTCTCTTCACCTGGAAGAAGGAGAAACGCAATTTCACCTGTCCTCTCCTGTCAGTGGTGGCTCGAAGGGATGGTTATTGTAGTGAACCATAACATTACTATAATAATTGCTGTTTCATCAGACAGAATTATTAATCTGTCAGAAACGTGTTAGACAGCAACACTTGCCTCAAGTGCCTGTTAATAATGTAAATAAGTAGATTTGCTTGCTTTTCCACCATGGTCACTAGTGTCTTGTATTATTTGTGCAGCCGAAAGCTGTGATCCTGAAAATACCCCTGTGAGCAGTTGTTATTACAAGGGTTGTGTCCTCAGAGCACAGAGGCTACAGGTGTGAGTAAGAGATGCTGGACTACTTCTCCAGGGCCTGATTCAAATCCTTTTGAAATCAGTAGAGAGATGCTCCCAGTCGTTCATGGCTTTGGATTATATCCTCAGATAGTAACTTTTTCCAGGCAGGAATTTTGCTTTGAATGTCTCTCAAATACGCTTGAGAGTTCTGGCAGCTGATAAAATACTCAGCCATAAGCCAATACAGCCAGTGGAGCCCCTGACTATATTGTATTCTTTTTCAACATACTGTTTCTTTTCTGGGGAAAGCAACAGTCTGGTATAATTTCTTGTCCAGAGTCAGACCCACAGTAACTTTTTAGTTACTCAGAGACATCCAAAACCTGAAAATATGCGTTTCAGTGTAAGGGTTTGAGGCTGCAGACATCCACAGGGCTTCAACACATGCCCTCTGCCTGCAGCACAGCCAGGGTTTGCCCTCCCATCTGCCTCCCCTGCACTCCCCCTGTGATTGCTCATATACCAGCATCACCTTTTAACACCAACACTCACAGAGCTGCAGACTCTGCTCCAGCATGCAGGACTGTCTGCCTGCTCCAAAATCCCAGGAGAGTGTCCCCCCTGCCAGCATGGGCCAAATAATGGCATGACTTCCCTGCAAAGCCCCTGTTCCCCCTGTTCCCCCATCACCCCAGAACTTCCCACGGGCTGCCTCGCACAGGCTGTGGCAGTGAGCTCCCTGTGCTTGAAGAAGAGCATCTTCCAAAGGTAAACTTGTGTCTTGAAGCTGTAGCCCCCAAGAAGACACAGCACAGAAGCAGGTCCCATGGGGAGAGCATGGGACAGGATGACAGCCATGTCCCTTGGGCAGGGGCCAGGTGACCCCAGGGATGGCTGGTGGTGTACAAGGAGCCTGGAAAGCATCATCCCACCAATATGAGTCATCTCAGGGGTGGGCTGGTAACCAGCCCCTCTTTGCATCCCACCTGAAGAAGCGCAAAGAAGAGGCAGTTCCTGGATCTCCACCAGCCTGCACCTGAGTTAAATGTGCATCAGCCACCCAAATTTGAACCCTTTTTGATTCAGAACTGCGCAGAGGCTGGAGTGCAATGGCTGTTGGAGGAGTCTGAGATGAGGAAAACCCAGAACTCTCCAGGGATCTGTTTCATACAAATCTCAAACCATGCAGTTTCTCACAACTCTATTCATTTTACTCAGAGAAGTTAGCAAGAACATAATGAAAACCATCATCACAACCCAGGTACATTTTTCCAACTCCAGGAGATTCACCTTCCCAGCTGTGGCTGGTGTCCCTGCAAGCACACAGCAGCAGCGCTGCTGCTCATTTGAGGCCAGAAAAAGAAACCCATAAGCGTTTAGTGAAAGCAGATAGAGCCATCTAGTGACAAGAGAAACGCATTCTTCATTTCATGCCGTGAAATACCTTCACAAGTCCCCCAAAGCCTGTGTTGGCCACCAGGACAGGTGGGCCGGAAAGGCACAAAGCAGCTCCTCTCTCAGGGCTGCGCATGGCTGAGGCTTATGAGAGTGACATCGCCAGAGCTTCACATGGTCCTAAGCAAAGCTTTTGGGATCAGGAGTGGCAGTGCCAAGCAAAAAGGCTGCTTGGGTGGTTGACCAGGTTTGGGTTTGTGAAGGGCTGGTGGTGCCTCATGGGCCACACAGGGGGCCAGGTACAGGCAGAGGTGGACCCCAGCCACGTGGTGGGCAGATGGTGCTCTCATGTTTGTTTGGAAGATGGTTTCCCCAAGCTGTTTCTGAACTGCTTTAGCCATACAAGGAAAAATTCAGGATAGGGGAGATGCTTCTTATTAAAAAAATCACAATGCTTTGTTTCAAAATATGCATGAATTTTATTTTTAAAAAATAATTAAAGGATTCTAGAAATTGTGCCCTTTTTAAGTAAGGAAGTATTTGTGCACTGCATTCCCTCTGACCAACAATAAACTCTTCCATAATTTTATATCAGTAACATATTGAAAAATTTCATTTCCTGGCAAAGGAATGATTTTTTTTCTTTTCCCTTTTCCTTCTCTCTTTGTCTTGCACATTCAGCCTCTCCTCTGCAGAATTCACATGACTCAGCTCATTATCAGTCTGCTAATTACATTACTGCACTTCCCAGCAAATTAAGAACCAAAGCCTGCCATTTTACAGTAAACTCCCCAAAGAAAGCAATAATGAGGTTACTTGGCAGGTTTTTTTCCTTGGGTAATTTCCATACACTTCTAAGTTATTAAAGTGGGAGATAAGGTAGCCTCCATAGCTTTCATGTTAGCCTCCCCAAGCATCATCCAGGTCTCCTAGCACTTCTGGAAAGGAAGGGATTGTCCTACTGGAGGCCCAGAGGTGAGACCCATTTGCCCCAGGGTAGAGAGAGACCAAAGCCAGCTCTATCCCTACCTGTGCTGCAAGCAAAGTGGAGACACAGACCATTTGGGTGCCTTAGGTTGCATCCACACTGCTTAGGGATGGACCTTCAGGGCAAAATGGTTGTGTACCAACCACAGAACCCTCACACCTGGGTCTCCTTACCCCATGAGGTTTTCCCATGGCCAAAAGACAGGGTTGTCACCTTGTGCCAAGAGCAGAAACAACTTCAACACACCTGAAATGGTTGTGGGCTGCACAGTAGCTCATGGGAGCAGTGCTTTCATAGCACAAAGGTGGAGATATCTACAGGAATGTGGCATGAGGCTGGCTGAAGATACGGGGCTGGGACCACCACCTCAGGCCTGCAGCAAGCAGGCTGTTTGCTGCCAGTGTCACCCTGGTTCAGAGCAAGCAGAGACAGACAACCATACCAAGCTGAGCTGCCTGGGGAAAGGACTTGAACTGCAGTTTTGTGAAGAAGTTCCATCTGCAAAGTTTGGTTTTACTCAGAATGGAAACAAACCAAACACTGCACTACAAAACACTCCAAAGCAAAACAATCTGTTTAGGGTCAGCCTACGTGTTTGAATTAGCCTCTGACTTCTGTTTTTCTTTTGAAAATAAAGGCCAAAATTTTCCTTTAGTTGTTCCCACAGAAAGGTTCCCTTTCTATCAGATGGCATAGTTCTTTGGACATCTTCTACTAATGATTTGTTCATACCAGCAGTCCTAGCCAGGAACTCAGCACTAGCATCCTGGTTGTTTTGCACATTCCTAATTAAGCCAAGGTAAAATGAGTGGATGTGATGTAACTGCCAGAGTGAAGAGCATGGAAGGAGAACAAAGACAATACAGTCGTCAAAGGAACAAAATGCTTTTGTGTAGGTTTATAATTTAAAATAAGATTTCCCTGCAACTGTTACCTGATTATGGTTGATCTCTACCACACTTAGCTGTGTTCATTTTGTTATGCATTTTGCTTTCCAGATCCTCTGACCTCCTTTTGGCCATTTGTGGGTGAAAAAAATCACCCCCATTTTGTGCCTATTCATAAATCTGCATAGTAAAACCTGGGGTAAGAGGCTGTGCTACATGCTCGTCCAGCACTTGGCATAGTAGGTTTCCAGCCTTTTACTGGGCTGTTATAGATACAGTGCAAGTGCCTTAATGGTGCACAACCCTCCCTTACCCTTTCATCTGAAGGTGTTACTCCAGTTACAGTTAATCGAGTATGAATCTGGAAGCGAAAAGTTACTTCACTCAAGTCGCTTTCATCACTTTAGAATCGGGCCCAAAGCCTGTAGCTGGCTCACAGTGCTGGCTGTGATACATGGCCAGGATTAACCCTTAGTTTAGAGGCCTAATTCTGAATGCATTTAAACAGAAAGCTCTCTGTGAAGAAATAGTCCACTAGACCCTCCAAGTGCTGGAATCTGGACAGATATACACTGTGCTTCCTGCAAAGGACTCCAAGCAAAACAGCTGTTTAATTTGAAAAGTTTCCATTTCTCCAGCATAGTAAAGAGAAAAAAGTGAAGCCCTTCCTCAACTCTGCATCAAGCAGACAAAACCAAATGTTTTCCACAATTCTATCTCGTATCTATTAATAAGTCCATGACTACAACCAACTTGGATGATAAATAATCAACCAGATGTAGTCATTGCACTCTCTGTCTCTCTCCTCTCTGCTCCATCTTCCCTGCCTCCTGAAAGCTGTTGCTCTGCCTCACAGGGAGCAGCTGCCATCCCTCTGATGGGTGTTATGCTAGCCTTCTTAAATACACCGTCTGCCTCAGATGATGCTGCTCTTCTCTGCTGTAACAGATTTGGGGGAGTGCAGGGCTGAGTCATTCAACTCAGGCTCTTAGGAGAGGTCTTCTTTCCTCATCTAGAGAACTAACTCTCTTTATAGCTTTTAATTACAATTAGCACATCTGGACCACATCCTTTCTCTCTTGCATCTCTCCTTTTGGCCATGTTGTCCCTCAGTCCTGCCTACTGTCTTTGTGTGTGCCATCCAAAAACACACATCTCTGTACCACTTGGGTGCCCATCAGAATGGAACAATGCTCTCCACAGCTCCAACATCGAGTGTCAAACACCATTCGAGCTGTACCCTGCCCAGGAGTGGCAGGGAGGGATGGCATCTGCACAGGGATGTGAGTGTGGGGAGCTGCAATCAGCCTGGGGATGGTTTGCAGGCAGAAGGAAAGATTGCATCAAGTAGCTAATAATATTCGGGGAGGTCAGTTGAATCATTAAGCATTCATTTAGAGGCACATTTACGTATTTGCCGTATGCTGAAAGCACCATGTTGCTGTTCGTGTGCACAGAGATGCGTTGTGACTGTTTGCAATCGTCCTTGTAAAATTGCCTGTCAGCCGAGTTCATTTATTTGTTTTCTGTATTTTGGTTCGTTGGCTGGCCAGCAGCTTGCAGCTCTACCTCACACTTCAAACAGCCCCACTGAATAGATGCCCGGTCCCAAATTCGAGACGAAAGAGAAAGGTTTGGAGCCCAGTGCAAACTCCTTTATTCAAAAAATCTCTTAGCAGTCTCATCTGTTTTCAAGGAAGAAAATTAGGATTAATTGACACCTGGGGTCTGACTTGCTGATCATCCCACCATGCCCAGCAAAGCCGTACCAGTACGAGCAATTTAAGCAGAAGAGGCTCACTAGGCTCTAACAATGGACTCTCAATGTATACCCCTCCCCCCTGCAACTTCTGAAGCTTGTAGGTGGTTTCACTGAAGTTTTATGACAACAACTAGGGAAAACAACTTTGGGAACTAACATTGCCCAGCAAGACACAGCCTGCAGCATGTTTTTTATGGCCAAGAACTCACAGCATTCCTGGCTTCATTTCCTCACTGCTCGCAGCAGTCCCTTTTTATGGCAGGGCTGTGCCCCCCGGCATGCAGGACAGCATCGTGGGCTCAGACGTGGTGAAACAAATGGCTTGGACAGCAGAGAGATTAAATTTGAAAACCTACATGTATTAAAACAAGGATAAGCTGGGCTAGGTAACAACTGCTAGCTTGCTTTTACAGCCAGCATTGTTGAGGCACATCCCCATTGCCTGTGCAAGCCACCAGTGACTTTGAGTGAGTGGTGGGAAGGGCTCCACCAGTGTGAGGCTGGGACTGTGGACAAACACAAAGAAACACCATGGTCTCATGGTGCCCAGTGCTTGAGCTAACATGCTCTGGACCAGCTTGCTTTTCTCCGCCCAGTGCAGCCCTGTGTGCTCCTCTCCTTGGGACCATTGCAAAAGTTACAATCTGCAGATGCGTGAGAAGCTGCTGCCACTGTTGTCACTAATGTTTGGTTTCCTGGGCTGATAGCCAGGGGTTTTTCCATATCAGTTTTTCCATACTTTAAAATCTAACATTTCTGCTCACATCAAAAGGAAGGAAATATATAAATACATTCTCAAAGAAAGGGATTCATTCCTAAAAAGTCAGTGAGATTGGTACTGGACTTAATGGCAGAATCTGGCCTGCAAAGCATGCAATTAGAGTGGTTGGTAATGAAAATGCAGCATTTTGGAGGATAAGACAATGCCCTATGGTCCTGGAAATAATGCAAGACCCTCAGAAACCAGAAACACGCATCAGAGCTTATTTTCTCCCAAGGTGGTTGAACATTAACTAAGCGTACATTAGCAGCAGCGCTGAGTCGCTGGCAGGAGGGGTCTGACGCTCGCTGCGCCTTCTCCTTCTTCCAGGCTTCACCAGTGTCTCACTTCAGCTTGGCATTGTAGGTGGGCTGCAAACCTCTGCTCTTGCCCACACTGCTGGGGATGGTTAGGTAGATCCCAGGCCAGCAGGGTTACCCACTCTCCATGTCAGAAGAAATCTGGATGAAGCACACCTGAGCTCTCCTGAGAGAGGAGGTTGCTGTGGCTAAGCCTGGCTTACCCTGAGCAGGGATTTCTGTGAGTTGTAACATTTCTTTTACTCCAGCCTTTACTAAACTTGGCTTTTCCCCTGTCATCTTAGCCCAGGTTTTTCTAGCAAGTGAGGTTCAGCTTTTTCAGACATGCTGTCTATCCCATGAGATTTTTACCTTGCTCATTCACAGGCAAAGAAAGTACCATTTGTTGTATGAGCAGCAGCTTGTAGTTTCATTATTAATTATTTACCAGAGAAGGAAAACTTCCCCATCTGGGAACATTTTATTTTCTTTGTGGAAAGGAGATGATAGGGTAATGAATGGCCACTCATAACACGAGAATGCCCAAATGATGCTGGTATTCCTGATAGCTAGACAAAAATGCGACCATTGATACAAAATCATTAGAAGTCTCTTGTCTGCACATGGAACCCCATCACAACCCTTTTTGTGCTGTTTCCATGCAGAACTGCACCCTGCAGGAAGACAGCCTGGCAGATACAGCCACCCTGATGGCACTGCCCAAGTGATGGCAGTTCAGATCTTCATTATAACAAACTTGGCTCAGTCTGGACATTTGAAAATTATCCATCCACTCCCAACCTGAGCCTGCCCTGCCTGGGTTTTAAGTTCATAGATCACTTGGTAAAAGAAACCCTCCTTAGCTCTGTTGTACTGCAAAACCACAGGCCAGCTGGAAGTATTTGTGTTTGAGCACAAAGGAAGGTACACAAGCTCCTTGGTGACCTCGTGTTACCCATCTTTCACATTTCTTCTGTGTGTGTCAAGACAGCAGGACTTTGTCCTCTGTCAGTGTTAGTTTTGATCCCTTGGATGACAGTGGGAGGATGATGGGTGCAGCTGGGACGAGCTGCATTTCTCTGCAGGCATCTTTGTGCACAGCCGCTTCTTGCAGAACATTTTTGGCATAAGAACTCTTGGGAAGTGGCTTCACTTCTGTCACAGGAGCGTGGAGGGACCACAGTCTGTGGCTTCAGCCAGATCTTCCAGTGCTGTAAATAGTCACAAGCTCATTTCACCACCTGAGATACGTTTCCTTCTGTCTACTCACCTTAAACCTCTTGTCACACTGCTGGAGCTCACATCAGAGAGTGAAACCAGCCAGCCCCAGGCAGAAGCATCATGTAGCCAAGTATCCTCTGGCTGCTGTTAGGATAACACAGCAATATGCCGTCTTCCTTCTCTCGCCTGTAATTATGCTTTCGTCACTGATCATCTGTTCTCTTCAGACCTATAATCCAGCAACCTTTCCGGTCCTGTCACCTACAAGTACTTATTTGTTTGCACAATTAGGAAGACATAAATGTCTTTTTCTGCCCTTTTGCGGAGACGCAAACTGCAGGCAATTTAGCTCTCACTGATAATGTGCTTTGCTTGGAAAAAAATCCATAGGTGCTTTAAGTGTTAACCATATGGGAATGACAGTAAACATGCTCTGAAAGCCTCAGGAAATGTTAAATGAAGACAGAGCTGCAGCGGGGCTGGCAGAGAGGCAGCCATGACTGAATGCAGGCAGAGATCTCCCTTCACGTTGTACATATAGCAAAGTCCATCCCTGACATATTTAACAAGATATAAAGTTGTAGCATCCCGTATGGTCACTAAATTGTCTTCTGTAAGCAACTATGCGTATTTGACTTCAGCACCTTTCTAGTAGTGTGGAAAGCATTTGTAAGGAACCATAAAAAGTCATTACATATGCAGAACAATTGAACCTCCTCAGCATCTGTGGTAGGAAACACATCTGTCTTCTGTCCCTTTCTTTCCTAAATGTCTCCCTGAATCAGCTTTTATGGGAGGGTCGTAAATATCCCTTTCTATTTGAATCCAGGAGTTAACAATACCCCCTGTGACCATAAACACAAGATGTTTCATTGAGGAAAGAGGTGCACTCAAGTAAGCAGAGATCTTTGTGACAGTTGCTGCCAGTATGGTCCCCATGCACCGCTAATCACATTAGTGGGAGAGCACGGAGGTGGCCGGCAGACAGCAAAAGAAAGAGGGAGAGAAAAGCAAGACTAATCTTGTTAAAAGGGAAGCAAAGATAGACGCTACTTTTACACAGAAGCTTATAACGTCCCCATTTTCCCAGGGCTGGAATCACCTGGATGCTCTCTGAGCAGCGCAGCCGCTGCTGTCGTGGAAGCAAACATCCCCACATCTCACTTGTGTTTACTGAGGGCTGGTTTTTCTTATGTCTCTTTGCCATTAATGTTCTCCTGGTTTCTGCACAGGCAACCTCGAATCCTTCCTGAAGCAGAGGTTTACTTGCCCCCATATGACTTTAAAAGCAGAAGGACTGTTTTCAATCCCCTGCATGTGATACATTTCCAACAGAGGAAGACTCACAAGTTTTAACAGATTAAATAAGTGCCTGTTCTAACCAGATGGGGAGAGGATCGGCCACTTGTTGACTTGTTGTTTCATCAGGCTCTTAAATACAAAATGCAAACCCCAAATCCTCCTGCCATTAAACGAATGATTTCAGCATGGATTGGTGGTGGCTAAATGAGCTGGGAAGTGGCCATTGTCAGTGTCTCCAGGCACTTGTGCTCACCTTGCCATCAGGGCTGGGGCTTTCTGGGAGGGGTGGCAGCGCTGGGCAGGAGGGGAGTCCCTGGGGAGCGGGGAGATTGGCTGCAGTAGAGGCTGTGAAGTAAAAAGTCTAGGAAAGCTTGCAACGACATTTGGGAAAGGCCACTGGGCTGAGGACATCACCCTGGAGAGCAGACCCTGTGCAAGGCGGAGTCCCTTGTGATGAAGAGTAGCCCGGGTAGACCCAACGTGCCTGAGCACGGGAGAGCAGAGCTGCTTGAGAGCAGGCTAACCAAGAGGAGAACCTGAAATTCATGTCTTGCTCTCCAAAGCAATGGATGTTTTGTTTGATTGATGAGACCAGGAACTTCCAGACCTGCTGCTCTGCTTCTCTTACTGCTCCCTTTTCTCCCTGCAGCAACAACCCTGCACCTGAAACCAGGTGGCATCAGGGGTAACTTCCCTGGCCCCTGCAGGCTCTCCCACCTCAAATGATGCTGGTCTTGACCATTTAGTTACAGTGGCTGTTGGGGGAGAGCCTGGGACCCACCTGGGACAGGGATCTGGGAGCTGGGAGGGGAAGGAAAGGCATCTAAGGGCATAAAGGGAAGGGGGCTACAGACTGGGGAACAGGGCAAAGCAGGGTCTGGAAGGAGGAGGATGAAAATGCAGAAGCAGCTGAAAGGAGACCCTGTTTTCTCACTGATGATGCCTCTTATGAGAAGAAAGCAGATGAGGGAATGAGGAACTTGGGTATTGCAGAAAGTCAGCATCGATATCCGTGCAAGCCCATTGCAGGCTGCAGGGGACATTCCGGGTGCGCGTCCCCACACGCATGCTTAATTTCAACTTCAAAGGCAGCAGGCAGCCCAAGTGTAGCCTCGCTTACCTCTTCTGTAGGTGTGCAGTCTGTATTACTATTATTATTATTATTACCATTATTACTAGTTATAGAAGTAGTACTGCTATTAATATTATTACTATTATTATTATTTCCTGATTTTCCCAGGATTCTGGACCTTTGTCTTGTACAGGCAAAAAATTCATCTGTGGTTTCTTTTAGAGGCAGAAAACACTTTGCTTTTTCTCTTGAGGGTGTCTGTGTGGCCCTCAGTTACAATTTGTTCATATCCTTGGCTAAGCCAACATATTGATCCTTCCCCTGCGCTCTGACCCCTCCATGCCTTCTCTGTTTACAGAGTTATCTTTAACATTCCTGCCTCCTCACTGCTGCCCAGGGGCAGCAAACAGTTCAGATAAAATTGATCCGGCGGATACAAGGAGAGACATCATGAAGAAACCCGAGGCACAAGGCCCTTTGCTGTCTCTCTGCCGTCACGTAGCCCGGCTGAAGGTTGGTTTGACATTAACTGGCTCCTGAGATGGGTTTGCGTAAGGAGTGGTGCTGAGCGGCTCTGAGCATCACTCACTAACTGCAAACTGAGGTGTTTTTACAATTATTGTCATCGCTGCTTTTGTGCAATAAATTGGACAATCCCTAATTCCACCTTTCTCCTTAGACACGCTGACAGAGTTTGCAGGCCAGACAAATGATGGAGACCACCCAGCCTGACCTGTGTGGTACAGCCCAAAGCCTCTCAGTTTCATCTTCAGTCCCATGGATTTGCACAAGTGCATGAGTGTCTAAGAGCAGACAAGGAGTCTTCTCAGTGTTTGTCAAGACCCCTGTCAGGGCTGCCTCCAGCTTTGCAAGGACTACTCAGAATAAATGACCTCTTCCTGGGGACATGCTTTATCCTCTCATTTTTTTAACTGTAGATAAGATACACAAATATTATATTAAAGTAACTACTTGTCAGCCCAGTCTCTGTTCCTTGTTCCCCAGTTCTCAGACCATGTTCAGAGGATTAGGGAACCACACAAATCATACTAGAAACCCTCCACTTCTTCAGGGAAATGACTTCAATTGGGCTACAATGTCAGGCTCATACGCAGGTGCCCTGAGTGGCCTCCTGAAATGTCATTTTTTCTTACGCAGAGTGGCCTAAACTCAACCAGAAGGGTGAAATGGTGGTGCCTGGCTCCCCTCTGCAAAGGAAGGAGAACATTTAACCCTCAGGCATCATTGTGCTGAACATGGTGATGCCCAGTTTCTGGCATGACTCCTTAACCTACCCTTCCCCAAGGTCTGTGGGATCATAACTCCAACTGTGCTGTGCTCAGAGGAGGCAGTGGCGAGCATGGGAGGGGGAAGGACCCACAGTGCACACCACAGATTGTGGACAACAGACTCAGTCCAGTTACAAACAGCTGAACCTGCCAGAACAGTATAAACTGATTGGCAAACACTAAGTACCAGAAAACAAAAGCGAACCAACAGCCAAATGTCATGTCTCAGCCACTCTAGGTGACAGTAGCTTCGAGCGTCATTAAGCAAGGGCTCTATTCCCAGCAGCTGTGGACAGCTATGATGTTTACTCTCCAGGTCTGACTCGGCACAGACACTCAGCATGCAGCTGCCATAGGTCGGCTGGCAGGGCTGGGGGTGAAGCTGCTGGCTATAGCAAGTCTGCTGGGGTGACTCAGGGGTGTTTGCTTGCTGGTTGCTCCGTGCAAGCTCACCTGACTGACTTTCTCTTCTGAAAAGAATTAAATTCATCTAAAGAGGTTGGATGTATAGGAGTCTTTCATTCACCCTGGTGCTATGTGGTTTATGTATGTTTATATATATCTCTTTTTATGTACAGTAATGACTATATTTTCTGTAGTGATCTATATCAGCGGAAACCAGTTTTCTAAGGTGTTGCCCTGGGTGGTAAAGTCTGAGAAAGGCGGTTGTGACTTCTCCCTAGAAAAGGCCAGAGCAGCCTAAAAACTGGCTTGGTGGGGCCAAGTTGACTTGATGTACCCACGGCAACCTCCAGCTTTTGAGTATTTCTGGAGCCCTGATAATGAAACGTACAGGAGTGCTGTTACTGGGGGGAGTGGGGAGCAGTCAGGGTGATGGTTTGGCTGATATGGGGTCCCATCCAGATCAACGTGAATGGGTATATATGTAGTTGGGTATTATTTGATCAACATACCAAACTAAAGTACATCAGCTCCAAAGCTTTATGGTGTCTAATAAAGTGATGTCCCTGAGCGTACATCACTTAGAAGATTTTGCTTGTGAGCATGTCAAATGCAGCCTGAAACAGGCTGCCACTTCTGGCCCGAGCAGCTGATGCTCATGCAGTCACAAGGACAGGGAAGAGACAGGCAATTCTGCAATACAATTAAATAAAATACTAATTAAAAAAAAATAATAAAAAAATAAAAAGAGAGAGAGAAAACAAATGACCAACACAGGCACTGGGTTGCCTGAGGGAACAGGACCTGTATTGGTGTTCCCTATGTCAGCCACTTTCTCCAGCCTGCAATCAACACTTCTCTCCCCAGTTTATGCTTTTCTAGCACTTCTGGGATTTCTGCTTATTTGGTGTTTCTGGTTGTATCTGTATAGACACCTCCATCAAAATAGCAATTTCTTCCTTGTATTTGCAATCAGAGCAAATAAAAATCCTCTGTTTACACAGCTTGGTTCCTGAGAAGCTTCTCAGTTTCTGTGTTTTCAGACTTTGCTCCTATTCTTCAGCTCTCTTACTTTTAAACAGAAGCTTAACTGCATCTACCATTTATTGTAAGGAGAAAGCAGCTGCCACATGGGCCAGCTTCAACAAGTCTCCATTTTATCTTGCCTTACTGGACAGATCTATATACTCCAAGTGCCCCATTCCTTTCTGAAACACTGCTGGCCTTTTTGACTTCAATGGCTCTGCAAGGTTTGGGGCTAAAAGGAAAACGAATTGAGGAGGGCTGAGTGCATCTTTGAGGTAACAGTATTTACCCCTCTGCTGCTGTAACCTTTCCTGGGGTAATGATGTGTCTGCCTGGTCTGCTCTATGACTAGAGAAGGTGGCCTGCAGTGTGCTGGATTCAGTAAGAGCTCTCCTGGGCTCTGCTCCAGTCTCCAAAAGTCTGATGTTGTAGGAGTCTGCTGAACTTACTGCTAAGTCATCTCAGTTGCTGAATTCCAAGAAAGAGCTTTGTGTTTAGAGCTCTTATGGCCAAGACGGGTGAGAGCTCAGGCAGTTTGGCTGGGCCAAAGGGGCTGATGGGCTGAACACCCCGAAAGAGCAGTGATGCTGTGCTGTATCCCAACACAGAGAAATCAGTGGGAGAGGACAGGGTACAGTGAAGGTCTTTAACCTCCAGGCCCATGAGATCAATTGCCTTGCAATATAAAGGCTTCACTCTATTGCTGCAACCCAGGAAACTTTGGGGAACTAACTTCCAGGGCTGTGGGACAGGACCAGGATTTCTCCAGAGCCTCAGCTTGCAGCCAGGCAGTGCGTGCGCAGGAGGAACAGGGCAAAGCACAAACCTGTTGGCTGTATTCTGTTCAGCTGGGAGCCTCAGCAAGCACGAGAAACCAGAGTTCACATAACTCACCCCTGAAGTCTTCAAATGCGGTGGATCTGTATTATCCCTGTGGATTCAATTCACTTGCTGCGTTACCCCAGAGTGATGCTGGTGTTACTCAGCAAAAGCAATACTGCAGTGAATTGGGCAGGCTGTGGTTATTTTCTTCTTTGCATGATGCATGAAGAGCTGCTTTTGGAGTTGCTACAAAATTGTATTTGAGAGGAAGAAAAAGGAGGGAATCAATACATTTCAAGAGACTGTTCCACACTAAATAATATGGCACTTCCCTAATTGTCTGTGGCACTTTAGCTGGTGAATGGTTTAGACTGTGATCTTCCCACAGTCTTACAGTATTAGAAAATCTAAAGTTTAATTCATGATGTTTGGTTCATTGCTCTTTTTGAGCTGATATTTACCAATGTTTATTAGTTGTCTGAAAGCAAATTGCATAAAAGACATGTTAGCTTTCATACCCTCAAGTGTCTTGGGCAAGTGACATTTCTTTTATGATCCCTCAATGGAACAAGCATCTGACACAGTGACCAGGGACAAAGCCATCACATTTCAGAGGCAAAGCTTATCATGGACCCAGCTCCTTGGGCTGCCATGTGCCTTCACTTCCCAGAGGAGCTGTTTGATGCTCTGTGAAAGACACTTAAACCATGCCAGAAGGTCCCATTTCTGAAGTATCTAGAGTTAAGAGCCTAATTTCAAACATAAGTGTAGGACATCCAGGCAGGGAGGGAAGTAACGACATGTGTCAGTGGCTGACCCCTGCAATGTGGCCTCCTCAGCCCTGCTTGCAAGCTCATGGCCTGGTTGAAGCAGCTCTGCTTGTGTCACCAGATGTGTCACTCCCCTGCTATGCAGGGCATATGGGGCTGGAGGACAGACAGATTGCCATGTGCCTGGGAACAGGTACACAGACACTGATAAACACCTAGTGTATAATCTGAGCTGGATTTTTAGATGGTACAGGGAGGCACTGTGTTTTATTCCAGAGTGTCTAATGGATCTCCCTGGAGGTAAATCAATGCCATCAATATGGGAGCACTGGTCTGTTTTCCCAATGCCTCTCAGCACTGATTAGTCACTGTCCAGATGGCAATACCCAGTGCCTACATTTCTTAAGCTCTCATATACAAGAGAGAAAGCAGGCTCTTCCCAGCTGTAAACAGCACATCTAGATCTGCTTGATAGCAACCGTACACAAATGGCCTGGAGTTCCATCTCCTAGATCCTACTCTTATGAAGTGTCTTCCTAGACTGTCTTCAGAGGATCACCCAAGCACAAAATCTGGAACAAATCTAGGCACATCAACTGCAGTTCTTCACCTACTAAAAACCCAGGAAAGCTTTTCCCACTTTCAGAAGGCTACATAATAAAAATGTAGCCACATTTGTTCACTGCTACAGATCAATGGATGAGTTTACGTGTTGCTCTTGTGATGTTTCTGAAACATCCTTTGATAGCCATTATCTTTAAATGACTTTACTTGTACAAAAGCAAGGAAACAATGAAAAATAGTAATATTCCTGATATTTCCTGTCTTTACACTTATCTGATAAAAGTTATCTGGCATTTCTGTAGTCATCAAAGTTCTTTACTGGGCTGAAATTTTTCTGTGTTAACATTCACAATCCAGAACTGCCAAACTTTCCTTTATTAGAAAAGCATCAATATTTATTTTTCAAAAGTCTTTATTTAAAAAAAAAAATGAGTGAGAAAGATTCCTTTATAAAGCTGGGTCCTATTCCTTTTTCAACTGAAAGCTTGTGGTACATGTTTTAAATTTTTTTCAGTTATGCTGTAAGTGAACATCAATTTTGTACAGTTTCCATATATTTTGAACACTGTCTACATCCTTGTGGAAAACAAGCTTAAAACTTGGCCATTTACTATTGTGAAGGATTTCTTGCGTGAAGACCTTATCGTCCTTTGCTTTTATGCTTGTGGTTTTTAATATCAAATTATCATCAATGATATTTATGTGTCGTTTAACCGGCTGCTGTTCAGACACATAATAAGAGATGTGCTCTGCCCATGTGTGTTAGATAACCAATATTACTCAGTAAATATAATTCTCCTAAAGACTATGCAAACAGTTCATGTTACACATTGCACTTTCCTGGTTCTTCATTCTCCTTTTCTGGTTTCATTGGCTCATTTTAACACATTTCTAAGCTAATGTGACTGTCTACATGTTCCCCCAGCTTTCTTCACCATTGACTATTGTGATGAGCTGTGTTGTTGCATCAAAGCAAATCCCAGTCTGATAAGAAGCAATAACATGGTAAGCAGTTTTTGTGCCTCTTTCATAGATTGCTCGATTCAGCTGATATAGCCTTAAATTATGTTGGCTCTGTTTCCCTGGCATGGTCATTTGGTTATAGTATCTCTCCGGTGCTCTATCAGCTTCACGGGGCTGCATAGTCAGAAGGTAGTGATAATAAAGACAGATAGTGATCTCTCTTAATGACAAACTCAAATTTCCTTGAAAGGCACCAACATGTGTCGAATATAAGAAAATAGTGGACTGTTGTGTCTATTACACAGAAGTATATCAACTGGAAATTCACCAAGTCAGAGCTTTCCAGCTGAGATAACCTTTCAGTAGAGCAGGAGTTGCCACATGACCTTTATGCAATCTCACTGTGCTGCTTCTAAAACATCCTTTCTTGACAGATTTAGGTATGTGAACCAGAGTAAGTCCTTGCTAAAATTCTCCAGCCCTGAGGGGGTCCCAGGTAAGTTTGAGCTAAAAGCTGCAAGCCTCTACATGTAATCAACCATCACTGAGAGCCAGCTGGGTCACCTGCAGATGTTAGCTGTGGTGGTAGACACTTGCCCAAAGGGAACTGGATTAAAGTTACTCGGCTTTCATCAGATAGCAAAAAATATCCCTCTCTATTGAGACCAGTTACTTTGAACTGCGAGTGTCCAGTGAGAAATGGCTCTGAATTCCAGCTCCAGCTCCATCCAACCTACATAACTCAGCCACTCCATTTAATAGGGACAAAGTCGACATCATTTCTTCCTGGCGTGGGATGATTAGTGCAGAAAAAAGCCTTTATCATTCTGCCCTCAGCATTCATACTCTTGAGCTCAGCCAGACTTGACACAGCATCACAGACCACAGCTCTTACCTTAGAACTGCCAGCATCCAGGTTTGTAATAAACAATACATCCTCATCTCTCAATGGGTCATGGTCAGAGGAGGTCTCTGAGATAACCTTGGCCATTTAAAAACAATCTGGATTAATGCTCTTGGACCTGGACATGACTGTGGAGTTATCTGAGGGCATGAAACACTAATGTAACAGCTTTGCTCCTGACTGCTATCAAGGAGATGGGGATGTGTCCCCTGACTAGGCTAAGCCAGGAACAATAGCTCAAGCCATTGGAGATGAAGTAAAATAGCATTACTGCTGTGTCTTTTAGTGTGTGGTTGATATATTACATTCTTTACTCACACAAAGTCTGCTTAAGTGACTGCAGATAGTATCAAGGCGGTTCACAGGGTGGGGTTGCTGCAGGCACTTTCCAGTAAGAGAACTATGTCTTGCCTTCATTCCCTCTGAAGTTTAAAGGCAGCTACAGCCAGCCCTCTCCAGCTAAAAGGCAGAGATCTCCTGTGACAGGAAACTCAGAGCAAGGAAAATAACATGTTCTGGTAAGATTCACTGGATATTGACTCTACGAGATGACAGACCTCCCACATCTGCCTGAAAGCTGGACCTGCCCTTGAAGATCTCCCCTGAGGACTCATGTGCCAGGGCATCTGCTTTTGCTCTCTGAGGAACATGGGCTCAGCTGAATTAGTTGCAACAGGCATGACACCATGGATGATGTAATAAACTGCATTCTTATTTTAGGCGACAACCTCATTTTGATGAAGATTTAAGTTTTAAAGTACATTTCAAAGAAACATTGTGAGCCAGCCTGTGCATCTGGGAGCTCTGACTGGAATCAGAAGAGCACAGATATGTATGTTTGTAGATTTACCCACCCCTGAGAGAAGCAGCAGCAGTAAGTGTGGACCTCCTCAGGACTAGGAAGATGAGAGCCAGATACCCAGCTGTGGCCAGCTGGGCTCGGCTGGATACAGCCAGTAGCTTCACTTGATCTCACTGAATGAGGAATAAGTCTCACGTCAGTACTGTCAAACCAGGGCCCTTCATGAGCAGCAAACTGTGATAGGGCCTTCAAATAATGTGTTGTGCTGCTCACTAGGCCAGTCCCAGCACACACACTTCAGGCACCTGGAGCCCTCAGTCCCCAGTGAAACTGTGCTTTAGTGAAACTGTGCAATGGGACTGTGTTAGTCTTGTGTCAGTCAGTGTCTTACCTCCTCGCTCAGGCGGTTTCATTCACCTCTCTCAGTCATCAGACACAACGATTTGTGAGGAATGACAGTCTTCAGATTAAGACATGGAGTGGGGACTTCAGAGGTGAAAGTGGGGTCACTGACTCTACACCAGATTCTCTCTGACACTTTGGGTAGGTAGGTCCTTTACATTTGCCGCTTACGATTGTGTGTGAATACGTGAGAATGGTGGGTGAGCCAGACCACCTACTCCAGAGCTGCAAGACTCCCTGCAATCAGTGTAGGGACAAAGATGTAATGGCATCTTTAATAAGTGTGAAGAAACCTTAATTTCTTGTAATGGATGGTGATCAGTGCTCTGATTAACACCTCTGAGAGACACCTGTTCTGCCAGCTTGTAAGAAAGAGGTTCCAACAGATGCTCTGAGTTTCAGTTTAACATGATGCCCACAGTAGATGACATGAAGCCCTGATTGGTATCCCATCTTTGTCTACCTCAAAACTGAAATAATCTGTGGCACAATAGAGAGATGGATTGAGAAATGGATAAAACCAGTGGTTGGACACTTTGCTTGTTGGCAAGCTTGGTGTAGCTCTTTGTACAGGTGGCTAGAACAGCAGCTCTTGAACCTGGGGTTGAAGGGAGGAGAAGGCCTTCTTTAGGGGCCCAGCATGTATCTCAGATGGTGAAAGATGGAGGTGAGAAGCTCCTGGTAGTTGCCTTTGCCCTCTTCACTTTTCTTTATCTTCTTCCACACACACATATATTCATGAAATTCTTTTATCTTCAGGAGCTGTATGAAGAAGACAATGCTTGTCCAGAGCCAGTGCCACCCTTTGGTGACTCATTCCTTCTCTTGCCATTGGATCCAAGTGATCTATAAGTTCCTCAAAGGTTGAATCTCAGGCTGAAGTCCTGGCAAACACGGGTGAGACTGGAGAGCCAGTTTTTGAGCCAGGAGTGTAGGCTCCTGTATACACAGCAAGAAGTGTGGGAGCAATGATGATCCCAGCACCCACCCAATGTCAGCATTTCCATACCTCCCATGGTGACACCAACAGCTCCACTTGAAGGATCCATGCTCAAGGTGCTTTCTTCTGGAGACCAGAGCTCTGACTCCCCCAGAGCCTGGGCTCCATCTTACAGCTCTACAACAGATGTCCACAAGACCTGGAAGCCACCAAGTCCCCAGCATGTTGTGGAGAGCCTTGACTCAGCAGAGACCGGGAGTCTAGGCTACCTCACTGCGGGCAGGACAAGCTGACAGCATCTCCCAGTCACATCTGATGGATATGTGCCCAGTCATTGAAATGAGTGCATTTTGCAGAATGTTTTGACTCCTGCAGGTTGGTGTTCAAGCCTGGAAACCTCTGTCATTGCAAGGCTTGCAGCCAGCCCTTGCTCTGCCCTCAGACCTGCTTGCTGGGAACCAGGGTGTCCCCATGCCTCTGCCTCCACTGTCACAGCAGGCACCGCTGCTTTGGTGTTTTCCACAGGCCATGATCCCACCTGAGTCAGTGAATGCTGTCATCCATGCAGGGAGGCACGAGGAGATGTTTTCTGTTGAGTACCAACTTGGAAGCTGGCAACCTTCATGTTTGTGCTGGTGGGGATTTGTAGTGAGTGTCAGTACCAAGTGATCGAAGAGCTTTCACCAAAGGAAGAATTAATAACCTCTGCTTCTTTCTTTCACACTTCTGCAAGACTCAGTCAACCCTAGCGTCATGATTGATGACATAAGCAAAGCCTTGTTGGCGCCGTCTCGAAGGCAGGTGCCTACTAATGAAATGAAAAGACAAGGATGAAGGTGTCTTGTGGGGCTCACAACTCCCCTATCGGTGCTGGAAAGTCGAAATGAATGGCTTGTTCTGGGGGGTGTATTTGCTGACAAGGGTCTGTGCAAACAAGGACCTTGCGAGAACACACAGGGAACAGCTGCTTTGTATTTGGGAAAGGTAAATGCAGTTTGCAGAGCAAACTCACTCTAATTCAGGCAAATACTGTTACAAGCAGTGTAGCTGAAAAGAAAACACGTTTACTGGGATGTTAACAATATTTGTATCAAGTGCAGAGAAATTGGGAAAATGCCCGTTCTATGAGACTGCTGCCTGAAGCAAATAATTCCTGCTAAGAAAACACTGTTGTGAGAAGCATCTTGCCTTGACCAAACATCCTCAGTACCCAGGGTGGAAAGGTGCTTAGTACATGGCAGGATTTGGCCTTCACAGGCCTGATCCGAGCACCAGCTCAGTACTTTAATTTGCAAAAAGCCGTTTGTACTTTGGGTACTGATTAGAGCTGTGCTGCCGCAGCAGAGGGTGCTGAGCACTTGCAAGGAGTCAGCACCTTGCAGGAGGCTGACGCTGGGCATCCCAATGCTGAGCATCTGAAATCACTGTTCTGTCAAAATTGCATCATGTATCTCTGCCATCTCATCTCCAGGACCACTGCCACCTCCCTCAGCACCCCAAGGGGAAAAGCTGGAGATGCCTTCAGAAGAGCAGAAAGAGCTGCAAAATTTGGAGACAGAGCCCCACCTCGTGGAAGTGACCTCAGGCCCGAATCACCAGAAGCCTTCATGGGGTGCCCTGTGAGCCCCAGCATGGCCTTGTGCACCACATCATACCTGTGGCAACACTAATTGGTCTAATAAAAGGTTTATCTCAGTGCCAGCCACGGCACAACGCTGTCCCCACAGGCACACAGCGCAGGTGTGGGGTGGTGCCTGGGCCTTCCTTTCTTGTAGCACAAGATAATCTGTGCAGCACATGTGAATTGTAGTAATATTTGTGTTACCCTTGAAAAGAAAAAAGATTTTATTCATTACAGCAGGTTTCTGATTTACAGACAGAGAGCTGGTTGAAGGCCAGGCCAAGCAACTTTCATTGAAGCAAAGAGCAATTAAATGGCCTTTTATGTGGTCAGACCAGGCAGCAATAGGAATGCATCAAGCAGAGCAGACCTGAGGACTGAGATTACCCACAGCTGGGTCAGCATCACAGCAGCACTGCCTGGGGTTGCTGCCCAGCAAGCAAGGATGTGGCTCAGGAGAGGCTGCAAGTCAGCAGCTCTGACTGGATATTTGCTGGGTTTCTGTATATAGAAATGGCCCGCTCCTCTTTTTCCCACCCGTATTCAGGGAAGATGGTTTCTACCCACTTTGTCCATACATAAAGCGGAACGGTAACAGCAGATCATTCTCCTCCTCTTCCCGGAAAGTCCCCAGGAAAGCCCTGTGGCACCAAACTGAGCTGGGCAATGCCAGAGCAGAAGGATAAGCTGCTTTGAAATCATTATCCAGTGGTGCCCAAGAAAGCCCCACCAGTCAGGAGGTCCTGTGCCCATGTGAGGAGACGCAGGACTGAATCTGCTCCATCAGATTAATTTGATTGCTGTTGACCGTTTCTTGTTCCAGTCAGGAAAACAAAGTGAACTTGTCCCCTTCCAAAGCTTCTGATTTGGGAAATGAGGTCTAGGTCTGCTGTACAGGTTAGAAAACCAATACTTCATTTTTTCCCGAACCCTGTTATTCTATCTAGAAAAAAAATATATTTAGCAACCTGTTGAAGACAACATGTAACTGTGGCTGCTACCCTCAACATGTGTGATTAGGCGTCCTAGGGGGGTTATTTAGCTAAAGTCAGCATTGTAGAAAATCTTCTTTCCATTTTGTTGACAGGCAAAAAACCCTAGAAACACCAGTGGTGTTCTTTAATCCATTTGATATAATCAGGGATGATCACATCTCACACTGCTTAGCTGATTTTCTTGCTTAAATTCAGATTTTTCTGTCCTATATTTCAATGCCTAAATTCCTGCAAACCACAGAGATGGCTCAAAAACCCCATTATTTTGCATGCCAGAGCACAGAGCTCCACAGAGTCTGTGGAGAGCTCCAGCTCCCCGGCGCCTGCTCAGCATGTGAAACCCAAAGCGACAGCCAAAGCCACTGGTATATCCAACTGATGTTGTTTCTATTTCTTTAGGTTGGAAGTTCCCAATGCTTTGCTTGGGAATCACTATGAGTTGGTAAAAGGTGAGGGTTGGTTAGACAGCCAAGTTCCGCCCCAGTTCCAGATGCTGATGTGAGGCAGGAGGTATTCAGCCAAAGCAGTTGCCTTCTGCCAGACCAGAGCAGCAGCAAAACCCTGGGCTGAGCCCAAATGACCTCATGATAAGCAGAGCAAGGGACACCCCCAGTGATGGTGGAGACCAGCTCCCCCAGGGTGCCAGCACCCTTTTTGGGGCTGATCTCCTGTGCCCAGCACAGCTGACAGCAGCACCACCTCCCTCTTGGGCTCACACCTCACACAGGTGCCAGCAGTGGAGGCAGAAGTTTGGGTGCTCTCCCCATGTCCAACACGGGTCACAGGAGGTTTCCCCACTCAGGACGCCTTCAGCTTACCCAGGCACCCAGGCAGAGGATGCACAGGGGCAGCCAGGGCCACCACAAATGGCCACCCTTGAACGTACCCACAGCCCCCATGGGCTGGTTTTGCAGTGAGCCTTCCTCTCCAGCCTCCCGCCAGGCCTGGGCCTTTGCCTGCAGCCAAAGAGCGTGTTTGGGGCAGTTATGAGCCGAGGTTCACACCCTTGGTGCCTGGTGCACGGGTGACATCTACCGACCGTGTCTTCAGTGTCATTTTATGCATTTACGACTCTGAATAAAACCCTTCCAACAAAGTGATACTTGAGATGGTGTGCTGTTGTAACTGCTCGTTTACCTGTCCCAGGGTAAAAGCCAATATATTATTTTTATAGCTGCATGAAGTGCCCCACGTCAGGGCCCTTGTCTAGGTCTTGACAAAAGGCTAAGATTTGTTTTTCAAGTGGAGCTGTGCAAAGCTATGGGAAATTATTGAACATGAATGGAGGTTATTCCCCTGTAATTTATTCCACTACACTTTATTCCCCTGAGATTTATTTCCCTGTAATTAAGATTGGATTTAGTATCTGTTTCTTTCACTGAAAAGTTACTACCAGTTCAAAGCAAAACTAAACCCAATGAAGTTTCCTTTACAGAAAAATGCTGCCACTGGTCCCAGGATTTATTTTAAATTGCAAACTAATGGGCATTTCTCTAATGCTTTTTACCTTTTGTACAGCAGAAGGTAATATTAACAGAAAGCTAATGCCTAACTGCATACAAAAAACAGAATAATACTTAATCGAACAAATATTTGCAAAAAGCAAATTCCCAGATCTTTTTTAAAAAAGTGGTTTCAAGCTGATGGCTGTTGGTGTGATGCAATATTATAGTTAAGCTTCAGGTAATAACACTTGGATCCATCCTCAACAAATTGCCCTGGCTGGATACAACTCACCAAGTGCCTGGCCATAGGCACCAGGAGGCTGTAGCTGGAGCAATATTGCTTCGTGTCTTGGTTATTGCATCAGACTGAAGCTTGCTTTGCTTACTTGAAAATTTTTACCTGTGCAGCTGCAAAGAGAAAAAGTTGTAAATAAGTATTTAAAGGTTTAAATTCAAAGATTAATAGAAAGTAAAGAACAGCTGTTCTTTCAAATATTGTGATTTTTAAGCCTTTTATTATTTTGGCACCTGGTATATAATTTGTGAGTGTTTAGGCAAGGTGAGGGTGCTGTAGAGACTGCAGAAGCAGTACTTTGGCTTTCACACAGCATAGTAGCACTCACCGTCACTGCAATATCTGCAATGCCGTACATGTTAATCCAGCTCATCCTCTTTTCCTATGTTATCTCTCCACACCCACAGCCAGCTCCTAAAGCACAAGAGTGGGACAGGAGGAGTCTTACTGGAGGACCAACAAGAATAATGTGGCCAGCTGTGATATGGACTAAAAAGTGATCTGAGGGTGAGAGAGCTGGTTTGGGCTGGGGGAAGGCAGCTTCAAGGTCAGCCTCAACATGGGTGTAGACAGACTCTGCAATACCACCTCTTTTTCACTGTTGACCATTCCAAAAAGGTGGACGCTCATCAATTACTCTAAATTTCTTAGCAATCCTTCTCAAGAGCGTGACTTTGTATTTGATACAGTTGAGCCCCATTTCACTGCTGCTGTTCCAGTCTCCAAGGCCACCAGGTCTTCCCCTACAACACCTCAATCCTCCCGTGTACTGATGGAACTTCTCCAGATACCATCCTAGGGTTCTGTCCAAGACCAGCCCTTGAAGAATACTGCAGGTTATGTACTGCTGCCCCAAGGCCTGGCCTTACATATGTGCTATGCTGGATCCCATTTTCTACAAGCTGCCTAATAATTTCTCTTAGGGCATTGGGTGAGACATTTTTTGCATACCCACAGAGATCAAATACTGCTTTTCCCCTACCAAAAAAGATGGCAGGTTAATCTGGTGCAACTTGTCTTTTGTAGTCCCATGTTCTTTTTTTATTTCTTGTTTAATGTTCACATCCTTGGCTTTCATTGTTCACCACTTCATAATTTCTTCTGAGGTTTTGCATGCTGGCGAGGTCAACCAACTAAGCCCATAGTTTCTCCATACTACTACTGAGTATCCTTAGCTCAGTACTTCTTGATTATATCTTCTGCAGGCTTATAGGTCTCAGTTGCCGCTGCTAAGCCCAGTTAAACTGCCTTTATTACTCCTTTTACATTTTTTTCTAATCTAAATCTCTCCAGATTACTTCTATCTGATCTCCAAGAAAGCTTCCCTATGCTCCAAAACAGAGTGCTAGTTCATCTATTAATCACTGCTCCCTTGTAGTTAACAGTTGGTTAACACTATAAGGAAGCACAGTATATTTTACATGTCATATGTTGTGCTTAATCTTTGGATTCTAAAATAAACTCCTTCTGGAGATATAAGAATGGAAAAAATGCAGAAAATTATTTGTTCAGATTGTCAACCATGTGGAAGAAGAGTTTTTAGTGACTTTATCTCAAATGCTAGACTGGATGAAATTTAATGCAGCTTATTTTGTGGTGTTCTTTTGGATAAGATCCTATAAGGAAGGCTCCGGCATTTTAAGGTCCTGTACATTTTGTTGTTTTATTTTATTTTTTCCTCCCAGCATGACTTAGCTCCGGTATCCTTTGGCAAAATTGTCACTTTTCTCATTATACGTTCTGCTCACCTATCCCCAGCTGGCATCTTCCAGCCCAGAGATAATTTAATGGTGCCTCATAATTATTGCTTTTAAAATCCTTTGGAATTTACAGCTGTATAAATGTCAGTGGTATTTTGTAAAATACCAGTTATGTGAAAATCTTGGAAATCTGTCCAGCTGTAATATTGCCAGGAACATGGATGTAAGTGTGACATGACTGTTTTGGATAAGAAAGAGATTAGAGCAAGTTGCTTTGATTGATGGTTCCTAATAATCATTCCCTGAGCTCCGGAAATAGAAATGTGTGGGTTTGATTTCTCCATTCCCTTGAAGCGTTTTCCAGTACTGCAGAGGAAGAAATGGGTTGGGTGCTGGTGGGGCTGGCAGCCCCTGCTCGGCCAAGCCAGCTGCCAGCCCCGCTGTTTCTCAATAAATAATCTTACTTCGGATGCCACAAGATGGTGCCAGCAGCCAGGGGAAAGGAGGGCGGGATGGAGCCGGGGAAATAGGGCTGATTTCAGGTTAGGAGGGCTAGTTAAATGTGGGTCCCGAGACCGACCTCTCCTTCTCGTAGAGGACTTCAGTTCCAATCTCTTCCAACTGTTCTTAAAATATTTTTCATGTTTCTGCGCCGCACTTCAATGGCCTATTTTAGGATCCAACTCAGGATGCTGTAGGGCAGCTGGCATTCCCTCAAAAATTTTGTTTGTTTTTTTTTTTTTTTTTAAAAAAAGACGCAGACTTCTGTTGTTTTCCATAGTTCTACAACTGTTTAAAATCAACTGATGTGGAAAATCTAGTGATCTCTATGTCTTAACCATTCATGCCTCATTTCTTTTGGATTAATGCTTGGCTGTGACTGTTTTTGTTACTTAGTCACTGCAAAATCAAACCAAATTCCAGTTTTTTTGTTAAGAAATCAGTTATTCTAATTTCTGCATTATTGTGATGGGCTTCTTGAAAAACAACCACCTTGTACAAACTGGGCAAAAGGATGAGGCACATGGACCATTCCTCAGCCTTTCCTCATATGGGCTGAAATAACAGGAGCGTTGCAATGGGTCAAGGGAATACTAATACTAATACTGATACTAATACTAATACTGATACTGATACTAATACTAATACTAATACTAATACTAATACTAATACTAATACTAATACTAATACTAATACTGCATCTGGTTTTGGGTTCCCCAGCACAGGAAAGACATCAACCAACCAGTGTGAGCTCAGCAGAGGCCACCAAGATGTATTAATAGAATCAGAGAATAGTTTGGGTAGGAAGGGACATTCAAAGCTCATCTAGTCCAACCCCCCTGTAATGAGCAGGGACATCTTCAACTAGATCAGGTTGCTCAGGGCCCCATCCAGCCTGGCCTTGAATGTCTCCAGGGGTGGGACATCTGCCACCTCTCTGGGCAACCTGTTTCAGAGCTGAATCAGGTGACTTATAACTGAAGTGCCTTTCTCTCTCCATTGATTACAGAGGGAACCTAAATACCTAAAGTTTGGTGATACAAATTCAGTACAAGGTGGATTGCTAAAGGTCAGAGAGGGGTCTGGACAATCAGGACTGAAAGCCTAAGTTTCTTGAGTGTTTAGCTACTACTCTAGCAACTTACTTGGTCTTGATTTTAAGCTTTCCCCTGTGAGTAAACAGCTGGCCAGGGCTTTTGCATTGGTTTCCACACATGCAAAAGTTAACCTATATCCAAGCTTTCATCATATGTTACTCACCCAATTCATGTCACACCTCCATAACTACCACCTTCTTTCAGGTGATCCAGTCATCATTTCAACAGTAACTAACTAGAAGAATAAGTCAGTTAATGTCCACAGTTGGGTCAGCTTTTACAGGAAACAGCCTCCATAGGCCAGTAGCATCCTATAAACATGTATAGCATTGAAAAATAAAAAGGTGTGATCAGCGGTTCCTGCTGTGTAATTTGCAGTGGGGTGTCTTGCCAACTGTGACGCTGAAGTAGACATGGAAGTCAATATTTCCTCCTTCCAGTGTTCAGCCTCCTAATCCGTGCTTGTTTTCAAAGCTGAAGATACTTGGCAGTGCAGGAAATTAGGCCTCTTGTGCAAGTCTATAAATACAGCTATAGATGCCAAGCTGAAGTAGAGAAGAAAACAGATACTGCTGTCTCTAACATAGCTGGTGTCTTATAGTCTACCGAAAGTACCATTACACACAGGCTTTGTTGGCCACAATTAAAATGGTGACAATTGCAGAAGAAAAAACAACACCCTAGCATCTTCCACCCTGCATCTGCAAGCCATGGAAAGGGAGAATAAAGATTTTAAATATTACTTTTGTCTCAAAGACACAAAATAGGCAGTGAGGTAAGTAAGTAAGCTTTCCTTAAATAAGCCAGTATTCTTGGAAGTTCAAATGGTTAGAAAGCTATTTGCATTATGTAATCACCTCAAGATTATTTCAAAATTTTTAAATTATATAAAGAAATTATACTTTTTTCTTGTATTCTGTTTAGTTTGCTGTCCCTGCAGTAACTCTGTACCAGTAGAGCATGCAGTCTTGGTGCATGTAGTCTCCTCCCAGAACAGTGACATTTAGGCTCAGCTATTTAAGAACTCAGTGTAAGAGACTCTGCTACAGGTTATATTTGCTAATAGAAGAGGTGCCTGGGAGTCTGTGACCTTTAGTGCAATAAAACAGTGGGATAACAAGGATTAGAATTTAAGTCCTGAGGACCCACAACCAGCATGTTTGGTGCTGGGCCCTTGGAGAAAAAGCATCACTGGAGCTGTCTGTCATAGCTTGCTTGATATGCCACATTAGCATCTTTTCCACGCTGACCCCACTGAAATGTCACAGCCCGTTTCTTTCAGTGCAAGCATCCAGTGCCAATGCTAGTGGCACAAGGTTGTGTTGGCTCTGAAAGATTTCCCATGCATTGGCCTGAGAGCAGAAGACAGATAGGGGTGCTCTCTGCTCCAGCACGGGCAGTCAGATTGCCCTTTCAGAGCAGCCTCACATGGATTTAGTGCAGGTTTTCAACACGATATTCTAGGAGAGGGTTTGCACTTATGTTGCAGAGAAGCAGCAATGTGCGTGTGAAGCAACCCCAGCTCGTCACTGCAGGAGAAGGAGCTCCTTTCCATAAGGACAAGGAGAACAGGGGTGCTTGTAGCTGTGGAGGGAGCTCTGGGAAATACTGCCACCTTCTTCACATAGTGTAGGACTTGATTCTTAGATCTTGCCTCTAGCATAAACACTCATGTGTGTACTTGCATGTGACAGTGTTTATCTGAAACAGAGCTTCCCAACACACTGCCAGAAGAGATGAGAGAAGGGACTTTCTCCAGAAGACAGATGATACATGGCTGAACACACTTCTCACTGGTGGTCAACACTACTGCATAAGCATGGACAAAGAGCCTACATAGAATATAGTAAAACTTTTCCAAGTATTACATTAACCTAATTTTTCTGGAGGAAAAAAGAATAATGATTTTACAAAGGATGCTTTAGAAGCAGTTAAGATGTGCATAAACCAAAAGCCGGATTATCTCTGTAAACCCTGGTCTACAGTATTCAGTACAGGACAATAAAACCTCCTGGGAAACAGGAGCTTAGTGTCCTTCAGCAAAAACCAAACAAAACCTCCCTGAGTTATTTTAGAAACCTGAATGGCACTGCATAAATATATTTTCCTCCTCCAAAAGGCAGGTCACAGCAGCCTTAATTATCGGAGGCCAGAATGGAAACAACATAAAAATAAATCCTTTCAAAGTTTACTCTCATTACCACATTTGGCATATTTAAACATAAACACCATCTGTGTTTATCATGAAACACAGTGATAACTGCCGTCCGATCTCACAGGGACACCAGTGTTTATGGAGTGTTACGGTGAGGGGCACATGCAATGCTTCCTCAGAAACTGAGCTCCCCTGAATTATTTGTACAGCCACCAGCTGCTTATATAGACGGGAGGCACTTCTGTCAGGAGAAGGATTACCATGGAAGAAAAACAAAGCCTCAAACCTGCCTCTCATGGCAGCTTCTACCAAACCCAAGGAGGCAAATAGCAGAGAAAGTCATTCGCAGCAATGAATCAAGCTGTAAAACACACTTCGTGCTTTTAACTTTTCAAGTCCCGTTGTGGGAGGAAGAGCCTCTGCAGAGTTCTGGGGTAACCTGGCTGCTCTGCACCCACTGCCCCTCTGCCCATGTAGCAGGCTGGGGGTGCTGGGAGGGACCACACACAGAAACTGGGCTGGGCTATCTCCTCACCCTCGCACAGCAGCTCACAGGTAGGGACAGCATGGTCTGTGCCTTGAATGGGCACTGTGTCTTTGCGGCAGCCCCTCTCACGCATCTGTGGTGCAACATCCCCAAGAGGTCCATGAAGGGTTTGTGGGCAAACAGGAGCTGATGGTGCCAGTGAGACCATTCCTCTGCAGCCACTGCAGAACTTGCTCAACTGACCCTGTGTGCCCACAGGTCTGAGCCCTGGATGGTGTTTATGTGGGGTCACAGGCTTCTTCTGTGCAGAAGCAAAAGCAGAATTAAAAGACAAGGATGGGAGCAGAAGCAGGATATGCTCTGCCTAAAGCTGGGATGCAACACAAGCATTTGGAGTTCTCTCACTAGAACCAAATTGTCCCATGGACCTGGACCCAGAGGCTGATCAAACCAGCAACACATCCTCTGTGAAAGCAAAGCCATTAGCTATCTGAAACACAAAGCCACAGGTAATGGCAGGCCCACCTTCACTGCAGACTCTGGCATCAGGACCAGCCTTTGCTTTTCCTTTGATGATACACAAGATTTAGGCAGACTGGTCATATTAAAATTTCAGTGTATAGTTTGCTTCACCATGCAAAAGAGCTGTGCGAATAATTTTGTAAATGTCAACTATTTTTAGATGACAGAAATAATTATGTGAAGGTATCTTTGACACTGGAAGATTAAAAAAAAAAAAAAAAGAAAAAAAATAGTAGACATCCAAAATGTGTTACATCACCTAAACTTGAGCAGCCTGGAACAGCATCTGGTCTCCATTGCTCCAACACCACTTGCCCAAAATCAGTGAAAGTGAAGAAGATTGATACTGGTATCATCCAGAGCATAATTTGGTTCATTATCTCCCTTCTTGTAGAGGTGGCATTGAGTGGTCTGATATGTAACAGGAGTACATTGAACCATGCAAGGACATTTCAATTAAAACTAAAACCTAATGAAAAATCTGCAGCATTAAAATTAATTTGTTCATTGCCAGGCTGATGACTTTATGAGAAGCAGAGCTGCAGAAATTAGCAAAACTTTAGACAGCAGTTTCACAGTGTAAACTCTCATCAATATTATGTTCCTAGTGTTTAATTTGGATTTTCCTTTTCTTAATTTTCTCTCATTTGCCCTAATTATGCTGCTACTGTGTTTGCCTAAGCAATTTTTATCTATCAACAGGGTTTACTCTCTTCAGATATTTACAGACTATTTTCATGCCTGCCCACACACTGTTATATTTTAGACAAACCCTATTTAGCTTTATGATTTTCCCTTATAAATTGATCACTCTGGTCTTCTGATATTGTGGCTTTACTCTGGACTCTGTTATCCCACCAAGACGGTGGTCTCTGGGCCCAGTGTACACTCCCACAAGCTGGGAAGGCAGCAAGGATGACCTGCGTGGTGAGCACCCTGGCCCACAGCCAGAGACGTGATTTTCAAGCTGTGCTTAACTTTAAGCACATGACTAATCCTACTTGCTTTACGGGGGTTACACATGCCCTTAAAATAAAATCTTGCTCAGCTGCTGTGCTGGAGTGGGACCAGAGGTCTCTGTCTATCCTGCATCAAGCCCATTTAAAAAAAAAAAAAAGGACTTTTCACCCATTTTTCTGTGACATAATGCACATGTGTGAATGGAGATCAGAGTGTGTTTTCTTGAAAATATTAGTGTGATTTGCTGCACCCCATAACTTCAGTGTCTTCAGACGTTCTCTCGTGTCCGTGCTTCTCCTCCCTACAAACATTTGGGCCTCAGGTAACTTCCCAGAATGAGCTTGTGTTCCTCCAAGCCAAGTCATATTCTTATTACCTGCTGTCCATCTTAAAAAGAGCACTTGGGGATGAAGATAGCTCTGGTGATGGGTTTACTCTCAGAAAACATGACTTATGGTGGGAACATAGGTGAAGTGGCCAGCAAGCAGTGTAGAACTGCTTTCCTGGGGGGGTTCTGCTGGGTCACTGGGTTATTTTGTGCCAACTCCAAGACTTTTTCCAGTGGCTGAGGTAGCCCTAACATACCCCTCCCATAGAGCTTTCCTGGTATCTGCCAAGACATGGGTCCTTCACTCCTGCTTTACCCATATTCACAGGGTCCCTTTTTCTCCTATACTTAGCCATTTATTTTTGTGGACCTCATAAAAACTGAGATCTGAGACACATTGGCTCATGTTAGTTGCAGTTTGATAGTGTAATAATAAGTAGGAACACCTGCACGCATGCTCTTCTGCCTAAATTATGGTATCACAAGAGCTTCATTTCTGTAGCAAGCTAGGCTAAAAGGAGACTTGCTTAAGGAAACAAGGAGTTACCCCAGATAACTGATGAGTTATGAAGAGCTGTACTGCAGTAGTCACATTCTCATTCCTTGTAAGTGAACAACTGACAAAACCAGGGAGATCTGCGTTGCTGAGTGCCTTTAAAGACTGATCTGCTTCATTTAGATGTCCAAGTATGGACTGAGGACTGTACTGTTAGTTCTACAGATCTGTAGCTTGGGCGATGTTTTCTGATGAAACATGGCCTACAACAAAGATCCTGAGGCTTTTCACATCTGGTTGTGCAGCACTGGTAAGGCAGACAGATGTTTGCTGATGTGACAGCTGTGGTGTGATGGAAAAACAATATCAGTATGTTTGAACTCCAGGAGACCATGTGAGCAGTTGCAACAGTCACCACAGGCATCATCTGCACTAGTCAGATAGTGAAGCAACCACTAGCACGGATCAGAGAACAGGAAGATGTGTGGGGAAAGAGTGAAGGACACCCAGCAGTCCTATGGCAAAAAATGGTGTGTGGCAGTGGAGCTGCCATCCCATCCTGGCTGCAGGTGACACACGGACTCACCAAACCAGAGTACCCATAGCTCTACTCATAGTGAGGAGAGCCAGGCTTGCACTGGCAGCACTAGTGTAGGAGTTTACTGGGAATCCTTGAAACATTCATACGCAGCACAAGGGCAGCCTCACCTCCAATGTGATGGTAGATCTGGGCTCTTCCATCTGTCGGTCTTATTTTATCATGAGTTGAGATCTCAGAAGTCTTGTGTTATTGAGCCCAAGAGGCCAAAGTTTTCTTCTGGGATACCTGATGGCTCCTTTTGACTCTTCTGTACCAGAACAGATCATCTCTGTCTTAAGAGCAACCAAGTCTGAGGGCAGTGCAGAAGCATGGACTCCATCAACTGCAACTGTACCTGTGAAGTGAACATGTCCATGACATCTTCTCCAGCCTTTGAGGGAAAGTGGCACAGCACAGCTTGCATTCACTTGTCTAACCTGCCTTTACCTACAGCTGAGGATCCATACAGTCTATTGGGTCTATATGTAGATTTGGTCTATTGGGAGCTGAACTATGCCCAGGCGTTTGCTGCACAGAAGGGTAGCTGCGAGGGCCTGAAACCATGCCAGGCAGTGTACTGCTAAGTATCTCACCAGGACATCTGCAAGCCAGTGGTCAAAGCCTTTGTCTCTTCCCTTTCTACTTACTTGCATAGGTGTAGCCAAAGACCAAAAGGAGGCCCAGGAGGAGAGAAGCTGTGCTGGAAACTGGCTGATGAAGAGCAGGGCAAGGACAGTCTCTGGTGGAGGTGACAGCATTAGAGCTAAGCCACACCTGGAGTGACAAGCCAAGCCACTATCCCATCCATTTCAATTGAGTTGCTGAGAGAGGTGAGCCCTGACCCTTGCAGAGTGAGTAGGAGGTGTCAGGCTGGGAGAAGCAGACAGGGCAGAGGCGGAACAACCATGCACACCAGGGTGGATGGACCCACCATGCACACGGGGGCTGGATGGACCATTTCTTTAAGAAAAATCGTCCTCTGGCTTGGAGCCCAGACTCTCAAATCTCCTGTGAAGCAAGACACCCTGTTTTAGCACTGCACATACCTTTCATATTTCTTTCTCCCAAATAAGTGTTTTGTGATGATTAATGGATTATGAAGGTCACCTTTTGGGTCTTCAGCTCTTGCTGAACTCCAAAGAAAACAAAATCCGGAAGAGTTCCAGATAAAAGTGTCATTGCAAATGCATCCAGTTTACTTTATTTATGATTATGCTCACAATGGACTTATTAAGTACATTTTTAAAATAAACAGAACTTGAACTGTTTGTGAAATGCTGGAGTTTTCTGTCTTAAAACATCTGCTGCCTATTTATTGAGGACCATTTAGTTAACACTAGAGCATGTCCAGATATGCATCTATTTCCTGGAAATTGCTTAAACATTCTTCAGTAGTGTAGAAATCTGTGCCTTTACCACCCGAGGAAAACTTAAGACTAAAACAAATGAAGCTGGGTAGCTGCTAGCTGAGAGAAATTAAATAAATCTACCCTGTACATGAACTGTGTTGGTATGTGAGACTGGAAAGCTTGCTGATGGGAGGTAGAGAAGTTGACTGTAAGTCTGTATAACTCACACTAAGAGTGGATGATGCCTCATGAATCAATGCAGATATTTCCGCAGTGTGCTTTTTCTAATAATGTGCCAATTGAATAAAAAAACTGGACTCACGTCTTCCTCCACAACTGAAGATACTCTGGACAAGAAATTGCTTTTGAGTGTCTCTCTCACTAGATGGTTAATAATTGATACATTTGTGGAAGCTTCTTCTACATGCTAAGTATGAAGAGGCACTAGGAACTTCAGTGGGATAACTTTTCCATGAGATGTGATCTGTGTCAAATGTCTCCATGATGTTTGCTATCTCACGCCCTCTCTGGCAATAAAAGCCCAACTGCACTCTGACATCCAGTGGTCCTATGGACAGTGTTAGACCTTTTCCACTCCGGCTTCTTTTTGGCTATCATTTTCATAGCTGTCTTCTCCCCACTTGAGGGGAAGTCAGGGAATGAAGTCAGATTCAGTCTTCAAGGTTCAGCTACTGAAGAGGGCTCCTGAAGAGTGTTCCATAGCATTTATTGCTGCCTCCTTCCTTCTGTGTTCCTCAGACCTTCACAGCTTTTATGTCTCTCTGAATAATGGCATACCCTCTCCCATTTTGCTGGAGTCACACTGAACTGAATTGAAGGATGCAGTTGATGTCATAAGAAGCCCCTTTAAACCTTTGCTAAGCTGCTGTCTTGTGGAATGAAGATAGCCCATTCCATTCATTTATAGTTCCTATTACTGTTCTTTTCTAGGATAGATTGGATAGATTTCACAAGCCTTTAGCCCCTCTGATAGATTGCATGATAAAACTCAATGCCTGTGTCTGTTTTGCTGATTATTGATCTTTCCAGTACATGAACAGAGCCCATAGAAACTTGAGACTTTGGGATTAAAGCTGCCCAAGGCTACTATTTCCCTCTCACAGAACTACTGTACTTTGTTGGAGACTAATCTCATTCTAGACCTGGGCAAAAGAGAAGAAACTAAAACCAGAGCTATAATGTAATGCAGCGCATCAAGCCTGGCTTGCAAGGGAAGCTTGAGAAACACGCGTAAGACTTCGATAAGACCATGATGGAAAAAGCCTTCCCAACCACCCTTTCTGGTCTTAAATGATAACCATGTGATCGCAGCAACAAAAAATGACCAGACAGTGACTCTTTAGGACACATTATTTTAAAGTACCTTCAGAGCCCACAGATCATTTTCATAGCAGAAAGGGGAGTTGGTGTCCAGCTGCTCACAGCTGTGCCTACCACTCAGCTCGTGAGTTGTCCCAGAGGAGTTACTCACTTTCTGGCCTTTGTGTAGGACCCTTCCAGATGTGTCCTTGAAAGTTTTACAGAGCATGATGTGTGTGCAAAGGCTAAGCTGAGAACCAGATTGTTTTATACTTAACAGGTGAAAAAAAAAAAAAAATATATATATATATATATATATATATATATATATATATGACCTCTGGGCATCACTCCAAACACTTCACATCCTGGGAACAGCTGCAGTAACTTGTACACTCTTCTTGGAAGAGCGTCAGTCTGGATGCTGTGTTGTCTGGATTTGTTATCAATGAAAATGTACCGATCCTACTGAAGTTTCTTTTCCCTAGTTCTTATGTGGCTGACAGGGATACTAAATCTGGACCTGGGAATGTGCTTGATCATTAGTATTAAATATGATGCCTGCAGGCCCTAGAGCTCCTTGTGCTATTGTTGTAGTTTAACCCAGCGGGCAGCTAAACACCACACAGCCATTTGCTCACTCCCCACCCCACTGAAATGGGGGAGAGAATCAAGAAAAATGGTAAAACTCGTGGATTGAGATAGGAAGGGATAGAAAAGGATGGGATAATAATAATAGTAATAACAATAATAGTAACAATAATAATGATAAAAGAATATACAAAGCAACTGATGCACAATGCAATTTCTCACCACTCACCAACCGATGCTGAGCCTGCCCCCCAGAAGCAGCCTACCAGTCAGCTTTCCCTCTAGCTTATATACTGAGCATGACACCATATGGTGTGGAATATCCTTTCGGTCAGTCAGGATCAGCTGTCCCAGCTGTGTCCCCTCCCAGCTTCTTGTGCACCCCCAGTCCACTTGCTGATGGGGTGGTGTGAGGAGCAGAAAAGGCCTTGACACTGTGTAAGCACCGCTCAGCAGTAACTGAAACATGAGCGTGTTATCAGTATTATTCTCATCCTAAATCCAAAACACAGCACTATACCAGCTACTAGGATGAAAATTAACTCTATCCCAGCCAAAACCAGGAGAGCTATTGAGGAAGGTTGTTAAATTCTCCACCAAAACATCTGGGGAGTATTATTAATTATAGGAAAAAAAGAAGGTCTGCCTTGTGCAGGCACAAATTAGCCATTCCTGTTCCCTCACTACAGAGGGCATGGCAGAAGGAAGGGGTAAATCTGTCAGGAGCATTGCCTTCCTTGGCTTGCTGAGAGCAAAAAGATGGTGTGATCCAGAACATGTCTTATGGAGAAAGTGCTCCTGGTCAGAGCCTCAGAAAGAGAAGCAAGGGTCCTTCCACAGGTTAATCCCATTTTAGCACACATTAGAGGGGCCCCTAAAGCAATTTTCATGTGAAGCACAGGCTAGCAGGTAAGAGGGGTTGCTGTGTCCTCCAGGGCTCATTAGAAGAGAGAAAACTTCCCCGTTTGAGGGACTTAGCAGCCTCCCAGCTAGAAGACTTGTGTTTTCCTGGCAGCAGCAACTGCCTGCTGATATGACTTCTGTCTCATCTGTGAACAGAAATCATTAGCCCTCTCTTGGCCATGTATTTGTGATGGAGGCTGAAGTTAAGAACAGAACCAGAGCTGGGAAGCCAGAATCTTGGCATCTCTCAGATGCAGAATAATGGGTGTTCTGCTGTTGCATGGACCAGCACGGGCTGGGCAATGTTCCCCTTCTCAGGCAGAGTTTAGCCCGTGGCCTCACTCTCTGGACTGACATTGCCAAATTGACACCTCTGTGGCACATACCCATGACGAAGTGCACATGGTGTTGGGTGTAGCTAGGCAGGTGAGGAAGCAGTCTCAACATAACAGCTGAATGCCAAAATGACCCTCAAACAAATCCTCAAATAAAGAGTAAATATAATCTCTTCATAACAGTGGATGTTGCCTACCTTGACTTCAGCAAGGTTTTTGACACTGACTCTCACAAAATCCTCATAGGTAAGCTCAGGAAGTGTGGGCTGGATGAATGCACAGTGAGATGGACTGAGAACTGTCTGGGTGGCAGAGCTCAGAGGTTTGTGATCAGCGGTGCAGAGTCTGGTTGGAGGTCTGTGGTTAGTGGCATTCTCCAGGGGTCAGTACTGGGTCCAGTCCCTTTCAACTTGTTCATCAATGACCTGGATGAAGGAACAGAGTGTGCCCTCAGCAAGTTTGCTGATGATACAAAACTGGGCATAGCTGCAAATACACCAGAAGGCTGTGCTGCCATCCAGCAAGACCTAGATAGGCTGGAGAGTTGGGCGGGGAGGAATCTAATGAAGTTCAACAAAGGCAAGTGTAGGGTCTTGCCTTTGTAGGAATAACCCCAGGCACCAGTACATGTTGGGGGTTGACTTGATGGAAAGCGGCATTGCAGAGAAGGACCTGGCAGAGAACAGGTTGTTTGTGAGCCAGCAATGTGCCCTTGTGGCCAAGAAGGCCAACGGTATCCTGGGGTGCATCACAAAGAGTGTGGCCAGCAGGTTGAGGGAGGTTATCCTCCCAATACACTCTGCCCTGGTGAGGCTGCATCTGGAGTACTACATCCAGTTATGGGCTCCCCATTCAAGAAAGACAAGGAACTACTGGAGGGAGTCTTGTGGAGAGCTACAGAGATGATCGGGGGTCTGGAACATCTTTCTTATGAGGAGAGACTGAGGGAGCCAGGTCTGTTCAGCCTGGTGAAAAGAAGCCTGAGAGGGGATCTTATCAATGCTTATAAATATCTGAAGGGTGGGTGTCAAGAGGATAGGGACAAACTCTTTTCAGTGGTGCCAATCAACAGGGTAAGGGGCAATGGGCACAAACTGAAACACAGGAAGTTCCATTTGAATATGAGGAGAAACTGATTTACTTCAAGGGTGACAGAGCACTGGAACAGGCTGCCCAGAGAGGTTGTGGAGTCTCCTTCTCTGAAGATATTCAAAACCCGACTGGATGCATTCCTGTGTGATCTGCTGTAGGTGAACCTGTTTGAGCAGGTGGGTTGGACTAGGTGATCTCCAGACATCCCTTCCAACTCGAGCCATTCTGTGATTCTGCAATTCTGTGTTAATAAAATCTCCCAGGAATTAATCAGGTTTATCTGGATTTATGGGTAGGAAGTATTTGCTCTGCTCTGATTCAGTTAAATAATGATCTGTACCAGCTGCCGTAAACTGGGTGAGTTCACATCTTTGATTCAGTTATGCCCACGCAGTTTGGAGTCAGCATCCTTCTCCTGCACAGAGCTATCTTCAGGACATTTTTCACTCTCATGGGGCTGGAGGAGCTCACCACTGGCAGCCGTGTGGCTGCACTGCCCCACAGCCCACCATTCACATGGGGTCTGCCTTTCACCATGTCCAGCGTGCATGTATAAAACACGAATACTCAGAGGCAACAGACATAGCCTGCAATGAAGTCCCCCTTAAAACCTTGTCTTTGCTCTGATGGCTTCAAGACCCTGGCCGATATTTCAGGTGCAGATGTGTTGCAACACCACCTTGCATGTGTTCAAGGTTGTGCCAATGTCTCCCTCAGTTCCACACCTTACCAAGAGATCTTCTGTCTCCCACTGTGTCCTGGGGCACTGACCACCTTGCAGGAAGGGACTGTGTCTCTGCACCACCAATGAAATGAGGGCCATGGTGAAAGATCACAGCTGATGACTTGTATAGGGTGAGCTCATTCTTATATCACCACTGCGTTAACCCATTGGCTAGTAATCAATCACTGTCTGCACTGTCAGGATGGGAGGGTTTGGTTGTTGTAGTGTCTATCACAAAAGCATCTCTTTTCAAGATTTCATCCTGTTCTGTTTTTTCTAGTAACTTAGCTGTAGTCTCAGTCCTCCTCCAGTCTGTGGGGCTGATGGATAGTCATCTCTTTCAAGGGTGACATGTACTTTCCTAAGGCATCTTTCACCCATGAAGATGTTCCCTTTACACGCAGACAACTCTCCTTCCTGCTACTAGAGCGAGAACACCTTGGAGGAAAGTCTGTATTAATAAATATTGCACACCCCGAACGCAGACAGAGGTCGTTTCAATTTGCCAAGTAGGTTCAACCATCCAGGCAGGACAATGAAGTTATTGCTGTCTAGACCTGTCTATTTTGGGTCTTTATGCCTAGGTCCCTGTGACATGTACCACAAGTAGATGTTGCACTTCACAGACATTTCTGCCAAACTTACTGACATCGCAGCAGTTGGAATGGGGCATTGATGATTTTTGTTGTGCTTTCCATTCAGGAGGTAGGACATCTTTCATAAACCTTCAAGGAGGAGAAAGGTAGCAGTAAATATCTTCAGGTTCTGGCCTTCTTTTGTTCTTGATTTTAACAGCTGCTGTCCTAATTATAATCATTTGCCATGTGATATTAAAGCAATTATGAGTTGACTGTAATGCATGCAGATTACTTATTTCTTTGTCATGCACAAAATTCATTCACTCTGCTAGCAAATTCAGACACTGAACTTCAGCTTGTGACTCACAGCTTTGCGTAAATGATTCTACAGTAAAATCTGTGAAATAGTAAACCTTCGATAAACATTTTTGTTTAACAGATTCTTCATTGTTATTACTCCTTATAAGGACTCCTTACTAGCGGAAAAGAAAACACTCCCACACAAACATGGGCAATTTAGCTGGAGACATTTTATGAGGTAGGTGATTGTTTTACACTTGAGCAGATGTTTATTGTGAATTACACTTAGTTACAGCAAAAATATCATGTGGGCAGAGATGCACTAGGGAAACTGAGAGCCAAACCTTGCCAGATTCCTTGTCCAAGAGTCACTGGGTCATTTCCTTAGATGCTGTGTGCAAATTGCTGCAGATCTAGTAACAGTGTCTGGAGGATGCAGCCCAGGATAAGAAGCTATCAAACACAGACCATTCGTTAAAAATTTGAAGCCTCTCCAAAATCACATGCTGGTCGTGAACCAGATGAAATCGGTCAAATCATAGACAGGCTTGCTTTGCAATCTGTAAAGTAAATTTAAGTCTGATGAAGTAATTGAAAACTTCATAGAAATCTAGATATTCTTCTCCAAACTTGGTCAGCTTTACTAGATTATTCAAAACAATTTCAAACAAGATGCCAGAGTCTCCTGTCAGACCACTTAATATACCAACACTGGCACAATTGCTCTCCAGTGTCAGGAAAGCAGCAGATCCACTATATATCCACAAAGGCATTTATGGACATTCAAGGGCCTGGGAAGTGAGCCTGGAAACTCAGAACATCACTGCCCAAAGCAGTGGTGAGCCATTCAAAACAACAGGGATTTATAGCTTGGCATAGAAACATTACAGCTGGTGACACTATAAAGAGGGGGAAACGAACCTCAAAACCGTTGGTTACAGTTATGCCATGCACTTAGGGTTGCAAAATTAGACCAGGCAATTCCTCTAGCTTTATAATTGCCTGCCCAATATTCCTTTCAGCTGAATTACAAAAACAAATTAACTACAGTTTCGTAAAACAGGTACAATTGCTTGCTCATGAACCACATTGTGGCTCTTCTACAGCAAAGACTGGTTTCCAGCAGGCAAAACATGCTAATTAACAGCATCATGTCTGGGAGGGCAGCCCATGGCTGGGGACATCAAGATCAGCCCCACTGACCAGAGTGCTCAATACTCAGCTCTGAAGCAACTGTGCACCTCTCTATCCTATACAACACTTCTGAAAGATGGGCTTGTTCTTTTTGTACTTATTGATATCAGCTTCAGCATCTGAGGCTTAATTCATATCAAAACAAAGTCCTACTGGCTCCAGAGAGGGCCAAGCCAGGCCCATAATGATGGGAATTCTTTATTTTATTTAAGCGTGCAGCTGCCTTGCAAATGCTGGAGTTGTTAGTAAACATTGAATTAGTTCTATTTTAGCTCTCCATAATAAAGATCTTGCAGTAGTGCAATAAGGGAGAGGAAGCATAAGAGCCACTTGGAAACGAACAACAGCTCTACAGAGTGAATGAAGCTTTTATTGCACAGCGGTCCAACAAAAATAGGATTCCATGACTGCAGCAGAGGAGCAGCAGCTCGGCAGCGTGCAGCCCTACAGCTATATCTCCAGGCAATTACATAAACTAAAATGTCACGGGATCCAATGGGGTTAATTGAAGGGGACTGCTATGGAGACGAAGAGTAGGACAACTCTTTGTTGCATGGATTCACATATACTTCACCTCAGCAAACAGGTCAAAAGATCCTGGCCTCTTCTTGTTTTTGTGTCCTGAGTGGGCACATCCACTGCCAGGGAGCAGCAAGAGCAAGGGCTCAGCAGGGAACACAGCCAGACACAGGTGGGCAGAGCTCGGGCAGGGACCATGGGCAAGGGCCTGAACTTGAATACTGTCCTTGAGCAATGGTGAGGTGACATGCAGGGTCCTGACAGTCACCCTGCAAATGTCCCTAGAATGAAGCAAATACCATTTTAGCAAAGGTGCTGTTCTTCCACCTTGCTTACAGAGAGAGAGTGTCTGGAAAAGACTGGGAAGCAACCATGCATTGCAAGTGTATTACAGGGAAATACCCATGGAAGTAGTAAAACAGTGGATGTATGAGATACTGCCATGGACAGCAATTTTTTATTTTATTGAATCAAATAGAATTTGGTGGGACTTGCCTAAAAGACAGAAAGTCCTGGAGATTAGATCCAGGCGTTATTGTATTCATACCATGTATTTGATAGTATCTCTTTCAACCTCAAAGAAAATTGTGATCAATGTGTCCATGATTTGGCATTGTCTTATCCCTCCCCATTTTCTGACATGTGGCTGGCAGCTCTATCTCATTTCTGCTGCTCCCTTCTAAAGTCTTGCTAGTAAGGACACAAGGCAAGACAGGAAACAGTAGAGGTCAGGCAACTAACACATCAAACAGATTGTCTGTCTGTCTGTCTGTCTGTCCGTCTGTCTGTCTGTCCGTCCGTCTGTCTGTCTGTCTGTTCAGCCAGCCCTTCCTTCTCAGAGTCTACAGAGAGGTCAGTCAGGAGATAGGACAAGCAGTCATCTGGGACTTCCACCCCTTTCTTTCACATGCCAGGCAGAACCTGAGCCCCACTGGTACTTTCACTCAAGCACAAGTCACTCTACAAGGCTACACTTGGCACAGGCTGTTCACATCCATTCTTTCTCTATGGGGAACGAAAAATGACATGTGAATCTGTTGGTGGCAACTCTTTCTCTAAAATCACTGGATGGATCTTAAGTAGTCTTCATATAACATTTCCCTCTTTCAGAATACATTTTCAGCAGCTGGCTGGTTTGGTCATGCTCCACTGCCCAAAATGTGAGGCTGGAAATTACAAATGCCAATTTGAACCTTGACTTCTTCTTTGGTGCTTTAGGCAGTACCTTGAGTGTGTTCCACAGGAATTGGGAGTTGGAGGATTTTGGAAAGTTCAGATGCCAGCAGCCAGTAAGACCGCAAGGAGCAACTCTTCTGTGTGGAAAAACCTTCGTCCTTCTTCTTTATATGGGATTAGGGTTTTTTTTTTCCTCTCCATCCTTTTAGTACCTCCCCTATGAAAAGGAACATAATGATACTTTGCCCACCTCTGTGGCATCCTTTGGATGACTAAGAAATGCTGTGTGTAGTTTTATGGCTTAAAAGATAAAGAAGGAAGGGCAGAGCTCTACCACTTGCTACTGTACTTAAAGCTGTAATTGTGTGCAAGTACTTGTAAATATCAAGGCCACCTTTGGAAACAACTGTGTGTAATGGTTCTTCTTGCTATATGCCATTTGTCCATAATGGCTAAATCAATGTAAAGTGACATGCATTTCTTTTTTCTGCTGTCCCTGAGGTTATTCTTTCCAGTTATGTATGTTCAGCTTTGACCTCCAGAAAAATCAATGAAGATTTAGTTGTTCTCAGAAAAAGCCAAGCTAAACATTTAAAGCATTTTCTGTCATCTTGGCGTGGCATATGTAATCCCTCTCCCCCTCAGGTTGCCACAAAGAGCATCCAACTCAGAAAGCTTTTTCTTGGATCTCATTCTTAACCATAATCAGTGAAATTGTTTTCACTTGTGTTCTCCTAAAAGAACCATTACCACTTCACTGTTCCTGAAAAATAAAGGCAGTTTTCACAAAGAAGAAAAAAAAGAGCCAACCTATGTATCCATCCTCTGACACTCTGACATTCTCTTTGTGTCAAACCTTGACTTTTCAGTTCACTTTTACACATGGCTGTGATCACAACACCGGTGCTCATGATGCAACCCGCCAGTGACCACAAGAAGACACGGCGTAGCTATTGAACTGTATGTGGGAGTAACTGAAAATAATAAAAAATGAGAAAGAACATTAAGTGCAAACTGAAATTTGTCTATGTTTATACAAAGGTAAATCTTTACAGAAGATTTAGGAATACATTTGTAATAAAACCTTCACTTTGGCACTTAGGTCTTCACTGTGGTTATTGCCTCCAGTATGACCTTCTGTGCTTTTCTAAAGGTCAGAAATCACAGCCAGTAAAATGATGCCTTACTTCTCAAGCAGCCTTGAGAAGTGGTAAGATTTTATGTTTGAAGATACAGTTGTGCTCTTATTACAGAGAACAATTTTCAGGAATGATGCAGCACCATCAGAACAGCTCTCTGCAAAGCGTAGCAGGGGATTAAAGGCATTGCACCCAGATAGGTTTGGCACCACAGCTCATGCGATGGCTCTTCAGCAAAGCAGGTGGGGAACCTGAGCAATCTGGGGTGACCAAAGCAATTCACTAGCATTCTGGAAAGTGCTTGGCTCTGATTTTAGCAGCTCAAATACTGAAGTTGCCTGGATGTTGAGTAAGCAAATCACTGACTTAGGAGCATCAAAGTTCCAAAAAGTAGAAGGTAAAAGCTATGACAAGTACCTTCCTGGGGCCCCTTGACCTGTTCCTCTCACCTAATTATCCTTCCTGTGGGTCGTGTGGAGCTTTGGAAGGCTGTGCTTTGCAAACAGAAGGAGGCCAAAGCAGGTTTGACTGTCCAGTTTGACCAGTTGTTTGCACTTCTTACAAGGAGGAAGGAAAGAAGCCAAATTCTCCTGCAGCCCGTGGGTGTATCGGCATACATACCAGCTGTGCTGTTACTGACATTGCCAACCAGGCAGGATGCACAGCAGAACCATTTCAGCACTGATCACACCCTCTGTGCCTCAAGCACTCTCAGCTTTCCTGGCCATGAGCGCGGTGTAGGCGTGGGGTACGCTTGGGTCTGGTAGGAGGAAAACAATGTGTAGCGTCAATCTTGAAAAAAAACAAAACAAAACCAACAGTCTGTTTATCTGCAGCTGCTTGGTAAATGATGTCATCAAGACTCCGTTTCATTGCTTTGAGTGGAAAATGTTTCTGTCAAGCATCTTCCCCAATGGTTGTGTAAGGACACAGTGTGCGGGGTGGAGAGTGCCGGGAACTGACACACACACTCTCTGCTACATCTGCGGTCACTGGTGCTATCATCACCACTTGCTCCCGGCAGCAGCTTAGTCAGCAGAGGACAGCAGAGGGGAGCTCAGGAACTGGAAAGGTTTCTCCCAATGCCACTCATCGAACGTGATGTCCTTGCAGGGTATTTGTGGTGGGCAGATGAGCTTGGAAACTAGGTTGGAGGATATGTGGTGTTTGCAGGGAAGCGATGGTGAAATAGCCCACGGCTGCATTTCCCAGTGTATCTCACTCTCCCAGCTTTTCTGGCTCAGCCAAGCATCAGCAGCCATGATGCAGAAATCTCCTAGAACTTTTCTTAAAAGCCACAAGCCAGCTGCAACTTGACTGGTGTCTTCAAAGTAATCTGTGGGGCATTTCTGGAAGGCAAACTGAAGCAGCCCAGGCATGAGGGTTACCATGTCTTACTGACAGAAAGAGGCAAGTCTGGGCCCCACAGCCCAGGCCTGGCAAAAACAGGCAGGAGCTGCATATCAGAGGTGGCTCTGAAGGGCAGATCAGGCACACAGGATTTGGAAACGTGGTATTTGAGATTGCTTAGTGTAACTGGGGCTTCTGAAGAAAAAACCCCAGGAGATGTGTTAGCAGGGTATGACAGCACCTCCTTCCTGCCTGGCTAGATCATCTGTCACCCATTTAGACCACTGCAACAGATACAAACCAAATTACCTGCTGAACCATCAGCTGCTTCATTCATCGCCTTCTCTGGGAAAAAAAAAACACACCAACCTACACAGAAAACACTACCACCCCAACAGCTCACACTGAGGAATGACAAAAGGACAGGGCACCTAACCCTGCCCAGGCTGAAGGGGTGCTGCTTGATCTCCTGGCACAAATAGGACAGGGAGGGGAGCCAGCACCCCAGTGAAGGGAGCAGGGAGGGGGACAAGGACAACAGTGAGGGCACCATCCTGCACCACACCACAGAGGACCAGGAGGTTGTCCTCAGCAGACTTGGAGACAGTCTTTCTGCTTGATGAGGAGCCCAGCAGAAAATGTTGTGCACACGTAGAACTCAACAGATATTTAACACAATGGTATTACACACACAAAAACACTATAGCTATGCATTGCTGAGATAATGCTAGCAAGATGAGAATATTTATTTAATATATGCTGCAAAACAGGAAAAAAACCACAGCCTTTACTTTCCAAAAGACCCTGCAACTCTCTCCTGTGCTCCCTCTTTTGTGCTCAGCCTCAGCTGCCACATGCTGGTGTCTGTGAGGATGGGGACTGCCAGCAGAATCCTCACATTGGGCCACCACGCAGCCAGGGATACTCCATCCTGCAGTGATATATCTGGCTCAGGTGCCTTGTGATTCCTGGGCTCAGTGTTTGCCTATGCACAGAGGCAAAAAACACTCAGAAATACTTTTCTGAGCATTATAGATTTGTGGTAGGGACAGACCCTACTAGCCCTGGGGTAAGAGCCTCCTATAGTTGTTCCCATGTCATTGATCCCTGCGATGCTTAGTGGGTGCATTTTAGGAGACAGGACTAATGCCCACATCACACCTTCTTATTTTTCTGATTCAGTGCTAAGGTGGTGTCAGTAGCTCCCGTCCTTCTCCATGCAGCCTCACCCAGGCAGTGACCCCCTGCTCAGGCTGGTGCCCATAAGGTTTCTGTTCCCCACAGGTTTCCTTCCTCAGCCGCCTGCTCTGGCTCTCACAGCTGAGCGTGACTCTCTGCCCAGTGTTGATCAATAGCAACAAAGACGTGGTTCAAATTAGAGCTGTTGCTGGTAATGACTTGCTCAAGCCTCCGAGCACGGCCCCAGAAAGATTAAACAAAGCTGTCCGAGTCCCCCATGAGCAACATTTTCTCCAAGCATAAGGAATGAATCAAGGAACTCAGTAATCCTGGAAGAAGAAAAGGGCAACAGGAAAATGAGCAGATGATGTACAGTAACCAGCAATTCCTTTCCCAAAGCATAGCCAGCTCTTGTCTGGAGGTGCCAGGAGAGTCCTCCCAAGAGCCTCAGCTCCCAGGTTTCTATGAGCTGATGACTTCTGCTGGCACCTCTTTCCCCAGCTCGCTCCTATGGATTGCATGGCCATTTTCTTAAAGTACAGAAAAGCCGGAGAACGGAGAAAATCACCAGAAGCCATCCTTTCTCCTGCCGCCTTCGGTCTCCACTTAAAAATGACACAATTTGAAAAATAATCTTTGAAGCTCAGGATATCTTCCCATTTTCTGACCCTTTGGGTCGCGTTAGATCATAGACCATCACTTTTCACATGCAAAGGCTAGCAATTTGCCTTGAATGGCAGCAGAGATTCAGCTCCAGAAGCTGAGGATTTTTAGGTAAAAGAAGTCTGAGAAGAAAGAATAGAATAGAATAGAATAGAATAGAATAGAATAGAATAGAATAGAATAGAATAGAATAGAATAGAATAGAATAGAATAGAATAGAATAGAATAGAATAGAATAGGAGTAGAATAGAATAGAATATTTCAGTTGGAAGGGACCTACAAGTATCAAAGTCACACCATGGGACTTGTACTCTGAATGCAAAAATACATAACACTAGAAAGAACTTAGAAAAATTAATGGGAAAATAAGTTACCCTTGCCTTTGTGAAGGTTTTCTGTTGAGGAAAGCTGCATTTTCTTGAGAGAAGCAGCAGCAATGGCTACACAAATCTATCTTTATTATTCAGGAAGAAACTTTGACAGTGTTTGTCAGTAATAAAATCTTCTGTCAGTTCATCTGCTTGTAGATAGATTATACAGAGATTATGGTCAGGACCAGAAAGTAAATATAAGAAATAAAAGAAATGTAAACCTTCCAAGTTTGCATTCCCTTTGAGAAATCTTTCATTAAGGAGTTTGCTGCTCTGAAGTGTCCCTAGGACAAAAAATGGTGTTGACAAACTGCAGGAGGCCTGCTGAGGTTTCCCATTTTAAATGCTGGTTCAATGCTGTAAACTGTCACAGCAGCTGTGTTGTAGGGTCCATAATTTCCTTGCTTGAGTGCAAGCTGTTATATGTGTGATACCCCACAAAAGAAACATCATCTTCTTTTCCCTCACCTTTTGCAGCATGCAACATACCATCCCAAAACTAGATCAAATGGTTTTGCAGCAAACCCTTAGTGTTCACTGGGAACTGAGACAAAACAGTGAACATCTATGGGTTAATATTTTTATAAACCACTTTGAAACTGCAGGTTGCACAAGCTCGCCAAGGAACAGACTGATTTCATTTAGGAAATGTGGAGGTCTGGGGTTGGTTTTGCTCTTGTCACATCTGGCTTTATCTAACTGGGGCAAACACTGAGTTGTGACTTGGGATGACAGTGAGCATCTACATGGCTCCTGTGGGGTAAATCTGACCTGCAGGAGGGCGTAAGAAGAGTAAATGGGATTAGAACCCACTGTTTTTCCAGGAGATGCACGGGCTGAAGTGAAGCACTTCAGCCCAGACTCTGCTGAATCTTTTGGGGAAGAAGTGGGTGGGGGCAGCTCCTGCCCTCGCACAGGTGGCAGCCCTGGGACCCTCCCCTGGGGAGTGGAGCTGCACCCTGAGCCCCAGGGCTTTCCCCTCCAGTGAGTACAGAGCCCCACATCCCACATTTGATAATGATTGGTGAGGTGGTTCAACCTCACCTCCCTCCTGGAGATGGAGAAAGTGCCCTGACCACAGGACTACAGACCACAGCTCTGTTGCATTTTGACATGGAGATACCAAAAATGAGTTGCTGTGGAGAGTGGAAATTATTACAATTATACCAGATTTCTGCTGCTATTTGCTAAGAGATTCTCTAAATCAAATCATCTAAAAATGCCCCTTGGCAGTGTCCAAGCCACAGCTGGTGGTCATGCCTGAGGGCATGGGTTCCCCCCTAGATGGGAGCTGCTCCAGCAGCCAGAGGGAGGGTCCCAGATCCGTCCCCTCCTGCAATAATCACAGAACTGGGAAGGGGCAGCAGTGCCTGGAAGAGGCTTGTTTTGTCTTATTTTGCCAGTCCCTTTCACACAGCAGCATGAGCTTCACTGGAGGATTTGGAATGGCTGAGGGGTCAGTGGGCAGCCTTCAGGTCCCAGGGGAGGATAACAGGCTATTTTTCCAAGGAGCTCATGTTCTTACAGACACCTACTCATGCGGCTCCATCATATTTCAAGTCACGAAGAGATGGAGCTCCTGATACTAAAGGAATGAAATTAATTTCCCTAGCCTGGAAAATATGAGGGTCAGGACAGACCCTTGAGGACCTGGCTGTGTGGAGAAAGGAGCTGAAATAGGCAGAGGCTCACAGCTGAACAAAGCAGGTGGTACACTGAAGAGATTGCAAAAAGCTGGGGCTGAGGACGACTCAGGAATTTTCCCAGATTTTCCAGCCCCAGAGCAGGAACACCTAACCCTACTGTCCCTTCTTTCTTCTTTTTTACATACATCTCTAGACTGTTCTTAAACATTCATAAGCGTGAGGTTTTCTGGGATTGCTGTGCTCCTTTTCCAGAGATAACTGTCCAGATTCTTAGAAATTATTTCCAAATTTCTGGCCTAAATCCCCATGCTGCAGCTTAAATCCATTACTTCTAGTTTTCTCCACAGCTGATGTGGAGGAGAGGAGGGAAGCCCTGTTGAGAGGGACCTGAGCTGTGGAAATGCCTGAGGGCAGGATGTCACCTCAGCACTAAGCTTGTGGTTCTCAGAAATAAGATGAGATCTGAGCTGGTGCTGTGGACCCCAAGTGCAAACAGATGGGAAACTGCAGTCTGGAGGTGGGATCCCAAGGAGGATTGATTGTGACCTGCTCCCCTAAGCCCAGCTGAAGACATAGAAGGTCAGAGAAGAGTAACTGTGGCCCAGGGGTATGAAGACAACAGCTCAGGAGCAACCCACCCCCTTGTGCAGAAAGACCAGAAGTTTGTCTAAGCAAGTACCTTCTCAATTAACTGACATGCAAAATAAGAGATAACAACAATTAGAAACATGGGCAAGCAACACAAAGAAGCACGCAAGCATTGTTCATTTGCTCTGGGATGAAATCAGAAAGAAGAAAGCCCAGCTGGAGCTTAGACTGGCAAGGGACAAAGACAAACATGCAAGAATGTTACATATACATTAACAGCAAAAGGAAATTTGGAGAAATTGTGAGTCCACTAATAAACGGGGGAGACAACCCACTGACAGATGATAAGCAAAAGACCAAAGTATTCAATGATTTTTTTGCGTAGGTTTTCATTGGCAGAGCCTATTCTCACACCTTACAGGTCCAGCATGATTTGGAAGGAGGGGACAATCAATGGCAGGAGCAATAAATGAAGCTCTGCTGAGAGAAGCTGCAAGTATTCAGATCCATGTGAGCAGATGGGATTCACCTGAGGGTACTGAAGTGACTTCATGGCTGCTGTCTGTCATCAGAAATTCATAGTGATCAGGAATAGCTCTGATAACTAGGAAGTCTCCTTCCGCATTCTCCAGCAAAACCTGAGCAAACATGAGTTGGATGAACAAACTATTAGATGGACTGAAAATTAGCTGGACCATTAGGTCAAAGAATAGTAATCAATGCCATGATGGTCCATCTGGCAGCCAGTAATGAACAGAGGACCCCAGGGAATGACACGAGAGCCGATGTGGTTCAATATTTTCATCAGTCACCAGGCTGATGACACAGAGGGCACTTTCAGCACATTTACAGATGGTAATACACTAGAAGCAATGACATTCATTTCCATTTGGCAGAGCTGGTAGAGCGCCAGTCCAGAGGGACCTTGAGAAACTCAGGTCAATAGAAACCCCTCTGAGTTCAACAGAAGCAGTGCAAACCCATCCTACCATCTACAAAACAACCATGCAAGAAAGGACCTGGGCTTTACTATGGGACTACAGTGAGTATTTAATGTGAATCTGGCAAACCATATACTGGAGATGCATTAGGAGCAATGTGACTAGCAGTCAGAGGGTTGTTATTGTTGCCTTTCTACAAAGTGTTGATGAGGGTGCCCCAGAAATGTTGTCCCATGTTGAGACACCCTTCTCAAGAGGTCATTGAGAAACTAGACGAAGTCCACTGGAGTGCTGCCAAGACAGTCAGTGGCTTAGAGTGCATGATCTGCAGGAGATGCTGAGGGACGTGGTTTGGGTAGTCTGACAAAGAGGTGGCTTAGAAGAGGTCTCAAAACAGCCTGCACCTACATGAAGGGGAGTGACAAAGGCAATGGAGCCAAACTGTCCGCATTAGTGATGAGCTATACAGAAAAATTCTGTTCACTGGAGTGAACAGATTTGTCTCTTCAGGAGCCTGAAGGAGGATCATGGAGTGGACGTCTGTGGTGGAGCTCTGACCACACACTCCAGCCTTGCTTTACTTTGGGTGGCCCCAGCCATCTCCCTCTGAGCCAGTGCCCAGGCACTGCTCTGGGAACAGCTCATGCCCACAATCTGTCCCCAAAAGACAGCAGGGACAGGGTGGTGCTATGTTCCTCCCACACAGCTTTTAACAGGGCTCTATCAGGCATTGCACCCTAGAACGCTTCCACAAGCCTGGTGCCACACCTCATGGCATGCAATGCAAAACCAGTTTTGCGTTTTAAAAATGCCGCTCTCATGGGCTCAAACACAGCTGTCGTGTCATTTTGGATATTTAGAACTGCAAGAGAGAAAAAAAAAAAGAGGAAAAATTGTCATATAGAGACCCGAGGATCTCAGAGGGCCCAGACAAGACCCAGGACTGAAAGCTATTTCATGTAGACCTGGCTAATCTAGCAGCAATTGCTTTTAAGCAGAGTGGGTACAGACCAGTCCACAGGGCCTTGGAAGTGGGAATTAGTCACCAGCCCTTTTCCAGCCAGCAGCAGAGGCACAACTGGGGAAACTGAAGGTCGATTTCCAGGGGAAGCCTCCCACACAGTTGCGAGTCATCCCCCAGTTTGGCTCCCTACTAGCAGGACACTGAAGACCAGGGAGGGCACAAGTAGTGAAAGGTGGAGGCCACCATGTCACCTCTATGTAACTAACTTTTGTAATTACCAGTTTCATTTGTACAACTTGGAGGCGTGTGTCTGTGCAGTGCGGTGGGGAGCATAGGTGACCTCTCCTTGCCTGTCCTTACCTCTCCTCTGCTGTGTCCACATGGAGAGACATGGACCCATGAAAGTGCCGGTTTCCTCCTGTGGTTTCCCCTTACTGTGCAAGAGGCCAGCGCAGGCAGCAAGGCAGCTCATTCCCCAGATTAAAAGAACTCAGTTCTGCTTCAGATCTTGGTTATACTTTATCAGATTCATATCTGAACATCTCATTAACAAAGGCAAATGAACTGTAATATCTTCTAAGCAAGGTTGCTCAGAAATTCCCGGATCAATCAAAAGCCCAGGGAAACAATTCATTGCATGTGATCCATGTGTTCTTGGAACTTTAGCTATATTTGGCAATTCATCTTTGTTCACTCAATTAGCCTAATTACATGCATATTTATTGTCCGCTGCTCTTTAGTATCTAGGCAAAATCAAAATGAGCTGTTTCACTACTGAGGTGGCGATTTTGCATAAGAAATATGGACAGTTTTACATCAGACTAATAATGCTATTCCATTATTCAAAACCAGTGCTAAAATTAGCAGACACCTCAACAATCAGATGCATATTTTATCTTCAAGGTATGAGCCCAAATTAGCACAGACCTCTGCCTCCTATCAATAGCCCTTGATACGCTTCTTGCTACACTCTTCTACGGCAAGATCACTGGCATGAGATAGGCACGTGAGACTCAGACTGTTTAAATCTTCCTGTTTAAATACTAAAAGGACCTCAGAAGTCATGCTCCATTTGCATTCATTTGCTACGTGCCAGAAAACTGCATAAACATCCAGGTCTGACATTTTATATACCTTTTTAATAGTAAATCACTTCTGCACTTGCTGATACATGTTTGTAGGAAAATGGAGTGAAACTCACTTTCAGAAATGCATCTGCTTGTGCCCACTCCAGATGCACTAGTGCATCCTTGAGGTCCTCCTTAAAATGATACAGCATCTTTCCACCCTTGGGGGCTCAAAGAATGGGGAGCCCCTAACACAGAGCAGGTACTGTAGCTTATCCACATGTTCTAAATAACAGCAGAAGCCTTGTTGTGCAACAGCCACAAAACGGTCCATTAGGATGTCTTTTAACAGGACATATGTGAGCAGCACTTGGACAGATGGAAAAATTCCCTCTTTACCAATGCTGCGTTTTAAGCACCCTTAATCTGCAGGGACATCGCCACTTGAATGGGATCCTGGGCACCTTGAAGAAAGCAATAAACCCAATCAGAGCTCTTTTATTTGTTTTTTAGCCTCCATATGTTGTCTGAGACATAAAGAGGTGAGAGAAAGGGTAAAAAAAAAAAAATCATAGTTCTGGCATAAACCCCTCGGTTGTCATTCCTGCCTGTGCTGATGGAGCGGTTACTTCATGTCTAAAGCACGGGCCAGCTTTTCCCCAACTCAGTTCAGAGAGAGGTGGAGGAAATATGGCTGCTCCAAAGATCATGGAATCATAGAATTATTTTGGTTGGAAGAGACCCTCAGGATCACTGAGTCTAACCATTGACCTAACTCTGGCAGCAAATCATGCCCCTAAGAACTTCATCTATACATCTTTCAAACACCTCCAGGGATGGTGACTCAATCACTTCCCTGGGCAGCCTGTTCCAGTGCTTGACAACCCTTTCCATGAAGAAATTTTTCCCAATATCGATGGTGAAGAATGTCAAAATACTGTAAATCTGGACTGTGGACTTGTGTCCTCATTGCTGGGGTGCACAGACCAGGGGGTGGCTGCCCAAAATGTGGGTTTCACCCGGGGTGGTTGCTCCCTGTGCAGGAGCAAAATATTCTCATGTACCTCCTTCTCTTCATGGGCTGTAGAAGATGCTTTGCTCAGAAGCTGCTAAAACGTCTCATTTCAGGTGAGGGGAGTCCTCCGAGCTACTGGGCAGGACCCAGGGCTGACTCGTGTGGGCCAGAGAGGTATCTGCCCCCATTGCTGGTGCTGGGCATGGTGGGTTGACAGCCAAACCTTTTCCTTCCCAACAGCTGAGTGCAACCCCCCTATTTTCACCCAAATCAGCCTAGTTGCATCCACATTTATCGCCTGCTGTTGTGTTTCAGGTAGGCGACATCTCCTTAGCTGCTTCAGATCCTAAGGGGCTGCCAATGCCACCCTGCTGTCACTGTGGTTTCTCTATGACCTCTGCACCCCCCCCGGGCTTCTGACAGTTCTGTCTCCTGGGGTTAAAGAGACTTTCAGACTTCTTATTATCCAAAGAACAGTGGAGAGTCTGCTTGCTGAGTGTGGTTCAGATCAAACCATGTTCTTACAGGCTCCTGGCTGAGAGCCCCAGATGACAGGCACATCGTTTTGCCTGAACTGGGGTTTATTTGCAGGAGGGGAAGGAAATATCAGCTGCAGGGCTGAAGTCTGTAATTCACCTCACTGACTCAGTCAGGGGATAGTTTAGTCCCCTCTTCTCAGAGCTGTGCCCAAAAACAACATTTGCTGATATTGGCTTCCTATCCCAGTGGGGAGAAATTACTATGAAATGTTTACAAGGACTGTTTGAAACCTGAGAAGAGGATGTTTTAAATAATGAGGAAAGAGCATAATACCTTAGAAGAGAAATATTCCAGCTTTAAGAATTAATTACCACTTCCCAGTAGTGCAGGTTGACTGTTACATAACATTGCACAATTTCCTGGACAGATACACTTTAATGGCAATATTGTGCACAGACCAAGAGTAAAATACAGTTCCCTGAACTGTGGCCCTGCAAGCCCAAGGAACATGGGCAGATGCCTTTGCCCAAGCACTTATCCAGCAAAGCCCAGAGGACCAGGCATGGGGCTAAACCAGTCACCTGTACACAGCAGCTCACACCATGAGGGCCTCTGGGTGAGGATTCCTCCTATGGATGGTTATGTTCAATCAAGAAAGGAAAACATGGATAGCAAATAACCAAGAGCATTTTTTTTAATGGCAGCTGTAACATCTATGAAGCTCTATAATCATTATGTAAACTTTGCTGCATAGTTTTTCAGTTGTAAATCAAGTATCATAATCCAGTGCTCAACTTCTATATCCTAATTTTTCTTTTGGTACTGTGGGAAGATAGTTTATAACCGGATACACTCTGCAACACACACTGGTGTAACAAGTCACAATATGTACTTATACTTCTTTCAGTCATGAGCATCAAACAACAAATGTAATAACAAAACTTCATAAGCCAGTTGTCTCAAAATCATTTTCAGTAAAAAGGCATTGCTTTCTCCTTCTTTTTAGATATGTGGAAAGAGGAGAGCAGTGGAAGAACTCTGAGAATGAATGGGGTTTTCTGGAAGTCTGAATTGTCACTAATTACCCAAAATCCAAGCTGAGTTGCTGTTTTGTGAGCCATGTTCTAACTCATAATAAGCTTTTCAGGGATGTCACTCTGAAGATACTTTGGGATGGCAGCTCTTTGGAGTATTGCATGGTACCTCAATACGGTGGTGCTACAACAGCATCACCCCTGGAGGTATTGCTCCCAGGAAGGACAAATGGTTTCAGATCCCAGGTTTAGGAGCAACTGAAGAGATCATGCTGTCTTAATGGTGTGAACTGCCAACAGTCATGTGCCAAGTGCAACAATTGCTGCACAATGTCAGCTTTCCCTAAAGGACTTCATTCTGAACTTATTCAGTCCTTCCTACATAAAGAGCAGCTTCACAAAAAGCTGTTGAAGTCCCCCAGGATGAAAACAGTTTTATAGGAGACCCAGGCATGAGATGCAGATTTAGTTCTAGTCATTCATCCATCTGTCAAAGCCTTGACCCTGTCTGAAGAAGATGGATCCCAGTTCTGGCCCATAGTGTGAATGCAGTCCTTCTTATCCACAGTCCACCTTGTCCACTGACCTTGATATGAACAAACCACAGAAATACAGCATGGGTCCACAGCACCAACCATTGCTTGTGTCCCTGCCAAGAGGCAAAGAGTAAACAACTTGGTCCAGGCTGCTGGAGCAGAGCAGAAAGTGAGGGGAACATCCGCAAAGCCATTTGAAGAAAATATCTGTGTCTCTGTCTAGGGATCCATGGCTCCTCACCTGAAGCACACGGAACAGGTTGATGGCAGTAGCTATTTTAAAATTCATGAAGTCTTAAAGCATTACGGGATGATTTCAGTGCTTGGAGATAAGTAGACAAAATAGCCCAACTGGGGGGAAATGCTGGTGTAGTAGGAGCTACAATAGTGTGTGATGCCACACACGTCCCTTCTGAAAACCCACTCATCCATCTTGTCAGGGGAAATTGCTGTGATTTTGTTTCATAGCAAAGGTGGTGGGAGGAAGGAGGCAGATGCATATTTTCCTCTGATCAAGGAGAAAGGCCAGGCCATGCCCCACTTAACCTCCTGAAACAGCCCCAGCCTCCAGGTGAAGGCCTTAGAGACTGGGGATGGCAAATAAATATACAGTAAGGAGAGTGCAAGTGGCTGTAGCCCAGGAGAAACAAGGCTTCAGAGCTCCTCTGCTAGCACTTGAGAAATGCTTTTCCCTCCCTACCCCTGTGTGCTCCTCTTTGTCCGCTCACCTGGGACTGAAGAAAATGCCAGAGCAAAACGAGCCGGGAGCCAGTGTGCTCCTCCTGTGCTTTGCCTGTCAGCTTCAGGGTCACAGGGGCTGAAAAATTCTGGGTGAATGTAAATCTGTGCCAGCCAGATAAACTCTGATAAACGGCTTAAATGCCTAATTTATGTACCTGTACTTGAAAGCATTATCCAGAACACCCCAGCTCAGCTGCTGCTTTAGACTGAAGGCAGGTCAGAGCAACCCTTCCGCTGGTGTGCTTTAGCCAGTGAGACTCCCCATTACATCCCTGAGGGGCCTCATCCAGCTCCTGGCACACAGCTGAGCCAGCCCCACGGCATGGGAAGCACAGAGAGGGGATGGGAGGGTTCGTACCTCCACCTGAGTGTGGGTGCCTATGTAATGTGGGGCATCACTTTAGGTTCCCTCCACAGGAGAAAGACAGGGCAAATAAGTGTATTTATCCTCCTTCCCATCAATCCCCCTTGTGTGCCCACTGCTCCTGCCCAAACTCTTTCCCTGCACCACAGTGGGGCCCCAAGCTTCTTCTTCACTAGAGGCACCACCAGAGGTCCATGCCTAACGCTCTTCCTCACCTGGCCTTTGAGAACTATGGTGAGATGCGGACAGGTCCAGTACCTGTTACTTGCCCTTTTGGTGTATTTTGTGCCCGTGTACGAGCTGGATACCTCTAGCAACATGTTCGGTGAAACTCTACTAGATGTGTGAGTAGGAAATAAAGCTTTGTCATTTCCAAAGACAAAAGCTGCAGCTTAAATAACAACCCAAACTGCGTCATAGTGGTAATTTCTCTTGGAAACAATTTGTTATCTCTGATATCAGGATGGCAAAATGCTGCATAAATATTACTTGTGATTTTTAAAACTCCCCTTCAAATTTCCCCATGAATGCCTGTGTGGTGAGTTTGAGTCTGCCAGGGATATGCTTGTTTTCATTAACCCCATCCCCCTGCTCCCCTCAAGCCCCAGCCCAGAGTCCTGAGCCTGGCAGAGCGACTCTCACCATGATGAAATATTTTAAAAATGTTTTAAACAGTACTTTGAGTTCTCCAGACGGTCACTGTGCTTTTGCACTTCCATTAATTAGCTCCAGAGTTCTGGACCCAGTTTGCAGGTCCAGTTTCAGTCTGGTCCTGCAGGTCTGCAGCTGCCTCCCTTCAGCTCTCACACTCCTTTTGGTAAGGCAACAAAGAGCCTTTAAAGAGGAGAGACACAGGGAATGTGGCTGGGCTTGGGTTGTACACATGGCCCTGGATGAGGAACAGAGCTGCTGGCATCCCCCCACCCCGCCCAGTGCTGCTGGGGGCCTCTGGTGCTTCCTCAAAGAGCATCATCCTTAACTTGCTCAGTCACCCCTCAATTACTACCATCACAAAAGACTTTCATCTGCAGATCAAGGGTGGAAGGGTCCCAGAAAGCTTCAAGTCCCAGGGGTTAGACGCAACAGGTACTGGCCACTAACTGCTAGGGGCCTATGCAGTAGTTACCTGGCTTTCCTAACGAAGGCAAGAAGGGCCTTTGGACTTAACCTTTGAAAATAAAATATTAATTAAAAAATGAATGCACACACACCACAAAAAAAAACCCCAAACCAAACAAAAAACCAATCAAACAAAAACCCAAGAAACACCCCCCCCAAAAAAAAACCAAAACAAAACAAAAAAAACCCAACCAACCAGCCAAACAAACAAAAAAAAACAACAAACAAAACAATACAAAACTCACTGGAATAGTGTGTGAGCAGGGACAGCAAGTTTCTCATTGTACAGATTACTCCACTTCCGCACTTTCTACTCATCAAGGAACAGAGTTTATTTTTTAACAATACCACGCACATACTTCAGAGGCGTATTTGAAATGTAAACCCCACATTCCATGCTCAGACATCCAGCAAATAGTTAATCAAAACCCTTCTAGTATGGCACAGAGCTTATGTGAAATAAGAGTAAAAAGTCTGACCTATTTCCAACAGCTAGGAAATTGCCCTGGGGAAGATAAAGTTGTGATTCCTTTTAAATGTAGCTACTTTCTGTTATGGGAACCTATGCAACTGTCTTTCCTATCAGACATCTCCAGGGAAAGCAACAGCCATCCCACACACTCCTCTGCGGCTGATTGCTCAGCACTTTGTCCCATGGTAAACTGTAGGAGAAACTCAACCATCCTGTTAAATGCTTTGGGCTCAAAAGATTAATTCTGCAGGATAGATAGATTTCTAAAGCACATCAGAAATCAAACTCATTCCTAACAGCTTCTCATCATCCAGGCAATTACAGGTGCAAACAAAACAGCAGGAGAGAGGGAAAAGAGTGCTTATCAGAATGCTTACAGACAATTATATTTTTATGTTTAATAAAACTTTTTTTTCCTCTCCATATAAAGCTTTCCATCAAAGGCTTTCTAAGCATTTTATAAGGGCAGGTGTTACATCATCATCATTCCCATTTTACAAAAAGGAAACTGAGGCCCAAAAAAGTCATCTAGGCAGAGTAAAACATAAAATCCCAGCCCAAAACAGAAACAGAATCAAAACCTCCTGGCAAAACCCCCCTTCTCCAAGTACTTCTATTTAGTTGCTATGCAGCATTTTTGTGTGTGTAAAAATAACCCAACCAGTCAAACAAGAGAGAATGGCAAGGAAATGGTAAGCTTTAACATACTTACTTCCATACTGCTGGCATAAGTACAAAAATAAAGATTTTTATTAACTAGTTTACAAAAATAAAGTCTATTGAGTCACACAGGATCTCATGGGGCGGGGGGAGGTATTACTTGACTTTGGAAGATAAAGCCTGTTTGAAACGTCTCTTTAGATCTTGCATGTTGGGAGATTTGGGCCGAGGGATGATGGACGACCACCTCCTGTCTGTGCTGCTGGCCTGCTGTAGCTTGCTGACCTCCTTGCAAAGATACTGGAAAACATCACAGACGCCTTGGGAGTCATCACTTGTGGATATTTCCAAGAACAGGCTGCCCAGTTCATTTGCTAGCTGTAGTCCCTCTTTTGCCTGGACTTGCCTGGCATGAAGGAGGTCTGCTTTGTTCCCCACGATAATGATGGGAGTCCTGGCATCTGGGTGGACCTTGCGTATGTGCTGGTAGAGAGGTCGGACTGACTGGTAGCTGCTGTAGTCTGTGATGGAGTAGACCAGGAGGAAGCCCTCTGCCCACTTCACAGACCTGGACAGGGAGTCCAGCATCTGCATACAGTCTTCCTGCACCTGTGGTAGAACAGAGAGCACAATTTGGCATTGGGTTGTAAAACTAGAAAACCTGTCTCAGAGATAGCACCTAGCAGGTCCAAAGGGAAGCTTCAGCTCAGTCTTAGGAGCCTTAAATCTGGCCTTGTAGGAAACTTGGGCTCAAAAGCTGAGCCCTTATGTGACAGAGAAGAACCGATTGATTTGAAGCATCTCCATACCTGGATACACCCTGGCGTGTCTTGGATCTGCACAGCAACGTGGTCTCCCTCCAGATGGACCAGCCTGGAGTAGAGGTTGCCTAGGGAGCAGAGAGCTGTCAGGCACCTGCCGCGGGGGTCCCTGCCGCGCCCCACCGCCCCTTGCCTCACCTGTGTTGGGCTCATAGTCCCCAATGAACCGCTTCGTCAGGAACCGCACGATCATCGCTGAAACACAGAACGGCCGCGTTAGGCGCTACGAACGGACGGACGGACAGGGGAAGATGGGACGGACAGGGGAAGAAGGGAACGGACAAACAGACGGCAGAAGTGGGGGACAGACAGGGGAAGGGGAGACGGACAGCCCCACGCCCCCGCCACACTCACCGCTCTTGCCGACGCCGCGGGCGCCCAGCACGGCCAGGCGGACCTGGGTACCGGGGGGACCCAGGGTGCACTCGGCGATGGGCGCCAGCAGGAAGTGCTGGGACATGCTCGGCAGGCGCATGGGAGGGGCGGCCCGGCGGCTGGAGGGCTCTGTTCGGGCTGGGCTGGCCTGGGCTGGGCTCGGCTCAGTTCGGGCTCAGTTCAGCCGGCAGCGCTCAGCGCAGGCGGCCGCCGGCGGCTTTTAACGGCTCTGCCGGCAGCACCGCCCTGTTGGCTGCACCGCCCCCACTGTACCGCCCCAGCCCGGGCGCCCACCCGGTTGTACCGCCCAGCGGTTCCCCCCGCAGCTCTTGCTCCAATTGCCCCGGCTGCCCCACTTGCCCCCCAGTTGTGTCCCCCCGCTGCCCACCCTGCCCCTTCCTCCCCGCCATCTTCCCCGTTCCCAGGGCGTGGGGTGACCGCCGTGGGCGCAGGCACCAGAGGGTGGGGAACAGCCCGGGCCGGCCCTGCAACCTCCCCGGTTTGGGGCCGGCACCGCAGCACCCTGCCATGTGTCACCCTCGCCCGAGGCAGACAGACGGCAGCACAAGTCTCACTGTGTTTAGGAGGGTGCGCCTCCACATCCCATACCAGCCCCAGCTGCTGCAATGGGCACTTGTTTTATGCACCCTCCCTGCAGCGAGGGACTCAAATCATGAATGAACAGAAATTATTTATAGTTTTTCCTCAGACTATTTTGTTTCCAACATCTGGACACACCCCTCTACAGTCAATGTTGAAATCCCAGTTTGTGGATGCAGCAACAGCCAGCCCTGAAATGAAAGTGGTCCATAGGGCCTTGAGGTCTGAATTGGGCCCTGTGGGTTTTCAAATCAGAAGAAAGGTTCAGAGAAGAAAGGTGCTTCACCACATGCTGCTGCTAAATAAGCCTCAAACCTGCAAACAGCCATGTGAATGCTTCAGTCTCTGCAAACCCTTGCCCTGGCTCCTGCAAAACCACTTCTGCAGTGCACTGCTTCGCAGGCATGTGTTTACAAGATACATAATCCATTCAGCGGCTGCTTCATTTTTATCATGGAAATAACACATCAGGAAATGATGTGGAGGAGACCAGCACATACGTGTTTGAAAGTAGCAGGATGGGTCTGTGGCCACACAGCCTGGTACCATGGAGGGACAAAGACACTGTGGGAGCTGCTGGGACTTGGCTGTGGGGTTGATGCCCAAGGACAGCCCAGGTGGCCCTGGACACCTGCACATGGACAGCTGAGCTGAACCTTTGCAGCGGTGGGGCTGTGCATTGCTGCTGCTGTCAGTTACCTTCCCTCTCCCCTTCAATACAGCTCTCAGAAGACACATGCAATGACAACAGGCCATTTTCTTTCCTCTTGTCCTTCCCTCTTACATTTTTGCCTTACATCCATGCATGAGTCCAGCAGCCCAGCATGCTATGCACTTCTTCGGACATCATCAGCCCCAGTTGCTCAAGTGACATGAAAACTTAAAACATGGGTACTGGAATTATCTTGCCAGGTCTGGTCTACCAAAGCCAAAGTGTTCCTGAAGAAAGTCAACCCTTGGCATTGTGGAGGCAAGGATGAAGAGGAACTTCACTCCCATGGATAGAGAGTTCAAATTCTGCACCCTGCAGTGGCCAGAGGACCAGCTGCTCCCCCCCCCCCTAGCAATGTTCTGCCCCATTTAAAGATTCTCCCCTGACGCCCCAGAAAGTCCAGAAGTTTTCTACCTGATAATGATTCCACACTGCTCTTTGCTGAAGGATTACATACACTTCACAGTAGTTAACACCACACTAATTAACATCAGTTAAAGTTGTGCCTGAAGAAAAGCATGATGGAAGAAGTGCTGTTGATTATTTGTGTTATTTGAGTGCCTAAGGACCCCTACAGTAGTATCAAGGGCATTTTTAACCTAAAAAACTGATTGCCTCTAAAATTTCTACTTCACTTCCCATCATGCCAGTGAGCCCTTTTCTTTTAGTAAACAAGACTTCTCTTGTATTACTAAAAGCTTTTGGTTTCCAGAGGTTCATGCTATTGTCATCTGCTTCTATTGTCATGCACCACCACTTGTCTTTGGCCTTGCTCACAGTGCCAACACAGGCTATTTTTATACGTTTCTTTACAAAAGAGCTATCAGAGTACATTCATCATGCCCTTGGAGGAATGCTACTGAAATGAGTCCATTCCAGACAGATGACTGGCAGGTGCTGAGCTGTGAAAGCAGTAGTATTAAACAACCACTGTTCCCAAAACTTGAGGAGCTCCCCCTTCTTGGGCAACTGTAGAGCTCATACTGCCTCACTTGCTGCTGAGAGCACCCCCAAAGGACAAATTGTGATGGTTGAACACGGAGATGACTGTGCAAAACCAGGCAGGAAACCCTGTGAAGGAATTAATTTCTTGGAATTATAGGTTGTCTCCCCATCAACACCCACTCTGGTGCAACAGGAACAGTTCAGTAGGTTGAAACAGTTGGGGCTCAGGTTGCTCACTTTTGGGGGCTCAGACAAGCTGTTCCTATTCTGTGGAGCTATCCCTAGCTATCCCTAGGTTGTATGGGCCTTACAGCTGCTCCAAGGAGCCATTCCTTTCACAGCTGGAGGTCCTATTTGGGAAGGACAAGGCTGTACTTTCACCCATCCCATGCAGATGGCCCATGCCACCATCCCTACAATCTACTCTTTCACACAGCATCACTCAGTCCCACTCACCTGGAGTCTCAAGGACACCATGGTGCTGCCTGACCCACCTCCGTATTCCAAGCTCTGGTACCATCCAACAGCAAGTTGGCAGCTTTTGGGGGAGGGAGTAGGCATCTTACTCCTGTGTCTGTGGCAGGCATCCTGAGTGCATTGAGAGCTGCTTTCTCCTCTAAGAAACAAAATGTAAAGTGTTTTCCTGGGAGTCTTCTTGTCGGGGAATCAGATAGAAGTTCTGGGCTTGAGATTGGCAGGACTATGTGAGATAACGAGCAGTAGACATAAAGCTTTTCCATGTGGAGAAGCGCTCATGAGAACCTTTGCTGTGAGTTGGCATGGCTTCACCACTCTTGCATCAACTTTCAGAAGCACAAGTCGATGTTCAAAACTGCATCTGTTCCTTTCAGTTCCCAGGTCCTGCTGATCAATGGCTAAAGTTTGGAGTGGGCATGAACAAGAAAGGTAATTGAGGGCCCCGGGGGCCATCACCCAAAGCCTCTTGCTCCAAATAGTGGAAAATGAAATCAGCAACCTCAAACAGAGCTTTGTATCCTTGTGGGCTCCTGAGCTGTGTAAGTGCTGCTGATGGGAGTGATGTCCCTACCCAATGCTTGAGCAAGGGTGGTTACGACTATGTAAATCCCAGCAGCTAGAACCTGATTCTTACATAGACCTTGGTAGTATATCCACTGAGGTAGATGCACGGACATGAAAAGCTCATCTTCTATGTCTTCCATACCACCATCCTCAGTATTGCAGGGACACCTGGTACCGTGCTTTCATACAAGGCTCTGGCCGTCTGCAGTTACAGGGTGCCCCTTGCGCTGTAGAAGACACCACCCATACCCCTGAGTCATGAGGTGCAACCCAATGATAAGCCCAGTCTAACCACGCCTTTTCACTACATACCCTGAACTTTAGGAACCCATTGCACTTTGTGGTCTCTGCAAGGACAGGGGAAGCCTGTCCAGGGATAGGCAGGATCACTTGCTCTGGAAGGTGTACACACAGCTCTTGGTATCCTCTGAGCCAGCCAAGACACTGCAGCACAGCATTTGTGCCTGGGATACCACTTGTCCATTTGACCATGAAGGCTGTGAACATGCTGAGTCCAGGATTGCACTGAGAACGACAAGGGAGTGAACTCTTTCCTCCGATACATACAATGGGAAGATTACAAAAGCATGAATTGTTTGTACATCCTCGTGGCAGCTGCTTGTTCATCTCTCCCCTAGGAGTGGGGCTGGAGGTGTCTGGCACCTCCCTTGCCCCACTCAGACACGCACAGTTCACCTGCTCCCTTCCGCAGTCCTCGGCCTGCAGTCCCTTTGCACAGGCACGGTGCCACCCCCCTAGCCCCTCCACTGACCCTTTCTGGCCACACAGAGCATTAGCACCAGCACTGCCTACACAGCCCCCAGGAAATCTCAGACCTCAGTGTCACCGAGATGCTGGAAAAGACAAAGCTGACAGCTCAGAAGGCTTCCTTACTACTTCTCTAACAAATGACAGATTTTGGCAGGGCCATTGGCAGGAAACCAGCTACAAAGGTTGAAGGCCATAAAACCTGGTAAGGAGTCAGCTCAGTCCCCACCTCCTAATTAGGCTCTGGAACAAAGCACCACATGGAAGTGTAAGGTCTTGTGCTAAACCATAAGCACTTCGGTCTCCTCATGGTGTAGAGGGACAGCCTGTCCACCAGCTCTGGCATAATGAAGTCTCCGTACTAGAAAGGGACTGGAAGATAGGTAACATGTAACACTGAACTCTGTGGAACTGGCTTTTAAACTAGGGATTACCAAATTCTGCTAGCTCAAGGTGTGTCTAATATGGGAAACCTATTTGCAGATTTCACAACAGTTCTCCACAATTCAAAGCATCATGGAATGAACAAAATTCAACCCTGTGATGGTATGAAGAACAAGGAAACACCAAGCCTGTAGCTGGCACACTCGCTGCAAGGTTTTCCTTGCTAGGCACAAGCTCAGAACAGCACTGCAGAGAACTGGTTACAGCTTATGGGTTATACAGCTTATACCCCTTCCAGATCGAGTCGCAGGGGAGAGGAACTTGAAACAGACGCTAGGAGGAAGCACACTTCTCACCCGGGGGCAGAGAGGCTTAACTGCCCTGAAAGCACTCCCCTGCCCTCCCAAATCTTCTGCAAACACCTAAAGCTATTTTCTTCTTTCAAGAAGCATGCCTTTCAATTTAGACACTACTTTCATGACATGATGTCTTGCCAGGTATTCCTTCAACAACTTTTCTCAATTCACACATCTCCCTCTTTTGTCAAGACCCTGCAAAAACAGCAGCTGGAAGCAAACTTCAAAGCAAACATAGGAAGCAAACTTCAACAGTAGGTATGGAGATCTCTAAATATCTGAGCTGTGCTTCTGAAAACCCGAGATTATCAGCAAAACCACCACTGCACTGAGAGCAACTAACACGTAGTGTCTACATGCTGAAGACAGGTTAAGCATTAGTTAGTCTGTTCCATTTTCAAACATTAACCCCCCCCCCCCCAGAAAAAGGCTATTATCTTCCCATACAAACCCAGTTTCATTTTCAGTCATTTCTGGGAATCCTGACCAAGGAAAGCATTCTCTCCTTCTCCTCACAGCCCACACAGAGCTTCCAAATATGCATTTATGAGGATCTACTGTTGGCATAGTGACCTTAAAAACACTGAGACTACATAAATTGAAAACTGTTGCAACGCACAGCACCTCCAGAAGCACAGCTCTTAAGTGAGACCACTGCATGCTATCTGGCTTTATTATTCAAAAATGCTGAAAATAAATTCAGAAGTTTCTAACTACCCACCACTTACATTTACCATTAACCATTTCATCATGATGCTACAGTCAATTCATTTCAATCTTCACATATTAAGTACAAAAACACAGAACCAAAATAACTTGCACAAGCATGCGTAGGAAGAAAATTTAAAATATCTTCACTAAACATAATACCAAATAAAGTCTCTTCAACTCCCTCAGACGCAAAGCCTCATGGAAAACTAGGCCTATCTTGTGAGTCAAATACCAATTTTAAATTGCTGTGGAAATTCACAAGCCAAAGCAGCTAACAAAGGTCTAAGGCTTAGTATACAGATCTAGCCACTCCGAGAAAGCTCCACTGAATCATAAAAGCTATGCACATAAGCTACAACAGCAAAAGCCAAGAAAGATTATTCATGAACCTTGCTTCAGGAGATGGTGGTACACTCTAAGTCCAACAGATACAGTCTCAAAATACAGTACTGGTGTCACATATCAGTCTGTTGATGGGTAAGCTTTACTCCAACTCCCTCAAAGCATTTCCAGTCATTCCAACTATATTGCCTACTCCATCTTTCGATATGGGAGCTTGGAGAAACATCAAATCCAGTGCCTGCTCACAGGGACTTTGAACCTCCAGTGCCTAATGCCTGTCACCCTTAAATACCAGGCCAGGCCTGGTATTTAACATCTAATAACTGCATGCCATGAGAATGGGAGCACCCACAATAAAATGTTAGGTAAACTGAAACAGCCCTTAATCCATTAATTTATAAGCAATCTGTTCACGGTTTGACACTTCTGTTTGACATTTACGATTTAAGGGAAAAAGTAAACCTTGTTCTCTCTCCATTTCTTACTCCCAAGCCCACTAGCTGTCCTACAACTGACTATTCAATTATTCTCACCAGTCAATACCTACAAAATGCTTGTAGGTCACCACATTCTCTAATATTTTACTCCCTCTACATGTACACAATAGTTTGCCACCACTTAATTGAGGTAGTTACATCACACTTAAAAAGATAGGTTATTTATCCATATCTGTAACAGTTAAGCTTACATTTATGCATGTTCCAAGCTAACCAAGCAGGTCACCTTCAGCAGTTTCTTCAGCAAGCTTCATAGTCTCAAACAAAGGCCATAAAAATAGCATTGGTTAATAAGCAGTTGATAAACATGTTCTTCCATTTAAGAAACACTGGGCAGCGAGGACTAGGTTTTTGCAAATAATCAATAAAGTCACTGGGATGAGAGGAATGCATTACAACATCCATAACTGCATGCAGGTAGATGTTTAGATTCAACAGACATGCAATACATATAAATACAAGTGTTCAGCTATGCCAGACAATTCAAATGATAAAAATCAAATAACGAAGGCTGGCAGTTTTGGAATTACAGACTTGTTTCTAAACTGTTATTTCCTAAGAATGCTTATTGGCCTATGGACATTCTAAAAATCCCACTTTTGTAGATTACAATGGTGAAACACCAAATTCTGCCTGCAACCATTTCTCAAGAGGCTGCTTTTAAAAACTGCTTCCACAATTTTTTCTTTGGTATTAATCTGAGGCCCCTTACCCAAAAGCTTGTATCAATGAAATCTGAAACCCATCATGTCTTTTCCTACAAACAATTACATATTTAAGTGACACTGTACAATTCCTGCTATATGCTCTTAGTTTGTTGGCAAAATATTCCATGTCCTCTGATATTACCTCACTAAGTAATAAAAGAAGGATGATCACCACTAAGCATGAGCAAACTTCAGTGTCCCAGGATTTATGGTGTATGACTAAACTGATCAGCAAAAGCTGCAAATGATTTAAGTGACCAAGCACCATGTAAGTCAAGTTAAATGAACAAACTTCAATATGTTTTCTGAAGTATCTGTTCCAAAAAAACCTAAAGGACTCAGCCACGATCACATACACTTGTCCAAAACCAGATCTTTAATTTATTTTTTTAAACGTGCATTATGCCATGAATTCGTAGGGAATTGGCTCCAGCAGCTCTGGATCCTTTCCATTAGTTCTCACAAAGTGTGCTTCTCTTGGTGGAGCAGGCTGTAAACAGAAGAAAAAAACCTCATAGCACCAAAACTCAAAAGAAACTTTATGCAGAATTCATTTTGACAACCATTTAACACATTATTATATACACATTACAGCAATTTTATCATTCCTAGTGTCTTCAAAATTTGATTCAAAGAAGAGCAGAAAGAGAATGATCTGCTAGAGAGTGTGCTTGACTCTCACCTTCTCACTGAGAAAACCTATGCTTTACCCTCTGCAATTTACTAATCCAAATTAACATGAAGTACCCTGGGGGGTACCAGAAACATACCAGAAATGTACCCTGGGGGTTCCAGAAACAACAGCCATTATCTCCTCTCTGAAGTCTAATTATTCATTCTTTTCTTAAATGGTTACAACAGAAACTCTTGCACCTGAATTCAACTAAACCAAAGACAATACTGATCCTAAAAGTCAGCCACAGCTTCTGCTGCAGACCAGCAGAAGCAGCAGCAGCATCTGTCTCCTTTTCACAGCCAAGGATACAATTTCCATCCAGGAACAGGGCATTTCTGTTCAGGCACCAAACACATCATAGTTTGAAAGCAGACACACTGCACGCTGTCAGTCTACTTTTTTAGCAGGGCCTGTTGTGACAGGACAAGTGGTAATGGTTTTAAACTGAAGTGGGGAGGATTCAGGCCAGACATCAGGAAGAATTCTTTTTACAATAAGGGTGGTGAAACACTGGCCCAGGTTGCCCAGAGAGGTGGTAGATGCCACATCCCCGCAGACATTCAAGGCCAGGCTGGACAGGGCTCTGAGCAACCTGATCTAGTTGAAGATGTCCCTGCTCATTGCAGGGGGCTGGACTAGATGACCTTTGAAGGTCCCTTCCAACCCAAACAATTCTATGATTCTATTCTTAAAAGAAAGTAACCGCCTGGAGAAGGATTGCGAACACAAGTGTGGGTGGTGGCATCAGACACCTCCAACTCAAACTCCTGATACCTGGACTTTTCATAATGCTGTAAAGCAGTTTAAGTGTGGGTTTATTTTTTCGTTTTTCAAACAGAGAGACAGAAGGAGGTCAGTTTACAGCATTAACACTTGTTTTGGAAGAAAATATTTTACTAAACTAGTTTGGTTCTAGCTGGTTGTTTTGGTGAAATGAACCAACATGTCAACTACAATAAAAATAATACCTGACGTTTCAGTTGAACCCAAATGCCTTTTTCTTTTGCTTCCTTTTTCTTCCTTTCATTCTCCTTCACACGCTGCAGAAAGCTGTCTCTGCTCTTGGAATGTTTAATATGCTCAATACGCACATTAATTCTCTTGGCAAGAATCTTGCCCCTAAGAAAGGAAATCAGTTTTTAATCTGCTGCACTTGAAAAAAGGTTAGTTCAAAGCAAGCTTTGTGGCCTTTACAGGAGTAACTCCATAAGCTTAGTTGCAGATAATATGCCTTTATAGGGCAATAACTCAATATACATTGCTGCAGATGCAGATCAGATAAAACTTACATAACTTATATTAATATATAACAATATAATGACAGTTTAGGATTAAGACTGTGCAGAACATATAATTTTAACCTTGTAGCATACAAAGATTACCACTGCACTCCATTCTAGTTCCTGGAAAAAAACCCCAAATCATCCTTTTCCAACTAAACTGTACAAAAACCCAGCTGAAAACAGCTGGATACAGCTACAAATTATTATTTTAAAAGGGCTTCAGTATCAACATGAAAATTCAGCTGAAAATCCCCATTAGGTAATATAAGTGCTGCTCATAAAAATAAAAACTGTTTCCTCTGACAGGATCCAAGTCAAATGAGCATCATTTGCTTGGGTTATAAAAAGGATATTCACTTTACCCACCTTGAACGACCAATCAAGACAATAACTGTCTAACTGGCAAAGTGAAAGGAGGGTGCAATTACAGATCAACTTTCCCAAATATGAAGTTTCAATACACAGAATTTCATTACTTACTTAACCTGCTTGTTAACAATAATGCCCACGGCGTGCTGAGTAACATTATAGACCCTTCCAGTCTTGCCATGGTAACACTTGTGGGGCATACCTTTTTGAACAGTACCCATACCCTGTTAAGAGGTAAAACAAGAATCAAGTATAAAGTTTACCTCAGAGAAAATAAAAAAAGTGCAACATCAAGGACTTTTCAGAAGTTCTTTAAAGTACGTATTTCAAATTTCTTGAGACTGATTTTAAAATATTCATTCATTAGAATTTATAACCATGCATTTTTTATCTGAAGACTACCAAATTCTGCTATGACCATTCTGGTTGCTTTCAGTGTCGGTGAAATGACTGATCACTTTGCTTTCAGCAAGCAATCACAGGAGACAATCATCATCAAGCCCCAGTGTGTCAAAAAGCGTTAATTCTGAACAGTGCAGTTCAGAAAGAGTCAAATAACAAGCAAGCAAATTAGAAGCCATCTTCTGCGTGACTGTTACGAAAACTCTGCATTTCAAATGCAACTAAAGGATTAAATGAAGCTTCCAGATTCACTACAACTTAATTTTGAAAATACAGCTGATTTTAAAGGACAAGTTCTAGAATAAGCCAAGTGATGGGAAATGCTGCTTCACTTTTTCTCCTGTATTAATATATATGACGTACCCTCACATTTATTTATTGGTTTCTAGTTTTAACATGGTTTTGCCATCACCAACTCTGTACATACTTAAGTGTAAACCTACAGTGATCTAGAGACACAGACTATCAGCTACAGCAACATAAACTATGGCTCTTCTGAATAGCAGGTGCAAATCAGGCAAAGCAAAACATCTACTAAAATGACAGCTGGAGTTGCTATGAAAGTAGTGCTGGTAGACATTATACAGCAACCTAAGTATTTAAATACAGAATCTTTCACTCTTTTCATCTCAATACAGATTAACAGAGCACAGCTAATTATTTAGATGTGTACATACATATATTAAAAAACCCATATGAAACAGCAGTGACACTGAAGTGTTACTATTGGTTCAGTAGCGTTGTCATTCCACTATTGCTTCAAGAGTGAGCAGCGGGTACTTGTGTTGACACCTGGCCCAGGTAACAAAAGACTACCTCAAGAAACTGGACACTGAAAAGCATTACGCTGCTTCAGCTTTTAATTATGTAAAACTTCAGAAAGTACCTTGATATCAACTATATCGCCCTTCTTGTAGATGCGCATATAGGTGGCCAGAGGAACAACTCCTGTTGAGAGATACAAATTTGGATACTTATGAAGCTGACAATTTCACACACACATAAAATATACATAGATTTTGCATTTGATAAAGTTTTCTTAAAAATACCTTAAATTTAAATTCCATTTCAAAAACATTAAACTCATAAATCAAGTTACCTTTTTTTTTCCCCAATTGCAATTACCTCTTCACACGCTCCCAATTTAAAAAAAAATCCAACTAAGGAAAAATTACAGCTTTAATCTCATTGCTAATGCAAAAGTTGAGAATGCGTTACAACTATTTACTACTTCATTCTGAACACAGCCGTTCTCACTGCTCATGGTTGGGCGGTAAACTGTACATTTTAAGTAACTTGACATTATTTTCTCCACCTTTGAGTTAATTTTCAAGCACTGATAAAAACTGGCATTGCTACAAGTGTGAAGAAAGTAGAATACCGATACATAAGCTGTAAGAGTTGTGAGTTCACTTGCAGGTTGTTCCACACTTTTTATCCAAAGCTGCCAGATATCCTTTGATACAAGCCATTGTTTTACAAATGCTACTTAGGGGCTGTTGACATCCAATAGGTCTGTAACCAAATGCAGTGTCCTTGCTATAAGCTATACTTACCATGCTTTCGAAACGGCCTTGAGAACATATAACGTGTCCCCCTCCTCTTTCCCTTTGTGTTCGTCATGTTGGCTAATTACTGTAAAAATTAATGCAAAGATTTTAGAATTATTAGTTCATTCACCAAAAAATTGACTGATAACATTTTCAGGCATTTCAGAAAACAAAAAATCTTTAACCCTATTCAAAATGACACTACTTCCAAATTCCTGGGTCAATTCTAGGAATGTTATTAGTTTAGACAGTCATAGAAAACAGTATTCAGAGGACCACGGGATAGGTAACTCAGGTTAGAACGAAAGCTAGTAAGTCACCTAGCTCCATCTCCTGATTCAATCAAGGTCTACTATGAGACCAGATCAGGTTGCTCAGAAGTTTGTCCAGTCAGGTCTTGAAACCCTCCAAGGATGGAGAGAAACTACTGCACAGCCCTCCTGGGCGGCCTGCTTGTTCTCATGATGAACATATTTTTCTTTATATCCAGTCTAGGCATCTCAATTTGACTTAAGCCAGTTGCCTCACACTCTGCCATGTGCCCTCATGAAGCACCAGGATCCACGTTCTCGATAATGGCTGCTGCTAGGTGCCCCCCAAAGACACCTCTGCTCCAGGCTAAGTAAGCCCAGTTCTCTCAGCCTCCCCTCACAAGGCACCCAAAAGGCAAGATCCCCACTACCAGATTTATGGCCCGCTATTACACCTGCTACAAGACACACACGCCTCAGGCGGACAACGACTGCAGCCATCAGGCACGTTAGCAAACCCGGAGCGCCACCGCAGCCGGCGGCCCCCACGGGAGCAGCTCCAGCGCCCGGCCCGCGCAGGGCCGCCCCCCAGCCCCGACATCCCGCGGCGGCCGAGAGGCCGACCGGGCCCGCCGCCACGTGCCGCCGCCTCGGCCGAGCCCCACTCCTCCGCATCTGCACCCGCTGCTGCCCCGGCGGCCGCCCCCCTCCTGCCCTCAACTGCTTCCCGGCCTGGCCCGGCCAGCCGCCCCGCACCGCGCCCTGCAGGCCGCGGCCTCCTCGCTCCCTCAGCCACGGCTCCAGCAAGGCCGTGCCACCCCCAGCCGGAGAAGGCGGCCACCCGCCGCACCGCCGGCGCGGTCGCCCGCCTTCCCGCCGCCGCCCTGAGCCGCAGAGGCACCCGAGGCCGGAGAGCGGGCCCGGCGAACCTCACCGTGCGTGCCTACAAAATGGCGGCCGGGGACGAAAGGAAAGAGGCGGCGCTGCGGCCGCCCTTAACAGCGGGGCCTCGGCGGGGCTGCCCGCGCCGCGCCTGACAGAAAGTGCTGGGAGGCGCCTATCTAGCTGCCTGAGTGATGTAACAACTAGTGCGGGGGAAGCGCTTGTGCGCTGATCGTGATAAACAACCACGGGGCTCGCCCGCAGGAGTCTGCCCCGTTGGCTAAAGCAGGGACAAATGCTGGGTTTTGTTTTCATGGCTGTGCCGTGAGGCGGGGCCAGGAGAGGTCTGACAGCGGGGGTGACGGGGAAGCGGGAGAACGAGCCGGCTGCTTGTCAGGGGTGCCGAGGAGCCGGGTCTGTGCGCAGGGGTTGGCTCGCTGTCCACAAGGAGTTGTGTTTGGTGAATAAAAATATAATCAGCCAAGAAGTTGTTTCACGACATTAAATAAGTGCAGCGAAATTGAAATTGGCGGTAATGTGAGTGTTCCCCTGCTGTGTGTCAGTCACAGCTGGAGATGCTGGTAGTCCCGGGCAGGAGACCAAGACGGGGGAATCACACCTACAGAGGGGCAAAGAGGCTGCTCGGGTTTGGGGAATTTTTAATTATTTGTAGAACTGTGTGCTGAGGCCTTTGTTTTCATAGAATGTCCTGTGTTGGACGGGGCCCACAGGGATCATAGAGTCCAACTCCTGTCCCTGCACATGACAACCCCACAGTTCACACCATGTGTCTGAGGGTGTTGTCCAGTCTCCTCTTGAACACTGTCAGGCTTTGGGCTGTGACACCTCCCTGGGGAGCCTGTTCCAGTGCTCCAGTACCCTCTGGGGGAAGAACCTTTTCCTAATGTCCAACCAAAACCTCCCGTGGCACATCTTCCTGCCATTCCCTCGGGTTCTGTCACTGGTCACTAAAGAAAAGAGTTTGGTGCCTATCCTTTCTCCTCCCCTTGTGAGGAAGCTGTAACCACCATGAGGTCTCCCCTCAGTCTTCTATTCTCAAGGCTGAACAAACCAAGTGACTTTAGCTGCTCCTCATACGGCTTTCTCTCCAAACCCTTCACCAACTTGACAGCCCTCTTCTGCACACTCCCCAGTAGCTTAATATCCTTTTTATCCTGTGTCACCCAGACCTGCACACAGTGCTCCAGGTGAGGCCGCACCAGTGCAGAGCAGAGCGGGACAATCACCTCCCTGCCCGGCTGGCAATGCTGTGCTGGATGCACACAGGACTCAAGTGGCTCTCTTGGCTGCCAAGACACACTGTTGGCTCATGTTCAATTTGCTGTCGACCCCCAGATCCATCTCTGCAGAGCTGCTTTCCAGCCTCTTGTCCCCCAGTCTCTATGTGCAGCCATGGCTGCCATGTCCCAGGTGCAAAATCCTGCACTTGCTCAGATGTTAAATGCTATCATCTCCAATTTGCATGGCAGATGTTTCCACAAAGACAAATAAAGCACAGATTCTGACCAAAGAGCCTTTAAACAGCCACAGGTTGCATCAGCTGTGTAGTGCCTGAAAACAAAGTGGACTGGTGAGCAGCTCCCAGAGCTGGGGGCCTGACTCAGTGTGTTTGTGCATCGTCAATGTTGGAGCAGCCAGGAATTGTCATGGGAAGCTGATGGCAGGCAGGAGCAAGGCAAAGGAGGGCCTCCCTCCCTCCCCCGAGCTAAACGCGCAGGGACAATTCAAAACTTGTCTCAGCGGGAAGCTGCCCTACTGCAGGAATTTTTGTTTTGAATGAAAGAAGCACTTATTTAATTTAGGGGAGGGATGATTACTTAAAGTGGCAGATAAAAACATGTTTGATCCTCTGAATAGCTTCATAGTTCTTGTAATGTTGTTTTGCAAAACTTAAGCAATTCTATCAGCATTTTAAAGCTAGTTTAATATTTATAGATTGCAAGAATGGATATGTAGGATTAAATACACTATCAGGTTCTGCTTGCAAAGCCAGCTGGCAGGGCATGTTATGACAGAGGCCATGTCTCCACGCTAAATCCCTTGGAGTAAAGTGTTATGTTCAGAAAAAGTGTGCCTGTATTTGAGGTCTGCACCATGAAAAATCTAGAATTTACAGCACCTGATATCTCTGCAGAGAAAATCTGTATCATTTAATATGCATTCACCATTGGTTTCCAAGCATGAAGATAGCTACGAGCCTGAACAGCTCTTAGGTGAGGAAGCACGTTTGCAACAGGTACAGAGATTTCAGGGAGGATATAAAGCAAATACAGGAAGCCAAATCCTAAAAGGCATTATTGAATAAAGGAAGGTAGGCATTTTCAGTGAGCTGAACTCCTTAGTCTTGCTAGTGATTTACATAGAGGGCAGATTGTCTCCACATCAAGCAAGAAAGAATGGGGAAGAAACTCCACATGTTGAAACTCATGTCCACATATAGAGCATGTAAGTGTAATTCATAAGGGAGCAGTAACCATGAACTTAATTGAACTCTGTCTTATTTGGGGCCAAGTAAGACATTCAGGAGTTGCTACATTTTTTTTCCTGAATAAATTGCATGAGAGGTTTATTCAAAATTTAAATAATGTTTTTGTTCATAAAATTTACCTTGATTAGCACACTCTCAGGATCCTTCTTTAGCTCAACATTTCAAAGAAACAACCATGTTTCACAGTTTATCTCCATTGAATCATTCGCTGGCCATGCTGTCTGGGTCTGATCCAGAAGTACATCCTGTCTATCAGCATTTGATACATGGTTTCCCAAATCTGTGGCCTGCTGAGCACTTCAAAGGCAGAGCCTTTGTACATTGTTCACAAAAGGATTTCTCAATAGTGTCTGTCTCCAGCAGATAAAGGTGCACAAATTGTGGGGTGAGATCTGATCTGGAAATGAGCTAGCAGCCAAGCAGATGTTGGGGAGACCTGCAGCTCTTCATTCCAGCCTGCAGGTGCTTCCCTTACTGCCCTGTGTCCTCCCCTCAGAAGCCCAGCCTAAACTGCTCTTCCTTCATCAAACTGCAGTTGTACGATGCAGACTCCAGTTTCTCCTGGGCTGCACAGCAAATACCACATCTGGTCCTGCTTCAGAAACACCACATCCTCAAGATTGGGCTGGACGCAAGCGGCAACACCCAGTTTAACATGAAGATCTAAAACCTCGTGAAGGTCCAAGGCTAGTGGAGCACCCATTAATGTACTCTGGAAACCTTACTACACTGCAGCAGACTGAATTTCTCTCCTACTCTCCCTGGCTTGGAGGTAGAGCAAGAGAGGGAAAGCAGCTTCAATGGGAGCCAATTCAAATTTGCTGGGGAAAGGAGCTTGAAAGGGAGGGCTTATTAGAAGTCCAAGGCATGGGGACTAGATCAACATCACTTTGTTTTTGGAGTGGAAAGTACCATGCAAAAAAACATTTCCAGTCCCCAAGCTCCCATAATTACAATTCTGGCATCTTCTCTGGTAGAGCCCCATTTTGTTTCTGATGCTGCTCTGCAGCATCTGTCTGGACAACAGCTCTCTCTAAAGAATAAATGTGCTGTGATGGCTCTGTACATGGGGCTGTCAGGAGTTCTCCACTGAAATTTTAATGCACAGTGGGATCTGGCTCGCTCCCATGCTCAGAGGACCAAGTGATACACACAGAGATCTCAAGTGTGACATTCCATTTGTGTTAGGTTATTCAGCAGAGCTGTGGAAGGAATTTAAATTAACGAGAGTTTGTAAAGGGCTTTGAGGTGAAAAATGAAAAATATTCTCCTTCAGTAGGGTGCAAGTCTCCCGTATCTCACATAATGCATTCATTAAACAAAAAAAAGAGATAGCTGATCATGGCTGGAGCAAAATTTTAACAGAAATCACTGAGAATAGGTGTTGAATAACGAGGATTTAAATCTGCAGTTCCTCTTTTGATAATCCTGCAAAACCAAAAGTGCATATTGAAAATCAAGATTGTGAAGCTAATTGGTTACCCCATGGCAGGCTCCCGTCCATAGAAGTGCAGCATCTACCCTGTGCTTTTGATCAAAAAGTTACTGACCAAAGTCATCTGTCACCTCATAAGTTGACCCTGTTGTGCCCATTGTTCACTCTTTCCAAAAGGATCATGTTACGTGGCATCTCAGAGTCCCGTGTCTGTCCCCTTTCATGGTCTCTTTAGCTTCCTGATGATTCTAGCTCAAACGACCTTTTTATTTCTGGTAGTCAGTTCAACCCATCAACCATGAAACCCATTCTGTAACCATAAGCCTGAGCCTAGTTTCATGGCAGTTAAAATCAGCAAGACTTGTGTCTGAGCAACCAGCTACCTCCCAAAAATGACAGTACAAACTCTCTGAACAGGCTCTGCAGAATCACGCAAGTGCCAGGACAGGTGGCTGGACCAAGCTGCATGGGCAGTGAGGTGCTTCATGGAGAGAGGAGCAGAAAATAATGACAGTGTGCCTTCGAGGGAAATAACAGGGCAAAAACCATAGACCAGAATCGTGATGGGGCCCAGTACATCACACGTGGGTGAAAGTTTTCATTACACTAATGTTACTTATACATTAATTGCTAATTTGAAATGTTAGTAGATGCACGTAGATTGATACTGAGGCCAAAAAAATGGCCTTTTTTTCAATCATTATCTCGACTGCCACACAACATCTGAAATACTGAACAAGTTCTGTCATTCAACTGCTTATTTGAATACCATGGCATTCTACTTGTGTATGTACTTGAGGGAACGTTGCACTAGTGACCATACAGTAATCATCAGGGACTTTCATGGAACCTGTTGTGTAACTGTGATCAGCTTCTCACGGGTGCCAAATAACATAATCCATTTGACAAACTTCATTTCAAAAAGAATTAATGTCCTTTCCCCTCCTTACTAACGGAGTGGCTTCTCAGGAAACTGTTTTCATTAAAGCAGTGTTTTCTCAAACTTCTTGTGTTACTGAGGCCACCCATCTCTGTGTAACCTCTCTCGAGTCCAACCCAGCGAGCCAGGAACAAGCAGCTCCTCACATAATCAGCATCAGCTTCGCTGTGTATTTAATTGTTTTGACTAAAGGTGATGAGCCACTCGTTGGCTGGCACAGCTGGTAATTACAGATACGTTTTGCTCCTCTGTCACAGAGGAACTGAGCTGCTGCCAGTAGTAAATCTACATAATGTGGGTATTTTTGTGGGAATTTTCTTTTGATAATGTATTAAATATAAGTGTAGAATTAATATTATAATATATTTTAAAACCCTTGATCTTTCACAATCCCCCTTAAGCCCTTCACTAGCCCTCTTGGGAACTATTAACTACACTTTAAGAAATAACTGGCTTAATGATTAGGAACATACTGCTATTTTCTGTTCATTTGTTGATGTCTGATCTTACGTGTACTTCTAGCTGGAAGAACAACAATGCTTGCCCTTTTTCTTTTTCTGTAATTATTTACACAGAAGAATGATACTCTCTTTACGCATCCATTTTACAAAGCTAAATAACATGGGCTCTTGGAGCCTCCAGACACACAGCAGGCTCTGTGCATTTGCTCCCATTCCCACACCTCCCTTGAGTATCAGGGATCAGATGTGTACACAGCAGTCCCAGCTTACTCACCGTGCACCCATTATTTCTGAGACACTTCCTGTTATTACAGTCCACAAAACATGAAGCTCCTGGGGTTGATTTTTTTTTCTTCTGTGTCTGTAAATGTTTCAGTGCTTGTCCTTAACCTGATAGCTAGGAACTAGGAGACTTTTTTTTTTTTTTAATCTAACACTCATGCAACGGCAAGTGTCTCAGTGATTTCAGTGGCACAAAGCCAGTTCTTATGTGTTACTGATTTTGCTCAGGCAAAACTTGCAGTATCTTCAAAGAATTTTTGTCTATAAGGAATAAATGGGATAGAATTGACCTTTAATCACTTTAAAATAGATTGGCTAAAATAAGTACACCCTAGGAAAAACTGCAGACTGGCAAGGGCCAGGCTTACTTGACCTTTTCCTTATCTGATTTCTAGCATGTGACTATCCTATTCACTAGAAGGTATAGTTTTAACAGAAGCTCAACCTATGCCAATTGGTTTTTCAAGACAGGCCTAGCTTTGTATGGCAAAGAGATTTAGTTTTAAGTAGATCTGAATAAGCTTGGCTGCTGAAACGTAATACCTGGTGTAAAGTATCACAAATATAGGAACAATTTATTGTGATGGTACACTGAGTTTGAACTGATGAAATCTCACTGAAACTATATTACAAAACAATATTTTGGTGCTGATCCTCAGGTGAGTTTGCAGATGATTGTTGGGAGCCATCGAATCACTGGAGCGCAGGGCTGCTATTGAGAGGAACTGAGACAGGTGGAAGACATAGGCTGACAGGAACCTTGAAGTTCGGGACAGGCAAACACAAAGTCCTGCACTTCGGTTGGAATAACCCCATGCAACAGGACAGGCTGAGGGATGGCTGTAAGGAAAGGGGCTTTGCTGAAAAGGACCTGAGGGTCCTGGTGGACAACAGCAATATGCCCTTGCTGCAAAGTCAGCCACATCCAGGACTGAATTAGCAAGAGGTCAGCCAGCAGGGCAAGGGATTTTCCCTCTCCATTTGGCATTTGTGAGACCACTTCTGGAGTATGTGTCCTGTTCTGGGCTCTCCAGGACACAAAAGACATGGATGTAATGGAGCAAGTCCAGTGGAAGGCCACCAAGATGGTCACAGGGCTGAAACACAGAGACAGAAGGACAGAAGCTGAAAAAGCTGGGTTTGCTCAGCGGTCAGAGAAGAAAGAAATCTGGTACCTCTCTTCTGCTGTCTCATGGGAGGGTGCAGAGAAGATGGAGACATCTCACAGGGGTGCACAGTAGAAGAACAAGAGGCAATGGACAGACCTTAGAACATGGGAGATTTATGTCTCAAGATAATGAAATGTTTTTTAATGTAAAGGTGGTCAAAAACTCAACTAGGTTGCTCAGAGAGATGGTAGAATTTACATCCTTGGAGCTCTTTAAAACTCAGTGTGGCCCTGAGCAACCTGATTGGACCTGCTTTGTTTTGTTTTAAGTCGAGTGCAACTTCTTAACATCAGGTGCTGTAGTTTAAAAAGGCAACATGCCTGGCGGATGCAACAGCATAAAGTAAAAACGTGGGTGGAATCATTCTCTACTCTATAAATACTCCATGGCATTGTATTAGCATATTGGTATCTGAGGTAGCCATTTGTATTTCTCATTTATTGTTCTAATCAGACCCATTAACATCATCATTTTTAATTGCTTACAAAATGGCAAAGAACCTTGCTGGAAGGAAAGGGCTATATAAAATACTACTAGTTTTATTTCAAGTAAAGAAATGTTTTCTACATAATGTTAGCTGAATTCCAGTAAGCACAAATTTAAATGTATATTTTAACTATGACAAATTAAATTTGTTTTTCTGTATGAATGAAGAAAAAGTAGAATGTTTATCATTTTAATAGTGCTACAAAATGCTCTTTTTAATAACGCATGAAGTAACTGGAGTTATTGCAAACTCAAGTACTGAGCAGATTGTAATATCTTTCAATAAACATTATTGTCTTGCTCTAGTTGTTTCTTCCTGATGCTGAAATAAAATCCCATCCTCCCTTCATAACCTCTTCTTGAAAGAAATTCTAATAAGAATCAAATACGGAAGCTACAGGAATAAGAAGCACACTGTTCTCTGCATTAAAGCACTTCACATATGATTGTAATTCCAATGACATATTCTTTCCTAGGTGCTTTAGCAGGGTTTGAATTTGTGGTCAGAAAGCATCAACCTTCACTGAGTGATTTGCTTTTCACAGGGCACCCTCTTTCCAAAATGGGAAATGGTCTGTAGCTTCTGCAGTCTTACCCATACCAGTATCTTAAATGATGAACCTGAGACAGACCCCATGTCATCACAAGGTATAGGTGCTTTAAAATAATTGCGTTTTTTTAAAGTATGTGTGCTTTTATCTTCATCGTGTTTTGAACATATTCAGTCCTGCCATCTCAGTTTTCAGTTTTCTAGCTTATTGAACCAGAAACTTGTTATAATAAGCAAAAGGTGAATTTCTCAAGTAATCTTCATCACCTGAACCAAGGAACTGTGGTTGCAAGGGAACTATCAAATATCACAAGGCTTGCGATAAAATAATGAGAGCTGGCTATGCTCTGACAACCCCTGTCAATGAGACAACAACAGCTGCTCTGAACAAATACTACAGCCAGAAAAGAACAAATTGATGGTCAGTCGAGAAGTGAAACAGAGAATTAACAAAGGATAAACTTGTCCAAGCTATGACCAACCGAGGATAAACTAGACCAGCTTTCCTGTATGTATAGTAGGAATAATAGCGACTATTTAGGAAGCAGGGTTATTGTTAAGGATCGATTCATTAATATTCGTGAAATGCTGTGGAGTCCTTCATGGAATATGCAAAGTAGTAATGTGAACTAATTAGCCTATGTGCTGCTCCGAGGCAGCCACAGCTTATCCAAGGGAGTGAGGCAGTGCAGGTGAAGGGGCAAAACAGGGAAAAACAAATAGAGGGCAAATGGCAAGAGGAGATGCTGCATGGGGGGAAGAGGAAATGAAACTGCAGGGCAAATGGAAGGAGGAAATGAGGCCATATGGGACAGAGACGTGATGCCTGGGTTACTGCTGTATAAAGACACAGGGAACAAATCCACATGAAATTGAGCTTTATTAGTTCTGCTGTTCATGTAATAACCTGTGGTTGTTTGTTTAGGGTTGGGGTTTTTGTTTGTTGTTTTTTTGTTTGTGTGGTTTGTTGTTGTTGTTTTTAGAAAAAAATAAGTATAACCACAGAAAAACAAATATAACCAGATGGGAGTATTTAACCAACCATCTGTGAGTACAGAGGGGAACTGTGGGTTTTCCAGGGTCTAATCTTCCAAGAGAAGAAATCAAGATCATTCTACTTCTGTATTGCTGACAAAGAGAGCATTGTTTGAGAACTGATTGCAACATGCACTTCAACAATAGCTTTAGATCAGCGGAAGCCCAAAATATTGCTAACTGTGACATATGTTTCGATTAGAACAAAAATAATTAACCACCCATTAGTGCCATGAAAAACACAGGCTATTAACAGTAAATACTCTTTAGCAATTTTATTATCTCCACAAAGCTGTTTCCAGTATTTTTTCTACCTCTTACTGATATTTTTTTTCTGCTGCATAGCTATGTGCATGCTGTTTTACATATTCCTCCTCAGCTTCCTTTTTATCTCGGCGCTGTAGAGAACTGATTAGTGGGGGAAACTGTAACGATACAAAGACTCTTCACCTGGAGGCTGCCTGTTGTCATATTGTGCGTCACTGTTGTTATTACATGACAGCTAATCTTGCTCTTGGAGAGCTGCTGCAAAGATCACAAAAATACTATCTTGCTGACTGCAGTGGGAAGATTTGCTTGGTATTTGGGTAGAGAACATAGAGACTGAAGAAGCGTCCTGTACTTCTCACCTCTAGTAATCACTTTTCCAAGTGAGTTTTGTGACTCTTGAGGTTTTCATATTGAGGATAAACTGGAGTTACCGAGACAACAGTTTCTCTGGTGCCTGTGTCAAGGATCAAATCTATTATTTTTTTTAATACAAGTTTCTATTATTGAATGTATTTCATTACAATATTAAACAACCTTATTTCTAAACATCCTTGTGGTCCCATCTCTCCACAAGATTCTGTTCAGAACAATGTCAAAAAGCACAGTTATTGTTTTCATGTTTAGCTCATGTCCTTTCATATCGAGATCATTTCTCTTGTGGAATACACTGACATCTTTCAAGAGAGTTACCATTTTATAAATAGACTCTTTTTCTAAGAACTAGAACTTTATTTTCAGTTAGAATTCCACCTGCATTTAAGAGCAGATTCAAACAGCAATAACAGCTTGGAAATCTATTGTTCTTTTCAACACGACTAAATTCTTATATTTTACAGACTCACTGGACATCTCACTTAACTGATGTATATTTTAAGTGTTGTTGGCAGAAATTTGTATTCAGTTTAGTAGTGTAATTTTTTTAATTTTCTCTTTTAACTTTTCAGATGCTCATAATCCTTTGTGTAATAACAGGTTCATTGTTTGCCAGCTATGTATTTATGGCAAGATGCCCAGTATCAGCTGAGCTGTGAAGATGAAAGTATCAAAATATCCCCATTTGTCAACTCTGCAAGAAACAAACTTTACCCTCTGCTTAAAACAAAACAAAACAGCAAAACAACCCCACAACCACATATGAACAAAAAACATCCTTACTGAGGAAAGCTTTGGTCTTCTGAAATTAGTGTATAAGAAATAATCATAATGAGCAAATTTTATTCAGAGACCTCTCACCTAATTTATCCTGTTTAGAAATTTGGTCTAATAATAATTATTTCTCACAACTCTTTGTAAAATGCTTTGAGATTTACTGATAAAAAGTGCTAAGGAATAAAATATTTATCTATTGCATAATTATAGTTTGTATAGTTTTCTGTGACAATAAATCATTAATATTAATGTCTTGTATATTATTTTAACTAAGACTGAATTTATTCTTTTGAAACTATGAATAAAATGTATCACTTGTTTAACCACTTGCTCAGATCTCCCCATATCCAGCTAGTCTACCATCACTCTCTTGTCATGGCTCCCTGACAGCATGTACAACTCTTATGAAAACAGTTGTATTTTCTGAAAATGTATAATCAACATAATTTACAAAGATTAATTTACTAATATAGATACTAAACTGTCTGTCAGTCGATACAAGATGGTTTGATATAACTTTCCAAATATATTTCCTGTTCGTCTCTTCTGTTCCCAATAAAGATCCAATTTCACTCACATAATGTGTTAAGATTCCAGTTTGCATAATTTGATTCAGCTCCAGGTTTTCTTGGAATTATCAAATAACAAGTTAGGGAAAAATTATTTTATGTCTTGCCCTCCATTACCTCATAGCAGAAATCCTGCAACACCTGTTGCCCATAAGGTGAGGTGTATTTCCATAGCAGGGTTGGTTAATCTATTGTGAGCATACTGGGTGACCTTCACTGCGCTACACGTCAATAACGATCCAGGTGGTGAATTCAGATGGTTTTGTTGCAAGGAATAAGCCCCCCTGCTATTATGTCTGGATCCAAATTTAAGGGTTTCCAAAAGAAGTGAAGTGGTGTATATATACACAAAAAGTAACATGTTCTGACCTCAGATCTGACTCTGCTATAATCCAAAGCTTGGACTAGAGACCTTCAGAGGCCCTGTCCAACCTGAATTTCCCTATGGTCCTGTTATGCTGTGATTTCACAACCATACTGTGTATGAGTCCAACAACAGATGTGGTATGTCTGCATTCAGATACTGCAGCAACAGTCCGACCAGTTGGTGGTTTGACTGGTTAGCAGAGTGGTAAATAGATTCATGGGACCAACTCTGTTGTCGAGCAACATTAATAAAAAACTGACATGTCCCAGACTCAGCAGAACCATCTGTAGCCACACATAGATGATACAGGCACAAACATACCTGTACCATGCCTACTCTTCAATTTCTAAAGCAAACTTACCCACACACCCTAGAGTAAGCTGGGCTCCTGCCAAACCACAAGATTATGAAACAAGGAGAGGCACAGAGCGAGAAGCAACAGTTCACACTCATTATATTTTCTTTTTGATCCACTGTGTCTGTTTTTGCCCCTGTACATTTGGTGTATAAGTTCTTCAGAAGATAAAACAGGACTTTCTTACATAGTGACTAAAGAAGCAAAGGGCTCTGGCCTCTGACTTGCATTTCTAGGTGTTAGGTAATTCAAATACTATGTAATAACAACAACTACATGCTCTGAGAGACTTTTAGAGCAGGGAATTAAATCTATCTGTTCAACTAATGTACTTCTATGAGAAAAGCATCTCTTCTTTAACTGAAGCCCTTAGGAGATACTGAATGTGCCATTTATCTTGGCAGCATATTCCAACCATTAATATCTTCCACTGTTAAAAAGTGTGTGTAGTTTCTAACTCAAATTTGTTTGATTTCAGTTTATGGATATTTTTTCTTGTTGCACCTCCCACTGTGCAAGATTACAGATCACTGTAGCTATCTTCCTGCTTTCTTTTTGATAAGCCAAACAGATTGTGCTCTTGAAGTGCAAAGAATTTTCTTCAGCCTCAAATAATTTCTCAGCATTCTTTTGACACCAAGGACACCAGAGGCTAGCATAGTATGACCACAAAACTCTCGCAATGCCATATGTAGAAGAAAAATAATGTCTCTTCCTACTTGCATATCCCTGGTTATATAGTCAAAGATTCCATTATTAAGTTAAACCACAGCATTAGAATGGAAATTAATGTTTGCTGTCCTGGGCACTGTGAACTCTTAATTTCTTTTCAGCCACTGTTCTCTACAACACAGCCCCTCATCTCTGCAGACATGACCTGCTCACTATGCTTTTAAGTAACTCTACTTATGCCTGTATTAAACCACACTGTATCTGAATGGGATGAATTTACCAAACAATACAGGTCTTAAGATAACCTCAGCCTAAATTTAATTTCCCATTTAGCCGCTCTTTTCACAGCACATCAGTTTTGCTTTCTCATTGCTGAAAATACTCATACATTTATTTGTTTTTCTCAGTATTAGGATCCTAGTGCTTTCCTGCCAACTTTCCTGAGCAACTTTACCCTTTGGAGCTGCCATTCAGTGGATTCCACCTACCAGTTTCCTAGAAAAAAATTATTTGTTCCCCTAAAGTCAGGCAGGGTCTGTAGTCTGCTGCTCTCCTTCCTCAGCCCCCACAGGATCATGAACTCCACTCCTCCATCACTACAGCCCTGGCTTGGATAACCAAGCCAGTGACTACCACATCCCCCAGTTCTTCCTTATTAGTGGAGAGCAGATCCAGCTGCCAGTCACCCCGGTTGACCCAGCCAGTATTAAGAAGTTCTTCTTGATGCCTTTTAGAAATGTCCTTGACTGTTGGCATTCTGACGTGTGCTTGTAGTGGATGTCAGGGAGGCTGAAATTCCCCCAACACTCAGGATGTCTGTCCAGGAGACTTGTTCCTAGTTGAAGTTCTCCTCAGCAGGTGGCCTGGCCAGTTGGCAAAGATGCTCGTTACATTTTGTCAGGTGGATCTTGCCTCTCCTCAGCGATACAAGAGATGACTGACAAATTTTCTCAGACAGCATTAGTTACCATTCTGATCTACATGTGTTATGGTGACTCTGGAACTGCTTTCAAAGCTCTGTCTCCTCAAGAGTACACAAACACATGCACTATTCTGGTCCAGCCACCCTTTTTCCTTAACTGGTCAAATACATAGACCATTTTTATTTGTTAGTAGTTCCAATATCCTCAAGGGGCTAAATGATGACAATTAAGTGATAATTTCCTGTTGTCTTACTTGTTTCCTCATAGTTTATCTCATTTTAATGGTCAATGGTATAGAAGGTGTTTCTGTATTTCCCTTCATTCTATGCAACAAGAGTTCAGTTTGCTCATAACACAGCACCTCACATAGCATTTAAAAAATATCAGTCTCTCTGTGTGCTACTAATTTAGCATCTTCTCAGCTCCTCTGCTTAGTCTCCAGCCATGATTAGCTCACACCTGTCAGATGCCGGCCAGCATAGCCTTACATTCCCCTCTCTTTTAAAAATGTGGCCCAATATTGCACAATATATAAATTTTCCCTTGGAATCACAGACAGAAAGAACACTTCACACTAAGAATATTTTGCCTTCTTTCTCTAGTTTGTGGGCAGGAAGAAACTTCAAGGCAATCTCTGACCTTCTGTTTGAGTGCTTTTCATGATTCCTGCAGTTTTCTACAGCCTGTATGGTTTCACTTGGTGCCACATAATTGTTTCCAAACCTAATTATCTCCTAGCTAATCTTATAAGCCTCTGCAACAGTGCAATTGCTTTTTGTGTTTTTGCTTTAGGGAGGCAGCATGCTGTCATAGTTTCCTCATGTCATTTTTTAAAGACTTCGTCCACTCTGGATTGTACAGGGGTATCTCTTGTAGCATGTTCTGATTAACACTGTCATGAATCGTATTACAGATATATCTTGCTGCTTTGTATTTCAGTAGATGAACTGCTGGATATCTGAAGGTTTGACACTTCTAGCCAGCCAAATACTCATTCTTGCTTTTTTGCGCATAAATGGCCAATCCACTTCTTTTGTTTCTATTCTTTCTCATTCTCCTGATGCTGTCCTCCCCCATGGTTTCTGTAGCAACAGTTTCTGAATGTAGTCATCCAAGAGGCATTCATTTTCTCAAATACTATACTTTTGAAATAAACACTCCTTGACCACAGATATTATATAAAAGAATTGCTTGAGGATATTTCAGGTTACACTACAATTCAGTTAGAAGACTTTGTGAATTCATATTCTTTATGTTTCAGCTGAAGGAGAATTTACTATTTCTGTTATGTTTATTTCTGAAGATCATAGAAAGCATCATGATGTATAGTTATTAAAATATCTTTTTTTACAGTGAAAGGAGGCATTTATGATCTAGGCCTTATACGCAGAGACGTTATTCTTTATGATAAAGCATCTTGATCTCCTAGATATTTCCTATATATGAAAAAAAGACTGGGTGGGACATTCCACGCCAGGTGCTGGAACAAGCTGCCCAGGGAACTGGCCGAGTCACCACACCTGGAGGTGTTCAAAAAGCTTGTGTCTGTGGTGCTTAGGGACATGGTTTAATGGTGGACTTGGCAGTGTTAGGTTTATGGTTGGAATCTATGATCTTAAAGGTCTTTTCCAACTTAAATAACTTTATGATTCTATATCTTAGCTAACTCTACGCTTCTGTTATGCGGACATCAACACCTTGAACAAGTCATCCAGATTTCTGTTACAGACTGTGGACAAACAGGCACATCTAGATGATTCATCTAATTCCCAACTAGACACCTCAAGTAGTTGATAAAAATGACTGCTCTACAAACCAGATTAATTTTCCAAGATGTCTGAGACTGGGGCATACAAATCCCACACTCACAGAAACCAAAGAACCGGTAATGAGATGAAGCAGGAAAAAGAAGAGAGAAATTAATAGGCACATGCCTCTCCCTGTCACCCTGTTCTTGGGAGGGACCCCACGGGAATAGCTTCAACAAAACAACCACTATTCTGACGTTACGTGACTTTGAAGTTAGCCTGGCGTTAGAGCGACTAAGTTAACAGAAGGCAAAAGTTTCCTTAGTTATGTTTTTTAATATGCTTTTATCGTTTGTTTATGAATTACACCTATTCACCGCCCTCACCTCTCCAGGCCGCAGTGGAACTCTTTCCGTGGAAGCAGCTCGACACTTGCAGTAAGGAAAAATCCGCCAACCTCACCAGCTCTTCCACCGTCACCACTCACCCACGGGCGGCCCGTTACATTTCAACTCCAGGGCCCCAAAAAGAATAAAAAGAACAATAAAGCCGAAGCGCTGGGTGCAGCACAACCCGCCCTCACACCAGGCCCCGCACGCACCGCCCCCGCCTTTTCAAACGGCCCTGCGCGGGCCACCGCCCCGCCCCCTCCGCGCCGCGCATGTCTGTTCGGCGGCGCCCGCCAGCCGGGGGGGCGGGGCTGGGTCCGGATCGGAGCTGGCCGGTGGGCGGGGCGCGGGAGCGGGGCGTGAGGCGGCGCCGAGGCTGAGGGGCGGGCGGGGAGCCGGCCGGTGACCCGGCGGCGCTAGGGCCCGGCGGGAGGCGGGGCCGGGCCGGGCCGGGCCGGGAGGGGCGGTGCGAGCTCGCGCGGTGCTGGCCGCGCGCGGGGCGAGGGGGACTGAGGTTTTGTGGGGGCGGCTGTGAGCCGCGCGCCCGGCCGTTGGGGCCGTTGGCGCTGCCGGTGCTGCGTGCGCTCCGCGGCGGGCGCTGGCGGGGCGGCGAGCGCTGCGCCCCTCGGCTGCATTCGCTTCCCCGTACTCCCGCCCGGCCCAGCCCGGCTCCGCTCGGCTCGGCGCTGTGATTGGGCGGAAGATGGCGCTGGGCGGATGGAAATCCTAATGACAGTCTCCAAAATCGCCTCCATCTGTACCATGGTGAGTGAGGGGCCGGGGCGGTCCTCCCCTGCGCTGCCGGCTCCCCGGGGGTGGGGACGCGGGGCGGTGGAAGGGGCTGTGGGACGGCGTGCGAGGGGCGGACTGCGCGGGAGGCCGGGTTTGCGCAGCGGCCGGCGGTGGGTGGTGCGGCGGCGTCCCGGGCTCGGGAGCGCTGCCGTGGGTGGGGTTCGGGAGCCGAGCGGGGTTAATCGGCTTTGGGAGACTCAGCCGTGATGCAGCCGCTGGTGGTGGTGGTTTGCGCTCGGGGCGAGCTGTATCCTGGCTATGAGCGGGGTGGATGTGCGTGGGGTTTGAGCACAGCTTTTCCCCAAAGCGTGCCGAAAGCTGAGAAGGAGAGCTGCGGGACATCGCGTCCCGTCCGGGGTTGCTTATTGCAAGTGTGGTTTTAGGGCAGGGTTTCTAGAAACGCTCCCCTTCTACCGAAACTCTTCGTAATCGTCCCCAGCTTTCCGAACACTTTACTCGCGTGATGGGGCTGTAACTGCCTTGCCTGTCAGCAGAAGGGTGCTCCCCTAGTTACCTGCAAAAGGGTTAGTTAGTTAGTTAATTAGCATTCCGCGGGTCGGCTCGGCCCAGCGTGCTCCACACACTGGCGTGTGATTCCACTTGTTTGCATCGATCTGGGTCCTGATAGCAGGCTGCTTCCAGTGATTGCTTTTTCATTACTCTCTGTCTTGATAAATTAGAGCTATGAGCAGATACACATATGTGATAAAGCTCTCTTGGTGTTTTTTAAAGAGCAGTGAGGAGCTCAGTAGATTCACTGTTGGAGGAATACTGGATTTAAGGAAGGAAATATCCCTTAGTCAGTAGAAGTTATTACTTGTCATGGAAGAGATGTGTTGATGGTCCATAGCTGAAGATACTGCATTTGTGCTCTTTTCTATATATTCTATAGCCATATGAAAGTTCTTGTTCCCAAACCTGTTTCCACAGGGGAAGGGAAGAGATGATTAAGGGACAAAATGCACTCTGTCATCTAGTTTGTTAACTTGATGAATTGGGATTATAATGCCTTGTGACGTCAAACAGTGGGAAATGCTTACATTTTATATTATTGAAAACTGATTTATGGTTTTCATAAGTCTTGCTGCCAAGAGGCTTTGACATATCAAACAGACATTTCAGAGGTGGCTCATGAGAATTTTGAATGAATAACTGTAAGCCCATGGGGTGAGATTGCTCAGATAGTTGTCGATCAGCTGGAGTAATATTTTTGGTGAAATGGGAGACCACATCTTGTTGTTTGGACTTGGAGAGTCTGGCTTCTTGAATTCATGAGCTGTATACCAAGATCTTCATACAGCCAGATGTTGTAGGTCAGATACCATTTACCACAGGAGTTATTCTTCTCTGAAGTAGTTAGATTTTAGGTTAGACTGTTGAGGAGTCAGTGTGGTTGAGCTAGGACAACATCATTTTATTGCAATTCTAGCTAATGTCTTTTAGACCCACAGCTGACCACTGGCTTTTCTGCCATCATAAATTAAGTGCTGACCTTTTGATTTAGGTCCAGTATAGGCCCTCACTTTTCTGTTTCTGAACAGCATAGAAGTTGTAGTTCTGGACAGGTCAATCAGCTAGTTTAAGAGTATACTCTAAGTATGATTATTAGAAATGACATTATGTCACTAACATTTAGGTCAACCCCAAAACATTTTTTTCAACTAAAAATCTTCTTACAATTAGCTAAAGTGTCATTCTGATGGCAATTAGGTATTATCTTTCCAATCATAATCCTCTGAACTGAGATGGATAAACTGCAGGCATAAGATTTTTCCTGTGCTTTTCTGATTCATGAGCTTTAAATGTGCTGTAGGGTGGGACAGCTAGCACAGGACACCTGATGTAAAAGTTTTTTCAGTACTTAATAGATAGATGCAATAGATGATGCTTTAAAATATTTCAGTAAAGATACTATGAAGAAGCGCTTGGTATTTACTGTGGAGTTGTTTGGAACTATGTGGTTGTGGTTAGGCAGATCTTTTTAATTTTAACAAGAATCATATATTCATGTTTAAGCATATATTTTGCAAAACCAAAAAGGAATATAATGCTGAAGAATAATTTTTTTTTCCTGGCAGTTCTTCTTTGTGTCAACCCACTGTTTGATGAATTGCCAGACACCTTCCTAAAAATTCTTAGAAGTTTTTCTTGCCTTTCCCCATGCTTTTTACTAAAGCTCTCAGGCTGTTACTTCTCTTCATGTGTTTGCTTAGTACAAAACCAGTAACAGGCAATTTTTTTCAAGAGACTTCTTGTCCCCACACAAACCTGACATGCATGTACACTTATAATCTGTAACAGAACAGTCTGGAGCTATGTTGAAGAACCTCTTCCATCGCAGTCCTGCTTTACATTACTTCCTTTTATATGTCCAAATTCAAGTTTCACTTCTACTGACTCAATTCTGTTTTATGTGTTTTATCCTTCTTGTTCAAGCTCTGAATGTTAGAAAGCAATATGTTATGTTTTACAGTACTGGCAGGTTTTGTGGGTACAGTGAAGACTGATATCCAGTATTTTTTGTTTTTTTTAACTATGGTGCGTTTTCAGATGATCTTACAGGAGCACGTTCAGTCTACAAAGGGTTGGTTCTTTTCTGTGCTTCACTGGTTCATTGATCTGTACTCTGGTGTTCATACCAGTGGTGGCAGAGCTCATCCTGTAGTATTGTCTCCTAGTGTCGTATCCCCTTTGAGCTTCCTTGGACTTCTTTGCTCTAAGTCACCACTCCTGTGGTTCCTTGTGCTGTAGTAAGTCTTAATTACATAGATGGAGATTGTGGAAAAGCACTGGAAAATACCATTGCCCTAGAGTGGTTTAGCCACTGTTCTTGTTGCAAAATGGATGAGGTTAAAAGTGTGTGTGGGTTTTTTGTAGTTTTGTTGTTGTTTTTTTTTTTTTTTGTGTGTGTTTGTGTGTGTCTGTGTTTTTTTTTTTTTTAATGTCTTCACAGTAAAAGTGGAACTTGGTGTTTTACCCTCATCCATGCATTAAACTGCAGTTGAAGTCTCACCTGACTGAATTATATGGAGTTTTTATGCATGGCTGAGAAGTGGTAAAGTAAGCCATGCTAACTGGAATGAAGATGTGCCCCAAGCTATGCTCACCATGAAACAGAGATTGAATCTAGTACTTTCAGTTCTGTTCTTTAGAATCCAGCAGACACTTGCCAGCAGTTGAAGGGTATCAAGTCTTACAGTAGCTGAAGAAAAGAGAATTTTCTTTGTAGCTTAAAAGCTACAAAAAAGGTACAAAGGCGTCAGTCTCAGAGATACAGAAGGAAGTTGTAATGGTAGTAGTACTTGTTTTTCAGTGTTTCTTCTATAAAGTGGTTATGTTAGCACAACCTGAAAAAGTTTAATGCAATTTAAAAACTATGCTAATCTAGAAGCTGTAGTACTATACATGAAAATCTTTTCATGTTTCAGGTATTTGTCTACATGTACCCTCCTATATCTGGCAATTTAACATTTTATATACAGGGCCAGTGTCACTCATGTCTTCAGTGATCAATTCAGCCCCCAACACTGACATCGAATACATAGTTCATAGCTGGATGTGGATTGTATGATGTGTTCTGTGAGATGAGAAATTTGTGCATATTTTAACAATCCAGACTTTTGTCTTGTTTTTGAAAGGAGTAAAACTTGTGGGATCATACTGAATGGCTTGCTATTGTCCTTTTCCTGCCAGTCTCCTGTCTAAACGTACTGTCACCAGTACCTTTTTGCCCATTTCAGTTATATTTGTCAAAGGTGAAGAGGTGTTGGAAGTACTTAAATTGATATGAGCGTGTCAGGGAAAAAAAGGCAGTTTAGAGGAAACAGACCCTGGGAGCACCCAGCTGAGGGAAGGCTGTGGTACTCCTGCCTCATATGTCATAGAAGAGAGGCTTTACAAAAACACTTAATTGCAGGAAAATTTTATAATTAACTGTGAGATAGATATACATATATAGACTTCATTACTCCATAAGGAATTATTTGTTTACAATAGGATTTTCAAACCTGATTGTGAAATCTTCACTTAATGTAAATTGATGTTTGCCAGAGTTTGCAGTCAGCCAGAGATGGCTATGATGTACTCACTCCTCTTCCTTCCAAGTACAGTCTCCTCTGAAGTGCAAATTATAATACTTAAACGGTAATTGATGATCAGGTTACCAGATTACACAGGAAAGGATACAGAAGACTCATGCTGTAAGAAGTGAGAACTGAGAGTTACAGCAGGGGAAGAAAAGTTGTGGAAAAACATAGCTTCAAAGTGAGGAGGTGATAGAGAAGAAAGCAGAGGACAGGACTAAAGTAACACAGAGGAAATATCGGTGTTATGATGTTGCTTGATGCAGCTGTCTGACTGGCTTATGTAGCAGGGCTGGCAAGAAGGAACATGTGCTGTGTCTCAGCCACCGCATTTCATTCTGGCATCGTGACCTGAATCCACCTTGATCAGTGGTCTGGAGTGTTCAGGCACATGTTCTCTTGTGGTGATTCTGTTGCAAGCACATTGAATTTTGGAGTATTTGCTAGGCAGTTGGGGTAAGAACTTAAACCACAGTAAGGAGGTTCACCCATCTGTTAGCATTTTTATCAGGATAATATTTCATTATAAATATGTCACTAAGACTCTAGCCATGTTATTTGTCATATTCTTTTTTGTAGGTGTAGGTACCTAGGTGTAATGTGCAAATTTGTTTAAAAATTTGCATCAAAATGTGAATTTGACTCTAAATTAATATTTTAAAAATCAAATATGAGACACGAAGAAAAAAATCATGAAGTTGTGTAGCTGTAAAGCAATATTTCTGCCAGCACAGAGAATTATTTAGTTGACATATGACTTAGTTGGGTGATTTCAATTATATAAATCAGGGGTGTCAAACTTATTTTTGCTGGGGGCCACATCAGTCTCGCGGTTGCCCTCAAAGGGCCGAATGTAATTGTAGGACTGTATAAATGTAACTACTCCTACATTTATATATAAATGTTCCTTTTTCTGTTTACCTGTATGCATGCATATATTCATCTTGCAAGTTCTAAGCACAGAGAAACAATGAAATACAAACTTGGACTCTAGTCTTGCTGACAGAATTTTTAGCTGTGTCAGTGAGAATAACTGATTCTATTGCTAGACAAAGCTTGAATATTTAGGTTGGTCATTTGTATAGTCTGTATTTCCTTTTTAAACTACTGAAGCAACTAATTTGCATTAAAACTTCTAGGAATTATTCTGTAAAAATGTGGTAAAATTATGTCTGTCCATTAATTTGTTTTGTCTACTTTCCTCTTTCAAATTTCTTGAAGGAAAGAAGTGTATAAAAGCCCTATTTGGGATAACTTTTGTTTTCCTACCTTGGGAAGTTTGCTAAACTGAAATGCTTCTAAGAAATTATTTATTTCAATAAAGTCTATCTGATCTTTCAGTTTAAAAAAAAAATCTAGATCTTTTTGTATTGTAAAACCAGAATGCTGTATTAACACAAGTAGGCCAAACTGAAAAACATTTTTACGAGTTTTTATAAACTCAAATTCTTTTTATAATTCCATTAAAATGTGAAATTACAAAAGCAACATATTTGTTTTTATGAAACAGGAATTATGTGGGTTAAAAAAGCATGTGAAACATACCACAGTGTGCAGTTTATCAACAGAAATAGTTGAGCAAATATGTTCTCTCTTTTTTTTTTTTTTTCCCTCCCCTTCTGCATTTTGGGTGATTAGATAAGTCTAATTGTTCTAGAAGATGAATGTAAGTCTTATAACTGCCTGTACTTTTTATGTAGTGAAAGATTTCCAAGGTCACCATCAGGTCCCCTGTTAAATACATCTTGCAAACTTCCTATCTTGTCTGCTAGAGTAATTCCAACTTTAACTAAAAGTCTTTGAAGGTAATAGCTTTGATCTTTTGGGACTCCACTTAATAGGTGTCATTATAAGATATGTTGCATGGATGCTATTGAAAATCCAATCTGATCGGAAGAAACTGAAGCAAAGGCGCCTGATACCATAAACAGTGTTACCTCAGGAATTTTCTGGAATTATACAGTAGAAATACGACTTAACTTGTCAGTATTTTAATTTTTATCACTATGATTTCATTCTGAATTGGGGGTAGTAGATTAGATTAAGTCTGGCAGCAATTGGGGAAGAATTGTAGAAGCTTCATAACATCTTTTCATGTTTTGAAGATCCATTCCATAAAAGAGCCAAGCCCAGAACCCTAATTCTCAAAGTCTTAGCTTTGTGTGTGAGAGTAACTGATCTTTGACTTCAGTATTCAAAGCAGAAGGAAGTATGACTATATCTGGTTACTGTGAAGGAAAATACGTTGTGTGTGCTCAGTGGGGCTCAAAAAGATGGGTGTGGTAGACATTCCAATTGTGAAGAGGAGGTAATTTTGTGCTCTGCTATCATTTTCCTTGCCCAGGCAGAGATGGTTTTACTTTGGACTCAATTAAAAAAATCCTTTTGTCTTCGCACATGACTAGAATATACAGGACTATGTCTTTAACTAATTAGAAAATATCACTATTTCTAAGTATATTAAAATATTAACTTAAACAATCAAAATATTTCATAGATTATAAAGTTGTGCATTACTACGTCATGTTTTTTTTGCAAATAAATGGAGCACAAGGATTACTGAATCCCACTCAGTGTATTCACTTCTGCTTCCTGGGCTAGACACAGTATCAAAAGGAATGTGTTGCATTTTGGCTGGCAGTTCTAATAGTAGATACAAACTAATTTAATGTAGCTATTCTGTTTGCTCTTAATCCTGCTTCATATAAATACATGGAAATGTAGGAATTCACATATTCTGATAAAACATAACTGGAAGAGTAGCAGTATGTATTTCTTCTTTAACAGAAAATTCCTTCAGTCACAGTGCATTAGTTAGTGTAGACTATGAAATGCTGTATACCTTCACTGGTAGCACTGACAAGGAAGAGTCTTCTAATACATGGCAAAAAAAGGTGAAAGCACTAGTAAATGAGTGCTTCTATACTGAGAGTTATTTTTGCAATTTATAAACAGTTAAATTAATTTTACACTTGTAATGATTTTTTCTTGTTCAGGAAAACATTGCTATTCCTGGTTACTGAGTTTCCTTTTTACTTGTAATGCCCTTCTGTCTCTAGGAACAATAAAAGTTCTGTTTCATGGGGGTTTTTTATTGTTGTTAACTTACCTATAGCCAAGCTAATTTAAAAAAAAAATGGCTTACATATTCCTATGCAACATAGTTTGGTTATGTGAGTCACCTTTATCTTTGTTGTTCCTTGCTTCTTGAGGGAGGTGGATCACATTGTAGGAAAGGATGTAGCATAGTGCATGTGTGAAGGATGAAATTGATCTTCAGAATTTTGACAACAAATGTGAGTTTTGAGATAAGAAATTTATTTTAAAGGTGAAATTTTTTGTTTTACTTGGGAAATTTGCAACTCATTAAAACTAGAGGATAAACCTGTTATAGCAAACTACTGAAAAGATGACCCACCAAGTTATCAACTGATATTTATTCTAGAAAAGGATAGATCAAACCCTCTTACCCCACCCCAGTAACACCAGTGTAATCTTCAAAGCACGGTAGGCTGGTTATGAATCAAGTCTTTGTAAGGAAAATGCCTCCTATTAGACTGGATGATAACAACAAGGTAGGACACTAACACTTCAGTTGTTTTCCTGCTTGCTGACATGTTTTTAGACAGTATTTTTAATAGAGGGTGGCTCTTCTTTATTTCTTTAGGCAAGTGCTGAGTGCATTTATCTTAGTGTTTTACTTCAGGTAAGGCATGTGCAATTCTGAAGTGATTCTCCCAGGCATCCCAATTGACCATATTTTGGGTTGCGTCTTGGAGTGCACAAATTAGATTCCTATTGGAGGAAACTAAATCAAGTAATGTTAGCTGCACCTTGGTGTTCAGTCTCAGAGACAGCCTAGAACTAAGCTGGCAAAACACCTCTGAAACCCAAAGTGTCTATGTCAGATCATAAGCACCAACTGATTTGCTTCACATATTGGCTCTAATTAGTTTATCCATATGTTAGCTGTTAATGTGCCTCAGGAGTACTAGTTTGACATGTAGCACCACAATAGTCTGTTCTCTGAGGTAGTGAGAAAAGGCAGTAATAAAAGTAGAAATAGCAAATGATATTATTGCTTTAGCAAATGAAAAACTAAACAAACAAACAAAAGCCCCTTTCATATGTCTGCATTTTATATTTTTTCCCTTTTCCATTGAAAGGTACAATGTCAGAGTTTTTTGTAAACTTGAAAATCAGGAAAATTCAACTGTACTTAATTAAAAGCTACTACATTTCCCTCTCGCACTGTGTTTTCTGGGCTTTGATTCCACTAAACTGAAATAAAACACTAATTTGGTTAATATTAAATGTGTTAATTTGTAGAAACCTTGAGCTCTTTTGAAAATAAAGGTCGAAAAACTTATTTGAAGGCCTTCCATGGTAAACAAGTATTCTTATTCCTTCATTAAGCATCTAAGGGGATCTTTGATTAATCAAATAATACGGCCTTTTTTTTTAACTTGGTGGAGGAGATAAACAATAAACTGATTTGAACATGGTGAAACTAAGATTACTCATGATTTACCTCATATCAGTTTGAAGTTAAACACAGAATGAAGTGTATAGTAGTAGTTCAGCTTTACACCTAACTTTCATTATGTGTGAGAACACTCTTTTATAAGAATTGATATCTTAACATTGTTTCCAGGATCATTTTCAATAACAAGTAAATGTTATGCAAATCTTGATTTCATATTGTGTTCTTGTATACACACCTTAGTTGCTGAACTTTCCACTTTACAAAGCTGCATTGCCTTAACTATGACAAGTATGTCTTCTATGTGCCTGCCGAATTATCTCTGTGCTGGAAGGCATGTAATGTAAGGCAATGCTTGTTGGTGTATAAGTTTTATACTGATATGATGCAAAAACTATTAACTGCTGGTACTATTGCAATGTTAGCTTTTTTGGTATTTCTGTTGTACCTCTGTTCCTGCTGGATGATGACCTTGTGTACTGCTGCTCAGGAGGGTAGGGAAACTGAAGGTGGGTGTGCTGACTGAAGGTGATGATGTTCCTTTCTGTCCTCTGCACAATGTCAAAGGCAAGTTCCTGTGTGGGGACTGGGCGCTTATTGTATGTTTCGTGCAGAATGCCCCAAAAAAGTGAGGTTCGTTTTGGAATCTTCCCACATCCCAGTTAAGTGGCAAGGGAAAAAATTCTATACTCTGCAGCATAGATCACAGACTGAAATCTCTGAAGTCTAGTTCCCAAGCCCAGTAAGTCCATCTCTGCTGATGAAAAGAGATAGACTCCACTTCTGCCTTAAAGCTCTGCAGGCTCCTGGTCTGAAAGATCAGAAGATATCATAATAGTTGGTGGTGTCGCAGTGCTTCCCCTTTGTGTCTGTATTTGCATAATTGTAGAGTCAACTGGGACTGATAATGTGTACTGTAATGTTGAATGGGATTTTGTAGTGAGGGATAGCTAGCTTTAAAAGGAGCTTTTATGGGTCAGATGTGAACACAACATTTTAGCATACTCTTTCAAGCCGCTGCTGCATACTGTGTTTTCGTTCCATGCAATCAACACATTGTGCACTGTATAAATGATATTTTGGGAGGAGGAATAACATCCTTTATGACAAACAAAAAGAGAACTGTAGAGGGAAGCCTAAGTAGCTTGATGGGTTTTATATTGGTGTAAAACATTTATGCTGGTTTGTAGTAAGAAAACAGTCATAAACAACAGCATTCAAACATAGGCAATGCTATGCTTTGAAATCATGTGAAACTCTACGCCTCAAGTGAAACAGCCTTGAATAATCAGAAAACTATAACAATGTTGGGGTATCTTAGCGTGTCTTTTTATTGCCAAGTCAGGATATTTATTGTGCTAGAAAACTAAATAGAGTATTCAGGTCTGTACAAAAGAGAAACATCAAAGTTTATACCATAATATTCTTCCTTCCAAAGATAGAACAAAGCAGCTGCTCCACCCTAGCTGTGGAAAGAGAAGGAATTTCCTAAAAGCCTGCTCTTGGATTTATTTATTATTTAAAGAAGTAGAGATTTTAACAAGGCCTCCGTGGTTCCTCTTTTTTTTTTTTTCCTAATTTATTTGTAAATAATGTCCGCTTTGCCAGAATTTGTGGATGTATTTCAATAATGCTGCAAAACTAAACATTCAGAATTTGTGGATTGCTTTTATCTTAAATGAGGCTTTATATCCCTTTTTTGTACCACCATCATCACTATGTGAGAACAGCTTCTAAAGTAGTAAGCCCTGCAGTCAAATCCCCAGTAAAGGAGAAGCTTTATCATACTGGATAATTGCAGGGGATATGACTGATGAATAAACAGCTGGGGCTGTGTTGTGAATGGAGCAGATCTGTACCCAAGTGTGGAGTTGTCCTATCTTTTGCTCTATTCTAATTAATGTTGTTACCTCCTAATGGGCCTTTGACCATGTGTTTCCAGTTTCAGAACTACTAAGCTAGATTGTGTAACTGCGCTAAGTTCTGCAGTGCCACAATCATGGCATGACAGATATCACATAATAGTTTCATTTTAATTTTATACATTTTGATACAGTCCTAATTTTATTTCTATCCCACTTCCCTATATCTGTAATTAATCTGTGAAATCTTGTGTGCTGTTTTTAGTGCAGTTTGTGATTTTGATTTAATTTTATTGTTGTAATGTCCAGAGCTATTTGCTACGTCTTTTGCATAAGGAAAAAAGTTGTTGGGAAGGAGTCACATCTGTTTTTAAGATTCTTTGCTGTATACTATGTCCTATTTTAGGTTCAGTTAGGCCTGACTTTAGACTGGAATATTAATGCTTGTGTTTTTAGTTTAATAGTGGATGTATACATATATGTGTATATACATATATGTGTATATACATATATGTGTATATACATATATGTGTATATATATATATATATATATCTCAGTGGTGTTGTATCCAGCAAAAGGGATTTAGGGACAGATAATGTTTGCTTTTCTCTAAAAGCAGTCAGCGTAAGAGCTAATAGAAAGCAAGTTGAGGTTTTTTTGTTCTCTGAATTTTCCATAGTAGCGGATTTTCTGTATCTAAGTAAAAAGCCTCTCTTCCTTTGAAACTCAGTGGCTATTTCACCAGTTCTGTCAACAGTCATTGGCTGGAACCACAGAGTAACCAAAGTTGTCTTCTCTCACTTCTTTTTGAGGATCAGACTCAACAGATTTGTTGGACAAAGGCTGCAGCATTTATAATGCACGCCGACACTAGCTGTACTGTGCTGTCTTTTAATATTACAAAATTGAAGGTATTTACCAAAGCACTTTGAACATTTTGTATTATCAGTGTAAGAAAGACAGACTGGTTTCTTTGCTTCCTATGAATAATCTGCATTTTAAAAAATTTTTCTGAAATGTGCTACACAGTATGAGAATTACACTTGTTAAGCGGCGCACATCATTTCATCTGGTATCGCCTGCTTTGCAATACTATATTAATGCAATTGTTATTAAAGAAGATCACTCTGAAAATAATAAATACAGTACATCAAAATAGTATGCATGATAATACATGAAAATGATAGAACTTTGAGATGTTTTTGAAAATGATGTACTGGGAAATGTGTATCTCTAAGGTATTATGGATTATGTTGAAATAATTTTCTGGTGGTGGAAGAGTGTTAGGTTCCTTATTATAAGTATGTAAATATGAAGTTATGGCACAGAAGACTTGCTGTCTGCTTTAAGACCTGCGTGAAATGATTTAATGGACAATCTAAACAACCTGAGAGTGTGAATTGATCTCAAAGGACTGATTTTTCCACATTCATTGCTAATATTATCCTGCCTACAAGCTTGTCTTTGCATTAAGCAATAGACTACCTAAACAAGTTTGGTTCATTTGCCATGTATGATTGTTGAGCTGGGTCACAAACTCCACTTTCTCCCCCCTTTCAGGGTACAGATAGGAAGGGTTTAATCTGTTTTCAATATTTAGTCTTTCATTTATTTTTGTTTTCCTCCCTGATAACTAGAAACGGCTTCAGTGTAAGTGAGTTTAGTAAACCTTAAGTCTCACTGATTGAGATCCTGAAGATACTGGTTTGGTGTTAGCAAGGTCTGTAGTTGTGACCAAGGTGTGGTTTGGTTTTGTTTTTCCTGTAGGTAAATCAAACAAGTGTTGGGAGGTAAAAATATTTGACTGAGTTACTGGACAGTATGCAAATGTAAGAATCAGGATTGACATACAAATGTTAAAATCATTACTGCATTTCAGTGCGAATGGTATAAAATATTTCTTATTTGTGAAATACAGCTCATTGCCCCAGGTATTTGCTGTGGCCAGACTTCATAGTTGCAACTGTGTTTTAGATGCTTGTGACATGTATGAGCTGCCACCCATGGCTGTAGTTACTCATTTTAGAGTTTTTAGAGACAAGTCAGTTATCCTTGCCAATTTTTTTTTTTTTTTTTAATTTTTTCTCAACGAGTTACATTCACTGTGTATGTAGTTGCAACAGTAATATTTTATTGCTTTTGATTTTCTAGGGCGCCAATGCCTCAGCTTTGGAGAAAGAGATTGGTCCGGAACAATTTCCAGTCAATGAGCACTATTTTGGTTTGGTTAATGTAAGTTTCAGTCCACAACTTCATTGCTTTGAAATTCTATGAGTGGTTTTGTTCAATTACAGAGCTGTGACTGAGTGCATAATTAAAACACTGAAAGATAATAGTCATTGAATATACACACCTGTTGAAATGTGTTTCAATATTCAGTGTACTTGTTGAAATATGCTACTGAAATAATTGCTGAAAGTAGACAGTGTATTTAGTCCTTTATTTCCTTTTATTAATTGTAGGGTATTTTTAAAATCACTTTCTTACTATTAAAATGTATAAATCTTTAAAAAAACCTGTTTATAAAGTATGTAGCTTCTAGTTCATAATATATCGATCTAAGTGAGTGAATACAGTGAGAGAAAAAAAAAAATCTATGAAAGACTGATGATATGAAGCGTTCGCATCTGCTATTTGCATTAAGATTTAAAAAAACCCTGAGCCTGAAGATGAAAGCAATGGTGGAAAAAAATACTGAATTGGTTGATTCATTTGTGAGTTTTAAGGAATAATTTAAATTTTGGTTTCTGGAATTACCCTTGAAAAGTATATCTTGCTAGAAATTGCATTATTCTGAAATGAAATATTAAATTCTTTTCTTTATTGAGGCTTCAGAGTACATATTGAAACCAGCCTGATTTAACAAGAGCTATCTTCTTGCTTTTCTTAGTGAAACTAATTACTTCTAAAGCTGTCCTCCTACTCTAACATATGTTTCTACCTTTAGGTTCTTATCACTAACATGGTTCAAGAGTCTGCAATCCCAATAGACACTGTGCAGTCAGTAAACACTCTTAGTGATAAGCTGATTTACATGGATCTCAAATGCCATGACTTAGATCAGTGTTTTTTTTCCTTTCTCATGAAAGTTGAAATACCTTCAAAATGACGCATTGTTTCTTTGAAAAGAGGACATACAGTAGTTCAGCTGTTAATACTTGTTACTTCTGTAGCAGAGCTTAAGCTTTCCATCAAAGCTGTTCTTGTCTTTTCTCAAATCTGTTATTCTGTTGACAGATAACCTGTTTTCCTAATTTCTTGTCTAAGTCCAGAGAGGATTTAAAAGTTAACAATAAAATTGTATTGTGTGCCTAATCTTGAAGTTTTACGTATTTTGTACCCTTAAGAAAAGCTTCCATAAAGGGCAATCTTACTAATATATAATAAACATAAAATTCTGGCTTTCTGTAGTTTGAAGAGAGCAGGAAATTTGAGGGGACATCTGTCTTTATGTCATTGCCCTCAACCATATAAATAAGAGGCATGCAGCTAAGATATCTCAGAGTGCTCTTTACTTTGTGTATAGGACAGGAATGTTGCTTATTTTAGCTTCAGACAGTAAAGTTTAATTGACCATAATTATCTGAATTGTAACAAATAGTAAAATGGGATTCCGTTACATCTATGGCACAACGATGCCATGTTTTCCAGGTACCATGGTAGGCTAAAGAAATTCAGTCATATTGTTGTTTGGATGGTTTACAGATCTGTTATACAGACTGTGTCTAGTAACACAGCATATATATTCCATAAACATATAATAAGCTTGCAGAATTAAAATCTCTGAGGAAAAAGAAAAGTAGTGACCTTTTTCATTGGCAAACTATGGCCAATGGCCATTCAGAAAGAATGGCAGAGCTAGTGATAATTAAAAGAAATATTAGATAGTAAATCAAAAGTACTATTGAGAATTATAGAAATCACAGTTTTTGCCTTCATCGATTTCTCTAATTGTTTTATAGCAATTACGAGAAGTGAAGCTCTTTGAGGTTCATCAGCATTTACTACTGAAGTTTTCTAATTTGTTTATCGATTTTGTTTGTCCTAACTTTGTCCAGAGTAATGGAAAAATGGATATAATGAGAAAATCAATAGTTCTCTTCTAGCTGTGTGATAATGAGCCATTTGAGATGTCTTGAAGGCAGAGCAGGATTTTAGATAAAGATGGTAATTCCAAAATAGAGATCCGTCAATGGTAAATGTAGCATTTTTCCAGAGGTGGTGTAAAAGAAGATAAGAGAGAAGCACTATCTTACCTTCTCTTCAGCTTTGTGGTGGAATCTAGGGATTATTCAGAGGATGTCTGAATGAACAATTTGAGAGGTAAAAGAAGAATTAAGAAAGGACAATTATGGGAAGCATATGGAAGACCAGATGGCTGATGGGATGCTTGATTCTGTCAATGAAAACTCTAAATGGAAAATTCCGCTTACGCTTGAAAGGACAATACCATTCACTAAATCAGCAGGAAATAGTTAAAATACATAGTAAGATGAAAATGTTATTAGTAGGATGTCTCATGTACATGGAGAATCAGGAACATCAAACCTGCCTGTCATTCTTCTTTCCCTCTACAGTGCAGTGATGCAAGCTATTCAAATCTATGTGCTTCACAAATTAAATTGATTATTTTATCCAATGAGTATGAAATAACAAACATTTTTAGTCTCATAAGAGCTATTCTTATAGCTCTTCAGCAGTTCAGCAGACTTCTAGAGCAGGAAGTTTGGTTTTTCAGTCTATTGCAATGGATCTGTGTGTTTTGGATAAATCCTATTTACTGGCGTGGCTCATTGCAACAACTAAAATTTGTCACAGCCACCAGTGCATCAGAGCTGGGAGGAACCCTAGTGCTGCACGAAGACAGTGTTCTAAGCAGATCTAAGTTCTTGTAGATCTCTTGTTTGTTTTTGTAAATCTTTGTTGTTCAACAACTGAGTTTCTTTGCAGTTTTTTCTTGCATCTCAAGAGTAAACTACAAGGTGATAGGCCTTAGTGAGTGTGTGGTGGTTTTACTGCAACTTTCCCGAAGTTTTATTTTATTTCCATGTAGGTTTGAATGTTGTAACTTTGATTTTGGAAGGAAAAAAAACCAACAGGAGATGTGTGTGGGAAACATACAGAGTGCAGTATTTTTGTGAAAGGAAGTAATCTGATTTCTCAGAATTTAGAAGAGAAGAACAATATGAACTGAAGAAAAAAAAAAGATAAATTTTCGTTTTTTGTTTTTTCTAGATACATACATCTTAAGGTGGTCCTCACAGAAACAATGTGGCAAGCAATAAACCAGTTGAAAACATAGATTAAAATAACTCCATATAGTCTCATTACCTTCCCATGAATGAGAGAGAGGAGTTTCAACAGTACAGCCTGGCAGTTTAAGATATAAATTACAATGATGATCTGTCTTAGAATTTTCTATTTTTATTCTGAGGCAGACTTCACAAGTGTTTAATATTCCTACAGTTATATTTTGAATAAAGCCTGCTAATTTCTATAGCTAGCTAAACATCCTTATTGTTTTGAATAGCCTGATGGGCTTCCAGTGCTGTGCCTTTTCATATTTCAGATTGGTGTTGGAGTGTTTACACTGTCACTACAAAACATTCAGATTATGGTTGCAAACTTCTTATTATACAGTGCAGTACTTGCACATTTTCTTACAAGTCTTGTGCTTCTGAGGCAGCACCAGCTGCAAAGTCGGGGGAGAAGGAAGGTGGCATTGGCACGTTAGCAGCAGAGCTGAGTGCTGAAAAAGCAGAATTAGGAGGCGAAAAATAGGTGTCCAGTGTGAGGTGGGAGGATGCAGAGACTGGATCAAGGTCTTGGGTGTTTTCTAAATGGTAGGTGTGCTTTTGTGTAGGGGTCAAAGATGGGAACAATAATAGTAGAGGTAAAACCAGCATTTATTTGTGTAACAAATATTTGCTTAGTCTAGAAACCTCCCCACCTTTTCCCCCTTACTGTTTAGTACAGGTGCCATTATAATTTCTTAATGATGAGAAGCTTTTGTTTTAAAAAGATTTTAAGATTTGAAGCGATGAAGACTGATGCTTTAGATATAAAACAAGTGTGAACTAATTCAATTTTCTTCCGGAGGTTGTTTTCAAATGATCTTCTATTGCCTACTGTCTTTCTGAATTTGGTTGAAGAAAACCATTCATGAATTAATCTGCTTGCTTTTATTTCCTACCCACAGGCATGTAGGTTAACATACATTTATATTTAATTAATCTGAATTTTGTTCAGTGTTCTGAGTTCCCTGTTTCACGTTTTGGTCATCCCTCACTGTGTGTTTGCCATTCTAATTAACTTATCATCAGACTGTTCTTTTTTTAAATTGGAATGTTATGAAATTTCTAATTTGCTACTTTTTCATCTTTTGACACTTGCTGTAGAAATTTTAGCACTTTTCCTATTTAATTTCATGATGTTTTTTCAACCTTTTAATGTAGTTTTCTTTTTTGTGAGTATTTTTAATTGTAAACTCATAAATAGTTAGCTTACAATACTAAATGTTTTGTCATGAACTACTGTGTGATTTCATCTGTTTCCTTTAAGGAAAAAAAGCCCCAGTTAAGTTCATTGACTTACGTGAGTGCAAATTTGGACCACAAGGAAACTAGTATAAAGATTTTTCCCCAACTTAAAGAAATAATGGGCATTAATTTCCTCACCTTTTAATATGGAGATCTTAAGACTTACTAATATATTTTTTTTAAAATACACTTCTTACTCATTTTTTGAGTGTATCTTTGTCTTGGGTATTTAGAAAGTAATTCTTCATATTTCATTAATTTAAAATAAGGGAAAACAATTTTCTTTCCAGTTTTCTGTTTAAATTGGTTGGTGTTTTTGTTTGTCATTTTCTTTATTGGGAGAGAGCAAAAAGCAGTTACTTCCCTGTGATTCCTAAGATGTAAAAGCTTTTAGTCATTTTTCTCTGTTGAAAGAACCTGCTTTTAAAATATAAATGCACTCTGTTTGCTATATAACACTGTCCCTATCACGACATACTCTTAGAATTTGCTACCTGTATATGCTACTGTCGTTATATAAAACATAAACATGAACATTATTTTCACATTTAACAGAATGTGTGTAGCAGGTGTGGACTTCAATTTGCAGGTTGAGTGACCGCAGCAGAAAGGTTGGATTACTTGCTGAGGGCCTTATAAAGATTTTTCTCACACTTTCAGTGTTAGATAATAGGTTTCACTGAGGGTGGGCAGCGTAAAATGAGAGTGGTTCTATTCACTGACAGCCCTTGGTGCCTTCTTAGAGGTGATGGGGAAGTTTGCAGTGTTGGAGTGAGCTGGAGACAGCATCAATGATCGCAAGACTCAAGTGCCCAATGGCTAGAAGGGTCTGGGGAAGAGGGATGTCTGGAGCGTCCTGGTGCAAGGGGTTATAGATGCTTTCCTGCTGCCCTATTCCAAGTCAGTGGCCCACTTCCTTCAAAATATGCATGTGCAAATTGTGCATTTTTTTCCTTTCGGTCTCTATTCTAAACGCCCACCTGTGCCATAGCTTTGAATCCTAAACAAGCCGTGTTGTAATCTTTTAAGAAAACTGATAAATGCCAATCATGTCACCCTAAAATGAGACCTGAAAATGTAGGAACAGGTTAAAGCTGTTATTTCAGACTTTGATCACAACTAGTAAGATTTGGAGTATCCAATTTCTGAAGTGTCTGAGAAGCTCTCAATTTACAGCTTAATTTCTTCACACTACAAGGTCATGCTGTGCCTGTTCTTTACTGTCGTGGCTGACTTGCGTTAGATTGATAGATATTTTTACCTCGGCATATTTTGGGAGCTGTGAAGTTGGTGGTATTTGAACATTTTGACCCAAGTAAATGCAAAATATCACTAATAAATTATATTTCAAAGTGAGACAAAATCACTTAGTGTTGTTCAAATTTACCTAGGTTTTGCTTGCATTTACTTACAGGGTGCTTGGTGATCCTTTGTGAAACAGAAGTATGCTTTACTATCTGAAAGTTAAGAAGAAGTGACTTGCAGAAAATTTACCTCTGCTTATGCATTCTCTTATACTTTGGATTTAATTTTGCCTCACTACAGTAATACAATGCAAGCTAATAAATCTCTCTCTTGTTTTGTAGTTCGGAAATACATGCTACTGCAATTCAGTTCTTCAGGCACTTTATTTTTGTCGACCATTTCGAGACAAAGTCTTAGCGTACAAGAGTCAACCACGAAAAAAAGAGAATCTCCTGACATGCTTAGCCGATCTCTTCCACAGTATAGCCACCCAAAAGAAAAAAGTTGGAGTAATACCTCCCAAGAAATTTATAACAAGATTACGAAAAGAAAATGGTAACTTTTTTTCTTGTGGAATAATCATAGCAATTATGATTTAATTCTGAAGTTGACTTGATTGAATACCTCCATATTTGTTATGCATGGAAAGTGTTCTTGGTCCTGCAGTATAATGACTAAGTGACCCTAGAATAAAGGTGTAACCCCAAAGCTGTTTTGAAAGAGAATCGTTGTCTCTCTCTTCCTGTACAGCTGAGTGTATTGTCAGTGGCTGCTTTTGAAATTGCATGCTAGTTTTGCCTCTCTCTGCATTGTATTTTTATAATTCAAATTCACTGTAAAGCTTTTGTTCTGTTTAAAAAAACATTGCTCTTTGAATGCAGGAATCCGTCTACCAAACTGAGTGTGTGGAAAGGACATTAAGACTTCCCTGTAAGAATACAGCTTAAAAACCCATACATTTTACATTCATTTAGAATTTATGCAAAATTTAGTTTGACCTACTTTTTAAAAGGTTAATTAATTTTAAAATCACTAAATAGTTTTGGCTAACTTTTTAGTGCAATTGGTGTCCTAAATTTCAAGAGATTCTTAACATTTTGTGTTTCTTATCTGCAAGCTAACTGGTCAAAATGTTTTAGAAAACCATTCAATGTTCAAGCATAAATGGAACCTTGTAAACTACTGCTCAATCTGGATACACTTTTATAAAAATATAATTTTTTCTAAAAAATAACCACTAGATTTAAATAAATTGTATGAGGTACCATATTTAACACTGCTGCAACAGACATGTTCATACTGTTGTAATCTCTCAAAGACTGTATATGCAACTAAAAAGTGTTTAAATGTTATTATGACCATCTCTGTAGTAAAAACAAGAAAGAAAATGTTTTAAAATATTATAGTGATATTTCTAATGTGAAGTGACCCCTCTAGCAAATACACACCATGAGTTGTAATAATATTGTTAAAAAAACCTCTCAGGTGATGTACAATCTCCTGCGTATGCAGAATAGAAAACTGTCATTCAATTCTTCAGTAAGTATACTTGAGAAAGTGTGCTTGTGTGTTGGATGCATTTACAGAAATAGTTCATTACGTCGATGAACGTTGACTAACTCGGACAAACGTGGTTCAAAAATGATTCAAATGGAAAGCAGAAAGTAAACCACAAGAGCCATTAAGTTCTTTTTAGAAAGTGTTCTTTTTAATCCTTAATTATGTTGTGACACTGAAATTCTAAACAGGAGAAGGCAATTGGAAAATCTTCATTAGAGAAATCAGATGTGAAAGTTCAGTTCTTGTTGGCTTTTGAGGTCTCTTTTAATGATGATACTCTCACCTTTTTTACAAATAAATGGCTGAATTGTCAGGCAGCAATTACATGGACATCATATATGCTATTAAGTGCTTACTGTAGAGGTATATAATTTTGAGCTTTAAAAAAGAGTCAGCTGAAGGTATACTGTTATGTTTGCTTAAATTTCTTCTAATAATAAAATGAACAGTATGTAACTTTCATTCTGTTATACTTAATGCTAGTTTACTGACTGGGCCCACGGCCCTGAGAGATCCATGATGGAACACTGTGAAGAATCTTTGAAGTGTTTTACCTCAAGAGCCTTGTAGCTCTTGTTTTACCTCGGCTTGCTTGATTAAAAAACCATCCTAGAATTGGCTAGATTCAGAGTTGAACTTATTCTTCAAGAATAGTGTAGTAGTTCCTTAAATAAACTTGTGTCATACTCTTGCCTGACCTATTGCACTACTTAACCTCTCCAACTGATCTAGGTTAGCATCAAATTCTCCCTACTTTGGTAATAACTGAGGATTTTTTCTTCTGTTTGATGTTTACTCCTGGATGTCATCAAGTGAATGACAGTAAAGCTTCCATGTGGTCCCTGTATGCACTTCAAAACTTCAGCTTCACTAAGTATATTTTTCATTAATCTTTCCAGTCCTGGGAACTATCCCTCCACTGAAGGCCACTCTCTTAGCATGTTCTTGGGCTACAAGCAAATTGCAAATTATAATTAAAGTAATTGCACATTAAAAGACTTTTCTTTTAGTAGCCAGTGATACAGAATGCTTTTTAAATTGGCAGGTAAACTTCCTTGTAATAATTCCTGGTCAGTGAGAGAAGTAGTAGTTATTACTAAATGTGATTCCATGCCTTTATGGTTTTCTTAGTCCTGTTCCTAATGTGAGGATTTGTGGCAGCAGAGGATTTCTCACGTTGATATCCCAGGAGACTCCAATAAACAATGTTTTCAGCTAGTGCCAGTTTGAACATAGACAAGAGAGCAGACTTCCAAGAAAGAGAGTTCAACTTTATGCTTTAATCTGTATCATTGCTGTACATCCCAAGTATGTGCCAGTGAAACTATTCCCCTTCTACTGAATTAATCTTAAAACTGTTGTGCTTAGAAATGTTGACAATCTGAGGATGTGAAGTGGAAAGCACAGTGAATCTGTTATTATCTATCCAAAAGGTACCACATACACCCATCTCCAGAAGCAATATTTCAGATCTTGAAAGACAGATCTACTTGAAGTCCCAATTTGAAACCTGTTTACTCTTGCTGTGGCTAGAACTCCAGTCTAATTTGATGTGGCTTCTACAAATACTGCCATACTTGAAGAGCTTTGAGAAATAAAATAGTTGTTTAAAATATCAGTATCTGATAAAGTTTTTAGTCTGATAACACGTGCTTATGACAGAGCAGCAGTGGACTTAAAACCCTAAAGATGAAAGTAAATAAACCAATGCTTTGACCATTTATTGTTCATGTTCTTCCTGTAACAGAACATAGAGACAATGAGACATTTCCTTTCATAGATTCTCAGTTCATTTCTGGAAAATATCAACATCTGATGCCATTTGGGATGCCCTGTGTTATCCAAGACATTGGCCTAAGCTTGGCAGAGTTAGCATAGCCCCTGGCAGAGATCCACATCATTGTGGACTGGCATCTGGAGACTGGACAGGATAAGCTGTAACATTTCGGGTGGTACTATATGTACGCCTGTATGCAGATAGTTGAATCATGCCTTAGTTTTCCTGCAGAATAGTTCATGCTTCTGTTAGTTTTGATCAGCTGAGAGATTTCTTTGAATGTAAGCTGACTTGCCCTCCCCTCTTCCCAGCCGCTATGTTTTTGGTTTAATTGATGAAGTACGCATTTTGGGTTGATCTTGTATTGTCACGAGTGATTCATGATGTGAAATAAAGACTGGTCTTGAAATTTGACTTCTTTTAAAAACTTTTTTGTTGTATAGCACTAACTGATTAATTAAAAAATCTTCTGTTGTTTTATCTTGTAGAACTTTTTGATAACTACATGCAGCAGGATGCACATGAGTTCTTAAACTATCTATTAAATACAATTGCGGATATCTTGCAAGAGGAAAGAAAACAAGAGAAACAAAATGGTCGCCTGCCTAATGGCAACATTGACAATGAAAATAAAAGCCCGCCAGACCCAACCTGGGTTCATGAAATCTTTCAGGGAACATTAACTAATGAAACTAGATGTCTTACATGTGAAACCGTAAGTGTGTATATACTTTGTAAGATGAATTCTTCCATGTTTCAGAAATTCATGTTTCATGATTAATTTTTCTCAACAGACTGACATACTAGATTACTTTCTTTCTTTAGAAATCTTACTTTTATATAGCGATTTGCATTTTAAATTTGTTACTGAGAAAATTTCAGCAACTGATGCATGAATTGTAGGAAAAGGCTTTTGATTACTATTAGGAAAATGCCCAGCTGAAATTTTGTCAGTGTGATCAGCTTCAAAATTTATGTTAGGAAATTCTAAATGTATGTATTCCTTAGAGAAAAGAAGCCTGCTACTTGGGGATGTGGAGTTCTTGTCAAATTCAATGTCTTAGTAACTTCATGTCATGCATTCCATAAATAAGTATTCTGAATCAGTTTCCGCTGGTTTCTAGTTTTTAAATTTAAAGCCATTGAAATCTAGATACTGTGGTTGGCTTTTGGCACTGAGACAGTAAACTGGGATTCTCAAAGAACATAACAATGTGCAGGAACAGTAATCCTTTCCTAAATGTCTGTCCACAGGAATTCTTCTAGTATTAGACGCTGAGAAATAAACTCCCTCTTTGAGTAAGCTATGCTAAAATTTTCTTTGAGAATAGGTCTACAATAAGAGAAAGCATATACTTCAGAAAAACTTGTAATTGAATTTTACCTGCTTGAGAAGGAGAAATAGCAGCATATTTTGAAAATTACAGTAATTCTGTCATGGTCTATGCTTTAGATATTGTAAAAAGCTGAATGACTATTTTTATGTATGACTCCTCATACCTATTTTCCTTAATTAGGTTATGCACATATTTCAGCATGACATTGGAAAGGAGGAATTAATCACATTAAATCTGTATATTTCACATGTATTTTTCTCTGTCTTCTAGAAATACCCACCTTTCTTTTATGTCAAAGAAAATAGCTTCCTAATGCCATATGTAATGTAACTGCAGACTTCGGTAGATCGTGGAGCTGAGTAATTTAGGTCCTCATTTACAGCTACCATATTTTCTTTTCTGGTAGATTTCCCTTCCCTAATAACTATTTCATGGCACCTGTCAATTGCTTCTCTTTTAGTTCTGGAACTGATTTTTTTTTTCTTCTTGAAATGTGAGCTTAGCGTAGTCTCTTAACATGACTGACATCATTACCTTTCCTCACTATGGCATAGTGATTCACCATTGTCAGGATTTTGACCTAGGTACAGTCCTTAAAAAAGTTTTTAAATGCCGATGTGCTGTTTCCCAGCATATTTTATTAGTTACCAGACCTCTCACAATTTTGAGAGTTTTACTAATATTGGTCAGTTTATTTTTCTGTTGGCTGTCGCTGAACAGGATATGCCATGTCTGCCACTGTGTCTCCTTGGCCAGTCAAATTTTAAATTCTGTGTTCTATTACACTTTTTTTGGTACATTAGAACCTTTGTTTACCAGGCCCTAATAATCTGGAAGCTATTTTATCAGCTTCCATCTATTCAATATATAAGCTTGTGTGTAGTTAAAGTACAGTCACCTGAAAGTAGGCACTTAGAAACACATTTAGACCCATTAAATAGGTAGAATTACTGTGAATAGTGTCTTATTTTCAAATTTAGTGAGCCTACATCATTGATTTAGTGGTTTTTGGAAGCTGTTGGCATTTATAGAGTCTTTCTGTTTTTAGAAATATAACTTAAAATGTCAGGAGTGCTTGGATATAACTCGAAGATGACACAGCAATAGAGGATGAATTAGTGCTTACTAATGATAACAAAATAACCTTAGTATATTTTTTATTTAAATTTGGAATTTAATATATACTTGAATATAAAGCCTAATATACCTGCTTTAAGTGAAGATTATTCTCTTCTAACTGGCCAAACCTACTCAAAGTTCTTAAAATCAGCATGGCAAGATTTTATTCTAATTTCAATTGTCCTGCCTGAAAAAAGCTTCTTTCCAGGATATGCTGTCTCATTAGCCCATCTTAAGATAAAAAATGAACTGACTAAAGATTTATCCTCATTTTAAGTATGGACAATGGAACATAAGGAACATAGATATGATTATTTAACAAAGATTTCTGTCATGGGTCAAGCCACACTATAAAATAACTAAGTTACAAACCGGACTTTGCATACCTGTAGTGTAATTTCTTGTTTCCCCCTTCCTTGATAGAGGCAGTATGATGAAGTAAATATTATATTTTTTGTGGCTAATTAATAAAAATGGTCTAGACATTAAGTGGTTTTACAGATTTCTCTCACAATTTAATGAAAGAATAACAGTTCTATGATTCTATGAACAGTAAACCAGAAGATAATGTAATTAAGGTTAAATTTGAAACACCTAAAAATGGGCAGTACTTCTACATAGAAAAAAAACTCAGGAAAAGCTCAGTGATCTTTCTTACAGGGGTACTATAAAAGCCTTAACTATGGCCTAATTTTTTTTCTTTTCTTTTTTTTTTTAAACCAAGATAAATCATACCATTTGTTTCAGCTTCATTTAAAAATAATTTCTGTCTTAGCACGTACAGTTGCAAAAGTTCTTTTGTCAGTGAGCTGATTCATATTGCTAGTAAAATTCCAAAGTGAAAGAAAGAGAGATTCCATGAGTGTTAGCCTTCCAAGTTTTCTGTTCTGTGTGGCATTAGTCATCAGTACAGCTAAGCTGGTTTGCATGCAGATTGTGTCTTTGATGTGAGAACAACATACCATCCACTTTTAGCCAGAATACTGGAATCACAGAATCATGGGATCACAGAATGTTAGGGATTGGAAGGGGCCTTGAAAGATCATCTAGTCCAATCTTCCCGCTGGAGCAGGAACACCTAGGTGATTGTTACACAGGAAGGCATCCAGGCGGGTTTTGAATGTCTCCAGAGAAGAGGACTCCACAATCCCCCTGGGCAGCCTGTTCCAGTGCTCTGTTACCCTCACTGAGAAGAAATTTCTTCTCAAATTTAAGCAGAACCTCTTGTGTTCCAATTTGTACCCATTACCCCTTGTCCTATCATTGGTTGTCACCCAGAAGAGCCTGGCTCCATCCTCGTGACACTCACCCTTTATATATTTGTAAACATTAATAAGGTCACCCCTCAGTCTCCTCCAAGCTAAAGAGACCCAGCTCCCTCAGCCTTTCCTCATAAGGAAGATGTTCCACTCCCTTAATCATCTTCATTGCCCTGCATTGGACCCTCTCCAGCAGTTCCCTGTCCTTTTTGAACTGAGGTACACCCCAGTTCTTCACTATTGCTCAGGTGCTTCTATTAGGAAAACTCAGGTGGTTTCTTGAACACGTCAGTGCTTGATTCTGCATGTGACAGGGTTTTCTGACCATGTTAATCTTTTTTTCATTCTATAGGTGATTGAAATACGTTGCTTTGGTGACTTCAGTCTAAGGAACTTAGACATTCTGTTTCAACTAAACATCACTATGGAAGAGGGGGGTCCTGGTTAGAGGGGAGGCTGACTTCTAAACTTTTTTTTTTTAATTAAAAATGAGTTAATGTTGGAAAAAGGTACTGTTCAAATGCTAAAAAAACCTTGAAAATTAAGAATAGCAATTTTTAAATTATCAACATAGATGGAAAAAAATCCATTTAGCTATTCTTTCAATAAAGCCTTTAATGGTTCCTCATGATCTTAAGTGCTAACCTGAGAGAGGTTCTTTAAAGCAGTACTGTCAGCGTTATCACTTAAGAATAAAAGAATTCCTTTTGTGAACTTCTGGTTTCAGTATCAATCGCTTTTAATCAAGTACACCACATCCCTTTCCTCTTCTCCATCTCCTCCCTGCCCTTACAGCTTTTGCATGGGATAAAGCTGGCTATTAAATCTTTATTGTTTCATGGAATTTTCTTTGATTAGACCAAGAGAGGAAGAATTATCTAATTTTGTGTCCGAATAACACTGATCATATGACTCAATTCCAGCTGTCCTAGCTAAAGAGTGCAGCAGAGTATTTTCTAGAACTGTTTGGTTTTTTTTTTCTGAATGATTCTTAATCCTCAGGCTAAAGAGTTCATCATGTTACAAACTCAAGTTTGATAATTCCAAGTGTTTTGCAATGGGATATTTTGGACAATTGTGCATACACCTAAACTATAGTACATCCCTGAAGAAAAGAAGTGTGCAGCACACTGAAGATGCAGGTGGCCTTTTTTTTTTCCATTCTAAAAACAGCTTGGAAGTGTTCTGTATATGTTCTGTGATCCCTTTGAAAGTATAAACATTACACTTCAGTATCTGAATGGTGTAATAGATGTGATGTGTACTGGCACAGTGACATATTTTTTGTACATGTACACTTACTCTTGGCAAGATTAGCTACAGAAGAGTGGGAGGAATCTTTGCCCAGTCCTCTCACAGATATTATCAGAAGCTGTTAACTCAATTTCCTAAGTTTTTGGATTTGCCAAATAGTATTCTCAAAAATAGTTGTCTTCACCACCTGTATTTTTCTTTTTATTCCTCATGTATGCTGCCCCTAGGAACTGTGTGTTTCTTATCTCTTGATAATCAGAGAACAACTTTCCAAATTTATTTTCATTCTGGGTTGAAAATGGAACATAAATCTCATGTTTTAAAGGTCAACTTACATTAGTTTTCCCATAGCTTTTTAACTTTTCCTGCTTTCATCAACAAACTGCAGCTAGTCATCTTTTCTAAAAGCATTTATTTTTGTACCTAGGAGTCATAAAAGGCAGAGGACATTCTCATCAGTGGCTCTGATTATGTCTAAATACAGAGAGGAAACACTAGCAGACAAAAGTTAAGGTTGCATATTGCCATTTCCTAAACATTTTTATAACATAGTTGGTTTTTAAGGCAGCTATTGGATTTCATCCACCACCATTTTTCAGTATTTGTGATGGAATTTATTCTGTGCTTCTAGGATTTTCTTTTTTACTTCAATTGCTTTTTTTGCATTTTTGTAAGAAATGGCTATGCACTATTTTGCTTCTGTCAGACAAAGTCCCAAGCTCTCATTTACTGACAAATTAACTATCTGCTGTTCATTTAAGAGTGTTAATCTAGCTAGGAAGAGGATTCAAAATAGTTGTGCTCTTTTTTAGGGACACTATGATATGCAAATACGTAACTTTCAGTTGGAGGGAATCTTAGCGGAAGAACAGAGGTGGGAGGACTAAATAGAAGAATCCCAGTGATTGTATTCTTTTGAAAAGAGTGAGGTGTTGAAGGAACTTGGCATTAATATTGTTAAGCTGTAATCAGCATAATGACAACTGGTATTATATACCTCCACAGACACAAATGCACTTCCCTCTTCCTTCTCCTGAACAAAATCAGAAACAGAGATCTAGCAAATCTCTGAAATAAAAAGGCCATTTGTAAAAATTTTTAAAAGGCTGTTATAAGGCAAAAGATGCATTTTGTCAATAGAAAATGGTACTGAAAACAGGTGAATTAGTATAACTAGTTTTAACTATAATCTATTGGTTCTTTTCTCCTGCAGATAAGCAGCAAAGATGAAGACTTCTTAGACCTTTCAGTTGACGTGGAGCAAAATACTTCAATCACTCATTGTTTAAGGTAGATGCAAATATCTGAATTTTCATAATTTGTCTTGTATCTGTACCTAGAAAGCGGGAAGTAAAACTGAAAGCTCACAAGCTTAGTAAATTTTATCTTAGGTAAAGACTATAAAGTTATGTTTATATTGTACATGTTTATATGTATATCTCAGATAAGAAACTAGTATTCCATGATCTATAGTATTTCTTTTTTTTTTTTTTTTTATTCAGGGGTTTCAGCAATACAGAAACTCTGTGCAGTGAATACAAATATTACTGTGAAGAGTGTCGCAGTAAACAAGAAGCACATAAAAGGTACATTGGATGAAAACATGCATTTCATGAAAATACTCCTGTATTTCCTTTTGTGTGTGTGTGTGTGTGTATGAGACAGGGGGAGAAGGTTCCTTATCCTTAGTTTTTCTCACTCGTCTTCCACTTAAGAGTAACTTGGTTGCATTCCTCTTGCTTAAATTCAATCAGCCTACTTGCCATGAGGGATGAGAGTCCATGTAAAGCATTTGGGGGAGTCCTTTGATTGTTATTTATTTTAGGAACAAGAAAAAGAATGGTCTTAGGACCAAAAAGAAGTTAAAAAGACCTGTTAAAACAAACTGTCAGTGACTAATCAACAGTTATGGGTAATGATGAAAAGTAATTGATTTCATGTGACTTTTTAGACTTGGTTTTGTCTCGACAATAAAACAATTTTTCCAATTTCTGTAAGAATCACTTTGATATAACTTTTTTTTTTTTTTTTTTTCTGATTCAGACAGAATGAGGCTTGTAACTTTTGTTGTTAACTAAGTTTCTGGTTTCTTAAAAGTGCATTAGTTAAGCTAAACTTCTGCTTCACAGTGCTCCTGAAAAGCATCAAAAGCTCTGTGGAAGCCTGAAATTCATTATGTTTAAAAATAATTCTTGTCTGCCTAATAATTCTTAAAGTCTTGTTTACAGCTTTGCAAATGCTATGATTTTGTGTACTTTGTGGTATTTATTATCTGAGAAAGTATTTTGCTGCTTGCAGATGTGTTGAAGGGGTGGGAACACTGACATGCTCTACAGGTTATACCACTGATTCTGGTTATTTGGTTTACCATAGATTTAGCACATGGCTTTTGGCATATCTCATCTGCAAAGTCTGCCTCCAAACGTTGCCTAAGCTTACTAATTGGTGTGTATTAGAGGGTTGTGAAGCCACATCTGTCCTGTTGTTTTCTGTTGCCTTAGCTCATTTTCTTTGGTGGAGGTAATATGATCCCTGACCAACATAAGCTGTGTTGACATAAACCTGTACTGTAGGCACTACCATATTGGCAAAGCACAGCTTTTATTGTCTATAGTTTGCTTTTCATGCAGGGCTTAAGTTCAGTTTCACTACAGTAATAATTTTCCTCTGTCTCTAACATGAAGCTTATCTATGATAGTGTCTACTCAACTAGCAAAGGTGGTGTACTGAATTTCTTCACCAGTGAAAGAGTTTCTATTATCAAACAGAATTGCATTATAAGAAGAGGGACTTTCATTTGGAAAAAAAAAAAAATAGAGCAGAAATTATATCTGTGTCTCAGTAACAGAATAAAAAAGTATCTCTCCCTAGAAATAGCTGCTTCTGTCGTCTTTCTGCCATTCCCCAACTTCCCCTAGTTCCCTTGCGGGCCATGGGGAAAATCTGAGTCTAGCAGGGTTTCCCACAAGTTACTATTAGTCTAAGTTTAGTGAGAAAAAGGGAAGGAAGGTGAGTCTTCAAGTATTCTGTCGCCATCTCCCTCCCTTTTGAAAATAAGGTTGTCTTGTACAAATGTATTTCCTGACATTCTGACAATATGGTCTTAATAGACATGTTTGAAACCTGGGCTGTATTGTTGAGGCTGTTGAGCTACTGTTTGGGCTGAAGGCAGTTTGAAAAATTCAGCATGGTGCTGATCTAAGGCAATTAGCTGTGCCAAGCAGCAGAGCTCTCTGTGTGGTTGTTTTCTTAGTATGGGCAAATTTATTGCCTGGAGAGGGAAGGTCAGTGTTTGTGGCCAGCCCAGCTGTGGACGGCTCATGAGGATTTATAGGCACTGATGCGAGATCTCAGTATCTCAAACTAGGGAAAGGGGCCCTGAGTAAAACTAGATTATCACTTGCTGGTGTTGATTGCCATAAAATACTGCTGCAGCATTTGTGCAAAATTATTTTGCTAAAGCACAGCATCATCTTGTTTGAGTAGCATGTGGTAAGGTGAGTAACAGTGAGCTATTTGTGTCTTTTGGCCATGTTGAATGAATGGCTTGATGGGAAAACTTGGAGTAATAAATATGTATATATGTATCGTAACAAAACTTATTTTAAAAAGCTTGTTTGACTTGGCTAGTTTACTGAAAAATTCATCTAGAACAGGATCTGTGGAACAATTTTGTTGCAATACCTTCACTGTATACCAAACGGGCTCTAGGTTTTGCTTTTGGGAACTCAGGAAAGCTATGGGGAGGCACGTTTAAAAATTCAATTAAGTTCTATGCATTCATTGTGTCTAAATTATTCCGTGGGTTCAGCATGGCCATTATCATTATTATGTATTATAGCTTATTATTTTAAATCCACCTTTATTTATTTTAAATCCACCTTTGGTTTAGCAATACAGAACATGTTCAATATTTGTTAAACGGCTGATTATTTTAGCTTTTAATACTTGCAAAAATTTTTAGAGACTTGACAGGTTTCTTGTTTGTTGATATTAACTGAATGTTTTGGCTGGCTATTGGATACACTGTTGGTTTGTTTTTGTTTGGTTTATTTGTTTTTTCAGGATGAAAGTAAAAAAGCTGCCTATGATTCTAGCTCTCCATTTGAAGAGATTTAAATATATGGATCAGCTGCATCGATACACAAAACTCTCTTATAGAGTAGTTTTTCCTTTAGAGCTTCGTTTATTTAACACCTCAGGAGATGCCACCAATCCTGATAGAATGTATGACCTTGTTGCTGTGGTAGTTCATTGTGGAAGGTAATAACTCTATTTTACACAAGGGATTTTTGTATAAGCTTAACTATGTTTAAAAAAACAAAACACCCAATATCATATAACTCTAATAGCATTTAAAGACCTTTTAAAAGAAAAATTTCTTAGGAAAGAAAACATTGCAGGGATGTGCTACCAATCCTGACAAAACATAGGACTTTCATGCCATGATGGTTCTTTGTGGAAAGTGATAACACTATATTTCACATGACAGATCTTTGTATGAACTTAACTATGTTTAAAAAACCAAACATGATACACACAGTATCATGTAACTAGAATAATACTTAAAGATCATTTTATTAAAGTTTCTAAGAAAGAAAAGCATTATAGAACAGATTCCTTTAAAAAGTATTTCCTTTAGGATGGGGGGTTTTTTGTAGGCTTGAGCAACATTTTCTGAAATATATCCATAAATTATGAGTTTTGTTGATTACTTTGTTTCCTTGCTTTCAAAAATGACTGTTAGATTTGGATTTGATTTTGCTATATTAGGCAAATGTTCTTATGGTTTCATGTCTTAAAATCAGGGCTGCTCTACAAACTGCTGATTGAGTATATAAAAGCCCTGAAGTGAAAAATTATTATTTAACATCTGGAATCACAGAATAATTTACATTGCAAGGTCAACTGTTAAAAGCTCAAAGCAGGGCTAACTTTGACGTTAGATTAGGTTGCGCTGGGCTGAGTTTCATGCCTAGGAATGCTGATTTCATTGCCTTTTTGGGCAATTTGTTCCAGTCCATCAGTGTTCTCACAGTGATTTTTTTTTCTTTTTCCTATATCCAGTCAGAATTTTCCTTGCTTCAGTTTGCAACTGCTGCCTCTTGTCATAGAATCATTTTGTTTGGAAGAGACCCTTAACATCGAGTCCAGCCATAACATAAATCTAGCACTAAACCATGTCCCTAAGAACCTCATCTATATATCTTCTAAACACCTGCAGGGATAGTGATTCAACCACTTCCCTGGGCAGCCTCTTCCAATGCCCGACAATCCTTTCTGTGAAGAAATTTTTCTTCATACCCAGTCTGAACCTTCCCTGATGCAATTTGAGGCCATTTCCTCTCGTCATATCACTTTTTACTTGGGAGAAGAGACCAACACCCTCCATGCTACAACCTCTGTTCAGGTAGTTGTAGACAGCGATAAGGTCTCCCCTCAGCCTCCTTTTCTCCAGGCTAAACAGCCCCAGTTCCCTCAGCTGCTCCTCATCAGACTTGTGCTCCAGGCCCCTCACCAGCTTTGTTGCCCTTCTCTGAACTCTCTCTAGCACCTCAATATCTTTCCTGTAGTGAAGGGCCCAAAACCGAACACAGGATTTGAAGTGCGGCCCCACCAGCACTGAGTACAGTGGAATGATCACTGCCCTAGTCCTGCTGGCCACACTGTTCTTCACTATGCCTTTCTGAGAAGAGCTTGCCTCTGATTCCTGTATAACTCTTCTGTTCTGGTTAGTGGAAGGCAGCAGTTGGATTCCTCATTTATACTTCTCCAGGCTGAATAAAGCCAGCTCCCTCAGCCTCTCTTCCTCCATCTGGTGATGTAGCCCTCTGCCACTGGACTTCCTCCAGTTTATCAGTGTCTCCCTTATACTGGAAAGGTTGTGTCCAGTTCTGGGTCCCAGAATGCAGAGTGATGGGGGTTATAATTTCACTGCTGGCCCTGCTCTTACAGTGCAGCCCCACGTGTGCTCATCCCTGCCACCAAAATGATCCACTGCTGGCTAACAGCTCATCTTGTTGACCCCCTGGGCCAGCTGGTTCTGTTGGATAGAGTTAGTCTGGCACAAGACTTCCCATTCATGCTTGTTAAACTTCATGAGGTTCTTATCAGCCCATTCTTCCAATTTTTTAAAGTCCCTCAAAATGGCAGACCTGCCCTCTGGTTGCCAGCTGCTGGCACCTCCACCCCTATTCCCCCCTAAATAGACCTAGGATTAGAGTACAGATAAGATCCCTCAAGTTGCCAGGACAGTTTTGGAAAATAAGTCTTTGTGCCATAGTCTTCTGGGACACTTTTTTTCTGGATTTTAGGGAAAACAGAACTTGTCCATTTCTAACCATTTTGTCCAATCCTGGCCTTTTCTTTCTCTGTCATTCAAGCTACATTCTTTGAAACTTATTAGCTTGAAACTTGTTAGCTGGTTCAGACAGCTCCGGAATCTCTTTAACTAATTGTCCACTTTCAGTTTTAAGGTTCAGCTGCTTCAGAAAGTGTTTTATTTCTTTACTTGAAATCTGATTAGAAATAGGACACTTCTAAAGATGTGCTGTTATTTTTTTTTTTCTGTTGTAGTTATGGAGAAATTTCTTGTCTGCCATAAACTGAAGAGCTGTGCATTGTAACAGTTTCAATATGTTTGGAAGCCCTTCTCATTGCTGTGAGGATTCTTCAGTCTTCTAAATTGTCATTTTAATTAAGTTTTTATTTACAGTGGACCAGATAAAGAGGTTCCTCATTGAGACTGTAAAGGAACATCAGCTCTACAGCTTTTTCTTTCTGAAGATCGATCAGAAATAGTTTGGGATCTGTTCTGTTCCTCCAGACATCAGAATGTTTTCTTGATTACACTTCTCTGTCTCCCTTTTTTTTTTCTTTTTTCTTTTTTTTTTTTTAATTTCACTTATATTTTTGATACATGTGCCAGTTATTCCTCATTTGAAACCATATATATGTATATATTTCGTACAATATTAAATGTATAGATAAGTGAGACCTCATTTTGAAGATAAGTGGAGGGTAAAAAAGAAAATAAATGTCCAAACAGAAATTGTACTGGTAGCTATATTAATCACTGTTAAGTATTGCTTTTCTGCAAGGAAAAACAAAACAAAACAAAAACAACAAAACACAACAATTTAATGGAATACATTTGTACATACGTGTGTTATTGTCTGTGTTCTTTTCTAATTTTATTTTACAGTGGCCCTAACAGAGGACATTATATTGCAATAGTGAAGAGTCATGATTTTTGGTTGCTTTTTGATGATGACATTGTTGAGGTAAGCTCTATGTAACCCTGGACTTTTTTCTCAGAGCGCATGCACTCCCCTTGCATATACGATAACTTAAATTAAAAAGACTGGTGTGCTAATGAAAAGAGGGTTCAACTCCAGTCTAAATGAGCAAATAACTGTGAGTGCAGAGCTGCACCTTACTAATATGACTGTACAATGCTTTGAATTGTGTTTTGGTTTTTATACTTCTTAAAAGAAGCTGCTTTGTTTATGGCCACTGCCTTTCACCTTTGTTTAATAAGCTTTTCCTATGACCAGAAGACATGGCAAATAACAATATAGATATATTGGTTTCACTGCAATTCTTTTCCAAGGGCAATTTGTTGGAGCGAGCCATTTGTTCATATTTTCTAGGAGCTTATGATTTAATGGAATGGATAAGTCTGGTAGTCTGTTTTATCGAGTATCCTGGATTGTTTCAGACAAAGGTGTAACAAATATAAAAATAGGAAGAAACTTCAGATTTTTGAGATTTCGCCTTAAAGTTAATCCCTGAAACAGGAGCCTTTTGCTCCTGGTGGTATTCTTGCTAGTATTAGTCATGCTTCCAGGAATTCTTATTATTAAAAAAAAATAAAAATAAAAGGTTTCTAATTCTTTTCTTGGAACAGCAGAATTCCCTTTACCAGTTTTGACTTTGTCATCTGTCTCATCAGTTAGCTTTTGTTCTTTATTTAGAGAAAGAGCAGAAACTGCTGGTGTCCGTATATTGTATCATCTCAGGTTTTTTGCTTGTTCTGTCATCTTCCTTTTTTTTTTCCTTTGTGCTTATGCATGAACAGAAGATGATTGTGCTGTCCAAGTCCTTTTCCTGACTTTATTTGAATTAATTACATCTATAAAATGAATAGTTTATATTTTCCTTGCAATACACAAAAACTGCGTAATTAAAAAGAAGAAAAATGAGTGAGATAGGTATTGGACTTACGTTTTTAATTGGCAGGACAGGTCAAGGGTATTGAAGAGTTCTTCTCTCCAAGCCACATTATGGACGGTTTTTCACAGAGGAAATGACAAACATGGAAATACAGAGCTGATGGGAAAGTGAAAGGTTTTCTTCTGTGTCTTATCAAGATACACAGTAAATTGAAATGTCTTGGTAGGGTCAAAAGTTCACTTACCTCCAGGGAAAACAGTGAGAGCTGTAGCAGATCTCACATCATTTCACAAACATCAGGGACAATCTCTCCAATTCCAAAGCAGCAACACCTGGCAGTAATGTATTTTTGTTCTCTTAACCCTTCTAAAGAAAAAATAAGGAACTTTTTGTTCTTAAATCTGAAACATCTAATTGAGATTTAGGCCCATGGCTCACTCCTTCCTGAGAGAGTTTTTATTCCGCGTCATGGGAGTAAGATTAAATTAAATCTGCCTAAGTGAAGGAAGAAATATCTTTCCACCTTTGTTGTTTGTAGCCTAATTGCCTTTATTTTAAAATGTGGTGAGAGAGCTTACTTTCAGTTTCTTTTGTAGCCAAAAATCATGAAAATGAAAACGGAACAATACTCTTCACCTTCCTAACACAAGTTTTGCATCTTTTCCCAAAAATCTTGGAGGCTTTCTAAGCTAACAGGATCACAAGCAAAGATTCTGTGTGATAAACATATAAAAAGTTAGCCTTCATTCTTTGCCTTCTCCTTATTCTCCTCTGCATTTGATTGACTTATACCGCTTAGAGTTAGAAAGAGAGTTTGTACTTGCATTCTTCAGATTGATGTGAAGTATATCCTTGTCTTTAAAACTTTTCTGTGTGAAAGTTGTACATCAGATTGCACTCACATAATACTTAAAAGTGTATATATAAAACATATATAGCTGCTATCCTCTGTGCAGGTGATGGCAGAGGGGAAAACAGAACATCACAAGTTTAAGATTTAGATTTTATTACTTTATATAATTATGTGAAAGTTATTTTTGTTTGGCAGTAGTTTTTAGAGTGGAACTTAATGTTATATATGTGTCATGCAAGGTATTCTTACTTTAAATTTTTGGGTTTTTACATACAGAAAATTGATGCACAAGCTATTGAAGAATTCTACGGGTTGACATCAGACATCTCAAAGAACTCTGAGTCTGGTTACATCCTCTTCTATCAGTCTCGGGATTGAGGGGGAACTGTAGTGAAGAGAGATTTTTATGTCTCGCATATTCTCTATCTTGGAATGGAGCAAGCACTGGAAAAAAAGGAAAGCAGGGAGCTCCAGGGGCAGTAGCACAGTTTGCACACACAACTAAACAAAGAGTTTGGGATTCTTAAAACCTTTGTGTCGTTTTCATTTTATTTGCTCAGGTAATGTGCTGAGTACGCATCTCCACTGCATCTCATAAGCAAAAGAGAGATACCAGCCACTCTTGCAGGAGCTTTCCTTTAGGTAATACTATTTCTGTGGTCCTAATTTAAAGCCCATTAAGGTCACTGGAGAACCTTTCATGGACTTCAGTAAAATTCGAATCAGGTTCTAACTGCACTGCTAGATTAGTGCAATAGGAGCATTAGAAATCTGTATTTTATACAGACTTTATATATAAAAGGTAAAGGACTCTTTGTGAACTTAGTTTCCTGTGCTTAAGTTTAAAAGAATGAGGTTGGGAGGGTTAACATGTAAGCAAGAAGATATATCTGGGCCCAACACAATTGCCTTCTTGATGGTAGTAGTTTAACTGAAGATATAAACTGATGTCAGGGAGGCAAATATGTTTTGCTTCTCTGAAGAAGCTTATGTTATTTATAATGTATGACCGGGAACAATCAGTCAAGATTATGGCTTTTAATCTCCGTATGGGGAAAGATTTGGTTTGTAATAGTTTTATTTTTATTTATAAATTATTGTAACTTAGGATCTTGTGTATTGTCCTATATTCTAACAAGTATTGGAAATTTTATATATTAATTTGAATTAAAGCTGATTATGTTTAAATGTTAAAGAAGAGCCAATATAAATTCTAAAATCAATGCCTACAGTATCTGTAAAAAATGAATAACACAAAAGAGAGATTTGCTTCTGGAGGAACTGGTATCTAAGTGAGGTACTTTAATTAAATTAGAATATCCTCTTTCCATTAATGGATGAAAAAAGCAGTGATCAAGCTATTACATAGAAGACTGTAAGAATGCATATCATAAGAAGATGATGGTGCAGTGGCGGTATACTGGTCCTTGTAAGTCTTTAATAATTTGTTAATGGTTCACACACTAAGCAAATTAGAATGATTTGTGTTGAGGTAAACCATTTTAAGACTAGTATTCCCTCTTCTAAACATAGATCCACTTCTGTTCCCAATAGCATGGGTGACTATCTCAGAAACCACTCGAGGTCTCAAGTATAAATTATGTCTGAGTAATAAGAAGAAAGAGGCTTGGAACTTCATGAGACTAAAGATACTACACTGTTTAAAATGAATCATACTTAAGTCCTGTAGAGTGAAAATTTCTAAAACCAGGCCGTTTACCTTGTTTTAGGTTAATGAAACAGCTTTAAGAATTAAATCTTGACAAAACACCTGATCTGTAATAAATGTGAACTATTGATTTGACGTTCTTCAATTTACCAGTATGTTATCTGACAGTAGCTGAATGTAATTTCTGGAAAGTCATGGGATGTGCATTCCAGATTATGGCAATCAGGTCTTGGATGTCCTTGTCACTCCCACTTCAGCTAGCGATTTTTACATTCTTGTAGTTTTCTGAGGTTATTTTATTGATACTGTTACAACTTTTAAAAAGAATGTCTCCTGTCTGCTGCTATAAGTGACTATTTACTTACCTGTATCTTTTAGCTCAGGAAATGACTTCACCTATTCACTCAGTTGAACAAATCTTTAACAGGGTCATTAAATAAATCGGGCTATTTAGCAACTGTCATACTCTAACAAATTGCTTTTGTAAAATGCAAAATTTCTAAAGACTTGGTTTGGCTAGGATTATTTTATATAAAATAATGTGTTCTGTTTAAACTACCAGCATTGTAAAGCAAAGCTTAAATATTGTGGAAGGTGCACAAAATATTATTGGATTCTTCTTAAAGAATTCAAATAATTTAAAACCTTTTTCATCTTTCAGTGGGAAAAGGATTGATGGGTGAATAAGTTGTATAATGGTGCATGTTAGAAGGATGAAGTCCTTTGCATACTAAAGGTACAGTATTGTAAAAGAACTGTCATGTTACTTTTTGCTAATTTAAAATGTTTGGTCATTTTTTTTTCTTCTTGGTGTAGTTAAAAGCTGAGACTAGTTGCTAAATCTTTTATACCCTAACAAAATTTAAAACATTTTTGTTGTTTCACTGGTTTTACTCCTGCAATGTATTTTTATAAGATACTGACTTTTATTTTGTATCGGGTTTTTGAGGTAGTACTCCAAATTGTATATTTCATTTTTCTTTTAGTGCAGCTGAAATAATTTTAAGTTCTTAATTAAATTGATATCAGAAACTGCAACTTAAAAAGAAAAAAAAAAAAAGAAAAGAAGCAGGGAAGTACAAAATATAATTGATTGCTATGTAAAACATTGTAGGATATTTTTCTTGGCTGTAATACAGTGGAGAGTGTGGGAGAGTTGTCAGTTGTTGTAAATGGTGGAAATTATTTGCTGTGTAACTATGTAAATGTTAATTGGGACCACAGTCCCCTATTTTGTATATTGGAGCAAAAAACTTCTATTAAATAAAGTATGTTCTCTAAAGTTAAGTACTGTATCCTTTGTGGAGCCCAAATGGTCAGTCAGCTGCCTTTTGTGCTTTTCTGTGTTTTCAAACCTAAAAGTATCTGGAATTTCCCGTATTAAACTAACTGCTCTGAGCTGTGGAGGGACAAGTTTGCTTAATTACACTGCACTGTATATCTTTCTAGGTGTGTTGTTATGAAAATAGTTCGATGGTAGCCATGGTTTTAGTGGTGTACTTCTGTGGAATTAGTTTTTAAGTAAGTTTTTGGTTTCTGAGGTAAAGGAGAAGGAAGTGTTTTGAAAAGCTGTTCTTCCTGGACTTCCATTTCCTCAAAAAAAGTCTGTACCTTGCTATAAAATATGCACCCAAGTTATCTAAAGGATTTCTTGGATTACCACCTTGTGGGAGGGGAAACAAAAAAAAGAAAAATATGAATGATTACAGTACTAATATATGAGAGACTGACCAAAGAACAGGAATCCAGCATCAGAAGAAAAAGATGGAGCTGGTTATGATATCCAGGTATGATCTGGCATCAAGTCATTCTTCACTTGGAGTGTTTGCTACTATTTGTAATAAATATATGTGCTCATGGTTTTACAAGCAGCTCATACCCTGCCATGTTTGTAGTTATGACACCCATATCCACAGCCTTTCGCTGCCTGGAAATGGTGACTTTTAAGTGTTCGGGTACTTGTATGAGTGTTAAAATCTAGTTGTGTTTTCAGAAGTTAGTCATAGATGAGATGCACATCTTAAAATGGCATTTGGATGTTAGCACATGGGGATTTGATTTCAGATCTTCTGCCACACCTGTCAACCTTTACATAGGACGGGCATGTACAACACAAGATCCACAGATGTGCATCCTTCTGGACGTCCTGGCTTGTTCCCATGTCTCTATCCTGGTGTTTCCACAAGCACTGTTGCATATGCTTTATTTGGAGCACATACAGATGAACATCTGTATTACTTGGTTACTTTTTTTATGGTGATGTTTGTAAAGTTTAAAACCTGAAGTATCTGAGGCCTCTAGTTGCTTTCATAATTCACGTATTAAAATTTAAGAACTTTATCTTGTGCTATTTGGTCCAGTCTCTCAGCTGTAGGTGTAAGATGATCATGTATAGACTTGGCAATCCCGTCCTTGTAACTAAAAGAAACATCGATATGTGAAATCTTCAGTCTTCATTTACCAGAACTTATGTAGCTTTGTTTCTTACTTTTTTCTACAAACATTTCCAATTACCCTTACCAGAAAAATGATAACTCTTTACAGCTAATATCATAAACAGATCCTCATAACTTTCTTCATAACTGTTCATTCAAAATCAGTAGTTGTCTCACAGCGTAGTATACCACCACAACATGGGTTTTAAAGGAGCAGGGATTAATTCAGTTATACACAAAGCCTCGTCTAGTTATACACATGAAGAGGTGACATCTTTTTTTCTGTTTAGCTGGTTTATTCAATGGCAGAATTCAACTTGGGCTGAAAGGTGGAATTTGGAACTTTTTTTAAAATGTGTTGCAAATGCACCAGCAACTAAGGATGCCAAAACAAATGTGGTTTGTGTGTGTGTGTGTGTGCATGTGTTTGGTTTTGATTCTTTTTTTTTTGTTTGCTTTTCATTTTTTAGTTTTTCTTTGTTTGTTTTGTTTTTTAAGTTGCCTGAGAGTGTTTCTTTGAAACTAGCATATCACCCCTTTAGATGTATTAGTAGATTACACTAGCGGTACCTGTATCTTTTAGTTACCTTTAAGTGTAAGAGGAGAAAATTTGATTCCAGTAGATGTTAATAATCTGTGGGTTGCAATATTACATTGCAGATACTTTTGTGACTTTTAGGAAAAAAGTTTAAATACTGCAGATAACAGTTTCTTTGTTCTCAAAGAGTGACTTCACGCTCTAAGCTGTCCACTTCTCCCCCCACGTTTGTCTGGGTTGTTCTTAAGTTTGTGTGTCTTAGAAATTCAGTTTTTGTTTTCCCTCTTGATAATGCAATATCCGCATTTTATGGTTTTTGTCTTGAAAGACTTCAGAGTTCTTTAACCTCTCAGAGCATGACGTGAGATGTATAATACATTAGTCTCTTTACATGCAAGCCTCCAAGTGCTCAATTATTATTGAAATTAATATTCTACATACTCTGTACTCAAGGGCTGTTCATTTTGCAGCAGCTTCGCATAAATGAACCATGCAGGTCAACTATCACACAAATACATGCTTCATCTTCTAAATTCAGAGATCTCTGAAATCTATTGTTTCCAGTTTTAATGGCAGCATAGCAAGGCAGAAGTAAACTTTCTTTGGTCTTTATTCAAAAATGTCTGCAATATTGCCTGCCTCATACCATTTTTCTTAAGTGAGTTAAATTTTAGGCTAAACCTAGGAATTGATGAATCCTTTTGTGGAAACTTGTGTAAGAATGTGTTGGAAACAAAGGGGAATTGTTTGCAGACATCACCAGTTTTAAAATGAGCTGAGTAATATCTTCCAGTTTCTTCCGAAAAGTACAAATAAATGATATTCTTTCTTTCCCTCTAATGGCTTGCGGTTGCTGCCTGCATAAGAGATGGCAAGGGCTCAGAAAAGGCCAAGGTACTCTGTACCCAGCTCTTTGTATAGAACTCGGGTTGGCAGGATTAGGGAGCTTTAATTACAGAAGGATCATCAGTCGTGTCCTTGACCTGCATTCTGCAGGTTATCTAATCCAGGAGAGCAAACGCACAGCAGGATCTGTCAAAGAATATGGAAAGTGGCTTTACAATTTTTTGCTAACATACTAGATATAAAAGCAGCATTTCCTAAAAGATAAATTATTACATTTAATGCAGATGTCTGGTGCTCAGACAATGCAGGGAATGCTCAAAGTATCCTGCCTTTCTAGGCTTTTGTTGCTTATTAAAGAGTCATGCCTTTGTGTGCGCGTTGAATTTGCTATTTAAGCCCATACTTGAAATTTCCATCTACATGAATTTGCTGGATTGATAGGATTGTATTAACGAGCGCTCCTCCAGAAACAATTTATGCATGTATGTCAGTCAAATGGAAGATAATCTTTTAATGGTCTGCTCTACAAAGCATTTTCAGCTGTTCACTAGGATTCATCTCTGTGTTTCTGTTACTAATTTTAAGTTAGAAAAAAACTGAAGGACTCCCAATATTTTATTAGCATGCTATGTCTGATATTATTAAGTGATTCAATATCCGTGGATGCCTGACTTCTGTCAGGTATTGGCTGTTGAGAGATTGAATGTCATCACATCGTAACGCAAGTACATCAGCTGCTTTGAGTTGCTTTTATGTTATTTCAACTCTGTTTCACTAAATGTTGCGTTATTGTAATGGCTGCTTTAATCAGCTCTCATGAGATGTGCTAACGACATTCAGCTCGAGTTGCATACTCTAATGCGTGCACATTTATTTGTGTTTCTAGAAGCTGATTATCCTAATGTTATGTCACGTCAGTCTTGTCTCTGCATCTCTCGTGTCAAGGAAGACTGCTGATACGCAGCTTCAGGCAATGTTTGCTAAAATACTGAGTTGTATTTCAGAGACGAGATCAATGTTTAAGATTTGTCCTTTGAAAATATCTGTAGCTTTTTGCCTTCTAATCCTCATGCCTCTCTGGTAAAAGTACTCTTCAATATCAAAAACCTTTTTTGGAGTCATGGGGTTGAAAAAATACAATGTGGGTATAGCTCTTTCTTCCTGTTTAAGGAGACTCTGAAAGACATTCAGTGTTTCTCTTAAGATTGTTACAGAATCAGAAACATATTTGGAAAAGGAAACATTTGTTTTATGAAAGATACTCTTCAGATTATTTTTGAGTTTGCCCAGAGCTGACGGTGGAGCCATGGTGATATCACACCAAAGAGGTCAATCAGAATGAGGGACAAGTTATGTTAAGACCAGCAGGAGCTAGATACCAAGGAGATATCTCTGCGTTTGCTAATCCAAATGTATTCCAGCAGGACATGAATTTTTATAATATCTCCATCCATGATATTTGCAGACAAGCCACCAAGAACTTTCAGTGAATATCTGGGGAAAAACTGCATTCAGCAGGACTCTATGCATGTGCAAGGCTCCGAGATTGGCCACTGCTCCTTTTCATTCCATTTTTTTTATAAAAGACCATATTGAAAATACAGTTTTGATATGTATAGTCTGTGTCTTCACTCACCTTTCTTTGCAGTAAAATTCTGGTAACTTTTTCCAAATTGCAGAGTCTTAGGGGGAGGCCTACAGGTTGAGATCAAGAAGTATGTTCCACACATAGATCGCAACACCAGTTAACCTCTTTTTTTCTATATATTGCATGCAGGAAAATTCCTAATTCACCAGAGGAGAAACAAGACAAAAGTGACTATAGTTCCTAAACTTTTCTTTGTCTGTCTTTGTTAAGAAGGTATTTTGGGGGGGAAAAAAAGGTTAAAAAATAACTTAGGCATTTACAAAAATTATAGTGCATGATAATTTTGTGCCTCAGTGAGTAATAGTAATTGTTAAAGATTATAAAGCAGTGAAACACTGATTTTGGCCAAATTTGGTAACTTATAAAACTAACTAGCATACTGAAAGCTTATTAATAAGGATTAGAGTGAGATGAAAAAAGCCTTGACTGTCCTACCAGACTGGAAGGAAAAAAAAAAGGGCAGCTGTTTGTGCAGGCTGGAAGGGCCAGTCCGTATGACACAGATTATCAGCCTGCACTGTCAGTGTGTGTGTCCAAAAAATGGTATCTCCTGGTGTTCATGCTGTATGTCGGATACATCCAGATACAGCAGAAAACACAGCTGTTCATTCAACAGAAGACTTCCGTAAAGAACACACCCGTTACAATAGTTACAGTGCATGGGTATTTAAGTGCATAAATATCAACTTAAATTTTGGAAATTGAGAAGGAATAATGTGAAAATACAGCTGCCATGTGTGTCCACCCAAAAAATAAAGCGAACACGTGGGTGTATGGGGATGCTGAGTGTCATTCTCTGGAGTCTGGAATAGTCCTATCCCAGTTCGGTGTTTCCCTTGAAGAAAATGCACATGTCTCCCTCTACTCTGCCCTGGTGAGGCCACATATGGAGTACTGTGTCCAGTTCTGGGCTCCCCAGTTTAAGAAGGACAAGGAGTTACTGGAGGGAGTTCAGCGGAGAGCTACAAAGATGATCAGGGGCCTGGAGCATCCTTCTTATGAGGAGAGACTGAGAGAGCTGGGTCTGTTCAGCCTGGAGAAGAGAAGCCTGAGAGGGGATCTCATCAATGTTTATAAATATCTCAAGGGTGGATGTCAAGAGAATGGGACCAGACTCCTTTCAGTGGTGCCCAGTGATAGAATAAGGGGCAACAGGCACAGACTGAAGCACAGGAGGTTCCATCTGAATATGAGATAAAACTTCTTTACCTTGAGGGTGCCAGAGCTCTGGAACAGGCTGCTCAAAGAGGTTGCGGAGTCTCCTTCTCTGGAGATGTTCAAAACCTGCCTGGACACATTCCTGTGCAATCGGCTCTAGGTGAACTTGCTTTAGCAGGTGGGTTGGATTAGATGATTTTCAAGGTCCCTTCCAACCCCAACCACTCTGTGATTCTGTGAAATCTTCACCCAAGGAGCCCTCCCTGCCACTTACTCCGCTATGATCCAGCATTGCAGCCACTCTTGAATTTGTTACTGTGCCCTCTACATGAAGTGCACATAAAAATTCTATCTTGTGGATCATTCCTTGCAAAATTAGAGGTAAGACTGGGTAGAAGGCTACATAAGCTGGTTGCTTGCTCTTCCACTTGTGTGCAACAGGTTCAGCAGCTTCTAGGACTTATGTGTATCCTTGGTGGTTTTCTATGTTAAAGTCATTCTTGTTCTAACTTGTTTGGAGGTTTCTAGCTGAGGGGCATCTAGCATCTGCACATGAAGATTATCTCATTAAAGCATGATTGGACTCCAATTTCCATCGCTGGCAGGGCATGGATAGAAAACTTCCTGATGTTTCATAGCTATTTACCCAAGTACTGAGATCAGCACTGCATTTTTTGTTTAGTTCTCTCAGGGACTGGATCAGATAGTAAGGGTCAGCATGCAGAGAAATAACTAAAATCCAATTAATTATTAGATTTAATAGGAGTTATGTCTTTTAAATACCTTTGTCAGTAAGGACCAAAGACAGCATAGTGCAAGATCCATAGTAATTTCTGGAGAAGCACAGAGTGCTGAAAGTTTGGGGTCTGGAATATCTGAGAGAACAAACCTTCCAGGTGCTCCATAAGAGCATATGGACCCTCAAGAGGCAACAGCTCTCCCTGAGCATCGTCTTTGAGATGCTGATTCAATGCAAACAACTTATATTATCTGCTGAAATTAAAAGTGGTGAAGCATTTTTCCCATTCTGTAAGATCCACATAAATTTTGAGGCTGGAGATGTTTTTAGTTGAAAATTAGTTTGATGTTTTGTGATTAATAATTTACTGAAATACTTCTCATAGATTATTGAGTTAAGTTCCAAGTCTCCTTGTATCAATGCTGGTTTCCCATTATTGCTGTTATTTTCTTAATTATAGTAAGAAAGATGTAGAGATTAGAAGTCAGCTGTCGCATTAGCATTCCATTTATTGGGCAGATTGGTCTTCTGTGGATGTCTAGATAATTATATGTAAATCACTGACTCTTGCTAATGGCCAACTTCAGGGTTTTTTCCACAAATCTGTCAGTTCTTGAATGTTTCTCCTAAAGCGTGAGGAGGAACTAAAAAACATTTTGACATACTCATGCAAATGTAAGCTGAATGTAGACATGCAAATACTTACACTCTGCAGTATCTAAATATGGATGCTTTCAAGATGCTACTTATATACTGGAAAACAGGGTATTTATTTAAAAACAAAAACTTTTGAAATGCAAGTGCCTGAAGCTAATCTCAATATGTTTTAAAATACCACTTGTCATCTGAATATTTTTTCAGTGTCATTAGTAAAATTCCCCTAAAATGACAAGGAGCTACATAATCTCAATGTCTTTGTAAGGGTTATTATAATGTAGATGCCTAATATAGAGTTGGAGGCCTAACTTTTTACATAGAGTTGACAATTTTGCCCTGATTCATTAATAGAAGTTTTCAGTAGCTTCACATAAGGTGAAGAATCCATCTTGTGGATGGTGGTGAAAATCTACAGTTCCATATAATTGTAAATAAATTTTTAGATTAATAAATCCTGTTTTTTTTTTTAATTACTGGAGCCAGTAATAACAATGGTCTAAGCCTTAGGAATGTTCTAAGTGTGGTGTAACAGCATAGCATAGTCAAACCTGTGTAAGCCCAGATTTGTGTTTATGGATGATTAATGCTATTCAAACAAAAATACTAACACCGACAGCAGAGCTTTCACATACCAAGTGTGGGAGAGAAGCTCCGTCTTCTTTAAATAGTCTTTTGAAAACAGGCTTTGCTTATAGCTTTACTGCACTTAGTTAATTGCACAAATCTTTCACCAAAATTTCATCTGGTCTCCTTCAGATACCATTTGGGACTTGCAGAAAACATACACAGTAAATTTGTTTTCCTTTATAAACTCAAATGAATGAGTTTTGAACTAAAACTGAGTTGATTAATTCAGTCAAGCTTAGTTATGATTAGTTTGCTCACAGTTCACTAATAGATCTCATTACATGTAGACTTTTAAATATTTGAAACAGAATTAATAATACTTGGAGAACTCTGCTTATTCTGTTTTCTTATACTGTTGACCGTAGGTTTTTTTTTGTTTTGAAAAGCATACATACTATTTGAGAAGAAAAGCTCTCTTCTATGAAACCTAATCAACTAAATTACAAATTTGTGTAAATATATACATGTAATTCCGTGAAACTGTGTATGTCTCTCATAAAATACTGAAATAAACGTTTATGGTGATCCTGATTTAATAAAGTGCAATTCTGAGCTGCAGAATGGCTGGCCTGCTGAAAGGTTTGGGATTTTTTTGTAAATCCTGCTTTGGTTGCTGGATGTAAATATTGGTCTTTCCCTAATGTCTGTCTTGTGCTCAAAGAGCTCTGAGAATAAAAACTGAACCTGGTGTTCCTGTTGTGGGTTAGAACTGGTAAGCAAAGAGGAATACTGGCTGCTGTATGTAACATGTGTGCTCATACTAACTGTGACTAGTGTTGCCTCATATTGGATATTAGGAAAAAATTCTTCATAGAAAGGGTTGTGGAACAAAGTGCCCAGGGAAGTGGTGGAGTCACCATCCCTGGAGGTGTTTAAAAGCGCATAGACAAGGTTCTTGGGGACATGGTTTAGTGCTAGAGTTAGGTTAGGTTATGGTTGGACCCAGTGATCTTGAGGGTCTCTTCCAACCAGAATGATTCTCTGATTCTATATTACTCAAGAACAAGACAAACTGAAACACTACGGTTATGGAACAGATTTATCCAAATTCATGCTTCCATGAAAATGCAATTGAATGTTCCCCCTGGGACTAACCTGCAGTGACTCACAGGTGATGCCGACCGGAGAGGGCAGGGGTTCCACTGAGATGCCCCTTTGCCTGGGCTCCATCTGCAGCTCTGGCTGCCGTGTCGGAGGAGGAACATTGCACTGCCGCAGAATTCACACACTCTCATTAAACCAGCCCTCCTGAGGCAACGCCACACATGATATGTGCTAAGTATGTGATCATCATCAGGAGTTTCACTGATGACTAATGTTGTATTAGGGATATTTTGTTTTAGAGTGTTGTTGTGAGGAAAAGTAGTTACCCTCATGTCAGTGATACACGCTTTTAAAAGCAGGGCTGCCTGAGCAGCTTTGTGGGGAAAGAGAATCTAGTTCTGTCAAAACACCTTTCTATGTCAGAAATGAAATCCAGCAATTTTCTTGGGCAAGCACCGGGATTACAGGAGGGAGCTTTGGAGAAGTTCCAGCGTGCTGTGGGCCACCAGCTAAGCTACACTCGTCACAATAAACACTGGTGCTCTGAGCCCTCTGTGAGCTTCCAGTGAGATACTGGCTTGGATCCATTGCTCTACTCCTGATCTTCAGAGTGCCAATGGAATGTACCTCAACTTTCTCAAATCCTGTCCTTCTCTCTCTGATCAGAGTCACAGAATCACAGCATGTTAGGGACTGGAAGGGACCTCAAAAGATCATCTAGTCCAATCCCCCTGCCAGAGCAGGAACACCTGGATGAGGTTACACAGAAATGTGTCCAGGTGGGTTTTGAATGTCTCCAGAGAAGGAGACTCCACAGCCCCCCAACAGAATGGAGTCAACAGACTGCCAAGGGCCACGGTAAAATGCACTAGTGGGGTACAGCGTTTTCTGAAGAAGGTCAGCTCCTGTTGTATTTGTGCACTTGTGTCTCCAGAGCTACAACTGAGTAGGGATTTTCCAGGAGAGATAATTTTGTGAGAAATGAGTGAATTGTGAAAACTGAAATGCTTTGTGGGAATGTCATTCAGCAATTTGTGTTGAAACAGCTGCAGAGCAATTGGTTTCCTTGCCCCCCAGGTCATCAGACAGGTTTATGGGTAGCTCAGATTTTAGGACTCAGGCATAACTTTGCTATGTGAACTCTTCAGCAGCAGGAGATCCCAACTGGAGGAGCCCTTAGCCCACCAGGCCACTGGGTAGTCATGAGGCTTTAAGACAATGTAAATGTCTGAGGCTGCTGTGCTTGTTCAAGGTCTTCACAGTGGCTTCAGTCTAAGCATTTGGGTATTAAATTGTATGTACCAGGAGTCTGGATTAAGATTGCATTCCTCCCATTTCTACCCTTTGCGTGCTTGACTTTACAAAGTTGATAATATTCACTGGAGTTTGTAGCTTCCTGGATTTTAATGAAAGGCAACAGGAAGAAGCTGGAGTGTTTTCTTGTGCTGGTAATTTATCAGTATCTAGAAGGACTGGAAACTTTGGATCTGTCTTAAAAAACTGTCATTTGAGCTAACAGAGCAAGAGATAGGATGGTTATCTCCCGAACAGTTTGGTATGAAATGAAATTAATGAGATAGCAAGTGGGCTTCACAGAGACTTTTTGAAGGAAATAAGTGACCTTGGAGTGAGCTTCTGACTCCACAGGCTGGAGGAGATTGTTTCCGATTTGATCCTCTGTTTTCTCACACCTGCCCATGGCAAGTTTTTTTAATTGCTTTCCCATGCCATCCTCTTGTTTGCTTTTAATGCTGGGGAATTAGATGGTTGGTTAGTGAAAGACCAGGATCTATTCCCTTCTGAAAGCTGTGGCCAGAACAGATTGCTCAGGGCTTTCTCCATTTGGGTCTTGTAAACACCCAAGGAAGAGACTTCACAGCCTCACAACCTGCAGCACTGCTTGATTGTCCTTGTGCAAGTTTCTCCTTGTGAGCCTGAACTTCTCTCTCTTTAGTTTAGGATGATTATCTCTCATCTGCCCACCATGTACCATAGAGAATAGCCTGGCTTCCATTTTCCATGTTTGAAAACCAAAGTAAATGTAACCTCTTGTGTATCACAGAGCTATAAATTTCATCCAGCTGCTCCTGTGGCACACCTCTGAGTGGTACATGGTGCCTCATTTAAGATGCCTCTTGCTGGCGTTTCTAAGTAGGCTACTTACTTGAACTCAGTACCCTTCTCTCCTGCTGCCACCTCACATGTGGTCAGCCTGAACCAGCAATTTCCTCTCACCCCATTTGATTAATTTCTCCTTCCCCATGTTTGCCTTTACCCTTGACTCTGGTCCCAATTTCTGTGTGTGTGTGTGTCTCATTTTCCATATGACCTGCTCCCTACCACCGCATTCTACCTGCATCTCAGGGCAGATGTCTGCACCCACATTGTTCTGCTCTCCATTCTTCCCTCTGCTTTCCCCAGCCTCGACTCCCAGCCCAACTCGTCCCACCAGCTCCAGTCCCACTCTCTTCTTGTTCTGTCTCTCCTCCTCTGGGATCAGTCTGAGACTTATTCCCTTTGTATTCAGACTGGAAGTGCTTGGCCCTGCCCAGGTTCAGCAGCAGAATGCTTCTGCTGCAGATTCAAGTCTAACCCACAAGCCCAGTATTTGGCTTGTGACTCATGAGTGCCACCTTTGAGACCTGCAGATTCACAGACTCAAGGCAGTCCATGTAATATGGGGTCACCATACACCAGGGCCTGAGTAGCATTGTGTCCCAGAGGGGACACTGCCAATCACTCTGTTTTTAACCTGGAAACCCTCTCCCCTGTGCAGTGTTTTTGTTGTGCTACACAAAAGCTACATGCTTTAGTTCCAAGTCTTCCTACCTGTCAGTGGTCTGCTGCTCATCTCTAGCTGCACCCTGGCTTCTAACAAAGTCACAACACGTTTTCCTTCACCTTCATTTATGTGTAATATGAGTACTCTGCTTAAAATTTAGTCATTTGTAAACTAAAAGCATTGGCAAGATGACTTCACTTTATTATCTCCTTCCTAAGCAAAATTATCCTTGAAACTCACCTGTGAAATCATCTGATGTACTGTGTCTGCTGCTAATAATATCATAATTTTTCTCATTTTCTAATTTTAAATTTGCACTGCTCATATCCATTTATATTTTCTGGTGAGTTACTGCATTATCCTGAGATTGTAGGGGGAACCAGGTTATTACCACCTGTTTACAATGCATGAGTCCACTGGGGCTGGGGCCATGTACGCTGTGGAAGTTCAGCCATAGCAGTCATTAGCTATGAAGGATATTAAATGCTCAAATAGGAGGCATTTGAGGTGGCGAGACGTGAGGAAGGAATTTTTTACAAAGGGGGTGGTGAAACACTGGCAGAGGTTGCCCAGAGAGGTGGTAGATGGAGACATTCCAGGCCAGGCTGGGTGGGGCTCTGAGCAACCTGATCTAGTTGAAGATGTCCCTGCTCGTTGCAGGGGGTTGGACTAGATGACCTTTGAAGGTCCCTTCCAACCCAAACTATTCTGTGATTCACTGCTGTTGAGCTCAGATTTATATTTGTATCCACCATGACAGTGATGGAAATTACTTTGTGTGTGTGTGTGTGTGTGTTGAGATTGGTTCAGTAGTATTTCTAATTCCTTTTTTTTTTTCCTCCTGGGGTGGTGATGTGGATTCCATCTGCTGTGGGATTTCTTGTTCTCAGCTCCATGTAATGAATTGCCATTTTCATGTTTTGTCCTGCACAGTGGGGGCGTTGGGGTTTCCTGGTGCTGCAATTAAGCCATAGTGACGGAGTCTGGAGGCATCAGGGGGTGGTTCTAGGGAGGCAGCCAGGGGTGCGGTGCTTCGGCTGTCCTGCTGCGATGCCCAGCCTCAGGCCAGGGCAGCTTGTCCAAACAGCATCACCCGTGACACCCAGCAGGTGCTAGATAAGGCAAGGAGGACAAACTGTGCTAAAACAAGCTGTGTTACAACAGCTTTACTGTGTACGGCCATCGTACTGCTGCCGGGTTTAACTGCAGGCCTGTCTCATCTCCTCTGCAACAACAAACTGAGCTTGCTGGAGGACTGCTTTCTGTGTAATGAAGAGAGCTCAACCAACACTTAGAATTTCTGGTTTTCTGTCAACAAGTAATGAGCAGATGCAGGATGAGCCCCTGAAAAGTTGTTCTTTTTGTGTTTCTGATGAGGAGTGAGTTGTTGCCATCCATTCAAACAATGTTCCTGTTTGGCACACTGGTTTTTGATGAAGAGAGATGGAGTTTTCGCAGTTGCTGCCAAGCGGAGGTTTCTCCAGGCACGCTGCTTGCTCCTGCCCAAGGCAGCAGCCGCCCCTCCAGCTGCTACCTGATGCCTTGGGGGGGCGCATCTTCCCAGCACCCCACCTCCCTTTTCCTCATCAAAATATCAGCTCTTGTCCCCCACCAAGGGAGGTAAACAGATTGGCAGCAACACAAAAACCCTCAAAAACAAACTCTTGAGGAAGGGCTTTATAAACATTGTGCTAATTCTTTACAAAACGGCATGAGGCTCTAATCAGGAGTAATTAGAGGAGGTGCGATTCCAGCATGCTGCTAATTAGGTACTAAAAACCTGAGCACAGTTGCCAGCACCTCTCTCTCCAGTGATAATTCAAAATGTGGTATTCTTCCCCTGACAAATCTCTATTGATGAATAAATAAAGCGACATTCGGTTATAATCACCCAAAGTTATGGCAAAACCCATTCACTTTAAGCTGTTAAACATCTAGCGAAGTCAAGAGGACTCATTCCAATTACGCTGAAAGATTAAAATATCTTGTTGTTTTTTTCTATAAAGAGTTACTGAAAATCACGCTTGTTATTTCCCCATAGCCAATGGCAGTAGCGTCGCTTCCTTGCTTGGCCAGGCTCCAGCCCCAGCCCATGCTGGTGCTGCCATGGCTTCTTTGGGAAATCAGCTCCCCAGCTGTAATTTCTCACTCCAGCTGGTGCCTGTGCAGCATTACTGTGGGGATGTGCTAATTACCTGCTATTAATTCAAGCAGAGACAAGCGCACCACATTTTCTAATTTGTAGGTAGGATGAAGATGTCGGACATTGGTCCTACCTTTAACAGCCTTTGGTGGTTGTTGCCCTGACCAAAAAGAGATGTTACCAGCTTGCAGAACTTTTTGATATTCAAATTTTATCTCCTCTCTATTCCAGCTGAGAACAAACATGCAAATGTTGGAAACTTCCTCCAAGTCAGAAAGCCTCGACACACCAATTTTTAGATTTTAAAATTACATGTTAAGTGGATGTCATTTGGGGATTCATAGGTGTACTTTATAGTGGTTTTGACAAGACACAATGCAAAGGATGCAGACAGTACATATTTATTGCTTGAAATCCTGTGGGGAGAGAAAGCGGCTGCTTCTGTTTAGAAAATTGTCTCTTTCCTAGATCACGCTCTCATCTTCTGTGTTTCCAAAGGGAAAATACATGTGTCAAAGGCCAGGCTGTGCAGAGATTGATGCTGGGGAGCACTGATGCTGTCTGGTAAGTGACATCTGTCGTCAAGGCTCAGGGAATGGTCAGGAGGCTTCTGGTCCTTGGCCTCTGCTGTACCAGACGCTCCCCCGTGGACCTGGGGTGACAGCCTGCCCCCGCTGTCGAGTCTCACAGCTTGTGGGGGACCTAACCGAGGACAACAGGAAAAGCTTTCATCCTTCGTCGCCAGTGGATCAAAAATCCCTAAATGATGGAAAACCTGATGGTTGGCGTTACTGTTCTTGCTAACAGGTCGGACAAACTGGGAGGTCTAAGGGGGCTGTGGCTATTTGACATCCCTGCCCATGGATCCCTGGTTCACTGCTGGGGCTCAGGATCCACCTCCCTTCGTTCCTGCTGCTGCCAGCCACGTCAAAATATCAGCTCCTGTCCCCGCCTAGGGGAGGTGAACAGCTTGGCAACAGCGCAAAAAACCTCGGAAACAAACTCTCAAGGAAGAGTTTTAGAAACATTGCAGAAGTGCATTTCCTGGAGCTTGGAAGGCTGGGAAACTAGAGGTGGAGCTGTTTGCCTCTGACATTTACCATAGAACCAAGAGCAAAATCCAGATCAACAATGACAGACAGGTTGGCAGGAGGTGCGTAACCCAGGAGTTTGACAAGCCAAGCAGACAGGTTGCGTTTGCTTTGGAGAGGAGCAGAATTTGGGCTCTCAGCAGCCGGTGATGTGCTGGGGTGCCAGCTGTTACTCCGCTGGGCTCCATGGGATCCTCTCCTCATCCTCTGCACCCAGCAGCTCCTCCTCACTGCAGGGTGGCTTTCCTCACCTGAGACACTGTAGTGTGGAAAAGCTTCCCCTGAAATTTGTGCCTCACCTGCAGCCTTCCCTCTATGCTATTTCTACAGCAACTTTTGAACAAAACCTGAGCAAGGTGCAGGAGTCTCAAAGGTCATCAAGTTTCTCCACACTTCATACATACTGGTGAATGGGTAAAGGAGAAAACCACAAATTATTTTTTCCACTAGTTGTTTATTTAAAAGTTTTCATAATTATTTTGAGGTATTAGGAAGCGAAAACCAACTCTGAGAGCTGAAGATGATATAACCAGCTCCCTGCCAAGTGCCAGTGACCTTGTCCCAAGTCCCAGGTATGTCTCTTTAACATCACTGCCCTCCTAAGCTTTCAAATAAGTAATTATTACAGCACTTCCCCTATACAGAGGGAACTACACCTTTATTTTTAGGCTGAATCTCATTTTATTTCCATCCTAGTTTGTATTTTTCATTAAAAAAGAAAATTCTTCCTCCAATAGCTTTATCAAAATACACGTCAGTGCTTATTTTTACTGATTATTTATAGTCCTTCATTGTGTTTACGCTGAGCCTTTTCTGAGAAGCTTCCATTAGGGACTCTCAAACCTCAGCACAGGGAGGTTGGTCAGAGGTGGGGCAGGGTTAAATAATGGCAGGATGGTTTGATCCCAGGTATGATTTGAAAATATTAACCCTGGTACCACTCCTAGAACCTTAGTTCTGGTCAATCTGCCTTGCAAGTGAAAGTTCATAGGATTACAGAATGGTTTGGATTGGAAGAGACCTTTGAAGATGTCTAGATCATGATAGGCCATGGGCAGGGTCATCTTCCACTAGATCAGACTGCTGGTGTGTAGCTCTCTTATTATAGAAACATCCTAAACTAGGACATACTCTTGAGGTAAGCAAATATTCCAGGAGTGTGCAGCTGACTCCACCTCCGAGCCCTCTGCTGTGGACAACACCCTTGAAGTTAAGCTCAGCAGCTGCAGCCAGGTGCGGTGCCTGGGCCGAGCCCAGCCCACCTGCTGTGGGGCAGCCCTGGGGATGCGCTGCCATGCTGCGGCTCTGCACAGAGCCCAGAGGTGGCTCCTCTTCCCACCCACTGCTCTGGGCAGCCGTCCGAAATGGCAGAGTCAGTCCAGCGTTTGCGTTTCTTCAGGTGCTCCTCTAACCCCTTAAAATGTGCTTCCTGCTTTGAGGTTATACGTATGCATTAAAGTCCCACAAATATTTCAGCTGTCAACAAAGGCAGAAAGAACTTGAGTAGGCAGCAACTTATTTTTAGAGCTGATGACAAAACCATGTAAAGGGTTTTGCAGTTGCGTCCATGAATATATTTCCACTTAATATGAATTATTCACCCCCTCTGCCACAGTTTGCTTGTCTGGAGTAGGCAGTGACTTAGGCTTCCAGTCATGAATCCTCACTCACCATGTCTGATACCTCCCAGCATGGTTTACACCAGCCGGCTTGGTGACGGGCTTGCGTCAGCCCCTCAAGTATGTCTGACTAAGGCAAGGGAAAGACAAGCAGTCGGTCAGCTCGCTGCCATCGGCGAGGAGGAGGGGGACTCGGTGCCGCAGAGACTCGGGACCAGGGCTCTTCATCTCTGCCCAGCCAACTGAGGATTTTGTGCTGCTGTTAGCAAAATGGACCTTCCCTCTCTTTTTTAACTCTGAAAAATATAACCTGTTCTTCTGGAAAATAATTCTAGAAAATCAATGACTGCAAGGAAGTACCAGGGAGAGGAGAAGTTCCCCAGGCAACAATACAGCGGTCTCTTGAGCAGACAGACACACTAGCACCACGATGTCTCAAGTCTGTGTGGTTAACCATCTCATAGTTAATTGATTTATGCTTTACAAATTGCTAGAATACAAAGATAGTTAGTTCTGTTATTCAATGTAGAAATACTAGAAAGAGTGCAAGGCCTCTTGGCTGCGACGAACTGTGTGGGCAGCATGGGCAGTGTTGAACACATAGCAGCTGCCAGCTGTATTTTCCCCTGGTAGTTAGGGCCTCTGTGAGAATGAGGTTGCACTGAAAATGCTAAAAACTGCTTCTATACAGTTCTGACAGGGATACCAAAACTTGAACAGAGACATGCTTGGTCTGAAATGGAATGAAAAGTCCTTGTGGGTGAGTATGAAGAGGGTCTCCATCTCAAAGTGCTCCTACTCCATATCCCAGAGCCTTTCCAGGGCTTTTGGCAGGGAACAGTGTTAAAGACAACCACTGCCTCCCTTTCAGATTTGTTTCTACCCAGGCCTATCATGTACAAACTACATAAAGAGACCAGGAACAGGATCCCTGTCCCTCTGGCTGAGAGGACAACACTACTTGGGCATGAGAAGGTTCTCACTTTCTCAATTGCCGCCTGTGTGCTGCGTTATTTGTTACACTGTGCCCCAGTTCAGCCCCTGGCTGGTGCCTTGGTGTGCACTAAGCCATTCCTGGATGTGGGCATCACCTTGGATGTTGGAGACAGGAGCCTTGAAAAGAGTCAGCAGCTTTGGGTCAGTTGCTCTCTGCAGCATTTTCTGCTGGCTTACTTGATCCAACCTTATGTCAGGTATATCATGTATATCATGTGAGAGATGTAATTAAAGAATGAGTGACAGCCAGCCGTGACACCCAGACGTGGCGGTGGGGCGATGAGAGCCCGCGGGGGAGCAGGAGCTGCTGCCTGCAGCTGCGGGAGCCCTGAGGAGCCCAACACCAGGCAGCCAGGGCCGGCTGCAACTGGGCATCTATTCAGCATCTCCCTGTGGCTCCACAGAGCCGCAGCTGCTGCCCTGGGCCCATGGCTTGGTAGCCAAGCTCTCATCTGGACAAGCGTGTTCATGTTCCCTGACAGAGAGGGCAGAGGTAACGTCCTTCCAGAGGGTCAGCTAGAATCTCCCCAAAGAGACAGACAGACCCAGCTCGGGTTAGCTAAAACAACACATTTATTTTAAGGCACAGACAAGTAAAAGATTCAGCAAGATGTGCAGGAAGGTTTTCAAAACCATTTTTTTTTTAAAATCCTAGTCTGTAGGAGGCAAAGATATTACATTGCAACCCTTGCTTTAGGCTGTTTGGTTTAGTAGGTCAGATTGAGCACAAATGTAATTTCATCCCTCCCTCTTCTGCCTGCTGTGTTCAGATATAGGCCAGCTTCCCTTTAGGTACAGTTGAATGGTAAAAGATCTGATTTACAAAGGTCCAACCTACCTGTACCACCTGCTGCCTTCAGCAAAGGTCAGGAGCTCCTGATGTGTGTGAAGAATCAGCACCACAGTACATTGCACTCACAGCCTTTTCTCTGTGGGTCTGCAAGAGCCTGAAATCAGTTGTCATTCAAGATCTCTACAGAGCAAAGGGTTCATCTGATTCAGTGGCTGGTTTGGGACTGTCCTTTGTTCTCCTGCTCTTCAGCTGTCTGTGCAGAGCTGAAGCATGTGAAGGGTGGAGGGGTGCTCACCCCTCTGTGGTGCGTGGAAGGAGAGCATGGGGGCAAGGAGAAGCTCTACCGACATAAGTGCCATAAGACCTGATGGCTGCAGGGCAACCACAGGCCACTGTGGGTTGTTTTGAGGGTGATCGCAGAATAACTTGGAGAAACAACAGGCAAACACTAAAGTCTGTCAGTTCAGTCCAGGTACTCTCTGGGGATGCCCTGAGTCACCCCATTAATGTCTCCTCCAAGAAAGACTCTTGCTGTTGGGAGGCTGGAAAGGCTCTGGGGCTCCTCTGCTTGGGAAAAACAGCAAATGGAAAGAAGGAAGAGGAGGAGCACCTTAAAATGAGACAACTTGAGTGGAATATTCCACTACAAGTCAATTGTAGGAGCAGCACAGCAGTGGGAAAACAGAAAGTCCTCACTCTGCCTCTCTACAGCCCACTTCATCATCCCCCACCTCCCTGGGGGAATGATTCTGGTGAGACCACATCAGAGAAGTGGGCATTTGCTTCTTCAAAATGTGCAGTTAAGCATGAATGTTTTTATGAAAACCTCTGGCATTACCATCTCCACACGGGGAATAGAAGATAGCATAGCAAGAGTGGGCCAATAACTCTTGATACACCAATTTGCTGGAGGACCCAGGGGGAGACTTTGAAGTGTGCCAGAGGAGTATGAAAGCATTTAGACACCATCCTTCTGGGAGGGTGGGGGCACCAGCAAGCCAGAGCTTTTGCCAGCTCCCTGCCCGTGTGAAGCCTCTTGCTGGAAAGCACTTGCCATGAAGGAGTCTCTGCTGCTCTCCACCAGAAGAGCAGCATGCTCCTGTTTGCCCACATGAGATCCTGACCTGCCTGCTGGGATAGCATTAGTGCAGCTACAAAAACTGAAGCAATATTATTTATTCCAATTAACCTGTTTTCAGATTAAAGTGATCAAGCCAGAAGTCACATGTTTCATAGAAAGGGCCTTCAACGTATTTTCTCCATATCACTAATGCTGTCAGCTAAGTCACAGGAACCTGGGATCCAAGCGCTGAAGTGCCCTGGGCTTTCCACCTCCTTCATCCTGTGTCCATCATTATTGCTTTGGGGCACACGGCTGAGGCAGTGTGTCAGTGCCATCAGTGCTGGAACATCTGTGAGGAAAAACTCGTTTGATATCAATGTTTTCTTGTGCAATGTGTAGTATCCAGGATCGCACCCACTCAGCTCCTGGGCTGAAAATGCAAGTGAAAGTTCATAGGATTGCAGGATGGTCTGGTTTGGAAGAGACCTTTGAAGATCATCTAGACCATTACAGGGCATGGGCAGAGTCATCTTCCATTAGATCAGGTTGCTCAAAGCCCCACCCAAGCTGACCGTGAACACTTCCAGGGATGGGGCATCCACAGCTTCTTTGGGCAGCCTGTTCCTGTGCCTTGTCACCCCCATAGTGAAATATTTCTTCCTTATGTCCAGTCTATACTGAAATCTCTTCCAGTTTAAAACTCTTGCCCCTTGTCCTGTGACTATAGGCCATGGTAAAATGTTGTGTCCCCTCATCATCTGCTGTCGTAAGACGATGTGGAGAATGCAAAATTGCTGGCAGGACCTCTTTGAGCACTATGGGTGGGCCGGCAAGAGTAATGAGTCTAATTCAATATGAATTTAACATCAATACCCTTTAATGAACTCTTAACAACACTGAATATCAATGTCCGCCAGACCATGTTTTTCCAACCCTTATATACTCTATACCGAAAGGCCATGCGGCAAGCACAGGCTACCATTGGTTACACTTGCAGTCACTCTTCCCCCCACCACGATGGTGATTAGCTGCAGGGCACTGTCCACAAACTATTCGTGCGCAGCGACGATGGCAGTGCCTGCAGCTTGGGTTGAGGGCAGACCAGCTTCTGTTTACTTCCTTTCAGTCTTTGGTGTCTCTAGGAAAAACCTCCGTGCAGGTGCTAGACTGCACGACAGCCACATCAAGCGCTGGTTTGTTCACAGCAGACAGCCAAAAAACTCTTGACAATCTGCTGTATGTGGTATGTGGGTACGGGACCATGGTCCCTCCTGTGCACATACTCAAGTCAGCCCCTGTCTGTGGTTCAGCTGTGGAAGGACCATGGAGTGGTGGCTGGGGGTTGTGGCGGCTCCTACCAGCACTTCCCTGTGGGTGCTCATCTGAGGGTGCTCTGCAGGGAAGCTGCTGGGGTGTCAGGAATATGCTTTGTGCCTACAGTCGTAGGGAGAACCTGCATCTTGTTGCTTTTCTCCTCAACAAATTGTATGTAGGTGGAACCAATTATATGCAATGTACTTCAGCTCCCTAAATGCAAAGCATAGGAGGCTAAAATGTGCCCCAGATTGACGTCAGCAGTATTTCAAGTGTGTAGCTGAAGGCAGTATCCCTTTGATATCTGTCTATTAGTACCTGTTTTGCTGATGTCATGGGTAGTTTTTTTTCTTCTATTCATCTGTTTAGGATTTTTTTAAACTGTATTTTGAGTAATGATTTTCACCAGCAGAATGAAAGAGAATTAGCACAGACTTGGAGGGGAGAGGGGGGACATGTGACAGTTTCAACAACATGATGCTGTAGAAATATTCCTTTGAGCTTTCTGGTTTCAGAAATAAGCCCAGAGTCACATTCTTCGGAGGTGCAAAGTATGTCACTCACAAGCCAGTGGACTTTAAACTGTGCCTGTGTCTCCTGGCTCTCGGGGATCCAGGTAATGGTTTTGCTTTGATAAGCACATCTATTCAGTAAGAAACATTTATCAGCAGCTTCAGAAATGACAGAGCTGGCTCAAAGCTGCGCTGACAAATTCACTTCTGTCACAGGCAGCAGGGAGGGAGGAGCATGGGGCGAGATGGGGAAGCACAGTTTTGAGGGGTGTTGAGGATGAGGATTGGCCTTAAGTGGGCAGGGGCTGGGCTTTCCAGTGACTGTTAGGGTGCATCTCTCTTCACCCCACACTACCTCCTCCTTCATTCCCTTGGGGAAGGAAAAACCGCACATTAGCCTCTCCCAGGTCTCAGGAGCCAGAGCCACCCTTCCCTCACCTCACCAGATCAGCCCTTGGGGAGATGGTAGGTGATGCACCAGCAGCTGGGGAATGCGACCCCTCCGAGCCATGCAGGAACCTTTCCACAGGTAAACAGCCACAGCTCCTGTGAAGGGTGTGAGACACAGCATCCAGCAGCTTGATGACCTTAACAGGCAAAGAGAAGTGCCTGGGATTGCATGGCAGGCTAGCGGAAGATGCTCACTTCTTGTTTGTGTGAAAATTACTGTTAATTCAGTCAAGGACAAAGACTCATTTATGAGATGCTGGGTTTATTTAGCACACACAGTAACCAGCCATCTCTTTTGCACCAGTCAAGATTTACTGCCACTTGAGGCAGCCCCCAGCACCTGTACACTTCATTGCTACTGATGCTTTCCCTGCCTATGGGAAAAGGTGGAGGAAAAGAACATGAAGATTTATCTGTCGTCAAAAAGGCCATACTTTCAGTAGCTGCTGACAACCCTCAGACATATATTTCACACGCTAACTTAATATTCATACCAATGCTTCATGCTGCGGATTTGGTATAAGCAATAGCTCTACATATGCTGCTGCTTCAGAAAACTCATATCCACCAACTGATATGGTGTAATTAGTAACTGGGGCCTTTAACACTATTATTTTAAATAGATTGTTCTCTGTGGATGACAACAATGTCAGCTCATTCTTTGTGTCAATTTCCTTGAAAGATCTAGCAAGTACTTCTGCCCTCCTGATAAGGCCATAGCTGAAGGAGTTGAGAAACGAGGAGCAACTCTGAGCACACAGGCAATTAGTTAAAAGTACATCTTATCCCTTCAAAAGTGGGTCTTGTTAAAGGACACTCAGCCCACCACACTCAGGTCTTACAGGAAATACCCTAAGAGCTCATTTGGGAAAATTTGTTATGCAAAAACATGTACCAGACACACTCAAGTAAAAGGACTTTTGGGTTCCTGAGAAGGCAGCAAATGTCACTGTGAGGGCTGCCTATGCCAAGGGCTCCCAGCAGACCCCACTCCTTCCAGTGCCCCTCATTCCGCAGCCATCAGACACCTCTGTACCCATTGTCTCTGCCCATCTCACAGCCCGGCCGTACTTTCCACATCTCTCTGTCACCACCTGCCTCTCACAGTCACTTTGATGCTCCTGGCGGTCCTCAGGGCTGTTCTGGTCCCCCTGCCTGCAGCCCTGCCCACTGCTGGGACAGTTCTCTCCTGCAGCAGCAGCTGCGGTTGGGAGGGTCGTGGTGGCCAGGGAGAAGCTGCTGGCTCACAGCTTGAGCCCAACAGTGCGGGATGGAGACTGGGGCTGTGAGTGGATGGAAGGGAAATGAAGCTGTGCAGAGGAATGTGTCTGAAGGCTCTTAGGGACATGGTTTAGTGCCAGAGTTAGGTTATGGTTGGACTCGATGGTCCTAAGAGTCTCTTCCAAACAAGATGATTCTATAATTCTATGAATGCAGAAGGCTCAGGGAGGAAGGGGTTGGGGGCTACTGAGACTGCTTTGCCAAACAAGTGTTCACTGAGGCTTAGAAGCTGGCCAAAGCAGTGCAGGGTTCAAAGGCAGGATGGGTACTCCTGGCATGCCAGTCACATCCGCCAGCAGCCTCAGGGATGCAAACGTTTCTCCAGAAGCAGGTCCTCTGAAGCTGCTAATGCTGAAAACCATGGTAGTTCCCTTTATTTCGTACTTGGGAATGGACAAGGCAATTTTGGTTCAGTCTATTCCAAGTCCACCTATCCCTGAAAAAGCCAGCACAGAGTTAAAGCTGATAAATTTAAACACAAATAAAACTTTCATTGCAGGAAGTGTCTGTACAGTAGGGAAAGGTTCAGCTTTGCTGAAAAGGACTGTCCTGAGCATCTCTCCTCAAATGAGTAGGAGAAGGAGGAAGTGAACTGCACTGATGCAGACTGAGCAATACCACTTTGCCCTGCCTTCTGTGGAAATTACTTGCTGTGCCACATTTCATCTCGGAGAGTATCCAGACAGAGGCTTGCACTAGGTTTATTTTCTTTCTCTTGTTTCCTTCCTTGTACCTCACCCGACTGATAAGAAGCACCACAAGCCACACCATGTTTGGTGTTAAGTGCAGGCAGATGGTTCCCTCGACCTCGCTTCATTTGTCGTTACACGTGAAAGCCAGCAAAGAATAAAGCAGTAATGAGCCAGGCAGCAGGAAGATCAGCAGAGCGGGGATGCTATGGCAGGGACTGTGGCATGAAAACCTCATTAGTCAGAGGGACAGTCATGCTGGGGTGACTCAGCTTGGGAAAATGTGCTTTTTTTGATGGTTTAATAAAAGGTTGTTTGGTTGGTTTTTATTTAAATAATTTCTATTACTGACTCATTGCTAGTGGATGTCAAGGACAAAGGGAGCATGATGGCATTAGCTCAACTAGCAGACTTGTAGCTATCACTTCAAAGCATGTTCTCCATGGTGCCACCTGTAGCTGTGGCTCTCATTTATGCCTTCCCTGTGATCTTGCTGGCTTTACAATTTTGCCAAGGAGGCACCATTTGAACTGAGTTTTCCCATGCTGATGGCCTGCCTTGAGCTTGTTATTAGTAACAGGATTGTGGTGTTTCAGCTGTTTCCGAGAACTAAATTAGGTGGAAATGTTTTGCAGATGACTCTTTAGTACATTGCAGGACATAACAGTAGAAGTTCTGGGCTCAAAACACCACTACAAATCATCAATGCTTCTGAAATGTATCAGCCTCTGCTTTCTCAGATCTCACGTGTTCCCCAGAGACTTCTCGGAATTCACTGTCTCTGCGGACGCTTTATGCTGGTCCTGAGCCTGTTCTGCCCCGGCACATCCCTGGTGCCTTGCTCATCCTGCACACAGGCCACCTCCAGGGGACAATGACCCATGCTTCATCCAAAGGTCAATGTCAGAGCAGGACTTCATCAGCAATAGTTCAATTTCAGCTCCTGGGTGCCATGGACCAGAGGCCAGAAAGCATCTCAGCCCTCTGCTTTTTATTCTTCTGCCATTGGCACAGAGAAGCAAGGAGGGAAAGGAAGTGTCTTTGTTTGAATGCCAGACAGAAATAAGTTCATCCAAGGATAAACAGTATAGGGGGAGGAAGAGGAGGGCACTAGGAGACAGACGGGCTGGAGACAGCAGGGACAAAAGGGGTCAAGGTAGCTTGGAGGGGATCAGCAGATGAAGAACAGCCTGTAACCAGTACAGCACACTCCTTTCTTGAAACCTGGAACAAGAACCAGCACTGGCCGGTCTTTGCATTCCTCTGCAACCAGCAACATGTCCTCCATCAGGTGGTGGAGATGGCATGGGGTTAGCAGGCGGGAGGCATGACCACTGGAGCATGGACATCCCCAGTGGGTTCTACAGCAGTGTGTTGGCCAGAAAGCCATGCGGTCACCTGCCACATCCCTGATGAAAGCTTGTGTGAGGTCCCTGGGGTTCAGCAGAAGAATGTTACTGCTGCTACGTGCTCTGGAGAGGGAAGGAAGGAAGAGAGGCGGGAGGGGGCTGTACACACCAGTATTCTGCAAACCCTGTGCAATGACAAAGATGTTTCTAAGAACACTGACAGCACCTGGGAAATGCCACCACCCATGCAACCTCCTCTCCAATCCTCAGAGAGTAGGAACAATCCTTTCTCATTTTACTCCTCACTTGAGTAACCCCATGCTTTAATCAGCAAGCCTGAGTGGCTCCAGGAACAGAGGCCTACAGCACGCCCCCCGCTGTTGTGGCAGATTAACTCCTCTCCCTTTCCATAAGTCATCCAAGTCACCAAGGGAGACAACTTGGGTCTGGTCCCCCTGATAGTCCAGGAAGACTCTGTCCCAGGCCCTCACTTTTCACAGCACTCTTCAAATTCTGATTGCCAGCCTCAACTTATTCAAATTTAAGCCCACTTATTCTCAGGCTTTTCAAAGTCCAGGATACATTACGTAGTGTGCAAATGGCAATCTCCATGATAATAGACAATTCCCCAAAGAAGCAAAAGAGAGTCAGAGTATGATTGACTTTTTTATTGCTTATACTCCTATTGCTTGTATTTGTAACACTGAATGTTTTTGCAGATATTACTGTATGTCAGCTGGAGTTATTGCACCAGGCTGAACTTAAACAACAGCCGTGTGTGGCCAATATTGAAAGTTCAAACTGACTGAGAGCTGTGAGTCTGCTAATTTTTTTCTTGTTTTGCTCATACTTAGGCCCAAATCATCTCAAAGAGGACAAGAAATGCTTGTGAGAACTGCAAAATTAAAACTTGAGCTGTATATCAGCAGAGTTTTCTGTAAGACAGATTAGACAGTGAATTTGTTTTATCGGCCATTTAAAATATAACTAAATAAAGCCATAAGAATGTGCTCTAAGAATAATCCAGCATTGGCAGAAAGAACAATTATAACATCTCTGGGCCTTCTCTTCAAGTTTTTATGATTCTCAAGAAAAGACTCCCTGTTCCTGAGAATGAAAAATGGATCTCTCAAGTACTTGCAGTTGCAGTTTGTGCCAGTGCAGACTTGACAAAGGCATGTGGACCTATTTCCAGGGTAAAAGAAGAGTATTTCAGCCCTTATATACACACTGGCCTTCTGGCACCTCCTCTCAGAGAAAGCTACCTTTTCTTTTGCCAAAGCAGCATCTTTCAGCATAAAGTTGTTGGGAGGTAGGAGGGACAGATCTGCCAACAGCAGCCACTCATCTCCAATGCACTCTAGGAAGCCCCACTTCAAAAATTACAGCTCTTGCCCTCACTGCAGCTTTCGCATGCCCCAGCCTTGGCATCAGCCCTTGCTTTTGGGGAACATTTTCTGCTTTCCCCTTATGGTCACATTTTCCTCTTTTATTTCTTCCTCATCCTTCTCCCTTTCTGCAAAGGCTGATACTCACTTTTCCTCTTCTCTATCACCACTGAATCATCTAGCCCACACGTTTCTGTCTCTGTCCATGTTCCCCTGGTCCAGTACACAGTTATTTGTACAATCTCCCGCTCAAGCATCCTTACTCTCCCAAACCAACTGCTCAGTATTACAGGCATTTCTCTTCCCATGTATCCCCTTCCCTCCAGCAACATCTAAATCACTGCATCATCTCCATCCACTCTTCACTCTCTATCCCTTCACCCTGCTTCCAGATACCACCTGGTGAAGTGCTGCCTGGGAGCCCAAGATGATATACAGAGCTCTGCAGACATCTTGTGCCTGTCATTGACCTCCTTGTGCCAGTGGGACGATCCAACTCATGTGGACTTCAGGTCCATCTCATACTCATGGTGTTGGTCTCCACAGTGCGGAGCGTGTCCATTCTTGGTGTGCCCTGCATGTTCCTGATGCATCAGGCACAGACCAACTGCCAACATCAACACCTGATTGCTTGTGTGCATCATGTCCTGGACAACCCAGCCCTATCACAGCACCTCAGCTGGTCTGGGTGTCCTTCAAGCAGGGGATGACCACAGCCACCACCCAGCTGGAAAAACACCCAGAAGCCCCCAAGAAGTCCTGTACGCCACTCCTTAACACCTGAGGTTCTGCTTTAACTGAACATAAAGGTGACACAGGAAATGTAACACCTTTGGGGAGAGGTGGACACCCCCGCCCAAAGGAGGGGAGCGCGCTGCGGTGCCTCAGCGCCATCTGGTGGATCAGAACTGAGTCTTGTGCTGCCTCCTCCACTCCCCCCCCGCCGCCTTTCACTCCCCCGCCTCTCTGGGGGGAGCGGGCAGCACCCCGGCACAGGTTCCCCCATCCTGGTCCCCCCTACAAAGGACGGGGAAATTCGTTCTGTTCGCCTTTTGTGGATTGCTGTGGTTTAACCCCGGTGGGCAATGAAGCCCCACGTAGCTGCTTGCTCAATCCTTCCCAAAAATGGGATGGGGTCGGGGGCGGAAAATGGAAGGGCAAAAAGGGAGAAAAATCATGGGTTGAGATAAAGACAGTTCAATAATTAATTTTGTTAAGTGTTTGGTGGTTTGGTTTTGGGTTTTTTGTTTTTGTTGTGTTTGTTTGTTTGTTTGTTTTAAGCAGAAAAAAATCACAAAGACTGCGGAAAATAAAACCGAAGAACAATAAATGATGCAAAAGAAAACAGTTGCTCAGCACCAACCAGCTGATGCCAAGACAGTCCCCCATTATCGGCATCCCCCCACCAACCTCCAGCCCCCCTTTTCCCTCACCCCCCATTTTATTGCTAGCACGATGTCATATAGGATGTGACATCCTTTTGGTTAGCTGGGATCAGCTGAGCTGTCCCGGCTGCGTCCTCTCCCAGCTTCTTGTGCACTCCCAGCCCACTCACTGGTGGGGCAGCGTGGGGAGCAGAAAAGGCCTAAATGCTCTGTGATAACTTCTCAGCAATAACTAAAACATCCTGGTGTTATCAACACTGCTTTCAGCGCAAATCCAAAACATGGCACTATACCAGCTGCTATGAAGAAACTTAACTCTTACCCAGCCAAACCCAGTATATTCTCAAGCAGATAAATGGGGGGACTACACACCTCCCGTAAGGTACAGCCCAAAGGACACCTTAAATTTTGTCACTAACACACCGTGTTGTAACAGCGGGTAGTGTGACACACACGCTTGTGTCAGATAGATTGATTTTAAATCACAGCAGCTCGTCAGCTCTGGTTATCAACATGGAGAAAAATGTGACTCGGCCTTGGGTCCACACTAGTGCCGTTGCTTAGCAAGAGGGGATCTGGAGCTGAAAAATCTGATCCCCATTGCTGTTCAGGCAGTTACCAGCCCCTCCCACCCCTCAAGCCTGAAAAGTGTTGGAAACCTTGAAAAAACTTGAAAAGCAATATCTTTGCTTACAGACCATGCATGGTGTTTCCTTTAATACAGGTGACTCAGAGGAGTGTTAGCAAGGCATTAGTAATAACACAACCAAAAGGCTCCTCTGGTGTAGATGAAGTTCCACCTACAGAAAATTTGGCTGAAGCCACTTCCTGCACAATCCCAAGAAGCTCTTCTCAATAGCGGTGAGATTCCCAGCCCCTCTGCTTCCAGTCTTGTCTGTATGCATTTGCACACAGTGGCAACTCAAACTCACCACTGCCCATGCTGTTACAGATGTCCTGCTCCCTTGCTTGTACCTGGGATGACTGAAGCCTGTTACAACTCACCTCCTCCCATTTCCATCAGAAACAGCTTCGTTTTTTCCTTGAGGTTTTATAAAACGACCACTATAGGTCCTATGGGAAGTCAGATGGAAGGACAAGCTCAGGACATGGGGAGAGGCTGAACTGTGGCTCAGAAATTCTGGATTACAACCCTGTCCTGACACACCTGCATGCCAACCTCATTTTTTCTACCTGCAAAATGGTAAGAACAAGGGAGCTTTTTTTTTTTTTTTTTTTTCCCTGCAGTCTAATGATGTTCCCAATAAAACAAAAACCAAACCAAAACAACAACAACAAAACGTAGGCTGTGGTGTCATGGTCTACACCTCTACAGGTGAGACCTAAGCATTCTGTGGAAACTGTAGCTTAAAGAAGAGTGCTTGTGGGCTCTCCTTTAAGCAGCAGATGTGTAACTAACCTGTGTGTGGGCAGCACATGCCACCTCCCTGGGGTCAGCAGGACCTGCCGCGCTGCCTCCCCTGCCTGCCACACACATGAACGTGCCATTGGAAAAGTTATGAGCTTTTTATTGTCACTTGTGGGGTGAGATATTGAACCATCGAAGTGCTTATTCATTTCTGGTTATCTGATTGTTGTAATATTTCTAAACTGCCAGTTGAAGGTAAAAGATAAACTCCAGCCAGCCTCAGACTGAAAGGCGCCTTTGACGTAGCTAGATTTTTTTCCTCAGGGGATGATATATTATTTATTGACCCACACAGGGTCACCTGGAAATACTTCATGCAGGGAGTCGAAAGGGAAGAAGAGTAAATACTGAAATCAAAGGCCTGCAGGACTTCTTTTTGCTGGTGGAACATTTTTCTCTGCTTGTGTGGCCATGGTGGACCCAGCCTCGTGACTGGTGCCTCTGGTTCTCAGAGGGAAGAGAAACTCCTGTGCCCTCTGTCCTTCAAGGAGGAACAAATACAGCACAGAGCAAACCGTGCAGCCATTTTATTTATTTCTCAAATATTCCGCTTCCCCTGTTTCCATAACCTCACACTTTTAATACCAGCTTGGTGATGGCAAGCAGAGATTTAGGGAACAAACTGCTGAAGCTACTTGGAGGAGTGAACAGCAGGGATCTCCTCGGGGATGGCGGGGAGACCCGACATCACTGCCAAAATACCAGGCAGGAGGGAGCCATGCTGTCCTTTATATTTCCCAGGCTTGCTGTCTAAAAACTAATACAAATGCATCCTTGTGAAACAGCTTTCAAATTGTAAAATGAAAAAAAGGCTTTTCCAAGACTCAGGGGAGTTGTATGTTTGCAGGGGTTTTAGAGATAACAATTTTCTGAACAAATCTTTGATGTTAGCCTCTCAGCATACAATTTCAATGGAAGACAGGAGAGCCATCCATCTGCTAAAGGGAATATTTACCTCTTCCATTTCACATTTTGCTCACTGTTGCTATGGTCACATGTTGTTATAATTGTCTTTTATTAAAGAGAATCTCTTTTAAAGACTTTTCTACCCAATGCATCCTGCCAGCTTTCTGGTTCATGAATGTCTGTTTACCTATTTAGTCTGTCTGATGATGGCATTTTTAAGGCCCCGGGGTATTTGGTTTCCAAGCGCTGATAGAATTAACAGAGAAGTTCCCAGCATGATCGTGATTTCCTGAAGTCAAAGGCAAGTTGAAAGTAGCGGGGCTGGATTTTTTTTTGTGTTGGTGTGTGCTAATAAATACTATGCCCCTTTCTGAAAAAGAAAATACGTAAAGATTTTGGTTTTTTATCAATCAGAGGTAAAAACATAGAATCACAGAATGGTTTAGGTTAGAAGGGACCTTCAAAGCTCATCTGGTTCAACTGCCCTGCAATGAGCAGGGACATCTTCAACTAGATCAGGTTGCTCAGATCCCCCGTCCAGGGATGGGGCATCCACCACCCCTCTGGGCAACCTGGGACAGTGTTTTACTACCCTCATTGTGAAAAATTTCTTCCTCATGTCTAGCCTGAATCTCCCTTTCTATAATTTAAAACCATTACCCCCTGTCTTATCATATCAGGCCCTGCAAAATATAATAGGATGAGGGAGATAAAAAAATTAATGCCTTCTGTCAGAATTTTGTTTAGTTTGTTTCATGAAGTCCTCCAACTGGCCTTCTGTGATCTACATATGAATTCTGCAATTTCACTTTAGTCATCAGTACCCTGGGAAAAAAATGTCTTAACTTCAGAAGCAAATTGCTCTACAGCAAAACCTCTCTAAACACCAGGCTGGGTTGTGAACAGTAAGGCCAATCCTTTCTCCACAGGAGCTGTTGGAACATGTGTCATCGCCGTCCCTGTCCCTTGTGCCTGGACATCCTGGCAAAAACAGGATATGAGGAGGTGTGCACACAGATCCTGTTACAAACTGCAACTGGGACATGGCAGCTGGATCTAGAGCCTGGGAATTGTTCCTGTGTCCCACTGTTTTCACAGAAGCCAGGTTACTTTTGTACTGCTGTTGGCAGAGATAGAGAACAGTATGGCTGCCATACTTTTTGTAATGACCTGGTGCTTGCCTGAAGACTCTTGCCATATGATTGTCAGCTGTTTCCCTCAAGAGTATCAAACTTTGCATATTATTTTGCATGAATTTAATCTTTCTGATTTCAGGCCATTTCTGCAATGAGTCCAAGTCTTGCTATATCCTAATCCCATCTTTCCAATCACCCCTCCTGGTTTGCTGCCATGGGTCATTTTTATAAGGGTGCTCTCTACTCTCTCACCAAATGATTTGGGTCGAATCATAGAATCACAGAATGGTTTGGGTTGGAAGGGACCTTAAAGGCCATCTAGTCCAGCCCCCTTCCATGGGTAGGGACATCTTTCACTAGATCAGGTTGCTCAAAGTCCCATCCAACCTGACCTTGAACAGTTCCAGGGAGGAGGCATCCACAGCTTCTCTGGCCAACCTGTTCCAGTGCCTCACCAGCCTCATAGTAAAGAATTTCTTCTTTGTATCTAATCTAAGTCTATCCCCTTATAGATTAAAGACATTATCTCTTGCCTTATCAATGACTCCATTGACTGATACCTAATCAGACCAGACCCACATTAGGCTTCTCTTCACATGTCCTCCAAGACATGTTAATTGTTGGCAGCTACTTAGGAGCACTGTTTGGTTTGAGCACTCAGAGCAGTTGAGCTGTCTCCTCTGCACTGAGTATAAAACCTTGGCTGAGTTCAGGCTGAGCTGGCAGCGGGACAGAGCTTTCAAAGAAAACCGTGTCTGTACAAATGTTATGAAGGCAGATAGCCAGACAGAGACAAGGACCCTTTTCAGTAACTTTGCCGGGCAAACAGCTGTAGCTAAGCTTAGTGGGACACCAAGGAACCCACACAAGAGCTCTTATGAACCCTCCAGCCAGAAGCAGAGCTGGAGTCTGGCATTATTGCCCTTGATGCTGGAGTCAGTCACAAGGCAGGATGAGGAAGGCTAACAGGCAGTTACACCCTTCAAATACAAGGTCTGGGCCAAGTCCAGATCAGCACACCCTTGCCCACCGCCATCCAGCCAACATATTCAGCATTCATGCTGAGGCACCGTGTCACGCCGGTGGGACCGACTGCAGCTGAGGCCTCCCCAAACTGCACTATCACGGTGATCTGCGCTCCTGCCTCATCACTCTTAGTCATCAGACACACACCTCCTCAGGAGGTGTCACCTCCTTCTTCTCGTGTCTTTCATCCCTCCTGCCCTCTTCTCCCTGGTGTAGTAATTTTTCTTTCCACAACATTTTACAAGCCTCCATGGTCCCAGCTGGACTCCCCACTGTAGCTGCTGTCACACAAGCCCCGTTTTTCAGGATAGCATCCCATCCTTGCTTTTGTTGGACTTCTTCACCATGCTGTACTTGGCAGCTGCAGTGAGAGCTGTGCCGGGGCTGCTCAGGCACCACAGCGATTACATCTGATCATTTGTACTAAACAGTGGGATTGCGGAGCCAGCATCAGGGGCCAGAGTCAAGTGGCTTTAATGATTGGGAGTTTTGTGCTCAGAGGTTGCTGTGAGGGCAAAATAATATTGGGGTTGCTGACATTATACTGGTGTTATGAAGAGTATTAGCTTTCAGGGGAAATGGGAAAGAAAGAAAGAAAACAGCACTCAGCGCTGTGCTGCTGAGTTAATTGGGCAGAACCAGAGTAGTTTCATCTTTCCACATACCAATCACTGATGATCTGCTCCTAAAATCTGCCTGCTTGTGGGTGCCACCTCTGCCACGTCTGTCATTGCGCATAGCTGTTTTGAAACACAACATGGATAAGAAAAACAGATGATGGAGAGGCAAAGGTGAAATAACATAGTCAGAAACTCACCCTTCTTTTCCTCGGATGAGGAGGTAGGAAAGGAGGTTGAGCAGGTTGTGTTCCTTCTGCTGATCCTCAGCATCCCTGGGTGCACAGAGCACTGCCAGACCCTCAAAAAGGGAGCAGCTGTGAGAGTGCAACTTGGTCCCATGTCCAACTGTGCAATTATTTGCAAGTTGCTTTGCGTAAATCTGACAGCTAGAGTTACCTGACCCAGTTCCTGAGCAGTTCTCCAAATACTTAGAAGAGCACTGCTAGTCACTAAACCAGGGTGGCACAAGGATGATGGTGAGGACACAGGAGTGGCCATACCAAGCCAGCCCCAGCCAGACCAGCACCCTGTCCCCAGCAGATGGCTGAAGAGAGACAGGGGCTATTTAGTCTTGTTAAGGTTGTGTTGATGTCCATCTCCAGTGGAGAAGACCAACAGAAGTGACTCAAAGAAAAATGGAAGGACAAAGCACATTTAAGTGTTTCAAAAAAATTTGTCCTATCACACAGCAATCTGTAGCTCAGGGGACTTTTGCATCTAAGACAATTCAGTGGATTTCACCTCCCTGAGGATGTCCAAAACATATGTGAACTTGTGCACATTTACCTTACATTCATATTGTTCTCTCATGGGGAGCATCACAGATTTAAACACTGTGCAACTGTATAAATTCCACACTGTATAAAAATAAATCTTGTTTTGTTTTTCATGAAATTGTAGTCTGCTGGTTTTGTTTGAGTCATCTTAGCTCTTGTATTAAAAAAGGCTGACGTGTGGTTCTTCTTCATCTTCTCCATGTCATTTGTAATTTATAATGTGCTAGCATATCCTCCTGTCTGGTTTTTGGGCTGAGTTCTCTCTACCTGTTTTTTTCCATGCACAGAAGCCTTTCTGTACCTTTGATCACCTTTGTCAGCTTTCTCCTTATCTTTCAAACCATAAAGTAATATCCCCTGTCACCTGCCTATAATGCTGTGTAAATGTCAAGTAAGGCCAATGTGTACCATTCATTAAACCCAAAGGAAATCTTTGTAGGTGTGTGAACCCCACAACACTGAAGTGCACACAGAGCATGTCTCTGTGCATGAGACTCTGGTTTCAGAGCAGACAGGCCACAGTGGAGATGAGAGTGGGAAGAAGGAATATCTGTAGGACCAGAAAGTGAGCAAATTCTCATCCCTACAGGGACACGGCATCCTGCCACAACCTGAAATAGCCAATAAGGAACGTGAAATTCCTTGTCCTGAACACAGGAAAATGCCTGTTGAATCCCCAGAGGGAGACATTTTACAAGTAGGAGGTGTTGGACACATCCTTAGAGTGACAAATCACATTTCTAGGGCTCCCCTGAACCAGGCACTGAAGATCAACCTGAATCAAAGAGCTAAGCCCCTCTGCAAACTTCAGGTGTATGCAATGAAGGCAGAGAACCTGTGCTGGCAGTTACAGGTGAGTGGAATATTTAAGTGCCTGCCTTAGATTCCTACCAGGGTTTGGGTTGTATCAGGACAAGTTTCTAGGTGTGTGTTCTCACTGTTCATGTGGTGTGGTAGCCTGGATCCTAACGCAGGGTCCTCCTAGATTCTTAGTGTGGTCCTTGGAGGAGTGATTTTCTTCTTTAATGGCTGTCATTAAAACATATAACTGCAAAAGCTGACAGTCTTTTACACCCAAATCTGCCCAGATCTGTGGCTAGTGCACACCTTGAGGATGGTGGAGGTTGTGAGTCCAGTCCCTGCCTGAATGTGTTTCAACTCACGTCTCTGTCTTGCCACGAGAGGTCTGTATTGCTTGTCATGCAGTTAGTAGTGTACATAAGAAAGAAAAAGAGTGCAACGAAGTTCTAGGTCATTTAAAGAGGAAAGAGACTTTATTAGGGAGTGATTTTATGGCCTGTTGCAGATATCTGTGCTCTGGGTAGCGCTCAGTTGTATGCCAGGTGGGACTGCTTCTGGTGTGCTGTAGGAGGAACCCTGAGGTCCCTGACTCAGATGTGGACCTTCATCTGTGACCTTTCCCCAGAGCCCCAGCAGACTGACTTCAGGGAAAGCAGAAGGAAAGGTCGCCACTGAAGATGCCTGGTAGGAATCAGGCCAGGGACACTGTTTCTAGTCCTCGGCCACTGGCCTCGCTCCCCACTGCCATTTCCTTCTCAGCTGCTTCCCTTACCACGACACAGAGATCAGCTAAATGGAAAACTGTGTGGTTCTGTCTGTGTGACGAATATTGAGGTTTAATGACAAAAGTGTAGGCACTGTTGCCTTTAAAATGTGTTGCTAAGAAGCAAATGAAGAGGCTGAAAAATGCAAAATACAGGCAGCAAGGGCAAAAGCTAGCACAGCTATGAAAGGAGCTGTGCTCATTGCTCCCTGTAATTACATGCTATGAGGTTTAAAACCTGGCTTTCAGGAAGATCTCAGAGCCATTTTTATTTGAGGACATAACACCCCAGTGCTATCATCCACAGATATTTTAATCACAACTTAGAAATCAGCAAGGAACCTAAAAACACAATAGTATTTTCATCTTCTTCCCAGGGTTCTCCCTGGAAGGCTAAGGGAGAGGTGTGTGATGGGTGAACATGGGATGGAGTCTGTCTGAGGCAGCAGTGTATTTTGTTCTTATGTTATTCCTATATAATACGAAGAGGTCAGTGAAGTGTTCAAAACATCTGTTCAAGCCTCAGCAAAGGAAAAAATAGAGTCCAGAACTTTTTAACCTTTCATAACAAGTACTCCAAAGGTGCTCCAAGCTGCATGCAATGTCTTCTGCGAAAAGTATGAGCATTTATAGTGCTCTACACACTTAGTGTACCGTGTAAATACTAGCTAATTAATCTAAGTAATATCATAAAGCAAATTAAACTATTTATCTTCTCAGAGATAGACTGGCATGCAGAGTTTAAAAAACAAAACAAAACAGCTCCTTAACAGAATGCTTATTTAAAAGTGGAAACTGTTACAGTGTTTAATTTATTTATCCAGAATAAAGACATTTCCTGTAATTTCTGCTATAGACGAGTGCAGAAAAAATTGAAGGGCTGCACTACATACGTTTGGAAGTCTTATTTTTCCCTCCAGTGTTATACCAACATCAGCTCTTTTTTTTTATTCTTTTTTTTTTTTTTCCCTTTTCTTTTTTTCCACAAGCGTTGCTTTTTTCAACTGGTGTAAGCACTTGGAGAGCCAGAGTTCCGATTCCAATGACTGCTCCTTCAGCTATTTTCTTCTGCTTTCATATGCATACAAAGGATTTAAACAATACACACAAAAATATTCTGATGTTGAAATTGGGTTCAGCTGCCTTTCTCTTCGCCCCCCAACCACTTTGCCTGAGCTAAATTAAATGGGTTTTCATGAGGCTGAATTCATCCAACCAAGCAATCATTGTCTAAGAGCTGGGCATTTGTTTTGTTGCAATCTTCCAGGCTGTCTCAGGAGCACATGAGCGAAAGCATCAGCCAGAGCTGCCCGTGTTAATGGCAGGCCACAGCTCCCACTGCCTCTGCAAACCCGCACCTGGGCTTTGGCAAAGCCTGACATAGCTGAATAAAGGCTTTGAGGATGTAGCCATATAAACTAATGTAAATACTATATAACAACTAATCTTCATTGTAGAGGAGGAAGTAATGTAGCTTTATGAGCAGGAAGGTCAAGCAGTGTTATCTGCTTTTACCGAGGAGTTTTGTGGTCTCCATTTACATTTTATCCATTTGCTTTTCTATTGACACTGGCTTGGGATAGAGGAAACTTGTGCAAAGATCAGATTGCCGGTCAAGATCCTGACAAAGGAAGGAAACGGTTATTGATTACAAGGGACTAGATTTGGCATTCCTCGTGGAGTTCCCTGCCCCGCTCCAGATCTCCCTGCCCTGCTGCAGATCTCCCTGCCCCACTGCAGATGTTCCTGCCCCACTGCAGATATGCCTGCCCCACTGCAGGTCTCCTGCCCCCCTGCAGATCTCCCTGGCCCTTTGCTGGCTGCTTTGGGTGCCTCAGCAGTGCAGAGTGGAGCCTCCGGCTGGTCCAGGCTGGCAGTGGGTGTCTGGTGTAGCTTGCAAAGTACCTGTTATGACCACTCTTGGGCAATTTCAGCTGCAAGAAGTAGTCGAAGTGGTTCTGACCATGCAGAACTGGGTTTAAACCACAGCAGTGTCCCTCTGTGTCTGTTTGCTGATCCTTCAACCAAAGTGAAACCAAGAGGGTTCAGAAGGGGACTCTATCTCCACTAGGGAACTCTATCTCCACTGTGCTCCCATCATCTGCCCCCAAAGTTTCACCTTCTGGAACAAGATTTTAATACAATGGAGCATAGAGAGAGTGACAATAGTACTTCTAATGATTCCGATTTCATTACAAGTGTTCTTTCTAACCATCCAACTAAAAAAAGAACACATGTACTACCATTATAGATCCATTATATGAGCATATGTACAGACATACACGGAGACGTATACCAAGACTAACCAGCTTACGTAGTAGAGTTGAATGTTTTCTAAATACCTGTTTTCCAAAAAGTTGTGATAGCCTGCTTTGTAAAACATTGGAAAAATTCCTAGACTTTAGGATACTAAAACATGAAAAATAGGAATTAAGAACAAGTAAAAAATTTGCATAGGATCTACAAATAACTGGAAAGTTAGTTTGCTTTGGAAATTAACAATTTGACAGATAACCACTTGGGTTTAGGATATGCACTGACATATAAGACAACACTCAACATAGTATTCTGTCAGTTCAGGTTTTCAGATTCTATGCTCAGTAAGGGGCCCAAAAGTTAAGAAAACTCCAGTTGTCTTCAATTTCAGATTTACGTCCTTGAACCAGAGGCTGGAATCTGGGCTTGCATATTCGTCCATTACAGAAGTTAGGGAAATGGCAACCCTGCCTTATCTTTCATGCTTGTTTCTGCTCGTGGTTTTAAATGTAACAGACAATCAGGAACACTGGGCCACAGTATGGGTTGATTGAAGAGCCCACTGGAAGAGAGGCTTTGCCCTGCAAAGGGTTTTCTGGGCTTGGGACAGATACATTTTGCTATTGGTGTATGCATATGTGTGCATGCACACAAACAGAGCTGGCCAAAGCCTCAGGGACTTTTGCCACCATCCTGTTAATCATTACTGAAGCAGAGCTGTATTCTTTGAGATCTCTGACCTGTTTTTCAGCCCTGAAGGGTTTGTTGCAGCCAGCTCAGCCTTGGCCGGTGTTTGGATTGCGTGCTGACAGCCAGCCAGCTGGCCGCGGTTCAGAGCTCAGCGATACAGAGCATTGCAGGACTGCCTGTTTGTACTTCTTGGCCTCTTGGGAAAATGGAGCAACTCTGGCTTCCTTCAGCCAAGGGGGAGCGGGTGGCACGGAGGACAGGGCGTGAGGAAGAAGCAGCTGGGTGAATTTTCCTTGGGTGATAATGGGGTCACATGGACATTGTGGTTGCATGACCATGGATTCAGGACTCAAAAGCAGTCAGGTGAAATGGGATGGCGCAAGGGGTGCCTCTGTCTTCAGTGGACTGCTCCAAACACATGAAATATCAGGCTCAAATCTTATAAGATTCACACATACAGGAAAAACTTCTAGAGGTCTTGGTTTAAGTCCATTTATTTTCTCTCTTTCCTCTTTCCTTTCTTTCCTTTCTTTCTTTTCTTTCTTTCCTTTCTTTCCTTTCTTTCCTTTCTTTTCCTTCTTTTCTTTCTTTTCTTTGCTTTCTTCTTTTTTTTTTTTTTTTTTTTTTCAGGAATCTGGAAGCTTTTCCTGAAGCCTTTGATGATTTACTGAAGCCTTGAACTTCATTCAGTCTTGAATTCATTCAAGAATTTAAGTACTATCTTATTTCCAGTCTCCTAAATTGTAAATAATTTTAAACAAAGAGGAATCACGACAATTTTTTCTGTCATTTTGATTAGCCAGTATTTGACTGGCTCCTGCATATCCTTTCTCGTTGCTGACTCTCAGGATAGATACCTGCTTCAAATCCCATGGAAGTGAGATAGTAAAAAAATCTGTAAAAAAGTGGGATTAGGAGTCCAAACTCAGTAGACTTGGTGGCTAAGGGGCCTGTGACTAGATAATCTTTAAAAGTCACTTCCAGCCAAAACCATTCTGTGGGTCTGTGAGTCTACAAGAAGTGGATGACCATGCAGTCACTCAGAGAAGCTCCTCTTTGGAACACGTTCCTGAGAGGACATAAATAAAGAAAATTGCTCCCTCTTCTCAGTACCAGAAACTCACGAAAATTGGAGGGAGCAGAGTTACCTATCTCCAACACAAGAGTTTGCCCTTCTGAAGAGCATGTTCCCTCTACTCTGACCAGTGACAAACATGTTCAGGCCAAGAAATGTATTCTACTTTTATCAAATAGGTGTTAGGAAAAGGAAGGATGTTTATTTCCCACTGCTGAGGTTCATACTTCAGTGGGACCAGAGCTGATTCAAGAGGTTTGTCTGGTTGCAGGAGGCTGAGACCTTGCAGAAAAGTGTGTGCTGTAATGAGGATGCTACCTACTGTAATCCTTTCTTCAAGACACAGGAAGGTGTGAATTTTTCATAAGACCAGCAAAGGGCTCTATTGATTTGTGTGTGTGTGTGTGTGTGTGAAACAGCAGTGCCTTTTTGAGCCTCCTCTTCTCTCTCACCAGTTCAAATCCTGACGCTTTGCAGAAATGACAATGCTGTGAGGTATTAAATCACTTGGCACTGACCGGTACAAAGAAGGCTGCAGACTGTTGAAAAAAGCCTTTTCATCAGGTACAGCCAGCTGTCTGGGTGCATACTCCAAAAACCCCTGAAATTTGGGGGGTTGAATCATTGTGGTTACATTTATCTATAATAATGTTCAGCATTACTCAGGAGTTTGCAGTAAGCAAATTGTACTCATTAGGGATAATGAGCATAATTCACATGTAGTCCCGCTTCATTTTACCAATAGCATCACAGGCAGTTATACTTAAGGTATAAAATATACATGTTGAATAAAGGCTTATTTTACTGCAGTCAGTAAGATATGAAGGAACTGCGTGCCCAGGAAAGAACAATTTAGGGAAGTTTCATGGAAGTAAGAACAAATCTCACTTCCAGCTTTTCTCTGCTCTGTGGCCCCACTGGTGCCGACGATAAGGCAACGTGTTCAGTGGGGCGTTAATTTTTCCTCGCCAAAGCCTCCTTTAGATATTGAAAATGGAGTTGCTTGGTGAGTGGAGAAGCATGTTAGCATGCACAGAGGGCAGTCAAGGACCATGCACTTCTCCGGGGCTTGTCTTTTTGGGTCTTCCTGAAGGCAAGCAGCCCTCTTCTAAGAGAGGAAACATCCACTTCACACCAATGGGATAGACAGGTGAAGTCTTTGTGAAAAAAATCTCTGTGGGGATACTTTCCCACTTCTAACTGGAGGAGAGGGCTGGTTTTCTCCGGTAACACCTGATCTCCTAATCTTCATCCTGTGCAAGAGCAGAAAGAACATAATGGCCACCATGTCCTCATCAAGCTGGTCTAAACAGACACATCTGCATCCTCTGAAAATGTCTTCAAATTCTGCTTTTAAATCAACCATCCCTGGAAGATTTGTAAATCCCAGCTCACGTGGAATAACGTTTGATGGGACAACACACCACCTGGTTCCAGGTACCTGAACCGTTTGCCTTTAACTTTTACTGGGATTTGGCACAGAGTCCCTCTTGACATGTAGCAAAGCAGAAGATGATTTACACCGTGCTGAATGTCAGAGGGTGTGGGGAAAGCAGGTTTACTCTTCCTATAGAGGCAATGATGCCACTGGTACATTTTATTAGTGGACAGGACAGCACAGGATGCTGCATATGCTTTTCTCTGTCTCCAAGAAGGGAGCACTGTTGGTATGTACCCCAGTACACAAAGTGCAGGGATCTTCTCACACTTCTGCTGTATGCACCCAGCTTAGTTATTGTGACCACTGTGGTGGCTGAAACCAAGAAAGTGACAAGCAATCCAGACTTCTGACCTGGGCTGCAAGACATTAGCTCTTTCCTCTGTCGATGGCAACATTTAAATGAGGCACTTTGAGCGAGCAGCCCAGATGCAGCCCATAGTGTAGAAAGGTAGGATAGAGGCAAGTATGAGTGTGAAGGGTATAATGACAGAAAGTAGGAGAAATTATACCAGACAAAGGCCTGCCAGGATAATGTAGAATTGTGAAGAGAAGCAGAAGACTGAGAATGAGAGGTATAGAAGTGGAAAAATCTAAAAGAAACAGAGGAGAGGATAAGAGTTAACTTTGAAAGCAGTTTCTTTCGAACATGCAGGGGAGAGAAGAACTGAAAAGAACAGAAAAATGAAGAACAGAGAGCAGAGTCTCCAGTCCTCTGATTTATAGGACCCATATAAATGCTTAGTCACACAGCATTTCCATTTTCCACAACTACGTGGCCACAGGCACTCTTGCCATCACTCGCAGCCTCACGCAGGATCGCTCTCGTTCCTGGCACAGGCTGCAGAGCTCCAGTGGGCACCTCCACAGACCCAGCACCACCCCGATCCTGCAGCCAGAAGATGTGCCGATGTTGCAGGGATGTGCGATCTAGAATTTGTACCTATTTAAATTAAGTTTTCCAGGCACCTTGCTCTGCATGCAGCTCTTTGTGCATGTCTCATCACTATGGTACACTAGATTTTTCACGCAGATAATTTAACATGATGTTGTGGTCCCACATTCTACAGCTTCCCAGTGGAAGTTCCTGGTTGGAGTTACGCTGTTTGGAGCGAGAGGGTCACGTCCTCCTCATTAGTTGATTCAAACTCTCCTTTCAAATCCAAAAGCAAGCCCTGGAACAGCAATTTCATGACCTGCAGCCACCTTCAGTGCACTGAGGCTCACCAAAAGGCCACCCACATAGGATGCTGGACACTGACTTTGCATCAGCATGAGCAAAATGTCATGATTGTCGCATTTTCTGTAAACTACCACACAACAGAGTAAGTGCATTGCCTGTGTCCCTCTGAGTGGTGTTAGACAATGTGTGAACATTTAAAAGACTTTTTTTTTTTTTTTTTTCTGTAGAATAACATAACCTGATACAGGGATAGAGCAAGTTCACACAATTAAGACGTGCTACAAAGTGACAGTGGTTGATCAATCAACTGAATAATTGCATCTGACTGGGGCACATAGAGATTCTTCTGTCCTGTGTTTGCTTGCAAAGAAGTGAGGAAGAGAACTGAGTCGTCTAAACAGCACAAGGCACAGGCCAGTCAGTGCAATCTGTTGATTAGGTCACTCACCTTCACTGATGGGAAAATGCGGACAGCTCTCTGGTATCCCTGGAACCTTTATTCAAGATGTTGCATGCAAAAAATATTTAGGATTAGAAGCATTTTGTATTTTTGATATATTTCCAAAAAGCAATTGTTATTTTATCACCTAATCAAGGTATATAGTAGTGTTTTATTACCAAATACGAAATTTATTACAGTTGTTTTGTGGTTATACCAGTGTTGAATTGGTGCTTTATTACTATAAGTAACTGATAACACATACCTTGCTGAGGTATCTTTGTATCTATCTCTCTTGTTTGGAACTGTTCTGACACCAGGTTCTTGCTAGTACTGAACAATTATTAGTAGTAACTTCAATGACCTGAAACAAGACTGACTTAACAGGCAAATAAATTGTGATTGCTCCATGAAACTTCTAAGTAGTTTGATTGATAAACAACATAGTAATACAAATTAGAACATCACAGCTGCTAATCTCATAAAATAAATATGTAGCTGTAAATAAATCTTATTATGGCAGGGTGTAGTCTGCATGATTTAAATTACATCTTAGAAATAATTAAGCTTCTTTATGAAATCAGATATCAGAAGCAATAGTGGTCTGCACCCTAACTTTGTGAATACATCACAGAAAACACAAGCAAATTAAAAACCAAAAAAAGAAAATAAAAAACACACACCACACACACACACACACTGTGGGCCAGGTGATTGAACAAATGTGATTTTGTGCTTCTGAGAATAGAATAGAATAGAATAGAATAGAATAGAATAGAATAGAATAGAATAGAATAGAATAGAATAGAATAGAATAGAATATTTTCAGTTGGAAGGGATCTATGAGTTCCAAATATTATTTCATGTGTTATTTTGTGTCTTTACTAAAAAAAAGATCCCAAAGAAAGCTGGAATATGCATGAAAAATGTGACCTCGTGGCATCAAAGGGAGAAGGATTTGGTCTTGGTGCTAACCAGAAGCAGGGTTTTGAGTTGTGAACATAGGTTATGTTTTGTCATTGTCTCTCAAGAGCATTCAGAAAATCAAGATTTTGAATCCTCTATGTAAATAAGACTGCAACAGACACAGACCTGATCCTAGCAGCAGTTTCCTTTTCAAACTGTATCTCCCGGGCAAAAATTTTTCAAAAGAAGAAGAAATATCCCAACGATATGATATGACATGGTTCCCTGCATGGTACAGCTATTGAACTTCTAGCTCAGGAAGATGATGTGGACATTGTGTTTTGGAGAGGCACTCCATGCTTCTGAAGTAAGCATAAATCACTGCACAGCATCCACAGCGTGACCATATTCTGGGGGCTTAGGTGCCTTGGGTTGGATCCTGGAGGCACCTCATTTTCTATTAGAGATTTAGGCTTTTGGAAAAAAATGGGGAAGAAAACATACGCACAGAGGACATGCAAGACAGGTCAATTTGATTTCCTTATAATGAAAATAAGGAAGAGGCAGGGACTGTGACTTGTTCAGAGTCCAAGTTGCAGTAACTGGGGAAGGCGAGAACAGAAGGTGGGTTTCATTATTTCCCATCCCATGCTCAGACATGGGACCAAACACAGAGATTGTCACAAAATTCATCAAGACTTGGAATAAAATGACCCAAATTATTTCAGCTCAAACTTACATTTCTTCCTTATTCTGGAAACAGTCCTGCCATCTCTTTACAGGTAGCTTACTTTCTCTTTCTCTCTTAATTTATGATTTATTCAGTTCCTTTCATCCTCTGCTCTTCTGCCTCCTACCCTGGGACTGATGAGTGGGAAAGGCAAATGGTGAAGGCCAGTATCTGCCACACAAACTCGGCAGGCACCAGGCCTGGTGAAAATTCCTTGCTCCCAGCATTTATGGCAGGGTGCAATCGGTGGCTTGTGTTTGCTGTTTAAACAAAGGAGGCTTGGAGTTGAAGGGAAGATCTTCCCCAAGAAGCTGCTGACTCCTGAAACCCGATGTCCTACTCCTTATCAGGCCAGTTTATGACAGGTTTCATAAATGTTTTATGAGTCCCTGATGACTGCATCGCTGAGCAGGGTGGTGGCAGCTGCCTCCAACTTTGTGTGTTGTTGACAAAAGATCAAAGACCAGATTTACCACCATGATAAGACTGGATGGATAGGAATCCCGAACTGACTTTTCCCCATTTCCTGCACGGACAAGCACATTGCAGGACTTATTGACAGAGGCTCAATCCCAAAGACCTTGTTTGGACAAAACTCCTACCAATTTCTACACCCCTTCCCCCAGGCTTAGTGAAGATTCCTTGAAATGGGCAATAAAGATTGAGACCGTTGTGGCTTTAGGGCTTTGACTGAAAACTCTTCTTCAGAGAGTCCCTGATCAAAGGAACACTGAGAGGATCATTGGTTTTGGTGGGGTGAGGTTAATGGGAGCTGCCATGCATTGCCAACTTCCCAGTTTGTTAAAGCTCTGGTGCACAAGGCCTCCCTCCAGCTGTTACAGATCTCCAGCTCACTCCTGTGTGTGGTCTTCTGGGCTGGGACCTGTTGACCAGTGCTGTCCCACTGGCTGAGCCCAGTGGAGGCGGCAACTGGGAACATGGGCCAAGCCTGTCATGTACAATGCACCTGACTTTAATGTGTCTGATTTTCAAACAGTCCATCCCCCAGGAAGGTCCTGTGGTTGGTCTGAGCCAGTGCTTGAGGGGGTACTTGTCCTACAGAAGGAGGTGTATCTCCTGGTCATGTCTACCAGCACCTCATGCACCAGGAGCACTGACTCACAGGCTGGGCACTGAGGTCCCACGACCTAAAGGCTACAACATGAGGTGGACACTGAGTGCTGTCATTATACCAGCACATTGTATGTGCCATGCTTTAGGGCAGTAGATGCGTGAGGATCCTGAAGAAAGCAGGCAATAAGGCAGTGTGTTTCAAACATATGTAGAAGTCAGAAGACTTGACTTCAGTTACTGTTTTTTTGCTGTAAACTTTCTGGGAAATTGTCAAAAAAAAATAAAAGAAAAAAAAAAAAAAAAGAAAGAATGCGTCTTCTCCTTGCCTGGGAAGAGAAATATTTTCAGTTCACTGTCAGAGGATTATTTTGTTATTAATAGAAAAACTTTTTCAGACAGCTAAAAATAGGGTACTGTAGAAACACTGGGCTCAGTCATTCTGTGTTTTTGTTGACTTTTTTAAGCAATACATGAACAGAAAAACTGTCATCGAAGGACACAGGACATGTCTGTGCCCTGAAGTTTGTTTCCCAGGAAGCCTGACTCCTCAGTCAAAAAATGCCCAGTAACATGGGTTAGTGAGACCAAAGTGTCTCAGAAAATGCCTTCAGAGTCACTTGGCCAGCAAAAAGATGACTCAAAGCAGTAGGTTGGTCCATAGCACGTAAATACAGACACCGTGTGAAATAAAGAGATATAAAGTGAGATCTAAATTTCCACCACCAGGTTCTCAGAGCCAGAGCCCTCAGTAAATCAGAGGAAATCTGTTTGTTCGCTGCCAACCATTCCTGGCCAGAGAGTGTTCCTCTGCTTGGGAAGCAGGGAAAGACCATCTCATCTTATTAGGAAAAATTTAATTTTCTCAAGATGCCAAGTGTCAAGAAACAGTTGGGCAAACAAGTGACTTCCCCAGGCTTGAGGTGTGCTTTGAAGGACTGCTGCGAGCTGCTGCCACTTTTGTGAGTTAGGTTTTCTTCAGTCTTATTGAAAATGAAAGGTTAAAAAATGGGCGAGTTTAAGTGTTTTTCCTCTGTTCCCAATGCCAGAAGCTTGCCTCTCTGTAGCTCGAAGGAAGACACTTCTGTGGAATGGTAGGCTTGGCAGCCATGAAACACCCAGTCAAGTGGAGATGGTTGGACTTTACACCCTCTGTGGAAGCACAAGCGACTCCACAAAGGGATAGAGAGTCAAAAATCATGCCTTGTGATCTGGAGTACCCAAGGGATTTGTTTTTTAAAAACAATACATGGAAAATTAACATATACAATCTATCATGGGTTTATATGAGCCAATAAGGGCAAATACCCTGTTAAACACTTAGGTAATCATTTGGCTTCCACTTACTTAACCCTCCACGCTTGTTTGCTGCTATGGGAAGCAGAGACAAGACTACATGGGGTTTGGTGGTGCAGTTATCATCCCAATGTGAGCAGGGGCACCAGCAGAGCAGAGCTGGCCCCTGCACCTGGTACCACTCTGCTCCAGGGATCGGTCAAAAAGCGATGCTGGGGAGAACCACTGCTCCCATGGACCATGGGACTTCATCATCCTGGGCTGCAGAGCTCCCTGTGCTGAAAAATGTGTCCAGCCCTGACATTGCTTTGTTCTGCTTCTCCTCCGTGTCGTGTTAAAGAGCATTCCCCAGAGAGGGGCAGTGGGGCAGCAGCCCCGTCTGGGGCAGGTCTGGCAGTGGGGCAGGCGGCGGGGCAGGCAGCAGAGCCAGCACAGAGGCAGCCAGCACTGCCTTTTATAGCAAGCACAGGCAGGTGGACACGGATCTTTATCTTCTCCGAACTTGTTTTCTAAACATTATCAACTCAGATTACTGTCCACAAATTTCACTCCAAAACTTGAGAGTAATAGGTTTTTATAATGCAGTAAAGAAAGATATTAACTGGTTCAGAGATTGACTAGACAACCATTTACACCACTCTTTTATCAATATTGCCATAATTTGACACTTCTAAATGGAGGAGGATTGTAAAGTGCCTACAGACCCTGTAAAACATGTTAAATGGAGATTAGTCTTACTGCTTAGTTTAAGCCTAGTAAAAGATAATTAAATTGACTGATGGAGCTGTAAATCTCACTTTTATCAAATCCTGGTTCTCTTTGTCCTTATGATTTTACAGCATCATTAATGTTGTTGTGACAATACCATTAATCTCCTGCTGTTCAGAAAAAGAAAGGCAACCAGCAGACACTATATAAATCACCTCTCCCCTCAGTGTTATCTTTTCTCCCTTCTTGACTCTCTTACAACTCAGACACACATTTCATTCATGAGGTAATTTCTTAAGCTGAAAATTAATTGTAAATGTATCATACTGTTTTTTCACTGCTGCTTGTGTGAAAAGGTTTTATCATACTTTTTTTTTGTAAAGCAAAAGGGCATTAGGAATCACTTTTCAGTGTTCTTCAGTGTTTGGGTTTGGATTTTGTTTGTTTGCTTTGTTGTTGTTTTTTAATTTGACTCTTTGTAACACGAGAGACCATCAAGCCTACAAGTGGAGGTACACTGCTGTTTTGGAAACACAGAGAACTCCATCTTAACTCACCAGTGTAATATTTTTTACTTTTCCTGACTGACTAGAATTAATTAGCCAGGAATGACTGACTTTTCTGCACCTCTGATTTCCAAGTGAGGACTGGGACTGAGCTGAGTAAGCGGGAGGAGATGAACAGTCTGTGTGGGGAACTTGTTGCTCAACAACACTGCACAAGAAATCTTGATGTGGTAATTGGAGCTTCTCAGCATGAAGAAGGCTTTGCACTTCTGCAGTTCCCGGTGGGCATCATAAGTGTGACAGGGAGTTTAGCTCTATGGACTCAGGCCAGCCATGCTGCTTATTTTTTGGGCCCAAGGGCTCACCATGGTCCTTTTTGTATGCTAGTCTAGATGGAGCCACTGCATGTCTCAGGTTCAGGCTCACCCAGGAGAAGCTGGTCTACTGGGCATAGCTACAGAAAGCTGGGGTGAAGACAGGTATGAGTTGCTCCAGATTCCTATGATGGAGAAGCAGGCTTTTAAGAGATGCCTGATAAAAAGTCATCATAGAAGTGACCAAAATACCTGTCTTGGTGTTTCATAGAAGCCACCAGAGGCTTGGGAAAACCCTGGAGACATGCAAACCTCAGGACTGCCTGGGGCCGGCACACCCCTCACTACTGTATTTCAGCTCAGCTTCTCCCCTAAAATTATTCCAGCTTTCTTTCCTCTATGTGTTTCCCCCCTTCATGATTGCATAAGAACTGTGCAGCCCGAATCATATGGTCTTTTAATTTCTAAACCACTTTGTTCACCTGAAGAGAGTCACTTGTCTTCTCGAGATGTAACTGTGGGTGCTGGGTCATGTGCCTTGGGTTGGTGGGGGCAGACAGAATCCCCTCAGTGTGAGGCAGATAACATAATCCCACCTCAAACAGTAGGAGACTTCAGATAAGTGAAGTTCAGGTAACCATGCTGTGTGCCTTTCTCAAGGTCATCTGGCTCAGCAGGGCCTTATCCACGTTGTTTCACCTAAGATATTTACCCGCTACCCAGGACTAAATCCCTTCAAATCTACATTTCCACTCAGGCACTTCGCCTTGGGTCTCATGTGACTGCGATTTTGTGAGGGCTTTCTGAAAATAAACCAGATGAACCCCACTAGTCTGAATGCTGATTGAAGCCAAGTGGCTCCTCCTACAAGGGGGTATCAGCAGGCAAACCATTATATTATCACTTGCCATTTTCTCTGGGTATCTGTGTTTTCCTGGTTAATTCAAGGTTTGAGTCTGTCCTGTAGGTCTAATGTATATCCAGATTTGTGCTGTACTTGGCTGAAGTCAATGGAACAAATCGGGTATTTTAGATTACTGTTTATGCAGTGGGAGTTTATGTAAAAAATATTTTTGAGTTTATAATCTAGTGTTGAAGTTACTGTGAAGCCTAAATATAGTGCTTTAATCATCAGCAGCTATAATTTCACTCCAGTATTTCTTTAAACTCTGTGGTTTGAAAGTCCAAAAGATAAGAAGCACTTCCCAGCAATGCAAATAGATGCAGAGCACAGGGTTCACCCAAAGGCTGTTCCTCCAGCCAGGGCTGTGCTTACCTTTCCAGCTCCCAGGTGACTGAGAGGAATAAACAGGGCACTCCTTCCAACCTCAGATCTTTCAGATGCCTGGAGTGGACAAGGTTTGCCGCTCTGCAAAGATCCAAGACAGCACCAGCATCTCTTTTGTGTGTCAGCCCTGTGGAGAAGCAGCCAGGGTTGTTCAGAGGTGGTCTCTATGCTCTGCAAATTAGAGAAAGTTATGGGGAGAGTACAACAGGTAGCAATGGTCTGAGATAAATGGGTGGTGGGAAGAAAACCATAGTTTAGTTTGGGTGTGCTGTGTGCTAGGCTGATATATTCTTATACAAGAGTATGTAAATAGGGTTTTTTTTGAGGCTCTATGTAAGTTCCTGCCTGTCAGGGAGTGTTATTCAAGGGTGCGGAGGATCTATCTCACTAGATGGCTAACTTCAGTATTGCCGGTTGTGGGTGTTTAGGTTTGAGGTGGTTGTCTGAGCTATCTGAGCAAGTAAGGCAGATAGACAGGCATCTCCTTAGCACAGTTCATCACGCCCCAGATTTAATAAACCCCTGGAGGTACCTAATTCTCTCTGTTCACTATGCAGAGAGCTAAATTATCTGGCTTGGACTAGATGTGCAACATAGTGTGGTCCTGTCTGATTAAGAAACATTCAGGAGAGAGACATCTATGTGAGCAAAATCACTGTACAGGAGTCTGAGGCGTGGCGCAGGCAGCTCCCGTCTGCTGCTGCCTGCCAGGGGTTTCGGTCACATAGCAGGCCCTGGCTCCTGCTGCCCTGGGCAGGGTAGAGGGGAGACATTGTGCAAGGGCAGGTCAGTGGGACAGGAGATGGGCTCTTCCAAGCCAGGCCCTGGGTGTCGTCACAGAGCTCTCACCTCTCAGATCTGTCTCCCAAAGCCTGTGGGCACCCTCCAGCAGAGCCCCATGCCAGGCCCTTTTGACAGGCACGGTGACCTTGGAAATCATCTTATCCAGGTCAGCAGGTGCAGGTGTATGAAGTCCAGCCCTTTATGACACACAAAGGTTTGCCACCACACCAGGCAGCTCTGCTGCACCCAGGGGTGAGGCCCTGGGTGCCCTGGGCCACCCTAGCTCTGGGCTGGTGGAGAGAGCAAAGCTCACTCTGCCCTGGAAAGCATTTGCTCCTGAGCAAAATGTTGCATTTATTTTGCTATAAATCAGATGCCCAGCCACAGCACTGCGTCCCAATGGCACCAGCACCGGTGATGCTCATGGCAAAGTCTTGCAGCAGCTGGAGAGGCTCCAGGGTCTGGTCCCCAACTAATGACTCATTATCTGGAAGAGTAAATACCAGAAGGTATTGAGTAGTGTTACTCCTCAATAAAAGATGCACATTATTTTATTCTAATTATATTTAGTTCAAGTTGCTTCCTAATGATCAGCATTTGAAAGAGATGTCAACAATTTTCACTTTCTTTAAATAAAGGGTGATAGGCTTTTATAGCAGAGTATAAAGATATCAGCTGGGAAGTCTACGGCCATCAATGGCTTTATTTTTTACCTCTTTATCTATTGATATAGCCCTAATTTGACACTTGTCTGTTGAGGAAGCTTGTAAAAAGACTGCTGACCCTGTAATGGGAGTTAAATTTAGATTAGTCTTACTGCTCACTTAAAGCCCAGTAAAGTGATAATTAAATCCACTGTTGTGACTGTAAACTCTCAGGTACCTGGAATTAGCTCTATTCCTGCTACTGGCAATGCAGCTTCATTAGAGTTTATACTGTCCCCTGCCCCCAGACCCCTTCAGATGTGGAGTGGAGATGAGCATCTGCCTGACCACAGTGCCCATGTCCTGCAGCCTCATCTGGCCCATCCAGCCTTGTGAAACATGGCATCATTACTGCCACAAGTTCCTTCTGAGACTTGCACAAGGCTGATATACTTATCTCTAAATTCAAACCAGAAGTTTCTGGTTCAAAACCATTCAGTTTATCAGAGAGAAAAGGTAGCCCTGCCCTGCTGTTGGGGCATATGACAAATAGTTTTGTGTTGTCCTATCTTGACTTCTACTTTTAAGCAGCATTTATCATTTGGGAACTAAAGTTATCAGACTCTGTCCAAGGTTTCATCATGTCTGCACTGAGCTCTGCAGCAGGCGAGAGCCCAGATGCCCCTTTGCTTGTGATGCCCCTTTGCTTGTGATGCCCATGAGCCAAATGTGCCACAGCCTCATGGGGACAGTACAGGGCGAGTTCAGCCATGGAGGAGAGCTTGGCAGTCTGTCCTTTCCTCCTAATGACTGTTTTCTGTCTCTATATCCCTCGCATCAGATTGGGAAACCTGGAGTGGGAGAGCTGGCTGGGAAACAGATAAAACTTCCTTGCAGCAAAACCTCACACATGGCCCTTGGTTTGGAAGGGTACCTCTGCTTGTTTCTTTAGTAGGGAAAGGGGTCTAAAATACCTCAGAACTGCTTTCACAGGTACCAAAAGGAAAGAATTGAACATCAAAGAAAGTCATGCAAAGGAGAACAGGTTTCAGGTTTGGTCACTGAGATTCAGCAGCCTGTTTACGATGAAAAAAATCTTAAAACACGGTCAGTGCTCTTTGCAGTCTCAGTTGCTCTTTCCAGTCTCAGTTCCCATTTTATCTGATGTCTTGTTTGAATTACAATCATTATAATTAAATTCTCAGGCAAGCATCAGATCACATTATCTAAGAACAATTACTTAACACTTTTATTATTTTCTTGGCATTCCTGGTTCCCTGTGATCCATTAAACAGACAACATTTTGCATAATTTCTCAACAAAAAATATGTAATATGAAAAATCATTGGTGAGAAGCAGCTGCAAAGAGCCGAGCAGCACAAAACAGGGTGGTCACCAGCGGGAGGTGCCTTTCTTGAGCCCATGACTCAGAGAGGGTGGGATTCGTCCCACATGGTTTTATACATGTGCCAAATGGAGACCTCTGTACCTGACCTATCACCTTATTTTCTTTGTATAGTCAAGGGAGGGAACTTGTTTTCTTTCACATTCAGGTCCAACAAGCCATGCTGAGAAAGCGCTCAGTGCCACATCTTCATTCTCATCACACAGCCTGACCTGTGTCTTCATTACACGGACAGACACTTGGAAGAGGGGTCTGTTGTGGGCTGTGAAGCCGAGGAAAAACCTTTGAGGTGAAAATATAACTGGGGCTGGGAAAGGGAGGTATTACTGGTACTTGACTGTCCTTAGTCTTCCCTCAGCATCTGCCACTAACAGTATCTGCTAGAGGCAGGAAGTAGATGGAATTTAGGTCTGAATCCAAATGACTAGTCTCCAGTTCTTATTTTCTAAATTAATTGAGAAACAGGCTGAGTAGTGTCCACCTTTGGTTCAATGCCAGTCCAGTGGACTGTGCTGTGTTACATCCTTGCTCTGCTTGGATGTGAAAGGATGAGATAACCCTGTTCTGAAGTAGCCATGTGGGAAAAGCAGTTCAATTTGCCCTGAAACCCATCAAATTTAGCAGCCTGCCTATAGGTTGCTGCATGCAAGCCCAGCCTCTAAGCTCCCCTTAGAGTCAGCGCTGTGGTCAGGAAAGCAAAGCTGCCCACCCCAAGGCTACCGGGTTCCAGGCTGAGTTCAGTGGGCTGAGATCTCTTGACAAGATCTCTGTTGATAATAAGTGTGTTACACACTTTGTGTCCGGGTGGATGTCTAAGTCTAGGTGTCTTAATCTTGGGCTGAAGGCTTTATTGTAAAAAGAGGAGAACTCATGGAAGCGCTAGACAGCATAAAAGCTTTTGGAGTCTGAGCCTTGTTCAGGATGCTTTGCAATGCAGCAGTCTGTTATGATAGGACAAGGGGTAATAGTTTCAAAATAAAAGCAGGAAGATTCAGGCTAGATATAAGGAAGACATTTTTTATGATGAGGGTGGTGACAGGGAGGTGGTAGATGCCCCATCCCTGGAGACACTCAAGGCCGGGCTGGATGGGGCTTTGAGCAACCTGATCTAGTTGAAAATGTCCCTGCTCACTGCAGGGAGGGTGGACCAGATGACCTTTGAATGTCCCTTCCAACCCAAACTGTTCTATGATTCTATGAGAGGCAGGGAGATGTACACTGTTTAGACAAGGACCATGACATAGACAATGTTACTTCGAGAAAAGTTACGGCTATCACGATGACAGAAGCGAAATGCAAGTGTCACAGAATGAAATTCACGACAACGACGGCACTGTTCCCGCCAGCAGCCCCGGCCCCGGGACGCCGCCGGCCGCGGGGCGATACTGCCACCCGCCGGGGGAGCGGCGGGGCTGCGGAGGGACGGGGCGATGCTGCGGGGGAACGGGGCGATGCTGCCTCCCGCCGGGGGAACGGGGCGATGCTGCCTCCCGCCGGGGGAACGGGGCGATGCTGCCACCCGCCACTACGCCTGGCATCGGCCACGATTCCCTGCCAGGAGAACATGCCGTCACCTCTCTCGCCCGCTTTTTGTCAGTGTTAAAAGCCCCGAAAGCGCGCACTGCTTCGAGAAGATGTGCCGCGGGGATGGGGGCGGAGAGTGTGCAGCATCTGGGGAGCCCCTAAAAGTTGAGGGTTAGAAGGAAGAGTGTGCCATGAGATTAAATAATGCTATTTTATAACTTTCAAGCAGTTATTTTGCTGGTCTGGTACTTTGACTGGAAGAAGGAGAGAGCTCGACAGCTGCTACCAAACAAGGGGCGAGGAGTCGCGCTCTGTTTCTGAAGCAGAGATGCTTCTCCATGCAGAGACCTGCCCTCTGCCATGCTGCTGCTCCTCTGCTTGGCTTCAAAGCATACACTCACTGCTTCTTTCTCAGACCCACACCTATGCATCTGGCAAAAGCAGGATGGCCCTACTTGTAAGAGCTTTTACATTTGTGAGTTATTTCCTCCTTGAGCGTTCACTCGCCCTCATTAGAGAGGACTTAAGAAAGGACAAACTGTCCCTACTTGAGGGCTTTATGTCCCATGCCAGGGCAGTTGAAGCTACCAGGTACCAGTCACTAGGATGTCATCCACCATTTCTGTCTGCACAGATCAAAACATTGTTCCTCCTTCTCTGCATCAGGGACCCTTTGCCTTGACCTTGTGTTTCCATTTCTGCCTCTCTGCACGGTGTGAGGGTCTTGTCCCAGCACAGTGGGGTGGTAACCCAGCAGTCTTTCAGCAGCCCAGAGATTCCCAGCTTCTGCTTTTAACCCTCCTGCACCTGTCTCATCTTCACCAGTGATCACCAGAGAGAAAAGCAAAGGATGTAAAACACCCCAGACAGAGACATTTTAATGAGAGGAGGGAGCGCAACCAGACATGAGTGCTCTCTTAAAGCAACCTGGAGTTAGACACTGTCTCATGCTATTTGAAGATATAATAAAATTTAATGCATTAGCCTTTCAAGAGTTACCAGTGCATCTCCCCTTGGCTACCCTCAGAAACACTTTTTAAAAATTGAAAATCCCCGAGTTTCACTATGAAACATTAATGGAGAAGGATTCTTTGAGGCTGCTGAAACTATTTCTCTGCAGCATATATTGCTGCATTTCAGTTAATTTGCTGGGCTTCTTTCACCTCAGCATCTTTTTTTTCAGCATCTTTCTTCTCTCTCTCTCTCTCGTGCTAGTTCTGCTCTTTGTTTCATTTTTCATTTCCTCTTCTCTCTCTAGCCAGAATTAATTAAACTTTCTCTGCAGCTTATTTCCCCTCTATTTGATTTTAGGTTACATCTTTTCCACTTTTTCCCCCTTTGGCTTCTAATTTACATCATCTCTTTCCTGTGGCTTTAGATAAGCTCTTTTTTTTCTGTCTGTTTCTGTGTTTCCATATTTTCTCTGATAACAAACTTTGTAATGAATTGAACGGGTTAAAATGACCAGAGCAAGCCATTCTCTGCCAAATCACTGGAGCTCAGGAGAACATCCAGCTGCTCCGTAAAATGTGACCAAACGTAGGGTGAACATAGGTTATGAGGAAAGTCTTCCAGATGCTGATAACCTGCCTGGACCCCTTTGAGTGACACTCTCTGTACCACTGATCAAACATCTCATCTGAATTTTAGGGGATTGCAATACGGTGTCTGTCTCTGAGGGACTTGTCTGAGACCCTTTATAAAGGCAAGAAACAGTCATTTTGGGTTATGATCCACTGGACAGATTTCAGATGTCTATTTGGATGCCAGATGGTCTTCTGCAGCTTCCTAACCTCTTCCACAGAGCCTTAGGCAGTAACTGTTCAGGTTTTCTTGCTGTGATCACTTCTTGTGGCACTTTCTCTGAATACACAGATTATTCAGCATCTTTCTTGAGATGTGGACAAGACACACAAACACAATATTCAGATAGTGCCTGTACCACATAGCTTCATGCACGGCTGGTCCCGTGGCTGGGCAACGGCATATTGTGCTGTGGTGGATGGGAATTTTGTCACCAGACCATGCTGCAGCATGTAAGACCTCAGGTGTCTTTCTCAGTGCCCTGCAGTGCTGGAGCAGCTGGGAATGACCAGCTTAGATGAGGAGAAGAACTCTGTTGATCAATAACAAAGGTTTCATTCTGAAGATGTAACCATAAAGGAAAGAAAAAAAATAAAAACAAAACCACATAGCACTTCAACTTTTGTTGTATCTTCTGTTTTATCCTCCTTGAGGAGATCTGCCAAGAAAAATTTGCCAGTTCAGGTGAAATGAAGCAGAAATTACCTATTGTCCAAATTGGTACCACATTGTTAACAAGAGATTCAGCTGGAGCCCATTAGCACACATTACTTTTGTGAGACTGAACTCCTGACCATCCTCACTGAAATTGTTACCAAGGGCAGAGAGTGGGGCTGTGGTAGGTTGACCCCAGCCAGCAGCCAAGCACCTACGCATCTGCTCACTCTTCCGTCTCCTGCATGGTGGTGAGAAAACAGGAAGAAGGCAAGAAGATTAGTGGATTAAGATAAAGGCAGTTTAGTAGGTAAAAGAAAAACTGCACATGCAAGCAAAGCAAAAAGAGGAATTCGTTCCCCCGTGTTCAATAAAGCCAATGCCAGCCAGCTCCAAGACAGACCTGCCACTGGCCAAGGCTGAGCCCGTCACCTCTGGGATAATGTATTTAAGAATGAGGAAAAAAATATGTGCAACAAAAATTGCAGATAGAGAGAGGAGTGAGAATATGTGAAAGAAACAGCTCTGCAGACACCAGGTCAGTGAAGGAGGATGGGAAGGAGGTGCTTCAGGTGCTAGAGCAGAGGTTCCCCTGCAGCCCATGGTGCAGACCATGATGATGCCAGCTGTTCCCCTGCAGCCCGTGGAGGACACCACACCAGAGCAAGTGGATGTCTGAAGAAGGAGAGAGAACCTGATACTGGAGCAGGGTCCTGTCAGGACCTGTGGCTCCATGGAGAGAGGAGCCCACACCAGAGCAGGTTTGCTGGCAGGACTTGTGACCCCGCAGGGGACCTCGGCTGGAGTAGTCTGTTCCTGAAGGACTGCACCCTGTAGAAGGGACCCACATTAGAGAAGTTTGGGGAGAGCTGCCTGCCATGGGAGGGACCCCATGCTGGAGCAGGGGAAGAATGTGAGGAGGAAGGAGCGGCAGAGACAATGTGCAATGAACCATGGAAGCTCCACTCCCCATCTCACAGCGCCACTCAGGGGGAGGAGGTAGAGGCTTCAGGACTGAAGTTATGCCTGGGAAGAAGGGATGGTTGGTAGAACAGTATTTTTAAGATTTAGTTTTTATTTGTCATTATCCGACTCTTATTTATCTGTAATAAATTAAACTAATTGCCCCAGGTCAAGTCTGTTTTGCCCGTGAGCGTAACTGATGATCTCTCCCTGTCCTTATCTCAACCCATAAGCCTTTCATTATATTTTCTCTCCTCTGTCCAGATGAGAAGGGGGAGTGACAGAGCACCTTGGGGGGCACTTGGTATCCAGCCAGGGTCAGCCTTCCACACTGTTGTGTCTGCATTGTCTATAAGAACGATTTTATGACATGAGAATAGGTCCATAAGAAGCCATCTAAAAATACACAGCTGTGAAACAGCAATTAAGACATAAACGAGAATCAAGAACCTTCCTCAAGGGATATAAGGTAAAGCCATTCACTTTTTCCTGCCTCGCAGATTACCTTGAAGGTTTTTGAAATAAAAATTCTGATAATGATATTTAAGAAAGGTATCAACTGCAGAATACAGAATTGCTAATAATAATGCAAGCTCTGAGATAAGTAACATTGTTAATAAGGGAAAACACTGGCAGACCTAATTAAAAAAAAATCCCTTCATATTAAAAAAGTCAGAATAACCATATGGGTTATGTAGTTTAAACTGCAGCAGAGACAGATTTCTCTCCCAACCTGTTCCATAGAGATTCCAGTTCCTCCTTATTTCCTTGCAGTGACCATCTTCATTCAGTCTGCTTCCAGGACAGCTAATGACACTGACCAAAAGATGGGCAGATGGTGCAGTGTGGCTGCATTGCTATATGCAAAACTAGTAGGAGAAATTGGCAGCTACCTAAGACATGAGGTGATGCTCTGCCTTGTGGGTGTAAAGAACAAGTGTAACATGGGAAACACCCATCTTTAGCTTGGATCTGAGCCTCCTGGACTTCTTCTGAGTCAGTCCCTGTGGTCTCATGTGCACCTACATAGTGGCTAGACTTACAGATGTCTTTGGGGAAGAGTCACATTCATAAAAATTATCTCAGGTTACATGTGAGAAAGTTTATGCTAGAAAGGTTGAAACATCAACTGCTGAGAAGCTAGGAAATGGCAGGGTTCAGGCTTTCTGAACAGATGCCAGTCTGGGGTGGTGCAGCTGGACCAGAAGTGATCTTTTGGATTTGCGGAACTGGGTCTGAGATGGTCCTGGTAGATATCAAGGTTGAAGGCAGATTAAAGGCTAAAGGGAATTTAAAAATTATTTAAGTATGCATTTAATTTAAAATGGCATCATTTTCATATTCTATATTACGTCTTATATAATAGACGAACTTGCATCTAGCAAAAAGCACTGAAGGCAGAGATGCAATGAATGGATATTACCTGTCTTCTGCGTCCTGAAAGAGCAGTGTTTTACTTTTTACAGGAGTTAATATAACTGAAAATTACACAACGTCTGTATTCTATTATTTTCTGCTAGTAGTTTCCTAACTTTTAGAAAGGAAACCTGAATAATTCTACCTTTTGCCACTCCACAAACCGGTATTGCTTCCATTTTTCTTATGCCTATGCCTTTCTGCAAAAGTTTTAAATTACATTCAAATGGCCACTGAAGCAAGTGAACCAAGTTTTGAGTAAAAACGAGAGTTTACCTAATCATCCCTCAAATACCTGGTAAAACCCTTGGTTAACACAGAAGAGTCCCAGCACCCAGCTGGCCAAAAATTTACAACTTGTGAGTGCAGGAACAAGTGAACAAAAGGGTTTATCCTTGCCCCGAAATTTCTCCTTTCTTTCTGCTTAGCCAGCTGTGTTTGCACCTCTGGGCTGTCCAGGTTCTCTCTGAGGTTTGGAGCAGGTGGAGGTGAGAAGTGCTGCCCACTGCTCCGGGCTGGAGCTCCCACCTGGCCAGCCCTGATGCACAGGGAGCGGTAACAGTGAGGGGGTCGGGAAGCTGCTTGTGCAGCTCAGGGAAGAAGCTGGGAAGCCTTTGTAAGCCAAACATCTTTTAACCTTCTGTGCTAATCAGGAAACTTGAGAAACTAGTTATCTTTCTCCACATGTGGTCACCAGTCACAGCACAGGGCAGAGGAACATGAGATAGAGTGATGTTTTTTAAATGGTGATTGATATTTGGGAAGCAAAAGTAGATCCCACTTGCAAAGGAGACATGTCTGTTCCTTGTATTTCATGAATAGAAAGAAAGCACAATCAATCATTAAAAAACGCAGCCTGTGCCAATTTTTATGTACCTGAAAGAAGCAGGCTCAAAATAAATGGGAAAAAATAATGCTTTTTAACTCCTCATTTTGATTGTTTTCCTGTCAAAGCATTTTTTTTGCTTGTGAGAGCTATTGAGTTCTTTTATATTTGCTTCTAAAAAAAAGATTGTAATGCTCCTCAGAGTGCTCTGACAGCATGTTATCTCTGGACAATCTCTGCACAGGAGTGAACTCCAGGCATCAGAGAGGCTGCCCAGCACGGGTTTGGTCGAACAGCTCTGAGAGTAATGGAGTAATTCCCACCACATATTATGGGAACAGATCAAGCTTGTCACGTACAAATAATTCCCTATGCCAGGAACCTCATTTTCTCAGTTCATAACCTGTAGCTCAAGAAAGTTACAGATCTCTTTCTGTTCCTGTGGTTTCACATCAGTGGTAAATGACAGGGATGGATACTCCTTCCATCAAGGATTTTTTTTTAAAACTGAAATAATAATTCAAGTACAAACTGTGGAAGTTGAAATGGTCCTTATTTTCCTGCTATTTCACAAAAGCAAGCAGCACCTTGAGACGGAAATGCTTCCTCATCTGTACTGTCTCCCAGCTACTGCACAGCTCATCCTCCTAGAGCATTTTCTAACGTTCTTGTATATGCTACTGTAAATGTCTGAGTCCAAAGGTGTGAATGGTGTACACCCAGTATGTTTTTGTATCTTAGATTATTTCTGATCTTTCAGGCTAAGCTGTTGTCCAAGGTCTTAGGTTTTTCCTCCCTCATTTGTCCCATACCTTTTAAACTGATATTGCAATATCCACTACCAGATTCACCATCATGTCTTTAAACCTGAAGTAATTTAGCTTGTGCTGCTGGATACTGCTACATAAAAGGAGCTTCTCATTACTGCTGTGCAGGAGGGGTGGGAGTCCTCCCACTGGTCTTCAACCACTGACAGTGGCTGAGATGTCACTCTGGTTTCCCTTCAAGGACAGGGACCTATTTTTTTCACTTCAGCAGGATGCTGTGCTCTAACAGTGCCTGTTTCATCCTGTAACTATGAAGGGAGGTTCTTTCCAGCAAAGAGCAATCACTGCTCTGCCACACATGGGGAGCACCCACCACCAAGACACCCAGACCACAGTGCTTGAGGGGAAACCTGTCTGGACCCCCCAGCTCCACGTTTGGTGCTGCCTTTTCCTCCATTTTCACAAGTATCCCTCCCTCCTTTCTTTTCCTGTCCCCTGGTTTTTGTCCTGACAAGGGTGAGGTCCTGCAGCCTGCACAGAGCAAGGAGGATGCTCCAAGCGAGCCTCAACTAGACTACCCAGATCAAGTCCCAGGCAGAAGAAGCAAACCACGTGTCAGGGCAAAGCCACACAGCCAGGCTGCCAGCCCACCCTCTCCTGCTGTGGCTGAGAAGCTGCCTTGTGCTCCTAGAGCAGGTGAAAGATGTGGCATTTCTCCTGTCCTCCCCACCTGCCAGCCCTAAGCAAGCAGAAGAAAGCAGCTGCTTATCACAGCTCTCAAGTAAAGCTGGGGAAGCAGGTCCTCCTCACCTTCCCACAATAAAGACGTGGTACCCAGCGCAAGACACTATTCTTTCTCTGGCAAAATGCAGATTGGTGAGGTTTGATGTCACTTTTTCATACAATGTGGGGGTTTTTATCCATATTTTTAAATCTGGATCAAAAAACCTTCAAATATCAGATTTTCTTAGTAGGTTTGCAATCATCTCTGGTTTGCCATATTCTGTCAACATCACCATTACAATATTACAATCCCAGTCTCCTTGTTCACGGGTCTTATTGCTACGTAGGCAATAGCAACTCAGCCTGCTCCCATCTAGACTGGGATCAGGAGGATATGTTGTTCTGCCAAAGATGCGTCTAGTTCTCACTGGAATTAAGCAAAGCTTTTCTACTGGCTATGGGCAAGTTGGACAGTACTCCAGAAGACAGACTATGATGCTTGTAGAGTAGCTGTCTTTACTACAGCTTCTCTGCTGTGAGCATTCATCTAGGACTGATCCACATTCCAGCCTTACGGGACTTAACCCTACATCTTCACTGCCCCAGCAAGTCCCAGGAGGTTCTCAGTCCCCCATGTGCGTGCTCCTCACTTCACCTTACAAAAAGAATGGAAACAGTGGGAATCCAGGCATCTACCTCCTGAGCAAACATCCTTGCTGTAAGCATGGAGCCATGCTCATGTTCTTCCACATTTTCCCCTTGAGGGACATACCACCAACTGTGGTGGTCTGTAGGCAGTTGCCCAAGTGATAGGCAGAGGTTAGTGCAAAACCTGCTCCAATTTTGGTGAATTATCACTACTCCTGGATGATACAGGTGTTGCACTGGGAAGGATGATAGCTGGTGGGGGTCTGGGGTTGGTTTTCTCTGCATTCAGTAATAATTCAGTCTGAATCAAATTGTCAGCTAGTCCAGACCAGTACTGTCTCAGATGGCAGCCAGAATCAAGAAAAAACATACCAGGCAATAATATTAGTGTTTTGCAATGAAATACAGAAGTAAATAGACAGAAACACAAAAGCACGTCAGATTTCATCATAACAAGAGTTTTAAATGGAGATTGGCTTTTTGATAAACTGTCTTTTTTTTTTCTCAGACACTTGAAAGGCTCCGCCACTAGATGTAGCAAAAGCTCTCTTAAAAGTTGTCTCATACACTTTGCTGTATGTATTCCTCTTTCGAAGGAGGAAACAGGCTAAACAAGTAAGGTAAGGATGACCTTAAACAGAGAGCAAAAGTGTCCAGAAGAAATAGCAGTGATGGCAGGAAGCGTTGCATGGGGCACAAAAGTTCTTTCCATTAAAAAAAAAAAAAAAGCTAATGGATTTGGATCATCATGCTTGAATGTTCCTTGCTTGGAAAACTCTCTGCACACCAAATTCTGCTCAACCTTCTCTGAAATAAGCCCAAGTCTTTTATCAAACCTGCACATGGAAATTCAGCACTCACTGGGGTTAGTAGCTGGAAGACTGGGGTGACTGGGAAGCGCAGGGTGTATTACTCGTGTATTTCAGTTCTTCCATGAACTGTGCCATAGTCCGGAAGCGGGTATTTTTAGACCAAAAAAAATGAAAGAATCAAATATAAAAAACACCACGAATAAGATAATGTGGTTTGTTTCCTTTACTCATAGGACTAAACAAACTCTAAGTATCTCCACAGAAATTACCTGAATGACAAAAAAAAAAAAAAAAAAGTCAAATAGGATCTCTAGGATTAATTTTTCTATAAAAAGAGGGTTGTTTACATATTCTCATAATAAATTAACAGTATGATTAAGGAGGCAGCTATATGAGGCTTTTCAACATCTGAATCCAATATTACAATAAGCAGTTTATTAATAGAGTGGAGACAATTTTAAAAACAACAACAAAAGCGCATTTGCTGTGTTATCAAATAAAGATGGGGATTGAACAAAGCTAACTGGGAAATGATAAACAGATCTGGAATCCAAAGCTGGGAATTCAGCTGGTGGGAATTCAAACCAGAAGTTGTCTTTACAAGACAGATATGGTACAGGGTGGGTAGGGTTCCTCCAGTCCCATGGGGATGTGGACATCTGAGCTGGTCACCCAAAGCTGCTTTCACAGGCAGTAGAGTCTGAGCTGTGTGATCCATCCTGCCCTGGAGCAGATATCCAGACTGACCTGATGAACCACGTGCCAAAAGTGGCCATTTCTCCCCCTTGAGTCATGGCGGGAGCCTGGACTGCATGGTTCGGGTGCAGATTGCTCCATTGCAGAGGTCTGGAGGGATCTGGGGGATGAATCCTAACTTTTCTGTTTACTTAAAGGAAAACTAGTTCAAACCAAAGCAAATAAAACCTGAAATTTTAGCTCACAGAGCTGAAATATCTAGGAATACCTGGAGCCATGGCTGAGGTGTGTGGTTGACACTGAGCCCTGGAGCCACCTTGGTGTCTTACAAAGGCAGGAGAAGATGGTGTTTGTGGTCTGTGTGGGGACCCACATCGCTGCCCACATGTGCTGACCTGTCTCTGCCCAGGGCTTGGCCAATTCCCCCTGTTCTTCCTATGCCAGGTTTTCCCAAACACAAACTCTATTTGGACCTTAAAACATCTTGCCCTGCTTTATGCACTCCAGTTCAGTGAGAGTTTGTTTGAAAGCAAATCACCTTAATTTAAGGCATGACTCTGCAGTCCCTGCTCACCCTGAGTAGCACGGTGCTACGCAGGTGACAGCGAGGGGAAGAGCTGCTTCTCAGCTGCTTGCAAAGTTTTAAAGACAATCTCAGAAGACAGCATGAGGATAAAGCACCACTGCCATGTTATGTACCCCCTGGGGAGACCTGAGCAGGGGAGCAACAACATACATCTCAAGCACATCATGATGTGCTGGTAAAAAGGATGGTAAAAAAGGACTGCTGAGTGAAAGCAAGTTGAGAACCTAGATACAATTTTTCCCCTAAACTCAGAAATAGGAAGGTGTTTTGTTTCAGAGCAACGACAGGTCTGGATCTGTAGACTGAGGAAGAAGGGCAGGAAAAGCAATTTCTTCTCCCCTAGCACAGCTAAAGTATTGCAGGTCCCTGTAGCAAGGATGTAAAAGCATCTTCATAACCAGCTCTCGAGGTCTTCTGGCCAGCAGCTAGCCTGGACTCCGGGGGTTTGGCCATCAGCTACAGTAGCCAAGAAACCATCTTTGAGAAGCCTGTGTTCATACTGTGGTTTTCCCATCATGATGCACCCTAAAAGAGCAGATTAACCCAGACTAGACATAATAATTCAGAAACAGATGGCCATGGTGCAGGAAAGCAGCTTGTGCACTGATGGAGTGAGGCGTATCTGGCTCGTGGGAGCACCTTGACGGGAACAGAGGCTTCAAGATTTACAAGACAGGTCAGGACAACTTGTGCTTAGAAAATCCCAGGGATATGTCAGCAGCATTACACGGTCTCTCAAGGGGATCAGACGCACATACGTATAACAGGGATGATTTTCCTTGTGTCACCATCGTCATTGCTCTGGTTTCTCACCAGTTTTAAGCTGACCTGGATGCCATAGCATGAACTGGAAAGTTAACAAGCAGTTATAAACTGTTCAACTTATTTAATTACATAAAGCAAACTTATTTAACTCCATGTAGTAGAAAGCTCATCAAACAGCAGGATCTACCACAGATTGTGCTGCTTATCATCTCATGTAACACTGGAAATTAATCCAAAAGTTCCTTGCAGAAAGCCAGCCTTCCAGAGGAGGCACACCTACATGGTAGAGGGCAGACATTCAGCCACCAGCGTTTCAGGTCTGGGTGAGGGAAAGGGGGCTGAGCAGCTTGAGAAAGGCACCTGAACTGTGATGGGGCACAGGGTGCACCCTGGCTCTTGGGGCAGAAATGCAGCCTCGTTGTGCAGCACCATGAGCATTCCCTGGAGTTGTCTGGGTCACCCCATTGCAGCTGGGTAAGGACAGGGAGGGTGACACCAAACAGTGACTTGTAGAGAAACAGCACTAGTGTCCAGCTGCCCTGTTTCTTATTCTTTGCATGCCAAATTCCTAGCTAGAGTTTAGGAATATTCATGTTTTCCTGCCTTCTACAGGGTGAATTACATCGTGTCTTCAATAGGATATAACACTCATGACTTCAATGGAAATCAAGAACTGTGTAACTATGAAAGCAAAAAACGCCTTTCTAGGTGTCTAAAAAATCCAGTAGAGCTCATAGAAGCACACATGGAATGCAAAGTCTGATTGTTGTCAGGGTTTTATTTCCATCCTAGTGACACAACACAATTCCTACCACAAACGCCATCGGAGATCTTCCAAATCTGTTAACCTATGCAAGCAAATAGAAATAAAATGATTTTGTGCATTACTGAAATGATGCCAGCATTATGACTGTTCGACCCTCATTAAGCAAGAAGTCATCACAGTAACATGGAATAGCATACAGATGTTACTAATAATACGCCCCAGAGCTGGTTGTTTGTATGACTTGCAAATGGATGGCATTTTTAGTAAACGGTTTTAACCACTCAGGGGCAATTTCTATTTAAGCAACAGCCAGTGTCTCTGGTTCGTCTTTCTTCTTACAAGCAGTCAGTGTGTGTTCAGGTTAGCAAGGCTGTACTGCATGTTGCTGTACGCAGATTTATTCCTGACCCAGCCATGTTGGAGTTATTTCGTGTTAATGCTGTCCAGGAGTTCATCTCTGCCACACGTGAAATATTGAGCAGCTTTCAGACACTCACTTCTGGGGAACATGGATGGACTTATCACTTAGTTATTACCCTCGTTAAGGTTAATAGCCCATAAAGGTTCTCCGCCCTCTATTCTCCCTGTTAATCAACAGTGATACTTGACCTACTAAAAATCAGGAGGGAGAAGAGAGGAAGTCAGAAAGTAAAATGGCAGCTGCGACAATAAAACAACCCCTGATACTATCCCTGGAGTCCAGCAGTGCTGCACAACACATAAAAGTGATGAGAACACTGAAGACTCAGATTTAACAACATTGTGCTTGGTTAATTGCCTTGCGCATGTCCCAGATCTGTGTCCACCTCCTCTTCATGGCTCCCTCCTTTCAGTTTGCCCTCTCTTCCTTCTTTGATTCCCCCCACATAACCCTGTGCTCTTTATCTTGCTCCACTTTGCTGTATTTTATCCTCCCTGTCTCCTCTTACTCACTGCACCCCATAGCCTCTCCCCACCACACCATGGACTGTGCCCAGGGCAGGTCAGTGGTTATCCCGGCAGCTCAGAAAAAGCAGGATCAGAGGCACCACTTTGTACATCTTGTTGGACTGGCAAACAGAGAAGTACTTGTCGTGGCCCATGACCCACATTTTGCCCACAGGCTGTGACCAATAGGCTGTGCAAGTTTGGTACAGACGGAGAGAAGCCAGTCTGCAAACCAGATTTTCAAAATGTTGGCACCCACACAAGTTTGACAACAAATATTTTTTTGCAAATATACAAGTAATAATCCTTAGTGTTTATGCGTATATTTGCACCTCTTGGACTAATAGGGGGTGAAGTGCTTGTGCTGGAGGCTCAGAAGAACATTATATGCTCATGGAGTATTTCTCCTTCACTACTTACCCTTTCCACTGTGAGCTTATGAGGATTGGTGTGATGTGTGACCTCCTCGAGATGAGGGTGGCCACAGGTGCATCTTGCAGGTGGCCATGGCACTGCTTCCCCATTAGGCAGAAGTTCCCTCCTCACTGCCAAGGCTTTGCACTGCTGTGCATGTGGCAGCCTGGGCAAAAACACCAAGTTGTGGGCCAGCATCATAAGGAAAAACTCCCAAACCAGTCCAGCAGCAACAGTGGCTGTGGAAGGACCAGAAACATCTAAAACCTCTGTTGCTGCTGGAGAGTGAGTACAGGTCTGTGGTTATGTGATAGTGTGCAATGGTGTGAGGTAAGAAGATACTGGTATTGATCCTGCCCAAACTAGTTGAGGTGCCAGGAGCAGAAGTGTTGCATTAGCACAGTGCTCTAATATTTTCTACCTGAAGGAAAACATGACCAGAAGCAAGATATTTACTTGGCTCCAGTTCTCCCAAGCTGTTTCCTCAGGCCAACAGTCAGAGCTCACAGGAACATTATTCTTCAGGACACCCAATCTGTTCTGGTTGCTACCAACAATTTGTATCCTGAAGGCTTTTAAGCACTACCTATGATATCATTCATTAATATCACCCTGCTCCAGCAGTCCCTCTGCATCCAAGACACTGCCATTAATCTAGAAAACTACTACTGGAAAATATCAGCACAATCAACCCAGGAGAAAAATGTCTTCTCAGCTGGTACACAGAGAATAATGAAGTTTCTCCCCAAGGTTGGCCACCACAATAACATTAGAAGAGCTACATTCTATGCAGGTGAATGTGCCATTAACAGCTTGGAAGCTCACAGAACACAGATAACTTCTTTTAAGTAGAGATAAGTAATCTTTAATGTAAAAATACAGAAAGTAAAGAAAAATGTCTCTCTCTTTTGCCTTTTTTTTTTTAATTTAAAGACACATATTCTCTACCAGACTCTCCAGATTTATGGGGCATTTTATTTGAGGATGGGGCAGAAAAGCATCCAGGTTTCATGTGTAAGATACACAGATGCTATGAATCCTACTTCATTCTTCCACATACCTTTTTACTTCTCCTTTAAACCGAAAGACCTAAATGCAAACACAAGCAGCTCATTCTATAGTGTTAAGTAACGATGGCAAACCAGTGTCTAGAGACATATTGTACAAGCAATCTGAAAAGTTAGTTATGAAAAACCCGCTGGGGCCATCTAGTCTTTCCCCTCCAGATGGAGGGTTTCATCCCCTGCAACAACAATCTGATATTACATTTGTCACTATTGACTTTCTGTGCCAAGTCAATTCTGCAGGGACATGTGCTCTTAAGCTTAGGGATGAAATTTTATCAGTCAGGAAACTGTGCAGTGACATACTTGATCCATAACATCTTGATTTGTTTTAAGAATAGAAAGAAATGTGCCCACTGCCCTGCAGAAAGCATGTGTATCAAGAGTACCTTGTCCTGCAGCCGATGGGAAGCAGCACACAGAGCACAGGGCTGGCCAGGGCCTTCCAGTGAACAAAGGATGGGAAATGACAATCACACCATGCTGCTACGTGCTCAGGCTGGGCTGTTCTTTTCAACCAGGGCATTGGTCTCCTCCGTCTTACCCTCATTAAACTATACCATCAGCTTAATAAAAGGAGAAGGTGTTGGACCCAGGACAAGGACCCTGCTCTCAAAACTGTACCCTCAAAATTCCTGTGAAGTTACCAACTTACCTGCAATCATCTGAATTGCTTCACCCGACTGGCACATTCCTGGACGCTGCCTTGGCGTGCCCAATGGAGACCAACAGGCATCACCAATGGAGCCTCTTCCTACTCCTCTTGGGATAAAACCAGTCCCTCCTGGAAATGCATGTTCTTTTTCACTGGGTTAAAAATTTGTTGGCATGACTCTCTTGGACTCTGGCAATAGATTTAGACTCTGAGTTGGGTGAGGAGACTCCCCATGTGAGTGTATACTTCTCCCAGGTGATTTTTTTGTTCCTAGCAGTACACTTTGTTAGAGTCTTGTCCTGCCTTGATGCTTTCAGGAGCAGGTCAGGCTGACCAAATTAATGCCTGTCACATGCGAAGCCCTGTAAGAAGCTGTACCTCACCATGCATGTTCCCATAAAACATGACTGCTGGAGATTTCTCCAGTGGCATAAATCAGTATTGGGGATTCCACCAAATTTAAACCATGATGATCATGCGCTTCGCCAGATTCATCTGTTACCTTTGAGAGACTCTCACCATGCTCACTATGTGTAGATAAATAGAGAGAAATTGTGATTTTTTTGGTAGTGGGATTAATTTTCCCCCAAGACAGACATCTGAAGGTGATGGGACAGGTTCTCTATTTCTCCCTGCTGACTATGAAGGAAGTCTAGAACTACACTGGAGAAATCTGCATTTAACAGTGTATAAGCCATGACACATATGCATATGTAATGTGTGTGTTATACTGAAGAAATTCACAAACATTTTCTTTAGTTAATAATTCTTGATAAAATCCATGAAAGCTGGAGTTTTGTTAAATCTAACCTTAAATTCTAGGCCTTTGGCTGATTTTACTTTAAAATGCACTTTTTAGAATATTAATGGAAAAATAATGGCACAGCAAGTGATCAGTAGCATCTGTGACTAATTGCAAACAATCACAACATGAAATTATATTTTCAAGTCTTTAATTAGCTGGAGGATGAGTCCCTTGATTATTTCTGCTATGTTACTGTACTGCCTGACCTAGCAGGCAGAAGCCACTGTTTTCTTTCAAGGTCATTATAACATTTATTCCTCTACTGATCGCACATACTGCAGCGCAAGCTATCTGATGTTCAGCCTATTACAAGTTAAAACTGACTTAAGAAAACTCTTTTCCTTTTCTAGGGAAGTGGAAAATTGTATACAATACAATAACACATTCTTATATGCATTGCAGATTTGGCTACAGAGCTTTTATTCGGCTGTTACCTTTTGCTTCTTGCTGCAAATCCTGAATGTACCTTCGATGAGAAAGGCATTAGTCACAATTACTGAACAGTACAGACAGCATAATAGTGACATCATAGCAGGCAAATATTTTATTGTGTGTCTTGCCCCAACTGGCAATTCACCTAAAGCAGTGGCTGCAGATACAGAAATGCTTAGGAAGCAAAGGGAACCTGTGGCTTCAGCTTGAGATAGGGTCTGGGCCACTGGTGGCTGTGTCCTCCTGCTTTCTGCAAGTTATACCAGTGTGGGAGAGTCAGCCTGGGGGCCACCCTGCAACAGGTCTTGGACCTGTACTGAACATGACCAAGAAAAAGCGGGCAAATTTGTATTATTTCAGCCTCTATCCTGAATGTAACAGACCTGCCATCGTGTCTGGCAGGTAGTGTTACTATGTGGTCATCTCAGGAAGTTTCTCTGGTGATGACCAGCAGATGCAGAAACCACATCTGCACCCCCCAGGAGGCTCAGGCCAGTCTCTGAAGGGATGCAGAACCAGTTTTCATCTCAGCTCCAGCTGGAGCTGCAGCATCTCAAAACCAGCTCAGCAGCATCTTTCAGTGACATCCGTTTCCCAGACTAGGATGTCACTCTGCTTTTTCTAAACTGGGAGATTAGAAATGTTTCCAGTGAGCCCAGCTTTAGCGATCCCTCCCCTACAATCTGGCTCCCACCCAAGCAAACCTGGCATATGCCAACCTACCCACCCAGCATGGTTTCCATAGGAAGGATGGGGTCAGAGCCAGGTCGGAGCTATGGAGCACTTTTTCCCCTCTAGAAACAGCCAGAGGATTTGAGGGCTAGGAGTGCATTCCTCATGGTCCACCTGGGCCTTGGTCCTGCTGTCCAACAGACGTCTTGTTCCATGGATCCCTTATGTATGGCTGTGAACTGTGATGAACTTAGGTGACATCAGCTGACAAGAAGAATCCATCCACACCCTGGAGAAGAACAAATCAAGTAGTGTCTTGCAGATGGGAGCCCACCAGTGCTGAGCAGAGCCAGAGACTCTGTGCCACACCAGAGGAAGCCTCTTTGCTTCTCGTACTGCAAAAGTAATGTCAGAAAACATCACTCAGGATGTGTTTTCTTTTGCAGCCAAGTGCATTAGCACCTGAGTGAAGGACAAACACAGAGATCCTGAATTCAAGGAAAAAGGCTTCGTAAACCATTTCAGGAGTACATCCCTCCTCACCAGACCAAACCATAACATGTTTGCTAGTTTGGCTGGTGTTTTTCTAGCCTTTTTGCATTTAAATTGTTCTGCTTTACAGGATACATGGCTTTGGTCCATTATACCATATGGCTGTTGCTAAATGTATTAAGAGGCTCACTGTGTTTGCTCATGCCTCCAGCAAGGACAGAGAGCTAAAACAGAAATATATTCCACTCTGCCTCTAACATGTGTGGACGGTAGATGTTTCACAGCAACAGGGTATGAGCTATTTTCGCTTATAAATCAGATGTCCATAGTCTACTATTAAAACTCCAGATGTTATTAATTCACTATTATTAGATGTTATTAGTACACATAGTAAGATATTTTTTTTATTAAGCACTATTAATAACTGCTGAAGATCCCACGGAGGTGAAATTTGAAGGTGACAGACATGATATAGAACAACTGGACACCTCACAGGTAAACTGTGACACATACATTGTCTGGCCTGCACAGCTCAAACATCACATGTGGCAAGTGTTGAAATGCTGGACTTCCATGCAAAGGTTAATAGCGTATGAAGAAGGACGGAGAGGTGCAGGCTATGCCTGACGCTACCCTAACCCTGCAGGACACCCCATGTTCAGGGAAAGTTCAACACCATTTTACTCATCAGCACAAAGTCTTTGTGCAGGAGCCTTTACATGGGAACCTGGGGACGTCTGGTCTTCTGCAGACCACGAAGTCTACCACCTCCTTCATTATTCAGGGCCAGGCAGACTTAATAGCACCATGAAAGAGCATCAAATCTGCTCCTGTTACATCACCTCAGATGGAAATAACAGAATGATCATCTGCTTATATTTCAAGGCCAAAGGAAAACATCTGAAACGAGGCTTTGTGCAGCTCAGTGGTACATCTGTATTTGCATTAAGATATGCAAAAGGCTAGGGGCATAGCACTGCCATGGAAAGGAAACAGTGCTGCAGATCCATCACATCCAAGCAGTGATCCTGGGTATCCAGCAGTGCACAAACCCTCTACAAAAGCCAGGAGTCATTGGCAATACTCACAGATTCAAACCCCAAAGATGTCAACATTTTGAGGTTTTGTTGTTTGTTTGTTTGTTTGTTTTAAACCAGTCATTTCTTTAGAGACTTTCAGGAGCAGTCAGTAACCTGCCTTAGGCAGTACAGAGCAGCTCATGTCTCAGAAGCAGCTCAGGGCCAGTGCCCCATAGCTCTGCATTTCCCACTGCCAGTGGCCCCAAGGACATGTGGTATGTAATAGTGATGGATTGGAGCTGCTTTTGGTACCCAAGCAAGTGGGGGTCCCAGAGTGTCTGAGCCATGTCCACCCATTTTGCAGCCACCTTCTCTGATGAGCCACATTCAGTGCAGCACCTGGTTTATCCTCATGTTTATTTTATGGATGCTCTGTCCTGGTAATTACTTCCCCTTCCCATGTGTCCCTGTACAAAACTCTGCTTCTGCTGGGACATCTCACAGGCATCCTGGCGGAAACCGGGATGCTTCTAGTGAGTGTGGTGTGTAATTTTCTATCAGATTTATGCTGGAATTAAAAGGAGTGGATCAACCAACATTTTAAACCGAGAGGAGATCTGAAGATAGGGAGGCAAACCTGGAGTACGCATGGGAACATTTTCATCACAAAATCAGCTTGTTGCCTCTTTTTAATCCTTGAATGCTCTTTAATTTCCCAGGTGACCTTGAGTAAAATGGTGCATTAGCATTATTGTTAAAATGGAAATGATACTGTTCCCTCTTTGCTGCCTTCTTTACCTTGTGAGCCCCATGGGCATGGTGAAATGCCACAGCACCTGCCACAGGAACAATCCTCATCTCAAATTGCTCCTTTAAGCATTCTTGTAGCACAGTTATCACAGAATCAGTATTTAGCCTCTAAACCCACAAGTAGTGCATTTTCTGTGCATTAGTGTCACTGCAAGACAGTGATTTATTACCTCAGTGAAGACAGGCTTCCTCTGGGCAGGAGAAGCTCATTTAATCCTCATCCAAGCCTTGCCAGATGCTTCTGGGGGGCATGGGGAGGAGAGCAGTGGTCTGCAGCATCCTGACTCCCGGCTTTTGTGTGGCACCTGGCTGTGCCCTCCTGCAGCACAGGGAGATCAGGCCCAGGGCATCCTGAGAGCTCAGCCTCTCAGCACATGAGCTGAATCTAAGATGAATACAGAGGAGCTTGGAACACTGCCTGGTTTTGAAAGTATCACTTTAATAGAAGGGTTTCACTACACTTGTGTGTGGCACATGTTGGGTAACACTCCTCGTGTATCTTCAGCCCCACGGCACATTCATCTTACCTCTGAAGGACCACTGTTTGTGTCACGGGTCTGATGGGACTTGATTTGAGGAAAATCAAGTGACATATTCCTCATCATGCTTTCCTGTGTGAGTTCAGGTTTTGGAGAATGTAAGGCAAGAGCTGGTACAGTGTCCTTCTTTTTCCAGTAAAACCCTATGGTCTTCCTGATGAGGCAGTAGACACACTTGAGTTTTTTGTTTTCCACACATTTTTCATGTATATTTTAAATTATTGGTATTTTGTAGCTTTTTCTTTTGGGGGCCATTGGTCCTGTGGCTACATGGTGCCTTCTCTTCTGAGAGGGAGTGGGAGGAGCAGGCTGGGCTTGGATACAAACAGCAGGTATGAATTGTGAAAGTCTTCCCAGGTGGCAGATTCTGACAAATTCTCATTTTCCTCTTTGCACATACAGGAGCAAAATATTATTCTTGGGGGTGCAGGGTTGGGGGGACACCAGCATTTCATTTATTTTTCTGGCAAACATAGGAAAGAGACACATTTTCTAATGTCGGGAGCATGAAAACGTCCTCGGCCTCCCCTTGAAAGGATCTGGGACAGGAGGTGAATCAGAGACCTACTGGGAAACACCCTCTATGTGTTTTATCAAATTTAATGACTCATAAGCCAATAGTGAAATATGAAATAATGATATTTTTTTTTCCTTTTTCCCTCACCAGCCAGATTCTAAAGATACCAAAAGGCAAGCCTGAAAATATCTGCAACCTAGAATATGAAATAGGGACAATTGGCAGCCCTGGCTATAGCTAGCTGGCAACCCATCCAAGATGTTTGCCTTCTAATAATAGAAGGCTGAAAGAGGCATATGGAGAAATTGAGCTCAAAGACTTCTATTTCCTATGCATAAATACACCGAAGTCACAGATGTCTCTGCAGCCTCAATCTGCCAAGACCAAATGCAAGGAACAGACCCAATAGGAAAGACACCAAAAAAATGTGGAATAGCAAGATCTCCGTATTGAAGGGTTTGTTCCATTTCCAACAGATGGGAGTTTAAAAAGATCTGCTAACCAATCTGAAAAAAATTGATTGATCTGTAAAAATGTCAGGTTTTCTTCACATTTTCCATCAAACCAGGGTGTTGGTGCCTGTACTGCTCAGACAAGCTGGGTGTTGCTATAAGCATGTGTCTGGTCACCTCCTGGAGTCCTCAGAACACTGTCACCTCCACCAGAAACCACTCTAAGTCTCGAGCATTGTGAAAACAATTGTTGCTAGGAAAAATCTTTTTTAACATGTGCCTGGTGACACCCAGATCAGTTCCTTGCCCTGTTATAGAAACTTAGAGTTCTAGATGAAAATGTAATTTTCATGCACATACAATAAACAGAAATAGTTAAAATTTGTGGCATTTACAGTCTCCAGCACTGCAAATAGTTATTTTACGCACCAGACCAGCTGGTAACCTGTAAGTCTCATGAGATAACACCTGTGATTGATACTCATAAAATCTGCAAGGGGAGCCTGTAATTCCCAGGAGAGCAATAGACTGGCTACAGCTTTTACAAGTTCTGCTGTAGCACGAGGCTGAGATTGCTATTGCCAGGAGAGAAATATTTATGGGTCATGAACCTTCAGGCTGTGCCAAGAGAGCCTTCAACTATTGTCAGGAGCATATATAAACTCTGCTTTTATGTTACTCAGTCGTCCATCCATGGGCAAATTGAATTCAGGCCAGTGCTGCCAATATCTGCTGAACAGGTTGTAATTTTTTTCTGTCATTTCTTTACGATGCATCAGGCAGAGTATGACAGATTTATTATTAAAGTCGTAGGGGAGGCAAAAAGGTTTTTCTCACTTTTTCTGGGGAAATGAAAGCCTTGTGCAACCTGGAAAGCTCCATGAACAAGTGGGAAAAGTGAAAGGTGGTCAAAATAAGAAAGGAAGTATGTTTTACTGAACTAATTTATTTTTTAACTTCTTTGGAATTTGTTCTTGCAGGGTGAGGGAGGGACTTTCTCTTTTCTAAGAGTATTTAGGATTTCATCCTTTCTGTTCCTGGGAAGCAAAGAAGCCACCCCATGTCTGTCATTTCATCAGTCAGTGGCTCCCTGCAATAAACAGAAAAGCTTTGATATTCCTGATAACTTCAAGAAGACAAATGAAATTTTTAAGTGTACTTTCTAGAAGAACAGAGAAAAACTGACTTCATACATAAGAGTTTAAAAATATCTTGTTCCCTTCTGTAAATTTTTCAGTAACTTATGAAGCCTTTTGAGATAATTTGTATTGCATTGCAATAAAAATGGAAGCTATTATGACAGCAGGTGTCATTTGGTGAGAAGGAACATATATAATCAGCCATGAAACACCTTCCTGCTGAAAGAAGTCAGTCCTCAATTAAAGAGCAGGGCTAATGTCATCACCAAGTGTATTTATAAAACTGTAACCACCATCACAAGTAATGGCACAATTCAAATCGATTTCCAGAGGGCCTTGAACAGAACCCTTTCAAATTGTAAGAATATGTGTATTAGTAAATGAATCACGGTACAGCAGTAATGCAGCTGTGAGAAGAGCTTGGCTGTTTTTTCCAGTGATATCTGCTTCTTTAATAAAAGATATTACCTCTTGCTCCAAACTTCTGCCTTTCTGAAACCATTCCTAGAACCCATACACACTATTTTTAACTAAGGAGCAGCAAACATCACTTAAAGGTCTCCCCAGGATTTTTGCTGCTTTTCCCAGGCACTGTAATTTGGCATCTGTTCTGCCTGGTAAAACGCCAGGATAAAAATCAGGTCTGCCTTGTCCAGAGCCCCAGCCTGACATGTATAAAACATTGTTTTCACTCCAGCAGCAACCTCTGCAGATCTTTCCTTACCCCAGCGTCTGTGTCTTCTGCAAAGACATCTGTTAGCCCTGCAAAAAGAAGGGGATCCTGACACTGCTGCAGGAGGGACTGGAGCCTGAGTGCAATTAAGTACCAATGCCACAATGTCCCTCTGCTACAGCTGTTCCCCCTGGCAGAAAAACACTCATTAACAAAATAACATTAAAAAAATAAAATAAAATAGCAGTGCAGCCTCATAGGGAAGGTGTTATCATCAAGCAGGTGGCAAGGAGACACCAGATGAAGCTTCCCAACTCGATGTGACAGGCAGACACATCCCTGCTGCCCCTTTGGTCCACAGGTGGGTTGTGGGACTCATGGCAGCATTGGCACAGGGAGATGAGTTTCTGTACTTTTCCTTTCCGTGTCACACCGGGAGCACATGTGCTGCTGATGAGGAGCCCCCTGCGTGGTCCTTGGAGAGACAGGTCACAGGAGAGGTGCTGGAGAACCGGCACCTTCCAGCTGGCTTGCTGATGTGGAGTCTGGGTCTCCCAAAGGAGTTAAATATGCTTTTTTCTATGCTTTTGGGTGATTCAGCTACAGCATGTTTTCAATTCTACCCAATTAGCCACTGGAATTAGCATTACAAAATGTGAAAGACCAGTTATTCTTATGTATTTTAAAGAAGGTTTATGATAAATAGCAGCCTCCACCCCTAATCTTGTCCTATGAAGTGTTTTAAGACACATCTCCTGTTCCTGCCACTTTCCTTGTCCATTGGTGACTGGGTTTCCCCACATGGTCCTTCTCCTTGCCTGTGGCAGCTCAGGCAGGAGAGGTCCCAGCTGCTCCCCTGCCTTTTCCCCTGCCCCAGACAAGTGTCTCTGAGCAGGCCCCTGCTTCCCACGCAGGCAGGAACCATCCCCGCATGAGTGGCAGTGCTGGGTCTTGTTCCCATTGAATCCACTTGCAAAATCCCCTACGCCTCCGCTAAGGAGAACAGGGTTGCTTTAAACATTTTAGAAAACCCTCTCCTTGTAGCCATAATTTCAGGAGCAAGTGTGAGAGTGGGGGTGGTTTTAATCCAGTCTGTTCAGTGCCTCGCCTTGATGCAAAGCCTGCACTTACCTGGTCTCGGTCTCCCCTCTGTGCTGCACAGGGTAGCATTGCTGCCTTTCCCAGGAGACCCACCAGAATCTGCAGCACCCCAAAAAAACATGCTCAACTTTCTAAGCACGAGAGTGTGTCCACAGGCAGCCGTTTCCAGCTGCAGAGCCTCTGCACCACAGCCAGTGGGTCTCACCCCACCTGCACAAACCCTCCCGGTTGTGCCCAACAGTGGTGCAGCAGCACTGCGTGTCGGTGAGGGGACAGCACAGCGTGAGCCATGGGGACACCATGGGGACAGCATCCAGGCAGCCTTGCGTGGTGTGAAAAACTGGCAGTCCTGAAAATCACATGCATTAGCAACCCACCACTCTCTCCAGCCAAGGTTCTTTTAAATATGTATGCATCTGTAGTGTCCTATATGCATGTAATTCTTTGTGGCAAGAAAATAAAGTGTTTTCAAATTCTACACCCTCTGCTGTGGAAATAATTTCTTTTTTCCATCTGTTTCTCAGTACTGGAAGCAAGAAAATACAGCCCACCTCATGAGCAAGAGCTGAGCAAGCCAGGTCTCTTTTGCTTCAGACCTGCCACTCACACATAATTGAAGCTGCAAGTTTCCAAATGAGGGACAAAAAAATGCTGTTTCCACCCATCACATCAACCTGCTGTGCAGAAAATCACATGTAAAAAATTCACTTCAGGTCTGTTAAGTGCATGGCCAACACTGAAGGTACAAAAATAATATGATTTTCCCTTATTCCAGGTTTCTCCACCAGAAAAAAACATGAGTTTGTATCAATAATCATGAGGGTTTGTGGAGGCAAAACATGAAGGTGCAGCAGAAGTGAGAAGTCTCTTGCCTGTAGGCAGAGACAGGCAGCACAGTGGGCAGGAGCCAAGGAAATCCCCAGTGGGGAGCTGGGAGAAGTGATCCCATAGCAGAGCCAGCTTGGCATTGACCAAGTGAATGCATCAGAAACAACCAGGAGAGATGGGGAAGGGCTTGGGGACAGAGGATGTGCCAGGAAGCCCTTTGCAGAGTGGCCCTGGTCTGGGGTGGAGGTGTCGGGGAGCAGAGGGATGGAGAGGGCTCTGCAGCCCTGGGAGGAGGTGGCTGCAGCGACACGCCATGCCAGGATACCCTAAACCATTTATCACATGGAAGTCTGCGTATAGTGACCCCCAAAAGGCTTATTATTAGGGCAGATGCTAGATTAATGTTAGCAGGAGAAGCTGAAAAGCTCAGCCTCTGCAGTATTCCCCAAGGAGCTAAAACCCCACAGTACATGTGAAATTACCAAGACATTAAAAGGAAACTCAACTACTGTTACAAAGAAAACCACATAAATATTCCCAAATTAGATCCCTGGTGTGAAGTTGAAGGGCAGGTGCTTCTCAGATAGAGCTGGTAAATACCCCCAGCTTAGATGTCAGCAATCGGTGCTGGGGGGTCTGGTGCCTCAGCTTGCTGCCAGACACTGCAGGACAGTTACTGACTGAACACGGCTATGGGCTTCTCCAGTGACTGGGAGAAGTAATGCGGGAAAAAGGGCTTTCTAGGGTCACATCTCATAACATGCAAAGAAAACCACATGCAGGTGAAAGGGCAGTGCTAGAAACTGCATTAACACAAAAGCCCGTATTCATCAGTGATTTTAGTTGCATCATCTGTTTAGGTGCCTTTTGGTACTTGCTGCAAAGTGTGTTTTCTCCAGTAACGTGACAGATAATGTTGAAAAGCACAGGTACTGTCGAATCATGCTGCTCCTTTTCCCCCACCTAAGCTTTATTAGGTCTATTGCTCAACACCATAGTAAATAAATGTAATGAAACTGTTTAATTTGACAACTAATGCATAAAACAACATACATCTGACTTTTTTCCCAAACTGTGGAATAATGTAGGTTGGATGAGACTTGTGGAGGTCCTCTGGTACACCCCCTGCGCAGGCCTGGACTCAGACACTTCAGCAGTTTTCTGAGTTTTTGCCCTGGGAGGAGGGACAGCCCTCTCGTACTTACACCCCCAAGCCCTGTAGGGGTGAGATTTAAGACATGTATCAGTCCTAAGCATTTTCTCTGATGTCTGACTTAGGCAAAGCAAATGGTTTCTAGTGCTCAGGTGTTCCAGAAACAGTATAGCGAGGCAAGTGGTCGTTCATCACACGGATCATCTCCTAAGCTATCCAGAAAAGGGGCAGAAATTTGCCAATGATCTTTTATGCAGTACATACAAACCCAGTTATAAAGGATAATACAATAGAAAATGCAAATTGAAAATAATGCATGTGGGAAAAAAACAATGCTTCTGTTGCAGACAGAGTGCTAAACTCTGAAATAGCTTTTCAGGAAAGAGTTCTTGGAGTGAGATAGTTTTGTGAAAACATCAGCTCAGTGCTCAGGAGAGGTCAAATGGGAAGTTAGAAATGGAATTGGGAAAGGCACAGCAAGGGACATCATGTTGGCTGCCAGCATATCGTGTATAGTATTGCTCTCTACATTTCAGAAATGAAAGGGAACCGAACAAGATACAAAAGGAGAGGATGAGGGTGGCCAAGCTTTCTGTGCAAAGAGTCACTGAGCAGACTGCGACCCTTCAGTCTGGACAAGACATTGCTGAGAAAGGAGATGAGAGAATTCCTCAAAATCATGAAAGATGTGGAGACATCCACATTATGTTCACTGCCTTACCGATAAAAGAACTACAAAACACCTAGTAAATTTACCAGATTGCAGATTCAAAACAGTGGGGAGGAGTTTCTTCACGCAATGCATGATGAGTCGTGGAGCTCCTTGCTGCAGGACACTGCAGGTGGTAAGATTTTGCATAGCTCCAAGGAAGAACCAAGCCAAAAAGATATCTTTCAAGGAGTAATACATATAAAGGCACAGCTCCTGGCTCAGGAAGTCAATGCAGGTCTGTTCTCTTCCCATTAACCACTTCACCACTCCAAAGACCTTTTGTTTTAATGCTATAATTATATGCTCATGTTAATGTCTCAGAGCCATAGGTTCCAAAAGAGAGAAGAGACGCCTGGAAATGGTGGCTTGCGGACCCCAGCATCTGCTTGCACACTATCAGCCCCCTGACAGATCAGCCAAAGCTTCAGGTTGACACAAAGCTGATGGGTGAAAATTAACCCATTCCACGTTCTCCAAAGACTTCTGAAGAAGTTTCAGGTTCCAGTATAGGTTGGGAAATTACATATTAGAGAGCAGTGTAGGGGAAAGGGACCTGGGGGTCCTGGTGGACAACAGGATGACCATGAGCCAGCACTGTGCCCTTGTGGCCAGGAAGGCCAATGGCATCCTGGGGTGTATTACAAGGGGGGTGGTTAGTAGGTCGAGAGAGGTCCTCCTTCCCCTCTACTCCGCCCTGGTGAGACCACATCTGGAATATTGTGTCCAGTTCTGGGCCCCTCAGTTGAAGAAGGACAGGGAACTGCTGGAGAGGGTCCAGCGTAGGGCAACCAAGATGATTAAGGGAGTGGAGCATCTCCCTTATGAAGAAAGGCTGAGGGAGCTGAGTCTTTAGTTTGGAGAAGAGGAGACTAAGGGGGGACTTTATTAATATTTATAAATATATAAAGGGTGAGTGCCATGAGGATGGAGCCAGGCTCTTCTCAATGGCAAACAATGATAGGACAAGGGGTAATGGGATCAAGCTGGAACACAAGAGGTTCCGCTTAAATTTGAGAAAAAACTTCTTCTCAGTAAGGGTGACAGACACTGGAACAGGCTGCCCAGGGAGGTTGTGGAGTCTCCTTCTCTGGAGACATTCAAAACCCGCCTGGACATGTTCCTGTGCGACCTCACCTAGGCGTTCCTGCTCCAGCAGGGAGATTGGACCAGATGATCTTTTGAGGTCCCTTCCAATCCCAAACATTCTGTGATACTGTGAAGTGAGAAAAACCTGACACCACATTTCTCTGTTTTTTTTTCAGTCCGTGCTAGGAGCACTCAAGCAAAATTTGCTGTATCCTTGAACTACAGCTTCAGCTGTGCTGGTTGAACCAGCTCTGTGAAGTCACCTGGCTGAACAAAACATTTGTAAAGGCAGAATTTCTTTCTGTCAAAAGGTACAATCAGTTTTCTTAAAATGTATAATTTCATGGATCTTTCCAAGGCCCTGCTGCCAAAGGAGGTGTGATGGGGAATGGCACCTGGTATTGCAACCCCTTACTCTTTTTTGATCTGCACTGATATATTTTTCACACTGTCTTCTGGATCCTCTGTGACCAAGAACACATCTGCCTGTTTTGTTACTGAGCCAGATAAAAATAGAAAACTCTTTTATTGAACTGCTTGCTATGGCTTTGATTGAGAAATGTAACACCCTGATATGAGTTATTGGCCCAGCTGTCACCCATGAAATGTGTGCTGTTGGTGACAGACCAAGGATGGATTTGAGTGTGCATGGTACATTCATTCAGCTTTTGCAGTGCCTGGAGCCTGTCGTTTGCAGGTCTTCACCTTCCCATCCGCGTCTGGTACTGACCCCCCTGACTGCCGCCTCCCTGCAGCCTGCAGAACACCAGAAAAACTCCATTCGACACAGTTTTAACTTACATCTCAATGGTTTTGCTTTTTTAATAGTCTAATTTACGGGTTTGAGAGCACTGGTGCCACAAATACGAAGCAAACCTTTGACACAGCCCACACAATTCATGGCGTAGCTGCCGTAACACTGTGTCAATCACTGCAGCTCTTAATGTGGAACGCTTGCAGTGGCAATATTAGATTTCAAATAAAGATCACTCATGGAGGAACTGGGTAATTTCTCTGCATGGAGCTGTCTATTTCAGACACCCAAAAGAGAAAATGTAATTGAATATCATTCTTTATGTTTAACGCATCTGATTTTTAAAAGAAGAAATTCAGTTTGAAATGGTCCATGGCTTTAAAGCTCCTTCCTCTGGAGGTCTGGGTATTTCAGTCGTCTGAAGCTGGCAGGGAAAGACATGCCATCTCCATGTGAAGACAGGTTCATAGCTGTGAAGACCCCTGTGTCAGGCTGCACATTACAGCCAACACAAGAAAGGATTTCCTTATTTACTGGCCACCAAAAGAAAGGCTGTGCATGGAGAGCGAGGCGCACGGTCTGCTCCCCTTCTGTACTCCTCACTGTACCAGAGGACGGACTAGTGAGCATCACCATCACAGTGCCAGGTAGAGCTTTACTGGCTGTGGATTAACATCTTTAAGCCCTGGGCACTTAGCCCTGAATTACAGCTTCATAACTGCTTGGCAACCAGGGTAAGAAGACAGGTCATGCCTCTCTGTTTGGCATGCTACCTTCCAATTAGTACATCACTGACAACTAGCTTAGGATTGCCAAGACCCACTCATCACCTTCCCACTATGGACATATCAGGCTGTGCAAGCTCATGGCACCTCAGAGTTTCTCCAGTTTCTCCAAGCTGCTTCCACATCACCTTCAAAACACCATCAGCCATCGGGCTGCAAGTAGTGGCTGCAGTTTTGCCCTCTCATGAGGATACTTAGGGTACTCAGGCACATTCAAGGAGACAGGACTTGTGGAGCTCACAAAATCTTCAAAGGGAAAGAATATACCCCACAAACCAGAGTGGTCTATTCACCAGCTATAGTCCTTTTTCTCCCCCACCACAGCTACAGGAGGTAGGGCCAGCATAGATGAACACAGACCATCTTGCCTCACTCCAGCAAGCTCTGTAAAAGTCCCCTGCGGAGCTGAGCCGATGCCTTATCTGGGAAGGCTGGATGTCCCCCTAAGAATCTGGCTCCTGGCATAATGTTAAGTGTTGGGGATTTCTCTGAAAGGCTTTGGTTTACTGTATATACTGCATTTGTAATGGCATGTGAGGAGAATTGTGTCTGATATGGGATATATCTCAAAATCTGGCCATGTAATGCATTGGGCAAAGACGTTATTAATTGCACCTTCCAGGGCAGGGAACTCTAATTTATATTAAAGCAAGTAAAGTTAATTGCCTGTCCATAACAAATGAAAACGAAATACATACTTTGGAAGATCGCCACAGGTCTCCAATCAATATAAATTTAATGTGCTTCTATGTATCTCAGAGTAAAATTGCATTTTATTACTTTATTCGGTATTCTAGGAATTCCTTGACAACACACTGCTAGGAAATCAGGTCATTCACAAATGCCCACTGAAGGCATGGGAAGGCCAAGTTCAATGGAATCAAAAGGATACACATCACCATTCCATAGCAAAGGGATGACATTTCAAAGGGTTTATAAAAAATAATATGGGAGATAAACATCACATGTTTATTTACACATTTTTTTATTAAGTAATAATTAATAATATGCCTTTTATAATGCAGCTATTTGCAGAAAAGATACATACTATTTTTAAATTCTTTATTATCATTTGCAGCACTGAGACTTTTTACAGAAAAAAAAACCCACTCAGTTGAGTCTGAACTGGACAATCAGGCCAAATGTAAGTGTTTTACAAACCTTTTGGGGGACATGGTAGTGAATCGCCTGTCACTTTCACTTTCAGTCACAGAAAACTGTTACCTCTGATTTTCAGTGATTACAGGAGAACAGCCAAATGCTCAAGAGCTGAGCTTGTCAAAACCTTTTTTTGGCTTGAAACTCTCATGAGTTTTGGCTTCCGACAAGATTTTTACTACCCCTTGGGTTTAGATGAACTGAAAATATTCTTAGAAAAGGAGGTGGCCTGATAACTCTCCAACCTCAATTCTGGCTCAACTGGAGCCAGAACATTCAGAGGGGGGCTGAACTGAATTAAGGGAGTAGAGGCTTTTGATTTGAATCAATATATATTTAACTAAAATATTTGTCACTTTTGCGAAAAAATATAATTGCATTATAATACAGCTTTGCTATTTGGGAAGCTATATATGCTCAGGCCATCTAAGAATGCATCATGAAACTTTTCTGACAGTGGCACAGCATATTTAACAGTCAGCAGGAAAGTGACCTGGGCTTGAATCAGTGTTTTCAGTGGAACTTAGTTTCTCTACATGATTTGGATGCTTGAGCTGTGAAACTCTGCTTGGCACTACTTATAAATACTGCCCTTAAATGAGCACACACAAAATAGAGCAGCCGAAGGCCAGGAAGTGTTCTGGGACTTCAACTCTGTGTTCCATTCCTGGGAAGTGTTTGGCCTGCATTTTGTTGTAGTGCCTTCTTTGTGAGCCTCAGCACAGGAAAGACATGGAGCTGTTGGAGAGGGCCCAGAGGAGGCCACAAAAATGGCCAGATGGCTTGAACACCTCTCCTCTGAGGAAAGGCTGAGAGAGTTGGGGTTTTTCTGCCTGGAGAAGGTTCTGGAGTGACCTTATTATGGCCTTTCCGTACATAAAGGTAGCTTATAAGAAAGATGGGGACAGACTTTTTAGTAGTTCCTGTACTGATAAGACAATGTGTAATGGTTTTAAATTAAAAAAGGGAAAATCCAGACCAGATATAAGGAAGAATCTTTTTATGATGAGGGTGGTGAAATAGTGGAACAGGTTGCCCAGAGAGTTGATCACAGTATCACAGTATGTTTCGGATTGGAAGGGACCTCAAAAGATCATCTAGTCCAATCCCCCTGCTGGAGCAGGAACACCTAGGTGAGGTTGCACAGGAACATGTCCAGGCGGGTTTTGAATGTCTCCAGAGAAGGAGACTCCACAACCTCCCTGGGCAGCCTGTTCCAGTGCTCTGTCACCCTTACTGAGAAGAAGTTTTTTCTCAAATTTAAGCGGAACCTCTTGTGTTCCAGCTTGATCCCATTACCCCTTGTCCTATCATTGTTTGCCACCGAGAAGAGCCTGGCTCCATCCTCATGGCACTCACCCTTTATATATTTATAAACATTAATGAGGTCCCCCCTTAGTCTCCTCTTCTCCAAACTAAAGAGACCCAGCTCCCTCAGCCTTTCTTCATAAGGGAGGTGCTCCACTCCCTTAATCATCTTTGTTGCTGGACCCTCTCCAGCAGTTCCCTGTCCTTCTGGAATTGAGGGGCCCAGAACTGGACACAATATTCCAGATGTGGTCTCACCAGGGAGGAGTAGAGGGGAAGGAGAACCTCTCTCGATCTACTAGCCACCCCCCTTGTAATACACCCCAGGATGCCATTGGCCTTCCTGGCCACAAGGGCACAGTGCTGGCTCATGGTCATCCTGTTGTCCACCAGGACCCCCAGGTCCCTTTCCCCTACACTGCTCTCTAATATGTAATTTCCCAACCTATACTGGAACCTGGGGTTGTTCCTGCCCAGATGCAGGACTCTACACTTTCCCTTGTTAAATTTCATCAGGTTATTCCCAGCCCAACTCTCCAGCCTGTCCAGGTCCCGCTGGATGGCAGCACAGCCTTCTGGTGTGTCAGCCACCCCTCCCAGCTTAGTGTCATCAGCAAACTTGCTGATAGTACACTCTATTCCCTTGTCTAAATCGTTAATGAATATATTGAATAATGCTGGCCCCAGCACTGACCCCTGAGGCACTCCACTAGATACTGGCCTCCAACTAGACTCCGCACCATTGACTACCACTCTCTGGCTTCTCTCCTTAAGCCAGTTTGCAACCCACCTCACTATTCTATTGTCTAGACCACACCTCCTCAACTTAGCTGTGAGGATGCTGTGGGAGACTGTGTCAAAGGCTTTACTGAAGTCAAGGTAGACCACATCCACTGCTCTGCCATCATCCATCCACCTTGTTACATTCTCATAAAAGGCTATGAGGTTGGTCAAGCATGACTTACCCTTGGTAAAGCCATGCTGACTGCCCCTAATAACCCTCTCATCCTTGATATGCCTTGAGATGGCACCAAGGATAAGCTGTTCCATTACTTTCCCAGGGACAGAGGTGAGGCTGACTGGTCTATAATTATCCGGGTCCTCCTTCTCACCCTTTTTGAAGACTGGAGTGACATTTGCTTTCCTCCAGTCCTCGGGCACCTCTCCCATTTCCCAAGACTTGGCAAAGATGATGGAGAGCGGTCCAGCAATGACTTCAGCCAGCTCTCTCAGCACCCGCGGATGCATCCCATCTGGACCCATGGATTTATGGATGTCCAGACTATTTAATTGCTCCCTAACCCAGTCCTCATCAACTAAAGCAAACTCCTCCATTGACCTGGCTTCACCCGGGGTCTCAGGGGTCTCCCCAGGACAGCCTCCGGCAGAGTAGACTGAGACAAAGAAGGCATTCAGTAATTCTGCCTTCTCTGTATCTTCTGCCACCAGGGCACCCACCCCGTTCATCAGTGGGCCTACGTTGCCTCTGGTATTAGTTTTATCTGCTATGTATTTGAAAAAGTTCTTTTTGCTGTCCTTGACCCCTCTCGCCAGCTGTAGTTCTAAGGAGGCCTTGGCCTCCTTAGAATTGATAGATGTCTCCATCCCTGGAAACACTGAAGGTCAAGCAATCTGATCTCTCTGAAGATGTCCCTGCTCGTTGCAGGAGGAGTTGGACTAGATGATCTTTGAAGGTCATCTTCACTTCCAACCCAAACTGTTCTGTGATACTATAGATATAAACCTTGTTTCTTCAACCAGTTGGTGAGTAATCCCCACATATATGTATCCCATCCAACAGAACATGGCACATCCATGCCGGTGTTCCACCTGCTCTCACCAGCAGGATGCAATGTGTACACAACCTGGCCAAAGCCTTGTAAGAATTAAGTCCACTGAAAGTCATAAGAATATCTAATTGAGTCATGGAGATATATGAACATGCTCAACATCACACAAGCTGCTTGCACAAAATGATCTCTTTTTCTAAATTGATTTCATAAAGTTGAGTTTGATTATAACAGAGGGAAGAAGTTCTTCCTGGTTCTAAATTATGTTTCCCCAGTTCAGCCTTTTGAAATTGCATCGGTGAAACCAGAAGGTGAAAGACTATCCAGCTGAAACCCAATATCTCCACTACACAAGGAACAATCTCTGATTATAGCACTGCTGTCCATAATTAATTAGAATCCACCAAGACAGTCCATTTCAATATTTCTAATTTTGTCATTTGGTAATTAATCTACTTTTGGTGACATAGTGCTTAGAGTAAAAAGAAACTGCTGTCTGCTCTTCAGCCTCATTAGACAGAGAAGGACCGGAAAAATAGACGGAAAGTACATTGTACATGTGTTTTTTAGCAGTTGATAACACTGCAAGGAAGAGCAGGTATGCAACATTGGCAAATCTTCCCAGTCACCTGAAATGTCTGAGTTTATATTCATTTATTTGAACATATCTGTAAATCAATGACACCCTTAATCTTAGGTAGGTTTTGCATATCATTAATTGCTACTTAGGTTCTGTATTCCACAGTACCTATCACTGGGTCCCAGTTCCATTTATGGGTTCTGAAGAAGAAATCTTATGCCAATAGAAATAATAGTAACAAATACTGGTAAAGTGAAGGGATGGCACTGAAAGTATGAAACACAGTGTGGCAAAAACCCCTTCATCCACCACAGTAGTCTCTCAGAGATGAGATTGTCCCCAGAATATTGTTTCATAGTCCCTTCAGAAGAAGTGGGTGTAAGTCCATTCACCTTATTTGTCACTGTCCCCACTACAGCAGAGTGAAATTGACTGTTTGCCCTGCACAACTGTCCTTGGGATTTCATCTGAATAGATTTTGTGTGGGGAGATGTAGGTCTCCACACCTATGAGTGACAGCACTCTCAATCTCCTTGACTCATTCATCATCGTTCCCTGATGAGCTGTGATGTGTGGCACCCCTGACAACACCTCCTTCACATCTCACAGGAGTGGCAGCAGGGCTTACTGGAAGTCCAGAGAAGAACTGAGGTACTCTGAAGTTGTCACAGCAGATCTCAAACCTTATACTTCCTTTGCCCCTCCCTGTGCCAGCATGTTTTGTAATCCCAAAGCATAAAAGATTTGGCTAAAATCATCACTTACTCCAGTAGCCCTTCTATATGCAGCACATGACCTAATTGATCAAGTATCTCAAGGTTCAGATGCAAAACCAGCAGCACTTTTGACTTATATAAAGCTCGTCTATAATGCCCAAGGTTTTCATTTCTTAAAGTGGCTGCAGAACAGATTTGTTTATTAGTTTTTAGACAAACTCTCTTCTTTGTCCTTGCTCCCCACAAAAGCAGTTTTCTTCCAAATTTTCCTGTTTCTTATGGGCTCGCCAAAGATCAGTGTTGTAGTTGCTGACTACACAGCTAGGAAAGATGAGGTCTAGCCAAGGTCTAGCCAAGAGAGAGCAACACCCACTCCACCCCACTTTGCAATCCCACCTCCACCATGCCAGGCCCACACATCACTGACAGACATGTGGAGCCCAGTCCCAGCACTAGGAATCATGCGAAACAAACCTCCTTGATGACTGGCCTGTAACTGGAATTCAGGCACAGAAAGATTTTAAGTTCACCATCATTCAGCAGTAAACTCATGGACTTGACGTAGAAAGGTAAAGGGCAGACTTTAAAGGACTGACTTTTTTCCTGCCAGGAACAATCCCCTGTAGGCAGTTTTCATGTAGCCATCCTCTTCTGGAGACTGAAAGAATTTATCAGGAGGATTTCCAAGCTGATCTAAGTTCCAGAAGATGATCTTCAACCTGTTTAATTTTCGTGTGTAGGTGAAGCCAAAATGTTCTGCTGTATTCTCGATTCCATGAACCATGGCCACGTAAAACCTTGAAAAGCAAAGCTCTCATTTTCAGTTTGACAGTTCTTTTGTTACAATGTATTCTAAATATACCTTTGAACTGGCAGGTTTACTGAGATTGTCACCTTTTTCTTTTTCTTCCTTTTTTACTTTTATGTCTCAGATTCCCTTTCTATAGAAGCTATTAGCTTTGCACTGAGAAATACAATGACGAATGCTTCAATGACAGCAAGATGCAGCACTAGGTGCAATGCTATATTCTCAGTAAATGATACCATTCAAAGGGCAGAACAGAGCATGAATAGCATTGATTTCCAGAACAGCTATTTCAGTACTTAGCAAAGTTTGATCAGCCTGCTCTCTTTCACTGCCCGTGGCTGTGTCCCACCCTGGCAGGCAGCAATGTGGCCTGAGTTATATTTAACTTCACCACCTCCTGCATGGGTGCCAGCATTATGTTATGCCAGGGCTCACCACCCCAGCCTCGTGGAGAACCCAATAGCATCTCACACTGCCACTGTGGGCTAAGGCAGGAGCTTCCCAACTACACTTTTCTCTATAGAATGGGTTACAAAGCAGGTTTTTGTCATCGAAGTGCTCTGTGACCTTCTTCGAAACACCCACAGTTCATGGATAAAGGCCTGACTGGCAGCTGAGACCCTCCAAGGGTGAAGCTGTGCAGGAGGAGACTCTTTGGGTCTAGTCCAGGACAATGGGATGCTCTTTCAAAACTTAAAACACAAGAGCAGCAGCATCACTTCCAGAGAACAGTTCATCTAATGCATTTTGTCTGCCTCAAGATGAGGTGAACTACAGCTTGAAAGTGCTGCCTTCTTTGCTTTAACTGTCCAGAGAACCAGCTTCAGTGTAAAAAAATCACATTTACAGTTTTGAACTGGCAAATCCATCTCCAGGCAACCAGCTGTGCTGTTCCTGTCCATACAAACAGCTGAACTAAAACCAAAAGATTTGCAGCTTTAACCCATAAATGTATATCACTTTTCAGAGTAAGTTATATGAAACTGAAGCAAACACACTTTGTGGATGATTTGAAAAGAGAAAGAGATTTATGGTTTGTTCAAGTCTACTACTATGTAAAATCTATTTTTTATGGATTTGGGGTCATTTTCTATGCAATGCTTTACTTTTGCTAAAACACAATGTTTGAAACCCATTTCTGGTTTTGAAAGTTTTATGAAAATATCTTTCAGCCATTTTAGAAACACAAATGTGTGAATAAGTTGTTGACTCATTAGAATGTCCTTCATCCACCTGAAGAATTCAATATTGGCAGCATTTCAGAGCACAAATATTGGCAGAGAGATTGCCTGGCTATATATCCAAAACTAGCCCTGATCACACTTTTTGCGTGCTAACCTTGTGTACCTTGGAAGTGCATGAGTATTTTGTGAAGGTTAAAATCTTGCTGCCAGTTTGTCAGTTATTTAATTTCACCAGTTACCACAGCATCAACACAACTTTAGATGTCACAGGTAGCCTGAAGCCATTGCCAAATCAGAAAAGAGAGAGGGATGAATCTACAGAGCCATTGAGGGAGTGAGTCCCTGCACCACCACAACTGGGGGCTAGGGACTTGTTTACTCCAGTTTTAGACCATTTACTGAACACTGAACTGGAAATCTTGATTGCTGCTGAGGAAAGAAGTAGAAATGGTTGCATTTTTTTAAGTTCCAAATTCTTCATGCAGCGCTACAGAAAGGTGACATTGTGGGCAGGATCAGGGCTATCAGAGAGGACTGTGACATGACTGATCTTTGCAAAGAAAAATTGGTTGTAAAACCATCTGTTCCTGATCCTCTTGCTGCTCCTGACCAGATCTGCAGCAACAGCTCTCCTTCCTGGTGCACCCCATCTACCTACACCCCACTCAATAAGGCCATCGGAAGGTGCACTGGCATGTCTTCACAATCACAGCAGTTACCAAAGCAGCTCTGCTCACTAGGGTCTGGTTCATGCCTCCCACCATTTCCAGCCCATCATCCCTTCTTCCCTGCCCTGCCATTGCTCCCCTCAGCTACTTCTTGGATGTGCACAAGGCCATCACTCCAGCACAGGTTCCTTCCTAGAGAAACCCTTCCCTTACACATCAACGTCTCTGCTGGTGTTTCACATACACCTTTGCTGCCCTGTTCATCCCCCAGTGCTTTCCCACATCACTCCTGCCCGCTCGCCTCCCCTCTGCCTCTCTGGTAACTGGGCACCCAGCGAAAGCTGCAGAAGGCCTGTGGAGTTAATGATGGCTTGTCAACTCTGGAATTATCTACTTCCAATCCCAGCTGGTTCCTTCGAGGAGAAACACAAAAAACCCCTGCAAAACATAGAAGCATGAAAATGCCTTTGCAAAGGTTGAATGCTGATGTTTAGTTTCTTGACGTGATGAATTTACCCAGAAAAGCTGAATCTCAAGCATACACAAATCTGTTAAGAAAAGACACTGCTAGTAGCTGGGCAGGCAGCGAGATGCCATGACCATTCCCAGGTAATATCCTTGTCAAAGGCAATAGGACTTCTCTGCACATGTGGGATGTGGAACCAGCCACTGAGCAGGCAAATTCCAACTCATTCCTTCAGCCATAAAATAAATCTTGAGTCCGTCAGTGCTCATACAGAAATGAAAGCTGGTTCATGGCCGATGCAGAAGAAAGCTCTTCAAATGCCCAATTTAGTGTCTGTACTTCTTTCTTACGCTTCTGCCTCTCTAGCTTTTCGCTGTAAGTGCAATTTTAGCAACAACAGGAACAAGGAAATAACACCTGCAAATTGGCTTAGCGCCATGTGTGAATTCTTATTTACAAATTACAGACAGCAGTAATTTTATCCCTGGCCGAGCTGTAGCTGCAGCACGCTGGTCTGACACCCGTCCCGCAGCACAAGGCCACAGCAAGCAGGGCACAGCCTGTCCTCGAGCTCTGCTCCCCTCCTGAGGCTGCCCAAGTCCCACGCCACCCATGCGACTGGGCATTGCCACCAATGTGTCACTGTGTCAGCAGAGGATTGGACACTCGCTATGCACCAATGTGACCTACCGCTGCCCGAGGATCTCCCCAGGCCTCTTCTTTTCTGATTCTCACCTCCTCCAACAAGGGTTATTTTTATTGCTGTTACCTTCATTTTTTCTGCTCCACGGGGCAGAAAATCTTTCAGTGGTGCCTGGAAGGGGAGCAGACACTAATAAACGCTGAGCATAAGCCTGAGCCCAGGTGTCGAGGCACCCAAACAGGGAGGAGCTGGAGACCAGGATTCCCATTCCCCAGGCCATTTAAATATGTTGGTGTACCAAGAACAGGGGCAGAACCAGAAGCTTTGGACTTGTCTTTCCCCCATCTTACCTTACTCACATGCCTCCAGTTCTTATTTGTCTCCTTGTTGCTTTTACACACAGCTGGTTATGAATATCACCACAGGAGTTTCAGTGGTTTGGTTTGGCTTTGCTTTTTGTCTAGCTGACTTTTCTCATGTTTTCCCACATTCCCTGTGGCTCTCAGGAGGTCCCACAAAATCCACCATCCTTTTTCACAGATTTTTAGCAAGGTATCCAGTGAGGCAATCTCAGGCTTTAAACCCGTGCATTTGGCAAGGTCTTCAATGGGTTAATTTGAAATACATACAGATAAAATAATTATGTCTTCATGATATATTTTTTTCAGGATATTATATGAATCACATCAAGTCCTCCCCGTAATGATGGTGGGGGTCCTATTTTTCACTTCCTCTTCGGTCTCCATCACTTGTCCTTCCTATTGCCTCAAAATACTTAGAGCTGTTGTAATATCTCTTCCCAATGTACTAAAATACAATTTGCCTGTTGCTATTGCAAGACGCCAAAGACCAGATGAAATGATTGATTTTTTGCTTGAGTCTGAGAAGGAGAGTCCCAGGAGCATAACAACAAAGTGTAAATAACATCCACTCTAGTGCACCTGACAAATACAAGCCATAAAAAATGCTATAAGGTGCTCCAACAAACTTAAGATCTTTCATAGAAAACACTAAAAGCCTAAAAAATTACAGTGTGCATGCACCAAAAAAAAAAAGAGGCAAAAATAAAAAACACCCCAAAATGAAAAGAAATGAAGGCTATAATTTTTCTTAGGTTTCTGCAAGAACAGTCTATCATGTACCAGAACTGTGATGACCCTAAAAAAAAGAACATAAGGAAAAAAAAATGATAGTGCTTCTTAGTTTGACCTGGAGAAAAACTCTTTCCTGATCCTAAACCTAATGGATCTAGCATGGACAGTTATGAAGACTGGGGTTATGTGAAATATTTGTGGCTGTGTCTGTCTAGACTTCAGCTCGGCCATACAATAAGATATTTTGGGATAAAGATTTTGTTTGTAAAGTAGATCAGGTGTCTGGTTCTATCTTACCCTAGGAAAGCTTCTCTCTGTTCACTTAAACTAGGCAAACTTGGCAGTGTGGCTAATCTGAGACTTCCAAATACATTTCAGTTTAGTGCAAAAGTCATTACTAGCACACAGAAGTCCTAGGGCTGGTATGTTACAAATGGCGCAATGTGCACACGAGGCACAAGAGGCAGATGGAGCTGCAGAGAAGTAAACAGCAGAGAGAAACAAAACAGTGCTAGAATCGGCCACAGCCCAACCTCTGTACAACCAGCATGGATATTTTTGAAAAAATCACAGCAGGAAAGATTTTACTGGAGAATGTGAACACAGGCGGTGGGGAAACTTTGCTACTCTTTGTCTGGAGCTCCTCCACACACTAGGAAGACACCCAGCAAGTAATCTTCCACAGGTAATGTCACAACTTCTCTTACACCCTCTCTTAAAGCAGAGGAGAAAATGTGAAGTCACTTGCTGGAAGATTTTACAAGTGGTTTATCCAAGCTGTCAGATATTCGTGGAACAGAATCAAAAGCTGATGGGGAAAACTCCAGTTTGGCAAGACTAATGAGTTTTGCAGAAATATATTTATTTCAAGAAACCTGTAAGAAGCCCAAGTAAGTGTGGACATTTTAATAAAAGCCAGAGAGAGAAAAACCTCATCTGACCTGGAAAATCTGAATGCTGCTTGCTCATCATGAGTGATAAAACTGCAATGCCCTGTAGATGCCCTGTCAGAGAGAACTCAGCGGTGGCCCAGAATAACCAGTAACCAACGTGCTGGCGCAAAACCCAGGTTCCAGCACTGCTTGTGCCTGAATCAGGGAAGCAGTGACACCCAGACCTGTTGCATCTCAAGAGAGCACTGTTGTCATTACACATCTCTTCACTGCTAGGGAATGTATTTTGAAAAGTTTGCAGTTTCATTTTGACACAAAATGGAACCAAGTTTCAGAACTACAACATTTCCTTAAGAGGTGAAGTTCTTGTTGTTCAGCTCAACTGAGCCTTAAGGCTTAGTTTTCAATGCCTAATGCAAACAATTTGAAATAGGAAAACAGAATGGCCTGGATGCATTCTGAGCATGAATATTACAAATCAATAAGAATAACACATATTTTTAAATCGCTCATTTTCCATAAAACCAAACTTCACAGTAGGTAAAGCAGAAATCTTCCTACAAGTTCGAAAGCAAGCTACTTTCAAATCTCCCCTCACCTGTTTAAATTATGCTGAATGCCATAGACAGAATACGCTTTACAAATAACAGATGATTAAACAGCCTGTTTAACTGTAAATAAACACAGAATTTGGTGTGTTAGATATGTTAATTTGCACCTACTAGTCAAGCTCTAGTTCTGTCGCTATTTATTTGCCAGTGAGAATCCAGCTTTTTTTTTTATTTTGAAATAAATGCCAAGTGACAAATCGTTTTTGACTGCAGTGGTACAGAAACCGAACTGCTGCCCATACGTGTAAACCTTTTGCTGAGGAGCCATCTGAAAGCTAAACACAAAACTCTAACATTATTATTCCAACACAACTTGAAATACTGCAAAATACAAACTCAGCCCCCAGTTTCACTCCTACTAATGTGCACACAACATGAGGCTTGAATAAAAATGTTCAGCTGTTAATATTTATGTCTTATTCTTAGCCTCATACTTTGAGGTTTAATAGAACTTTGGTTGCTTCTCATCTTCTAAACAACACAGAAAGCCATTTTCTTTGTGGTAATTCCATCCTAACTTCTGCAAGGCAGAAGGAACATGAAAAAGATACACAAAATCCAGGAAGAGATTTCCTGGTGTTTGCTGTATTTCAATGGGATGTTTAAAAAATGGGAAAAGTTTTACTGCTTGCAGAATTCACCTTCAAGAACCAGCAGCTTTCTGATGTGTGGTAATCTAACCTATGCTCTCACACCTCCAGCCTAAACCGTAGCGAGGTGGCACAAGGTTCCAGAAATCTCTTTGATGTTTCAGTTGTGATTCTCCACTACTTGGAAAATCATGCAGTTCCATCACATGCTTTTCTCTAATTTACTCTGAAGATATAGGAAAAAGCTTTCTGAACCTCCCCATTAGAACAAAAAAAAAACCCACAAAAACAAACAAACAAAAAACAATACCTGGCAAATCCAACGTATCTTTCAAATGTATCCCTTGGTATTGTGTAGTACCAGTGCTTATGATATTAATGAAAACTAAGAAGAAACCATGCCTCTCACTTGCCTTTCACGTACTAAAGATTCATTATCTTATCTATGAGAATAACTTGGCAAACTATGTAAGCTCAGCTGGAAAAGGTGCACGATGATGAAATAAACTAGTGCAAATGTGATGCGAACAGTAAAAATTTATTATCAAAGCAATAGGTGATTGCCTTTACTTAATGATTACAGTACTGTCAAAACTAATGGTTGTAACAGCTCTGCAGTCACCGATAACTAATTCATAAGGCCCCATCATAAAACATGATACATTAAAGAAGATTATATAAAGTGATCACAATCAGAAAACTCAATGTAGTCTAAAATGCCAAAACTGAATGCAGAGATTAATGAAGAGAGAAAGGGCTGAGTTTTAGCCACTGTATTCTTCCTCTCCAACTCAGATTTAAATATTGTCTTGTAGGACACAAGTGTCTAGACACTGCCAGTTAATGTGCGTCTGATACGATTAAAGGAAGTAGTAGTGACACACACAATTTCCTCCATGTGTTTGACCACGAACCTTTGGTGACAGTGACTAAAGTACACTAATTAGGACTGCAGGGAAAGAAACGAAAGGAGACATCAGGTCTATCTACCATTCCATCAGAAGCATTACATCTATGCTTCAACACCACCAAGCACTTCTATGAACATTTCTCTCTTTCTGACTCTGCTGAACTTGTGAAATCTATAATAAGATTTTCCAAAGGAAAAAGCAAAGCACTCCGTGTGATCCCAGGAGGATTTTTTTCCGTTGCCATTTGGCACAATGGCTGTGATTTTTTCTTGCCTGTTGTCTCCAGACTGGTTCACAGCTGTAATGTGCCACACAGATCTGGGGAGTTCTTTGACCGAGGCACTGGCAATGTCCCCATCACTGTCCTGGTTTTGCTAAAAACAAGTTTCTCTTTTAGTGAATTTCCCTGTCAGCTAAAGCCTTCATATTAACTGCATTTTCCTGGAGAACTAGACACATGTTTTGGTAAACCTAGCAATGGAATGCAAACTTATTGATAAGCACGGATGGACATCTCGCGAGAGGGGCGACGAGAAACAAGAGACCAAGAAACTGACCAACTGTGTATAACATTCCATTCACGTGAATACTTCATATAAAAGTGGGAGATCACGAGGATCTCGTTGGCTTTTCCCTTTTCCCTTCTGCTTACGGCCGACATTAGGAGAGGACCTTGCTAGTCGTCCCTGCAAACTGAGGCCTAGTGACAGACTGAATCCAGCTCCCATTGGCTGCAGAGTCCAATCCAGGACTTCAGGTGCCGGCTCTGCAGTTGCTGAGACTTTCAAGATTGGTTTTGTATATTTTGTATTATTTTCTCTATTCTTATTAGTAGCATTAGTAAAACATCTTTATTTTTTTCCAACTCTCTTAACTCTGTGCTTCTTTTCCTTCCAATCGCCTCTCCTTAGTGGAAAGGGGGAAGAGGGAGGGGGAAGTGTGGGGGGGGAGAGGGGGTTAACAATACATCTGCCAGGGTTTTATTGTCACCCCGCAATCTTAACCCTCGACAATCACCAAATAGGATTACCCAAATGGTTCACAAATTAACATAGTTTAACATATTTAACTTCATCCTACCCCAGTTATTTCACAAAGTTTTAAACAAAGGAAGAATTACAGCACAAAGAGACTGATGCCCAGATCCTAGAAAAAAGACACAAAGAACAAAGTGCCATTAGGTGCAAAGGTCCTGCACCTGGGTCAAGGCAATCCCCAGTATCAAAACAGGTGGGGGGATGAAGGGATTGAGAGCAACCCTTCAGAGAAGGACTTGGGGGTACTGGTGGATGAAAGGTTGGACATGAGCCAGCAATGTGATCTTGCAGCCCAGAAGGCCAATTGCATCTTGGGCTGCATCAAAAGGACCGTGGCCAGCAGGTTGAGGGAGGTGATTCTGCCCCTCTGCTCTGCTCTGGTGAGACCCCACCTGGAGTCCTGTGTTCAGCTCTGGAGCCCTCAGTACCGGAAAGACATGGACCTGTTGGAGAGGGTCCAGAGGAGGCCACAGAAAGGATCAGAGGGCTGGAACAGCTCTGCTGTGAGGACAGGCTGAGAGAGTTGGGGTTGTTCAGCCTGAAGAGAAGAAGGCTCCAGGGAGACCTTAGTGCGGTCTTTCAGTACTTAAAAGTGCTTAGAAGAAAGAAGGGGACAGAGTTTTTAGAAGGGCATGTTAGAACAAGACAAGGGGCAATGGTTTTAAACTGGAAAAGGGGAGATTCAGGTTAGGCATGAGGAAGGAAGTTTTTACAATGCTAAAATACTGGAACAGGCTGCCCAGAGAGGTGGTAGATGCCCCATCCCTGGAGACATTCAAGGCCAGTCTGGACAGGGCTCTGAGCAACCTGATCTAGCTGAAGGTGTCCCTGCTCATTGCAGGGGGATGGACTAGATGACCCTTGCAACCCAAACTATTCTAGGATTCTAGGTGCCATAGCAATACCTGACTTTGAGCATCCTGGTCCTCCTAGTGGCATCTGTAGCTGTGTGGGTCTGGTTGCTGGGATGCCTCACCCTGGGATGCACCCTGGGCAGCAGGCAGCCGCACAGGGGCACTGAACAGCAACCCAGTTTAAATCCTGCCCTTTTTTGTGTCAGCAGAGAGGCATCTCCAGGTCTCCCTGCAGGTGATGATGAACACACACTGAAGAGACAGAGCAAGAGATCTCAGTAATCTGGGTAGATGAGTAGAGCCTTTCAGGGAGCTGTAAAGAGCAGAGCTTTGCTAGATCCACCTACCTGGTTACAAAGCAGAAGGTGATGTAGACATGTGACCTTGTGTGTCATTTGAAGGTGACATTGTCACATTTTAAAATGAGAAGAGACCTTTGTGGAGCTAAAAGAAGCTGTTCCTTGACCATGCAGCTACGTTCAGGCCTATATACATGTACTTGATATTACTGTTTTTTTAAATTAACCTCAAGACTTTATCAATGCAAGCAGAAACAGATTTTAGGGCAGAAGGAACCAGTAGATGCCTCAATATCCATTTCCTTGTTTAGTAAAAACTCGGATTTTTTTATTATTATATCTGTAAACAGCCCAAAAGTTTTGTTTTGTTTAAAGCAAAAACTGTCAGGGACATAAGAACAGCCATACATGGACAGAGCAGTGGTCCATCCAGTCACATATCCTGTCTCCACTTTCCATTGGGACCAATAGCAGGTGTCTGGGGAAGAGCATAACAGGGCGAGCATCTGTCTGCACCTGCCCTGATTATGCTCCAGGCCTCTCTGAAAGTTGTGGCTCTGGGACCTTGTGGAGCAGGCAAAGCATGAACTTACACAAAGTGATATAGATCAACATCAGATAACCATCCAGGAACAAAGATGTCCTTTATATTTCTCACTGTAAAGCATTTTCTTTAGAAAAAAAATGTCACTTTTTTGCAAATCTGCAAAGTTTCATTGTTTTTGGTTCAGTTGGTTTGGTTTTTCTTCTAAAAAACATGAATGTATAAACATGGTGCAGCCCTCGAGCACCAACCCTACTAATGCTAAGTACAGAGTTCAATTCAATTCAATTTTGACTCAGCAGTCTTTTATTTATACACCTCATGGTAATTTTTGCTGTGACACCAAACTAGGATTTCATATTCAACCACATGATTCTTACGCTTTTATCAGCATCACTGTTTTCCTGATGTATAGCATAATTTGAGTACACCAGAATATGACTTTGTGCAACAAGACCAGCCAAGCAAGCACTCCAGACTGTTCCATACATCTGCCCTTATCTCCATGGGCCTTTCCACAGGCTCTGTGAGAGTTGCAAGTTTTATTCTGGCTTCTAGTACAGTACTAAAAATATTGAGTAGTACTGGGTCTTGTACAGAGCCTTGAAGTATCTCATGAGACACACTTTAATTTGGTGATGATTCCCTATGACAAGTTTCTCAATTCATGTAAATTCAAGACAATTTAAGCTGTTTCTAGGAATATTGCTCTAAAAATACATCTTACACTCTATTCATGACTTGCTTTCAATGAGCAATCCAGAGATGTGTGCAGGAGAGCCTGGCTGCCACTAAACCAAAATGGACCAGAGTGTTATATGTATGGAAATAAAGTGAGCAGGAGTATGAACAAAGTGGGAGTAAAAGCTTCTACACAGGCAGCGAGTGCAACTACCAGACAACAGAAGTGTGTGTCAGTGTGAGGATGACAGTCCCAGCCCAGCGCAGGCTCTGCATGCCAGCAGCTACAAAAGTGAGCCAAAAGCAGTTGGGGATGTGGAGACAGGGAGCACTGACATGAGACTATTAGAAATAGGGAAAGAGGGAAATGAGGATGGTGGGGACATTGGTTTGGGGTTCTGGTCTGGGAGTAGGTCCAAGTGTGCAAAGGGTCGTGATGCGGGAGGCACGGCTTTGTGGACATGTTGCAGCAGGAGTGAGACCCCCTTATATCCAAAGACAAAAGCTTTTCCTCATAAATAGATAGAAATATTTTTATCTCCTTTTTTTTGGAGGTAGATATGAATCTTTTCAGCCTCCAACAATTAACTGGCTACTAATCATGTACATTTTTGATAATGTGTAGGGCTATCCTTGAAATCAAAATGTCAAGTGAAAATAATACAAATGCTTCAAAAATCTAAAGAAACTGCATCTGCTCTGTTCCCTTCATTTGCAACATTTATAATCTCAGCAAAAATGAAACCAGATTTTCTTGATGAGATGTAGCATGAAATACTGAAATCCCCCTTTGCCCTGGCTTGCCAGTCAAGTAGATCACAGGCCACTTCATACAGCCCCTATCTGAATATATAAACATGACAGGACAGCTTTGGGAACATCTACTAAATCTCATTAAACACTTCCACTGACAACATAATAACATGTTAAATATATTCTAGCTGCCATACTGCACTCAGAATCAGAGTGCCCCTCTCTTCCTTTTTGTAATGCTGTGCTTTGCTTCCATAATAAGCAAAATCCTGTCACAGTTTTGTTTTAAAATACCAGCTTATCCTGCAGGTCGTATATTTTTCAGAACTCAGCTTTTCTCACTCTTGTTTCTGGGACACATCATTCTTTAACCTTGGGCTGCTTTCCTGACAAGGTGAAAACTCATTAACCACCTCTGTATAACTTAAACACACAGCTTTGTTACTATGCTGGCACAAGCCCACAGGGACGGCTGGTTCCTGTAGTGATGGCTTGTTCTTGTGGCAGGTATGTCCTCAATAGCTTTCTCTGGGACAGAAGATAATTACCTTCCCAGTAAAATAATCACAGCACCAAAAAAAACACGCAAATGCTGTATGAACTTGTTCAAAGCAAGACCACCTCCCCCAGGACTGGCACAGAGAGGGGGGAAAAAGACTTGGTTTGAGGGTTCCCTTTTCATGTTACCTGAACAGCCCCTAAAGGACCGATCCCTCTCCCCGTTTCCCCCAGTATTTACCAGCGTGAGCGAGAGAGCAGCACATACAAATCTTCCAGTTCTCATGTCAATCACGTTTCTTCCCTCAGCAGTCATTTCAGAGGTAAGCAGCTTTTCAGAAGTGTCTGTTCTTAATAAAGAAATTGAGAGCAATTTCAGTGCTCGGTATCTCTGACAATTTAGATCACTGTCCCCTATTACAGGCAAAGAAACACTAACATCACTGCAGGGACATCGGGTAAGTGGCAGCTGGGTTCACATGGCATGGGAACAGCCCCACCACTGTGGAGCCACCTTTCTCAGTACCGTGGCGGCATCAAGCTCTTCCACTTACCTGATCCCTGCTTACATTTCCTTCATTTGGGTTCCTCATGGTTACCTCCCACTGCTCTGCCAACCTCCCAAATGTTGCCCAAGGCCTCATGTCACCAGGGAGAAAGACTCCTTTGGTGGGGATCACTGATTCACATACACGTTACAGGACAGGCTTTTAGATCTCACTGCTCTTGTGACCAGGTGGATCCAGCACTGGCAGACTTCTGAAGTCACCAGAGACCCACCAGTCTCCAAAAGCTTGTGGCAGCAATATCTGACAGCAAAACCAGGGCTGCATCATTTAATTTACAATAGCATTATAGAAGGAGGAGAAGCAGCTTAACATCGTAGTCACTGGGTGAATGCATTAGCAAATTAAAGCTATTTGAATCCTTATGTCAGACTTGCGCACGTGTTTTCATTTCTAGGCTGAATGCTGAGCAGGAACTGTCTGCTTTCCAGTTTCACTTTGGATTATGCCAAAATCGTTTGAGCCCATGGAAGTCAAAGAGGAAGATACTAATTTCACTAATGAAAAATACTCTGGAAAGCTCTCTAGAGTGCAACAAAGGCCCATGCACAGAGAGCCCTGAGCTGTGGTTTGGTATTCACATCGACAGAGACCCTCTAGCATTTGGTGAGCTCCACAATCAGTCACTTCCCACAGCATCTCAGGTGCCACCCAAATGTACTTGCCATCTACTCTGATGAAGATACAGTGACAGTCCAGGGACAACAACAAGAAAGCATGGAGAGAAACAGAAGTTAAGAGTCTAGCATTTAAAGAGCTAAACTCACCACATTTTTCTCTAAGTAATTAAAATGATGGCATGAGATAATTTTGAAAGGATCAAAGTATCTTTTTCATATTATTCATCTTCCTCCTTGTTCCATCCTCCTTTATTCCATTCTCATCACTTTCCACCATGTAACAGCTGAGGCTTTACATGTCCTTGCCCTTGTACCAGAACCCTTCCTTCTCTTTCTTTTTTAGCTGAACCCTCCAGATCAGGATGGGCTGTCCAAATCTAGGCAAGGTTTGCCACACCTCCTCAGAACCTCATTCCTCACCACATTTCCCACCATATTTCCCTCTGTGTAAGGCTTTGGGTGGGAATACAGCCACTGTCCTGGTCCACACCTGAAGCGTTGCACCAGCTCCAAGGCAGCACAGTGATGATCCCATGGTGCCTGCTGGCATAGACCTACCTGGGCCTAACCCTCCATAGAGTTAGTGGCAAAACTCCCATTGACCTGATCAGCTCTCTGGTAAGATGATTTTGGGGGGTAATCTAGATGCAAGAATACAAGTGAATGATTGCCAATGACTGTCATGCTGATGAGCAGAAGGGAAAGATTGTGGCAGGAAAAGAAACCAGTCAGCAGCCGTAAAGTGGAATAATTTAAATTCCCAGAGGACAATGTATGGATAACTGCTTATAGTTGCCTTTCTGTAACCATCCTGCAAATTTCATTGTTCTACTTTCACAGAGTTTACACTGGCACCTACTTCACACTTCAGATGCATGCAGCAATAGATAATACAAATAAAGAGACTGTTTCTCAGGTTCCCTCCCATTTCACATTTGTCTGGATCCTTCACTTTTCTTGGGCTAACAAAAGCTAACTCTGTAGTCACTGCGGCATTTTTTTACTCTGAAAATTGATGCTTAGGGAATTATTTAATGCTGTTTATTTGGACATAATTTAGAAACTGCCTTTTTTAGGAAGGTGATCCAATCTCTAAGCAGAAAGTGTCAGTGAGGCCTTTGCTAATTACAGTAAAACAGTGCATGGAAACTACTACTAGAACTACCTGGAACCTAATACTGGAGCTTTACTCACTAGATGTAACTGCTAGCACTTGAAGAAACCTACAGTCCATAGAGAAGGAAAGAGAAGTCCAAAGATAGGTCTTAGACTGGGCTAACCCTCTCTGAAGATACCTGTATCCCCCACCTCACTGTGGAAGTTGAATTTTGCCTAATGGAGACCCGTGTTCAGAGCAGACCTGGAAAGAGAGCTCAGAAAATGGACTGGTAACAGTCAGGTAACATCAGACTGAGCAGATGAAATCACTGGGATTGTTCTGCCATTTAGTCATTGAGTTCTGTGTTGGTGGAAATAGTTCATCAGGGCACTTGCTCATGCAGGTGAGCAGGGTAGACCTGGGTCAACCAAGCACCCAGGACATCAGGTAAGTTTGTCACAATGGAGCAGGTCCAGGACCAAGCCAGGAAGTCAGGGCCCAGTGGGGGTACCCAGGATGGCCGGCAGGGCTGTGGGAGATGGAGACCGGCACTGTTACAGCATTGCCAGGCAGGGAACAACAGCCCCAAGGGGCTGGAATGGGGCCCTGGGCCATGGGCAGGGTGGGGGAGGCCCTGGGGGGTCAGGCTGGGCCAGTAGGGCTATGAGTGCCCTCAGGACCCTGGCAGAAGCTTAGTTGTAAAAATTCAGGCACTCCAGTTTTATCAGATTTCATTAAAACTAATGGAATAAACTCATACTTATTCATAAAGTCTCTTGACCTCCTTTTCTAAAAATTTAAAAGTCTGTTGCTGTAAGCAGATCCTTGAAACGGCTGTGAGAATGGTTTGCTATGAAGAATCCAACCTGCAGAGCTGTAGGCTGCTGCAGTTACCTAAATCTTCAACACTGTTGCAAATTACTTCCATTCGTTCATGTCCTCCTCCTGCCCAACCCATGATATTTCATTATAATTGCCTTTGTTTTTGAATATTCCATCTTGCTGCATTTGTTGCAGAAGGAATTCATTAAAAAGCACCATGAAATTTAAAGAAGACTTTTGCTCACAGATAGCCTGAAGAATACCACATTAACATTCAACAGTCTTTGCTAATTTATTCTTCCTCCCTTGTAATAAGCATGCAAACACTGTGTAAACAGGGGCTCTATCAGAATGAATGATGCAAAGCTTAACGTTTCCTTCCTCACGCACAACAGACACATCCTCACTCCATAAATTGTTCCATTTGTAAATTATCCAGTAGGTTAATAGATTTTAGAGCCTGAAGGGACTTCTGGCATCATCTAGCCTGTGTTACTTCTTGTATAACTGCTGCACATGTAAGCTGGACAATTTTATCCAGTGATTCCTGGCAAAGAAGAAAATATTCTCCCAAACATTGTACTGGGATATCTCTGAGGGGATCACTACAAATGAAATAAAGACTCTTTTGCCCTTAAAATTACTTTTAAAGGGAGTTTTTATAAGTATATAATTCACTAGTTGTTGAAGACAGATTACATTTATAATAAATGATAGATGTTATCGAAGTGATTTCAGGCTTCACTCCACAAAGGCACTTAGGAGTGAATTGCTTTAAACTAGTGAATTGTCTGATAGGTTTCCATGGGACCACTCTGGGGCTTCCAACAGAGCTTGTGTGTAAGAACTTTGCTAGCTTAACCATCGCAAAAGCTCACTGAATACATTTATAAAACAGCATCAGATGAACTTCAGTGTGAACTAAGGCTGTGGATCAGTGATAGCTGCACTGCAGCAAAATGGCTTCAGGGCAGGTCTGGAAACATTGCAGTGTCTATATGTAACACCAAGCTCATTTCAACTTGCCTGTGAGTATGGTGATCACTCGCTTAAAAAAAAAAAAACCAACCACCTTCGTACATAACACTCACACTTGAAAATCTTCAATGTTGCTATCACTAACCACAAAATAACACTAATTTCTTAAACATAGGACAAGAAATAGTTGGTGTCAGCGGTACACATTAAGCAAAGACTGATTTTTAGGCGGTGACTACAGCAGCTGTAGATGTTTGCTTAGCTGAAGCCACCTTCATTTATCTTCCCTTGAAGCTGACAGCATTGTCATAACAGCTGTGTCATGTCATAAACTCAACTTCAAAACAACATTAATTGGAATCCATGGAAAACACCTGATACTTTCAGGAAAACACAAAATTATGTCAAAGCACATCAAAGAAAAGTAAGTTACACAACAAGAAAATGACAAAATAATATCAATATAGACAAGAAGATGAAAAATGAAATGCAATAAACGATATTGCCAGCTTCTGGAAGTAACTGCAGAGTATCCAGGTGACTGCAAAATTAATTGGGACACTGGGAAAAGAACAAATTAGCCCATTGGCAAGTTAGGTATGAGCTAGGAACCTAATTAAAATTAGCAATACTGAATGATGTGGCTTCAAGGTGAAATCTGTAAACTTTATATAGCCTATAGAACAGTTAGTTGATTTCAGTATTATCTTCAGGTAGATGATTATCTAGCCTCTACTTTGAAGAATAGACTGTATTTTCTTTATTTGTTCCATGGGCTCGTTCCTATTCCTGATGCTAAAGATTCATTTATCACAAGGTCTGAATCTATTAATCAAGCCTCTGAAGAGCACCAATAAGATTCTGATTAATCTTCCTCTCAGTGCAGAGTTAAGCCTGAAAAAAACGCAGTACTTTAGCAGTACTAGTGACAAAGCTCCTACCAAAAAGTAGTGATATTTTTATTTCCTCCTCTCCTAAGGTGGTAGTGAATGGGATACATGCAGTAAAAATTGTGGATAAGACTTCTCAGTTAAGACTTTGTCAATTAAGGTATTTCCCTAAACCTCTGGTTTCGCGGTTGTAGCTTGAAAAGAAATTATATTCCAGACTTCGAGGAAGGTTTGTTACTGGCCGTGCAGGTGATAAAGTGATGCTTACATGTGGCATAATGAGGAGCAAAAGGAATGGATTTGTACAGTGAAACACCTACATACCACCTACGCTCTGCACTACAGGCATCCCATGAGCAGCAGCAGTGCATTCGAAGGGAAACCAATCTGTGCACTCCAAGACCAATTTCTGATGTGGTTCAAAGCATGCTAAGGGGACAATTGCACCTAAAGCAAACTCCTGCTCTGAACTAAAGCACTACTGGTACGTTGCCTGCAGGCACCAGTCTGCTCTGCTGGGTTCAGAAACAGAGCAGCAAGTTAGTGCTTCTGGCAGGACTTGAAAACAGGGTCACTAGCACTCTTTGGGATCTCTAACATACGTTCAATACTCTGTTAACCTTAGGGAAAGATCAGATGTTCAGATGTTTCACTATGGCGAGCTGCTGTTGTGTTCTGAGTGCCAAGGTAGTCACAGAAGACTTCAGCGCCATGTAATGGAACTGGAAAGAGAAATCAATCCCCCTCAAGCCTCGTACAGAGTCTGAAAGTTTCATTAATGATCTGAGGTGAAAAGTTCCCAAAAACTGGGATAGAGACTAGAGTTTGAGGTTGAAGATCATGGGCATACCCAAAAAATTAGAAAAACAGAAAATAATTGCAAGCGCTCACTTGCTCACTGTACTACTTGTTCTTAGCATCCAGCAGAACATAGAAGAGTGAAATCTTTGGCTGAAGGATAAGAACACAGTGATGGCTGAAGGGGGGAACAACTGAGTGACCTCTGATATTTGAATCCCAAAAAAGAGATCAGCGATACAGAATAGAAGCTTCTCCAGTAACAGTAGTCCCTATATACAAGAGACTCCATTCTCCCCTGTCCACATCTGTCTCCTGTTACCCTGCTCTAAGTTTCTACTTTGGCACTGAAACATGTCCACTGCCCAAGCAGCTGTTTCGTGCATCCACAGTCTAGACACAAAAAGGGCTTTAAACTCCTTTGGGTTTTGTCATATTGTTGCTTCTACAGAAGTTTTTGCTGGGCATTGTAAAGACTAATCCATGGCCAAACTGAAGGTGTGTAGACTAAAAGAGACAGAGCAAGTTAGAGAGTTACACATGTGCTGTGCTCAATGCAGACTAATTACACTAGACAGACCAGTATCACAGCAATCACATATCACTCACCTTACCCAGAATTTACAGCCAGAAATTCTCCATTCCTCCCAGTTATCCACGGTGCTGCTTCCACAGTCCTCTTGCCATGAGCGGTGGAGGGAGCTGAACAGCAGGGATGGCCCCGGAGCCTGTGGGGTTTATCGCTCCCTCATTCCCAGTCCTTCCCAAGGGTTGGCAATTCCCACCTTCCTGAGCACAGGAAAGCTGTGTTCAGCTGCTGCCTTGCACAGCCTGCCCTGAAACGGCTTATGTCCCCCTTGTCCGTATTGTCCCTAGTTCCCTGTACCAGAACAGACACCACACATGCTCCCCATGCAGTTCATTAAAGGGGGATCCAAACAGTAAATTCATAAAATGAGTTTCTAGCTGCAGTTGTCTGAGAAACTGTGTTTTCAGGGCATGTTTTTGGATACATATATCACTCTCCTACCCTGGCTGTTGGCAACCTTGAATGTATCTTAGCAACACAACCAAAAATGAGAAGCCTGGGGCACACAGACAAGTTACCCTGGGGTGACAAGTTGCTGTGTGTCAGCTGCTTTGCAATCACTGTCTGCACCGATGTTGTTAAATGTCTGCAATGAAGAGCTTGTGAATCGGTGATTTGCTTTTGCCACAGACTATGCACACAACCACTGCGCATCAGCTGGTAGGAGGTCATTTCTTTTCCACTTTCATCCTGCCTGGTACTGTAGTGTTTTGCTGGTTGATTTGACAGGCCCTGTGCAGAAACAGCCTGTGGATGGCTGGAAGCTTGTTTCTATAATTTCCCGCTTCCCCCTGTCTGAAGGACAGCCCGGCAGTGTGGATGCAGATGGGGGACTGGCAGAGGGCCCAGGGAAGCACCCATGGAGTGGGAAGGAAATATTGGCTGGGATTTAATGACTGGGGAGGGGTGGGAAAGATGGGGTTACAGGGAGGAAAAACATGCAGATGCTTCTCAGTGCAGTGGGGACAAGGAGAGCTCACAGAGGCTGGAAGATAATAGCTGATGGTGTGATTGCAGTTCTGAGGGCACTGACTCAACACAAGGGAAGAAGATGTTAAGTCAAACAGGACTCTCAGCTCACTCTCAATAAAAGCATAAAGATACTGGGGAGGGAGAGGTAAACAAACCCCGTTTGTTTTATTTTTTTTTCTTTTTTTTTAATTCTTTCAATACTAAAATAAGTAAAATAAGAAATTTAGAAGCACACTAAAAAGAAATTTCAATAAAGTGTCTTCTCTGAGAACAAACTGTGAATTAACTTCAAGACTAAAGTTCAAAATTATTTTACTGCTATACCTCTTTCTACATCAAAGGCTTTCTACAACTGCTCAGTGTTTCAAATCAGCTTATTTCAAAGCTTACAGTATTACCTAGATACAGTTTCCATATATGCAGAGTCTGTGCACTATATATATCTAGTTAATGCTTCCAGTAATATGGAAATAAATTGTTTCAGCAAGAAAATAACTATTGCAGATATTTGCTCGCATTATGAGTGGAAATAGAGAAATCCAAATTAGGAGTGGAAATAGAGAAATCCAAATAAAAACAAAGATATAAAGAGAAATACATGTTACATCTGTATTTATCATAGTAACCAGTATGAGAGTTGAACAAATCTGCATTGAATGGCATCCAGCTCAAGTTCCAGCATTTTGCATTTATTATTTAGCTGTTTGGATGAAAGCACTCATTTTTTTTGATGTTTTAAGTGATTTGGACATGCCTTTCAGAAATTAAACTGTCCTGCTTTCTTAAAAATGCTGGACCTTGCTGGCTAGCAAGGATTTCAACAGAAATGCCAGAACTATCTTACTCAAATTGAATGCATACAACAGCAGAGATTAAACCAAGCAAAGCCCCATGAGGACAATAGATGGGGAAAGACACACACTCCAGAATTTGCTGGATTATTTATAAAATGTGATCGCTTTAAATAGGCTGTTTGTGTAGCAGCTCACAGATCTCCTGTATTGCTGAGATTTAGGTTGTTTCTTTTTTTTTTTAATGTTTTTATTTTTGTCTCCTGGGTTTGTCAAAGTATAAGCTGGAGTCTTCTGTTTGTTTGCCTTCCTTACCCTAACATCAACAACATTTCTGGAATTGGCACTGTCACTATGGATGCCTAAAGAAGCAATTTTTCAAATTGAGTCATGCACAACTTAACTTCTCTTGGGGTCTTAATAATCACAATATCTTTCAAACAAAAGGTACAAAGCTTCCTTTCAAAAAGAAAACTTCAATTTTCACACGTCTGCCTTATTCTCCTGCTAAAGTGAAAACCTTGAATTTTCAAAGCAACAAAGGCAGAAGCAGCTACTTAGTTATGTGAATTTGTATATAATCACTATTTATTATTTATATCCCAGTGTCATTGCATTATACACTGTGCAATATAGATGAAGACAGTCCTCTTTGCATCATATAACATACAGTATAGCTATAGTTAATAAGAAAAAGGAAGGGGAGGATGGTCTTGATCTCTGCCTCAGTTCATCATCTTTAAAATAATGGTATTTGAGCTCAGAATTCTTGGTCATGTATCTATCTCTCATGGAAAATAGTGTTAGTTAGAGATGTTTAGAGACTTCACCAGAGACGTACTTTCTGCTTCACTGCTATATGTGGAAGCCCAAGCTAGTAAGTTTCAAACATGGACTGCATATTCCTGTGTATCTTAATGGATCAAAGACCAATCCAAATTTGCTACTGAATAAAACAAACAAAATCCCACCTTGTATCATGCGGGCTGTTCTCATGCGTTTTAGGTGTGTAAGTCGTGGTTTCAGACATTTCGGGGTGCAGACTCTGCCCCTGCATTTTGCTAGTTCTGCCTCTGAGTGGGGCAGCAGTCGCATCACTTACAGTCTTCTACAGTCTTCTTTATGTTATTCTGCAATGAGTCAAGCACTGCATCCCTAAAAACTGTACATTTAAAAGCATGAATCGGCAAAATTCTCACCACTTTCTTTTACTGTTAGAGAATGGCTAAACAAGCTACCAATGTAACTTAAAACAGTAGATGATGAACACTCAAGAAACATTTAACTGGTTGGTTTCTGGTTTACAGGCTCCTACATTGGGCTGCCACCAGTAGAAGCACCAGATATGCCAAGCACCTTTAAAAATGTTATTTACAAATATAATCCAGAGTTCATTTATTGTGGGAATTCTTTGCTTCTTAGCCCTCAGTAATTTTCACTTGGTTGGCTCTTTTTAGAGGAACACTTCTTCATTTAAGGACTTGGATATAGAAAAAGAATTCTACTGTATTTTTTTCATAATCTCCTTGTACTCCTCACATTTGCCTTTTTACCATTCCTACTTTACGCTGGCTTGTGAGCTGCTATTTAGTTAAGAGGAGACAGGTGCACTTTGCTCCAGAACACACCATTACTAGGAAAAAGCCACATAAGCACTAATTGAGGGGAAAAAAAGATGGGAAAAAAAAAAAGGAACTCCAACTTAGAGTCAAGCTGTGTAATAAATCTCCTTTTGACATATCTATAGAATCAATAAAACATTAAAACAGAAGACTGAAAGCTGTCAGCTGAGTCATCAAGTAACAAAAGATACAAGAGGCCAATAGTGAGTGAGGGTAATCTGCCAGATCACCTACACCAGAGGTTACACCTTCACTGCCTCCTTGCTACCCTAATACATCTCAATAACTCACAGGGTAAAGTCTGCCTGAAAGCTTAATTCTCCCTCCTGGCAGAACTTTCTCAGATTCTGCCCCTCATATGTGTCACAAGTCCTCCCTCACCAAGCTACTACAGCCTTAAATTCCTCAAGACTGAGCTCTGTTACGTAGTCTAGCTAAGCATACCTAGTATACAGCTATATGTGACCAACTAATGAGCAGGTTTATAAAAACCTGTTGCACTGTCATCCCATCTCTCCTCACACACACCACCTATTTGCTGGCTCATCTGTTTTCAGGTTTCCCCCTTGGCCCCATCCATCTGTTATGCCCTCCACTGTCTTCACTAGTAAGCTCTGTGCTACATCTTTGTGTAGTAACTGGCACAAAATGACACCTGCCTGCAGTGAGATATTAACAAAGTTAGCAGTAGGGTGATAACAGGACCCTGGCCCAGTACAATTTTCACCTGAATCAGCTGAATTCACTTACCGAAAGAAAACAAATGCTCCTACTCTAGCCTTCTACATATTCAGGATTTTTATTCATGGCACAATTAAGCATTTCTACCACTACAGACAGTGTTGAATGGTTTTATTTAGAGAGGAGCACATCTTTCCTGCACTAATCAGTAAAGCACTGACCTCTCGGTAGGTAACAACAGTTGGGCTTGCTTTTGCTCTGTAGTGGTGGCAGCTCCCTGCAATGCTGTAATAAGCATGCTGTGACAACCAGCCATGACACCAGCCAGAGGACAACCTGAAAACACTACATTAACGTTGAAGCAAACAAAATATTTGACCCTGTAATCTCTATATGGAGAACACAGTATTGAACCACATCCAGCTGCTTGCCATGAGCAGGACCCCACAGAGCTGCACGGGGCTGGGCTGGGACCATGCCCATTTCAGATGCTCGGAACATGGCAGGGAGGGAACTGTGTGTGGAGAATGGAGCTTTTGGTTCCTTCTCAAGCAAACAGAAGAGTGTCCTTTGTTCACATGATGATATATCTACACAGTTATACATTTAAATATGTCCATGCAGGTATAAAGCATAAAGTAACTGGAGAACCACTTGACTGTGCTACACCTCTCCTAGACAAGTGTACATCATATGGCCAAGGTGCCAAGTAAGTAAGCAGAATATTTGTAACCCTCTCCTTTTATCTAAAGGGACTCAAGCCATTAGCATTTAATTTCTTTTATAATTCATGTTACATTTTCAGAAAGGAATTTCTCCCTCCCTGTGTCTGAAAGTCTTTGATCTATGGCAGAAGTAACCATTTCTCTTAAATTTGACCTCAGTTCTAAAGCAAACTGTTTGGACAGGGGCTGAAAAAAAGCCATTGATGAGAACACAGTAACTTTCTAGAACCTGTGTCCATCCAAGTGTTTCACACAGCATTGGCTACTGGCACAGCCAAGTAAATCCCAATTACTCCATTACCAGCTCAAGAATGTATCCTACAAAAGCTGCATAATCAGGTAAACAACCACATCTGCTATGCTTAACCTCCCCATCTTGTATGTGCCCATCCAAGGCGCTGAATCCCAACAACCTTAAAAACAAAAAATCCTCATTGGTTGATGGGTTTGATTTCTAGGGCAGCACTGCACAGGGGACCAGCTCAAAACAGAATAAAAAGAGGGGATGAAACAAAGTGCCTCCAGACTCCAAGGACAGGGTGAACTTTCCCTTACAGCAATGTTGTGATACTTGTTTACATTTTTCATACAGAGATATTGGCATTTTTTGAAGTTCAGTTTACATCTTGACAGCTCCAGGTCAGTGCCACAGAACAAGAGAAACTGCATGCCTCAGGGGCCTCTCCCAAAGTTCTGGTTGTTTCAGAAAAATATTTTGTAGCTAGTTATAAAGAAATGGGATGCTCCCTTCATGAAATGTTGCAGTACAGGCCATTTCCTTTTGATTACTGAGGGCCTACAGCCTTTCAATACTTTCTTTCTCATTCATTCCATCCTGTTGATAGCAGATTTCCACTACTTTTCTTATGAACCATGGTTCTAACTTGAGTTTTAAAGAACTTTTTTCATTCTCATTGTAAAGAGAAAAGAGCAGATTCCTCCTTAACAAAACACACAAAATAAAATGCATTTTTGTGGAGTCACACAGCTTGTTCCATGGAAAAGTAGCTAATTTCTTCTGGCATTGCAATAGGTGCCTAAGGGAGCACACAAATGAGAAGTAATCCACTCTACAAACTACTTGCACAGACCAAAGCATAACCCTGTGCAGGTATCCAAAATGCAACACTATGGTCAAATCCACATTTGCCTGTGGCTTTGCTAAAGGTACAACAGGAATGCTCTTGTCTCCTCTGCTTTCTTCAATTAGTGTCACATCCACTACTGAGCTGCAGAAATAGTGACATTCCAGGAAACAATGTATGACTCCTGCTAATCACAAAAAAGATGTAAACTTTGCGAGCAGAGATTGGGTTTAATTTGTGCCTATGGGATTCTGATACTGAAATACTGGCCTTAATACCTGCTCTGTGAACTACTGCTGCACATTAATGCTAAACTTACCAGTTGTTGAGCTGCAGTAAGACAAAAAAAAGCAAGGAGTGACATAATGCTAAATGACATAGCATCAGGAATGCCACAGCATATGCAGTAGTGCAGTCACCAGTGAAGCACGCTAAGCTGATATTCATCCCCCACACACAGCCTGTTCCATTCACTTTGAGGAAGAACCAGCCTCAGACATCCCAGCCGTACCACAGATCCACTCCCACGTACACAAAGTTATATGGATCAGCAACACAGCCCATTATAGAGACTTATGAGGTTACTGTCAGTTTTGCCACTTCATGCTTTATTTTCCTTGGCTATGATGATTCGTATGGAGTCATTTGACTGAGTCACCTTCCACGCAGTCTCCTACCAAAAAAAAAAAAAAAAAAGAAGTATCAGATCAGAAAAACTTATGATTTTTTTCTGAAGCACCTCCCCTCAGCTTAACACACTTTTTAATTATGCAGCATCCTATCTTTGTTGCAAGGTGGCATGAGGTCATCACGATTCATTCAAGCTGCCCGTGTTTTACTACATTCACCTGCTGCTGAAAATGGCACTCCAGAACACAGATACCTTTGGAAGTCCTCAGTGAAAAACACAACAGACATACTGTATTTAGCAAGTCTCAAAATCCTCTTTGCTGTGGCCTCTCATACTGGGACTTTTCACAAGATGGCTGTAAAATGGATTGCTTAATAATTTTTTAAGGTGCAGTAACACATTCTAAGGGCCTTTGCTTTCTTTAAAAGGTTTGGTAAAATACATATCATTACATTTCATTTTGCAAATAATCCTGTAAAAAATTTTTCCTACTAATATGTAAAAATGGATATTTCCTTTATTCTATATGTAAAAATCTTTCTAATACCACATTGTACCAAACATATCTTTGGTAAAATACAAAAGTACAGGGAAGTCTCAAATGGACAGAGACAGAAGCTCTCCTTTTTCCATAGGAAAAATCTTTATATTCATATAACTTCTATTATAATTCCTGAATATCTCATCATTATTAACATCCTTGTGGCAGCTTCCCAAGGCACAGTGATGCTGCTATGTCCATTTTAAAGAGGAGAAGCTGCAACACTGATAGACTGTCGTTCACCTCACTAGACTTTGTCACTTTGTCTAAAACAGTAACTCAGGCTCCCTCCATCATGAAGAGAAAGAGAAGCAAGCACTTTCAAAGGGTGGTTGGTCCTTCCTAGGAGAAGTACATTGAAATTATTTTCAGGGATTATCTAACTCTAAACTAGATACAGAGAGAAAGTGAGAGGCTGGAGAATACAAGACACTAACTATAATATGTTTAGATAATTCCCACACATGGGAACTTACTTAGATTACGAAGTAAGTAAGCAGAAAAATATGAGTTTGTCCTTATACTTCCCAAAAGCTGAGCCCACATCTTAACTACCAAGTAACACAAAATAGTGGACAAGACACTAAAAAAAAAGCATTTGCTAAAAATCTCCTTTTATGGATTTGATACAACAAGGAAATTATGAAATGAGATTAATCTAACACTAATTCTATGACACAGCTATTACAGATGCAGACCAAAGTAGCTTGTTTGAGAGTGCTTGTTAGGTACAGTGATATGTGAGAAAATTATTACATATAAAGATGGTATAACTAGTGACAAGGCTGAATACTGCAAACAACTTTTCAGAAACGCATGTAGCAATCATCAAATATTTAGATAGATCATGCAACTGTTTTTTCTTTTGAATCCACTAGAACAGAAAATGAAAAGAAGTCAAAAAATAGCCTGGATTTTTGGACAAGAATGTGCCAGTCAACTAACATTAGATATTTAAGAAACCATCTGGTTCATTTGTTAAACGTGCTTTTACTTGTTTTCCTTTGCTTTGTTTCTATTTTCTTAAAATATTCCACTATCAAAAATCTTTCCTGGAGCTTCTGTCTGAAGTGTGGCAGCTCTCAAGTAACACGAGGGCAGGAGAAAGTGAGCTAGTATCCAAAGAGAAAGGAGAGAATGAAGCCATAAGAGCACAGTTGGGTTACAGTTGGGTTTTAGGTGTCTTACAGCCATCCTATAAAATTCCCATCAATTTGGTGAGTTACGCTGTAGTTTTTCCATAAAATTTATTTTTCCAGAAGAAACGAAGTGTGATACTGTGGATTGTGTTCAAAATCAACGGCTATCACTGATTTCAGTGGAGTCATTTGGAGTGTAAAGCTAGTACAGAATTTTGGTCCGTCTTGTACAGCTAAATGAAAACAGGTGTTTAGAACAGACAGAAATGGGGTGGCCAAACCATAGGTCTATTCAAACTAGTATTAAATGTATTCCACATTTTGGAAAGTAAGTTGCAGCCAAAGTGTTTTGGGTTTGACATAGTGAGTAATTTTATTTACTTCGCTTTTGCAATGGTTTGACAACCTCCAAGGCAATCAGTCATGAATTCCAGATAAAGTTCTGGTTTCTTTCTGCTGGGCTTGTTTTTGTATGCTGTGGTGCAGCTGAGAAATGCATGAGAAAGATTATGCTTTGCTTCTCTTCTCTTCTCTTCTCTTCTCTTCTCTTCTCTTCTCTTCTCTTCTCTTCTCTTCTCTTCTCTTCTCTTCTCTTCTCTTCTCTTCTCTTCTCTTCTCTCTCTCTTCTCCTCTCTTCTCCTCTCTTCTCCTCTCTTCTCCTCTCTTCTCCTCTCTCCTCCTCTCCTCCTCCTCTCCTCTCCTCTCCTCTCCTCTCCTCTCCTCTCCTCTCCTCTCCTCTCCTCTCCTCTCCTCTCCTCTCCTCTCCTCTCCTCTCCTCTCCTCTCCTCTCCTCTCCTCTCCTCTCCTCTCCTCTCCTCTCCTCTCCTCCTCCTCTCCTCTCCTCTCCTCTCCTCTCCTCTCCTCTCCTCTCCTCTCCTCTCCTCTCCTCTCCTCTCCTCTCCTCTCCTCTCCTCTCCTCTCCTCTCCTCTCCTCTCCTCTCCTCTCCTCTCCGCTCCTCTCCTCTCCTCTCCGCTCCTCTCCTCTCCTCTCCGCTCCTCTCCGCTCCTCTCTTCTCTTTTCTCACCTCGCCTCTCTGTTTTTCAACATTTGCATTCATTCTGAAATCAATTCAGTTTCATTCACTTCTAATGAGCCCACTCATACATCTACTAATTTAAAGAGGAACTGAAATGATTTAAAATAATTATATTCCAAACATTGTTTAACTCTGGCAACCATAGTTTACATACTGCACAGGCCACGAAATGTCAAAGAACGGAAAAAAAAAAAAAGACCAAAGAAGCCAGTGTGTGGAATCAATACACAATTACACCACAGCAGCTACAGAGAGAGGAAAAAAAAAGTAATAATGGAGTGCTCCTACGGTTTAGACAAGTATTTCCAGGCAGCTTGTCAATACACTGGCCGTACAGTCTCTTACACTTGTTTTTGCAAGTTGGGAAGCCATACAAGAGTATTTAGGTCAAATAAATGATATGTATCTCATAAATAGTACAAGTCAGTGGGTATATCCTTGGAGGTTTCTCTTTGGTGGACATTTGTTTCCTGAAAATGTATGCAAGCCTTTTTTTTATATCAAGAGCACTGATGGTTTATATCATGTTCCTGTTCTTTCAAATACATACCCATAAGGATGCACTTAGCAAAACAAAACAACCAATCAAACAAAAACACTGGAAAAATAAAAATGAAAATCAACAAAACACATTCCAGGCATAAATGAAAATATACTGAGTCAGTTGCTGCTTGTTATATCTCTCTCTTTTGTAAGCAGTGCTCCTACCAACACTTGTCTATCTACTGAGTGGTCCAAAATTTTCTTCTTTCACTATTCACAGATCCAAGTTCATCCTGAAACAAAGACTAAACTGAAGAACAGATTCATCACCTACAGAAGAATACCCAGAAAGCATGGCATGTTAGGAATCAAAATGCAGACAGAGAGGTGGAACTGCACAGCACCCTGAGTCCAACTACTCCACATTCCAGCTCCTATTGTACGTATATTTATTGCTTATTTACATCATACCATACATTTTCCTATTCCTTATCATCCACCTACTATCAGGGATGACCATGTCCTCTCTAGCTCACTGCATTGCTTAATACTGCACTTACCTTCTCGTCTCACCACACTTCTCACATTTCCAAGCACCCACTTCAAGCAGCTATTTGCAGTCATAACTGGGTTGCCTTTCAGTCCAGCATACATGCCTCATGTTTGCTAGATGGTGGACCCAGAACCCCCTGTCTTGTGTGTACTCAGAAAACAGATAAAACCACAATCTAACCATTTTTGAAACCCATTGTAGACCAACATTGTATCAGTATGTCACTGAGAACTGGCTTAGACTACATCAAGAGAAGCTAATTCTGATCAACCTATTTTATCCCAAATTTCCCCAAAAGCTTCTCTGATACCAAAAGACTTCAGATAAAACATTACAAAGATCATAACCCTCAAGAAATGTATTCTTCTGCAACATGCCTATCTGAGTGCTATGAGTCCAAGCAGTGGCAATAACAACTTCAAGGTCCCGCCACTGGATTCACCACTCAGGATGGATGAAGATCTAACCCATGTCTGCAGCTCAGAGCTTTCCCAGTTTCTGCATTCACAACTTGTCCTGCTTAGCACACAAAGTAATAATGGAAAAACAGGCTGGTTTCAAGCAGACAATGAATATCCATAGAATTACTCAAAAACATCTAAGAGGGAAAAATATTTAAGCTAGAAAGCCTACAGTTCATAGCTTGGAACATTTCTGCTACAGGAACGTTACAGTTGCAAGGACATAAGTAAAGGCACATTTACCTTTTTCATACAATAAACACCACACAGGAATTTAGAAACTTCTCATGTTGCAGTTGGTCAGCATTGTACTCATTCATCTGGCCACTTGGCCATCTTCTGTCCTGTTTTACCTGCTAGAAACCAACACTCTGCCAGAGAGGTTTAGAAAGGAAAAGATGGAAAGAAGAAATGTATCAGTCATTGCACCCATAAATGAGGACAGAGGATTATTATAGCTTCTGTTCAGGCCATTTCTGTGGTGGTTATTGGCACGTATAGCATTTGTCATGAGGTCAGCTGAAACCCAGTGGGTTATAGCAGCCTTTGTAGCACGATTGTTAAAAACAGAGCTAACAAAGTGACAAAGATATCAAAAGCAAGGCTAGATTCTGCAGTGCTGTGAATGAGTTTGTTAGAGAGTGTTAAGCTATTGGTATGGACTAATTTTACACAAAGGCACTGGAACATCATTACTCTAGATTCAGAAGTGGTGCTTTCCCTAGGGAAGGCTCCCAGGAGAACCACTTCCGAATGCTTTTGTCCCACACCCCTCCCTCTCAACCCTGGGAAGCAGTGCTGTATTTCAACTGCTGCCAGAGAGAGAAAAATGAGAGAAAAATCATTCTACCAGGCTTGAAATCCCCAAATGCTTTTAGTGGTTGTGATTTCCCCAGTGAGCAATTTTTAACAGAATGAGCAGATAAAATTACACCGCAAACTATCAGACTGAAGGATAGAGTCTTCATCACAATCAAGCATCATTCTCGCAACTGTTTCATCTCAGGAATTCCTTGAATATTCATTCCTCTTAAAGGCAAGAGACAGATTTCTGAAGGGCCCTAAATACACATCACAGGCAAGAACTCTGTCTATGCTCTAGTGTAATAGGGTGCCAATTTTGGCTGGGCTAGAGTTAATTTTTTCCATAGTAGCTCCTATGGGGCTTTGTTTTGGATTTGTGCTGAAAACACCCCTGATAATTCAGGGATGTTTTAATTACTGCTGAGCAGCCTTACATAGAGTCAAGGCCTTTTTTCTCCTCACCCCACCCCACCCCACCAGCAAGGGGGCTGGGGGTGCACAAGCAGTTAAGAGGGGACACAGCTGGGACAGCTGACTCCAACTGACTGGAGGGATATTCCATACCGTGTGACATTATGCTCAGCATCTATAGACAGGGGAAAAAGAAGGAAGGGGGACGTTCAAAGTGATGGTGTTTGTCTTCCCAAGTAACCGTTATGCACGGTGGAGCCTCGCTGTCCTGGAGATGGCTGGAGAGCTGCCTGCCCATGGGAAGCAGTGAATGAATCCCTTGTTTTGCTTTGCTTGTGTGCATGGCTTCTGCTTTGACTATTAAACTGTTTCTATCTCAAACCATGAGTTTTCTGTCTTTTACTCTCCAGTTCTCTCTCCCATCCCACCAGAGGGAGAATGAGTGAGCGGCTGTGTGGGGCTTAGCTGCTGGCTGGGGTTAAACCGCGACAAATAGAAACACTGTCTGTATTTACTGGGCACATATGTACTGTTCCATTAGGATAAACCAAGGCAGGCCAGTGTTCTCAGCTACATGATGCACAGATGTCCATGATACACAGCTGTACATGTATACAGCAACTGTACAGTTGTGCTTATTACACTGTTGCTGTATCAGCCCCAAGTTCCCTACCAGAACTGTGTGATAATTAAATAGCAGTCAGGCACTGAACACAAATATGCAGAAGTGGCATCAAGCAGTTATAGATTTATAGTTGTGTAAATGAAATCATGATGAACCACCAGCTCTGCTCATCACACTTTTCCTCCTGATCCTGAATCCTTCTTTCTAGTGCTAGTTTTATATTCATATGACTGTTGTGAATAACGACTGCTCTCATAAATCTTCACAGGTTCAGATACTTAATCACACACCTCATACATCTATGACCAGGGTAGCTGCCCTACAGACCCGACTTTTTAAGGCCAGCTTTCAGTTATCAGCTCTATGGTCACATATTTTATCATTCCTTTTTCCTTCACAGTTTCTAAATGTCAGATGTATAAAGCATTTGACATTTAGGGAAACACCAGGATTATAACAACTCCCCCAAGCTATCACCATGCACTAATTTTTAGACAACACATTCTAATAAGTATGTAATTTTCAAACCTTAATTTCAACCCTAATATACATCACTTAAAATCACCAACTTAAAGCATTTTAAAATTTAAATGAGAACTGCTGCTAGTATTAAAAAAATGAGTTATAAGCATGATCACCGAACCAAAAATATAAGTGAGCATATAATTAGCATGGGTGCATATAAATTATAAAGTAAAAACTGACACTGGTTACAAATAATTGATTTGTGACTAGATGTGTTCCCTGTGAACTTCAGAAACCTGTAACTCAAAATCATTTGCTTTACAAAGACTGGTCATCTTAGCTGAAAATATTTCTATGGATGAATAAACCATGAAAATTAATCACTTTTATGGCCACAGAAAGAGGTTGTTCCAGGTCAGTGGCCAGATAGTAAAATATCAGAAGCCTGTGATTTAGTTTATGATTCATCATAGGCTATAGTTAGCCCTACAAATATTAAAAATCTCTTTTTTGCTCCTCCTGAAACAGAAATTGCTCTAGAGACCTCTGCAGCTCATAGAGCTTAAAGTCCAATAAATTGATTAATATTTGTCTGTAGATTAGAAAATTTTTGAAGAAATTGTTAATTAGTATTTGAGATGGGACTCTCAAAAGAAATCCAGCATTATCATTATCAGTATAACTAACAGTACAATTCTTCTAAAATACTTGAGCCCAGCAGTGTATTCCATGGGTCCTTCAGCAAACATCAGTGGATGTTTTGATAGTGCAGGAAGGCCAAAGTTAATGTCTAAAAGAGGGGGGCAGAAATCAGCATGTAAGCCAAAATCAAATCATACGACTGTTAACAAATGTGCCTGTAAATGTTTTTCTCCCAGAGACATGAAAAGAAAAATTAATTTCAAGTAATATATCTAACCATTTCCTCATATAAATTAAAATTTCAGTCATGTTTAACACAAAAAATACGTAACTAGTCAGATAAAATTTTACTGTCTTTACTTCTAATGTACATGACACACACTAAGCAAACTTCATTATGAATACATCCCTTATCATTGCATTCTTAAGCAAGTGTTAAAGGTATTACTGTGAAGACTTTTCCATTATTTTAAACAAAAAATAAATTACTTCCTTCTCAACTACAAAAAGTTATTAGCAGCGCCTTACACTTTTTTACCAGCTGTAACAATTACAAAGAATATTTTCAAGCACTAAAAAAACTTAGCATCATTTGTTTCTCTACCATTTTAAAAAGCAATATAGTATTGCCCGTTATAAATTCTCATTGATTTTTGTAGCATTTTTCCAATATTTAACTTCAGTAAAATTCCAAATCATACATTTGTTGACCAGAGAGCCAGTGGAATCTCCATCTCTGCAGATACTCAAATCAGACATGGCCCAGGGTGACTAAGTAGTATAAATGGACCCGCTTTGAGATGGGCTTTGGTGTAGAGACCTCCACAGGGCCCTTCTTGCCAATCTGATTCTGTGACTGATCCCAAGGTTTCCAACCTCTTAGGTTCTCTGAGAAATTATTACTATTAACAAGTCACCAAATGCCCATGTCTTGGACCATGAGAAATACCAGATGATGCCATTTAATTATTTTTTTATTGTAGGCTAATTTAAGTCACATAAATTCTCAGCTGCGTCTGAAAACAGGGATATGGGCAGTTAGTGCATCTCAGCTAGCAAACAGTAGCTTGATAAACTACCGTCACTGTGTCCTGGATGTGTCAAACCTGGTTCTCTCCTCTCATGGGCTGTTGAGAACAAGGACAACAGCACAAAAGAAACACCAGTTGTGAAAAAGCAAACAACAATTTCATGTGTAGTAGTTTAAAAGAGAAAATAAGTTAGGGATTCAAACAGGAGGGAGTTATGGTCAGAGAATCAATGAAAAGTACATTAGTAACTTTATTCTTTCACATTTTTTATTAACAGCAGAGTGGAAATAAATGTAAGATCAGTCAATAGGAAACGTAGCTTTTCCTTATTACAGCACCTGTGCCTCTGAAAGGGAATCCTGGATGTAGCTGAAAAGTTAAAATACCATGTGATGATGTTTGATTATTTATCACTGGGATCACACTCCACTGTCTAATGTATAGCACCATCAATAACAGCTTGGTCTGTGTATTAATTTGCTCTGTACTAACCAAATGGGAAGATGCTGCCTAGACAGGTAGTAAAGGCAGTCAGGGGAGAGGGAGGATTCTGAAGAGTTTGTTTCATGAGATTTCACATTACTTATGTGAAAAATACAGAAAAGCCCCATAAAATACCTTTCTTTTACAGAAAATTAGAACACTTTCAGAAGCATAATACAGTGAAATAAAACATAACAAGTATATCCAGCTACTTACATAGCAGGTATGGAAAAAAATAGCATTCATAGTATAAACATCAAATAAAACTCAGAAATCTTGGAGATTCACAGCATTTAGGGCCAAAAGGTACCTTTGGATCAACAAGTCTGACCTCTGTAAGACTTCATCCAATAATTCTTACATTTGAATAAATCAGTCAACAGCATTAACAACTCATTTGAAAGGAGATAATGAGGTGTTGGCATAGGCATTTTATGGGAGGCATTTGCCAAGTGCCAAGGGGATCACAGGAGACTATACGGCTCCAGAAGTTCATCAGAGCTGATGAACACTTCTCAATACTAAATGTAATGTTCCCTGAAGGATTTTGGAAGAGAAAATGAGCCTCTCATATCTGAAGTTTGAGAAGCAAGAGTCAGTGGCAGGTTTTTAAGAGAGGATTAAAATGGTCAAAGCACCACTCTAGGAGAGTGACCTCTGCAAGCAGCGTTGTGGATGGATACCAGCTGGAGAAGGCTGCTTTTGTTGAGCTTGGACAGAATCATGCTTTACTGATGAGAGCCTAGGCAAGAGCTATCACCATGCAGGTGGCCAAGAAAGGCAATATCATAATAGTTTGAGCCTGAATGCAAGGAGACCAACAGGTCTTAGTTGGAGAATGATCTCTGAAAAATAGGATGGTGACTAGTGACCAAGACAGGAAGGAATATGGAAAGTCATGTAAGGACGGGAGACTAGCAGCATCAATCTAGGGTAGTTTTATATCATTTCTAAATGTGCTCCCTTTGAAGTGGGCTGAAAAGCTTCTGCTCCTGTCCAGAATTATTTCCTTCACTCAAGCAGACCCTAATGAATACATACACATATATATGTATTTCCTTCTTTTCAAGATGACTGGGCAAAATAAAGCACAAATTTTAACTTGTCTTTGTTGTGATGTCTTGACAGAAAACTTAAATGTAGTTCTGCTACTGCTGCTGTATAAACATGGTTATATATGGCACCCATTGCTGGTATGGTGGTGAAATTATTAATATTTAAGATCTGAGAGGTCTGGCTAAAAGGTTTATCCTAATTAAAAAAACATCAATTTCAAGTAAAAGCCAATAGTGATTGTTTCCAGCTCCTCACTTCCCCACATCATTAACTATAATCATAGTTAATAAAGCTTCTCTCTGACCTGTCTTAAATTTTGCTTGGGTTATTATGCTTGTGGAGTGCCCAGATCTCCAACACGGGTGTTAGTAAATAAGTAATTCAAAAAGGTGCTGACATTCAGAGTGTATCTGAGAGTGTAACTGCAAACTTTTCCTTTCTAGTGGATTTGTCCTGGAATAAATTCTAGCTTTCATTTGATTACATAGATTAAAGTAGATCATCACTTTCATACAAGTGATAATCCTGTGAAAGACTTGTTGGATCCATGAAGAATTTCTAAGATAGTTTCCTCTTTGATACAAAAGAGGAAGCCAAACTCTTCCATTCAACAGATTCTGCCACCAGTCAAGCTCACAGATAATGCCTTTACACTGAGCATGAAATGCAGTCATCAGACAATAAAGCTAATGTTTCTGCATGAGGAGTGCATCTTGTTGGACAAACCCTCCATCCAACCTCCTCACACAGCTAGTATTTCCCATTACATGCACTGCAATACAATTCACTTTTTTTTTAATTACATTTGCAAATTTACAAAGTCTCAGGGGTATCACGCTCAGATCATAAATATGTGTAGCTCCCATTTCTTTCTTTTGCAGTCTGATCATGATAGGGGCTACACCGTTTGCTAAGACACCATGACAGCATTGCCTACAACAGTTGCCAGTTCCTACATTTAAATGCAGTAACACATCTTTAGGTATTGTTACCACAATTTCCACCAAGGTGCAAGCGTGAACATCCAAATCATCACTTATATGTTACAGCAAAACAGTCACTCGCCCTTCTGTCAGAAAAGCTCGTTGTCTCATCTATTATAACAGAATACACTTTTCAGAAATGCTCTCAGAAATACTCCCCATGCTTTTAAGAGCCATGATGCCCATTATCTCATTCAAAATAACTAGAATTATCAATGTGCCTCAAATCATTTTCAACTGTGGGATATTACTTTGCCAGCAAACAGAGAAACCAAATATAGCTGCAAGCCAGCCTTTCCACTTAAGGATGGTCAATACAATATTTAATAGTACAAACTTTTCCCAGGATATCATACACCTTTTAGTATGTTTATTACGGTTGTCTTGTTTTCTAAGATCCCTGAGAAGTGAGTGCACTGCTGATGTGCTCTGTGGTCTTTTGAAGAACTTCAGGTACTTTGTGGTGGCCACAAGAAGCTCAGTGCCTCTCACATTCGTCTCATGCTTTATTCCCTATCAGTAAATAAATACTGGCATGAAAGCACTTTTTGTAAATGTTATAAAAAATAGCCAAAAGCTGCGCAAAAGTAGAAACAAAGTGTACTGTCCTCAGTTCCAGAACAATTCAGCCATGATAAATCATCCAAAAAAAAAAGAAGAGAAAAAGAGTTATCTAAACTACATATACAGAAGTAAAAGAAGATGAGTATGTTTTGTTAAAAGAAGCAGGAAAAAGATACAGTAGCTACCAATACAAAGCATGAGAAGTGTATATAGGAAACACCTCCCCAGGACCCTGAATACTGAGCCATTTATCAGACAGGAAAGAAAGGAGCCCACTGGCAGAGGACAACTCTTCAGAACAGCCTCGGTTACTGAGAATGTTTGGCAGACAAGGGAAAAGGGTTTGTTTCAAACATCTAAGACCATCAGAGTTATCATGTTCTTTTACCCAAAGAGAATGAACTGTGATGACTTTCCTCGCTATAATAACCTCTGAAAAGGAAAAAATGCAATTCCTACTACTTTCAGGTAAGGTTTTTATTCTAGCTTATGCCTATGTCGAACTTGTATTTGATAAGGGCATCTTTCAAAAAAAGGTATTAAAAGGAAACAGAACCATTACTTGCCCTGGATGTGTTGTTCCGGTGCTTAATTATCTTGCAATTAAATGTTTGAGCTTAATTTTAATCTGAAGTTCAGCTTCCAGACATTACACTCTTTTCTGTTAGATTCAAGAGCTGTACAAAACCATGGTGAAAATATGCTGTTCCTCACTATGAGACATTTTCTCAGGTCTTCAATGTAATTTCTGAGACTCTTTCCTGCATTCTCTCTCATTTCTCAGTACCTTTTTAAAACAAGTTCGCCTGAAGTGCATCCAGCTTTCAAATATTGATATCATCAGTCCCCTATCCAGAAGCAATATTACCTCCTTTTTCTGTTCATGATTCTCCTTGTATCACAGCAGCCCGGTTTGTTACAGCTCTGCACAGGGAACCCGTACAACCAACTGCTTCTGCTGCACAGTCAGTGCTTGTGAGTACTCAGTGCCCCATGACATAGGTACAACTACATTATCTTTTCTTAGAAATAGTTACACATTTAGCTGCATGTATTCAACCCCAAGTTGTCTGAACAAGCTGTATGACCAAAAGCCTCCCTTCGCAGCGCCCTGCTTTCCTCTTCATTTACCATCACATCCATCTCTGTAACACACCCATTTTTTGCCAGTGGTCCTGTGGGCTGTTGAATGCTGCAAGTCTGGTAGAGGTGCTGTTGGAAGCCAGTGTTTTAAGAAGTTGTAGCAAACCAGGTATGAATCCCCTTTACATTTATTTTAATGAAAACTGGTACCTGAGTCAGAATGACACATGGTAAGACAAGTGCCTTTCAAAAATCTGTTGCATCTCTAGAGGAACAAAAAGTATCTTTCCATTGTAATACCATCATGTCTGTGTGACAAGACTTACTTTCTATTAAATTGATATAGATTGGCAAGTATTCTTTTATCCTCTGTTTTCTTCCTTTACTTCAGAAATAGACAAAGGACTGATTTGGGATGAGGGAATAACCAACCCCAAAGCGTTCTCTATATAACTTTTACATTAGCTATTATCCTAATTGTTTTCAGCTTACCTAGAAATTGAGAAAAAATGAATGAAGACTTCAACACTTGGTTCACCAATAGGAGAAAAAAAAAAAAAAAAGGTAAAATGGGCTGTGCAGTGCCCAGGGTATTGAGCTCCAAGACTCTGAAAGGTCAGTAATAAATGCACAGTTCTGTGCATGGGCAGAGTTTGGCTCATTACATGGTCCAAGTGTCTAAATGACACTCATGTATCACTGAAGATTAAATCAATGTAAAGCTAGCTCCCTGTTAAAATTAAAAAATACTGGCAAAGGAGAAGGAATTAAAAAGAAGTGACAAACACATTTACAGAACCTCAAGTTACTTCTCACTTTGCAGGAAAGAATCCTTGAAGTAATTAAAGACAGGCCCAAGCTAGGCAGATAGAATTAATTTATAGAGAATATAGATGCACACGTGAAAGGAAAACTTACCCATATTTTTATTGCTATCTGAAATATTTAATCCTCAGAGACAGAGAAATTATAGAGAAATGTTCAGGAACAAGGCAACTGGGCTGTAAGTATTGTAACACTATAATTGTCTCGCTGTGATAAAATAAAATATTATAATAACTTTTATACATCTGCATACAGAATTCTATCTATATGTTACTTTGCTGCTTTACTGATCTTTGTGGAAGCAGATGTGACAGTCAGGACATGGCTGAGGCATGGACCTGGAGGAGCAGTAGCCATGTATTGCCAGTCACAGCTACTTGAAGGAAAGAAGTACCTGTGCCTGAACTCATCCAGACCTCCTGGGCATGGCAGGGCAGAGACTGCCTGAAGAGTACCCTCCAAACCATGCCCTGAGGTAGGTAACAGCACCAGACTTCAAACGTCATCCTGATGCCTCAGGATATGCCGATACTATGCAAAGTTATTTTGTGTTACCTGATATGTGCCAGAGTATCTTGGTACATCACCATGGCAGTCACAGCATCAGACGGGGATCCTAGCTCAGGTCCAAAGCCAGCACAGCCTGACCTCCGCCTCCTGCTCCAGCACTAGGCTGTTCTGTGCCAGCCTGAGGGCCAGCAGACATCACCTGTATCAGCATGCTCAGGAGAAAGAGACAGAAATCTGCAGTAGCACAGTGGTAGAAGAGCTCTTTAACTCATCGCTAATTTTTGCATGTTAATTTTCACAATGCCTAAAAAGAGATTTTCCTCTAAATTACAACTGTTCCGCAGTGCTACAGCATGAAATCCATGCCAAGGCCATCTGCCCTAATGACCATGACAGTCCACCATCTCACTAAAACGTGACAAACCAGCAATAAAGGATACAAACATTAGCTTGTTCATAACGTGTTGCAATTGGAATGGAAATCTCACAAATTAACAAAGTGAATAAACACAGCTCTCCAAAGTCCTAAATTAAAATATTTAATTGAAAGGCTGGTCTTCCCCATTTGTGAAACAAATGTTAAAACAGGATGAAGAAAAACTTCTGCATTTTTTAACGCAACTGTTTTAAATGTAGGAGTGACAGATGCTAGAACATGCCAAACATACTCAGACCAGATCACAGGCAAGTATTTGTTACATTGTCACACAAGAAATCAGTGGATAGCGATGGATCAGTAGCAAGGTGATACCAGTTTTTAATCCTTGTTATAAAGCAGGATGGTCACCAGGAATATAAATCATCTTGAATCAAAGTTTCACAAGGCTTAGCACAATGACTAAAGTAGAACTGAATGAGGGATGGCACTATGTGTGCTTGCTGAGCGCATTACTCAACAAGGGAGAAGGAATTCTTCTCTCCAGATTCCAGCTGTCCCCTTAGGGCCACATTTTCCAAAGTACTTTAGGTATACAGTGGTGAAAATGATGACAAAGCATGTTTTCTTAAAATGGCACAGGTCTTCTAAAGACCAACTCAACCCACCATTTTGACGTGCCCTGAAGGACACACTTCTCTCCACTGACAACACAGGGGACCTTGGGAAACAAACATCTACATCTGGTGTTGAAAGCTGTTTGGTGTTGTTCCTCCAACCCAGCGGCTTCTGTGCAAGTTCAGTTTTTAACTCACTGGCCTGCCTGCCCTGTCCGACACGTCACAGCTTTGCACGTCTGGCCACGTGTCCCTAATGTCACCCTCTCAAGATGGCAGGCAGCCCTATGCCCAGACTTCTCCAGCAGGCTCTCTGCATGCTGCCAGGTGCTACCTGCTCCAGACCTGATGCTGTGCATCGCTCCTTTGTATCTTTTATACCAGGTTTTTATTTCCACACAGTTATACACCACAGAATCACAAAACGGCTGAGTCTTTGTGGTGCCTCTGTAGGCGGCCTGGTCCAGCCCCACTGCCCAAAGTAGGGTCAGTTAGAGTAGGTCCCTCAGGACCATGTTCACCATGTTTTGAGTATCTCCAGGGATGGAGACCCCACAACCACTTTGGGCATCCCACACCAGCACTCGAGCACACTCACAGTAAAACAATTTTGACTTAACTCATTTTTAGGAAGTTCTGCTGCAATTGACAGGCCAGTTGACCACTGTAAAATTTGGGTTGGAAGGGACCTTCAAAGGTCATCTGGTCCAACCCCCTGCAATGAGCAGGGACATCTTCAACTAGATCAGAGCCCCGTCAGCCTGGCCTTGAATGTCTCCAGGGATGGGGCACCTACCACCTGTCTGGGCAACCTGTGCCAGTGTTTCACCATCCTCATTGTAAAAAATTCTTCATGATTTCTAGCCTGACTCTCCCCTCCTTTAGTTTAATCCATTATCCCTTGTCCTATCATAACCAAGATTCAGGAGCGCTAGTCCGAGCCGAGCTCTTTAATTCACTGTTTTCTCACCAGCACCCACTTTGCCCGGTGCTGTCCCCAACCCCCCATCGCCCCCTCTCAGAGCCCCAAACCCAGGGCACGTCCACCCCGAAAGCGCCTCCGTGGGTAGAGGGTCGGACGCCCCCTGCTGCTCCCCGCCCCCTCCCCTCCCCCGCGCGAGCGAGCTCGCGGCGGGAGGCACCTGCGCAGGCGCGCGCGCACGAGGCGAGCCGTTTCCCCACGTCCGCGCGCGCGCGCGCGCACCTGCCTCGCGCCGTCGGCCGCGCGCCGCGCCGTGAGGGCGGCCGGTCCCGCTGCCGCCTTGAAAGGAGCGCGGCGAGCCCTCTGTTCCTCCTCCTCCTCCTTCCTCCGACCCGCCGGGGGAAAAGCCCAGGTGACCGCCGCGGGGGGTGCGTGGGGGTGCGTGTGTGGTGTCCGCGTTGAGTTTGTAAGTTCTCAGAGGATGTCGCCCCCCCCGCCCCCGACACACACACACACACACACCCCGGGCGGGGTTTCCTCATAGGGGGTCGGTGAGGGTTCCCCCCCTGCCCCCATCCTGGCTGCTCCCTCTGTGACCAAAACAATCCCCCTTTGAAATCGTGGCTGCTGGATAGCGGGGTTTGCACCACCCCACTGCCGGCCCCCACCCCAAATTGCAGTGCTTGGGGCGGGGGTGGGGGGACGTGTTCGCTGTACTAAGGGCTCCCTCCCCTGCCTGTGCCCTCTCCCCTGTACAGGTGGAGGGAATCGCCTTAGGATCACTCAGCCTCCGTGTGCCTGTCCCTTGGCAAATAACCTCAGGCAGTTTTAATTTTTTCCCTCTGTTTTTTTGTTTGTTTGTTTATTGTCACATTTATGTAACAAGCGCTTGCCTGCACATTAAATTGGTGTTGCCGTCTAGGGCGTTGCATGCTCTGGGGGTGCTGTATCCAGTGCTGTGTCTGAACATTAAAAAAAATGTCTTTTTGTTGAAGAAGACAGGGGTTAAAATGAATGAAGATCTGAAGGTTAATTTGAGCTGGCTGCCTCAGGATCATGTAGAAGCCAGCTCTACCGAGAATGCCTCAGCCACAGGCTCCTCCCTGGTTCCTGTCGTAGACCCAGAGCCACAGCTTTTGGTAAACCCCTGGGACATTGTCTTGTGTACTTCAGGGACCCTTATCTCCTGCGAAAATGCCGTTGTGGTTCTTATAATTTTCCATAATCCCAGTCTTCGTGCCCCCATGTTCCTCCTGATAGGCAGCCTGGCACTGGCAGATCTATTAGCGGGCATTGGATTGATCATCAATTTTGTTTTTGCATACCTTCTGCAATCAGAAGCTACGAAACTGGTTACGATTGGACTGATTGTTGCCTCTTTCTCAGCATCTGTCGGCAGCTTGCTGGCTATTACTGTTGATCGTTACCTCTCCCTGTATTACGCTTTGACTTATAATTCAGAGAGGACTGTCACTTTTACCTATGTCATGCTTATATTGCTCTGGGGAGCATCTATCTGTATTGGACTGCTACCTGTAATGGGCTGGAACTGCCTCAGAGATGAATCCACCTGCAGTGTTATCAGACCACTCACTAAAAATAATGCAGCTGTCCTTTCAGTCTCTTTCTTGCTTATGTTCGCCCTCATGCTGCAGCTCTACATTCAAATCTGTAAAATCGTGATGCGCCATGCCCATCAGATTGCCTTGCAACACCATTTCCTGGCCACTTCCCACTATGTGACTACCCGAAAAGGAGTGTCTACTTTGGCCATTATTTTGGGGACTTTCGCTGCTTGCTGGATGCCTTTTACGCTCTATTCATTAATAGCAGATTACACCTATCCTTCTATATACACCTATGCCACCCTCCTGCCAGCTACCTACAATTCCATCATCAATCCTGTAATATATGCTTTTAGAAACCAGGAGATACAGAAAGCACTTTGGCTCATATGTTGTGGCTGTATTCCTTCTAACCTGTCTCAGAGAGCAAGATCACCCAGTGATGTTTGATTGGCAGCTAGGAGGACATTCCTTAACATGTTACTTTCCAGACATTCTTGCAACACTGTCTTTGGTTTAGATGCATTCATTAAATGGTGTGTGATGGCTTCATATAAAAACCACAGGATGCACTGACCTTGTTGTAAACGGAAAACCCCAGTGACCAAAATGAATCGTGTGGTTTAAGGGAGATTTCCAGAATCAAACTAATCGCTGTTACAGATTAATAATGTTGCTCAGGGTCTTTTTGTTATATTACCCAGACTTTGCCATGATTTTACATCAACTTTGCTCATTAAAATTAGATTGAAACACCACAGCCCCTTTGAAATTGTTTGTGTGATTGAGTTCAGTCATGCTGCATGTTATAGTCTGTTGTCAGGATGGATATTTTTTCCCCTCTGTAATTATTTTTTTAAAACAGGAAAAAAAAAAAACACCTCATGTCCTGTTAGCCCATTTGTATATCATCAGAATATTCTTCAAAATAATGGGCAATTGTACTGATCTTTATGGTATTTATTGTCATAATCCCAGTGCAACAAATTTGCTCTAAGAGAGGAAGTACTTTCCTAGCTTTTTATTTTACATCTCAGAATGAATTAGCTTGTTTTAAAGGGTTACCTGTTCTCTCCTGAGTTCTGGCATAATGTTAAAACAGAAAATACACTTTGCTTTGCTTTTCAAAGGTCAGCCATATGTTTTCACTTAGATATGGAACACCAGAGCTTATTATACTATTAATTTTTAAAAAATCAGTGGGTAGTTTTGGAGTCGACGAAACAATATGGCTTCTTTTGGCTATGCATTTATAATAGATGCAACACTATGTTTCTCAGACAAGTTTATCTTTTCATAAGTGTATAAGAAAATACCAAATAAATTAACGTACAAATTATTTGCAACACATATTTAGTGTTTACATGAAATGGCTCCCTTAAGTTCGTTATCAAATCAAAAGTATTACCACTTGTTTCTATTGTTCTGCCATATAATTTAAAATACTGAAGTTCATAAATTCTCAGAACATATCTGGTTCATAATTGTATGCAACCAGAACTGCAACATGAAACAATATTTTCTCCTTTTTTAGCAGTTTTATCCTTTAGAGATTGTGATTCTCCACACTGTACACCTGTCAGTTCACTTCATTATAGAATGACAGTTCTGGTCTAAAAAGCAGAGCTTCCTCTCATGAATGGTTACATTCCAAACTGCTTCTAACCTATTACTGAAGACACATTAGAATGCACTAGAAATAAAACATTATCTTTTAATTTGAAGACTTGACTGTCAGAGTTAAAATCCTCCTGGCAGATGTCTTTGGTGAAACTTAAGGTGTACCTCAATGTCTGTGCATGGGAGTTTATAGTACCGCTTCTATAAATGCTGATGGGAGCTCAATGTGTTAGTGCCCTGTCACCAGTAGGAGGTTATATTCCTTTAAACATCAAAGTTAGCATACTGTATTGTTGCTTCAGTATCTTCCATTACAGTTCAAAAAACCCAACAAACTCAAGTGTAAAAATAGCAATATTTACAGTTCAATGAAAAAAATATATCTGTATAGTATAGATAGTAGAGACAACTGTGTTGCTGGTCTGGATTTTTCCAAATGGAATCTGTCCTTTTCACATGGATGTTTGGGTGACTGTAGCTTTTTGTGGCAAAGTTTCTGTGACGTTCAGAATCATACGCTATACACAAAGCTGAATCTCAAATGTGAATGAGTTGTCTGTAAACAAGGATCTGTAGAGATCTCTTTTATTTTTTAATAAGCAGTAATTAATTTTAGCTGCGATGCTGGTTTCAAATTCTATGATTTACTTGATTTGGCCTTCACAATATTAGGCTCTTTGTGATCTGGTTAAATAATTGCATGGCATAGTCCAGCAGACCTGTGAACTTGCAGCTCCCTTGACTTCACTGTGGTTTACTGGTGCTGAGCACAGTTACACTATGGCCCCAGCTCCGTGTAGGATATTGGTGTTATTTATCTACTTCTGAATGCTGATGAAACTCTAGTCATTGCATTTTGTTAAGAATTTTTGTATAAGAAATAATCACTTCATAAATATCTATGCTATGTATGCATGCAGTTTTGCAAGTATGCAAAGTATTGGGAATAAAAGGCAGTAAAAATCATGAGCTGTATAATGAAGAAAGACTGACTAATGTAGAATGGCATCTTTTTAAAACAACAAATGAGATAGTTAAAGTCAGGCAAAGTTTGCCCCCTCACACTTTTTTTTTCCTCCAATTGTTCTTCTGTATCAAATAGCTGCTCATCCTTATCATACTTTTTTAGCTACAACTGTGACCAGAATTCAGTCCTGGGGCAACTGTTGTTTTGCTTATGCAGACCTGTTCTCATCCTCTTGGATAATGTCACAGGCACTAGTGCTTTTCTCTCCACAACACCTGGGTGGTAGGGAAGCCAGAAAAAGCACAGAGGGAGATAATGTCGTCTGCACTTCTCGTTCTGGTTCACCTAACGTCCTTGTCATCTTCCTTGCTCCACAGGCTGCTCAAATCCACAGAGGCTCTGCAGTGTGCCGACCTTTTCCTTGTGCCAGAGCAGAGAAATTTGTAACTGGAAGCTCCTCTCTCAAGGAGCAGTGCGAGTCAAATGGAGCAAAGAAGGATTAATTATAGAAGTTCCACAAAGCTAGCTTGCAGGGATGTGATTTGCCCTGGTTTGAGTAGTACATGATTACCTTTCACCAAAAACAGATGAGAAATGTGATTATGCCTCCAACCTACTGTTGTGACCTCCAGTGAGGATGTTGGCTCTTCCAGAAATATATTCTTAAATTGAGACTGTGCAGCCTAGGCCAGAAAATCCTTCTGGAAGTTGTTGACATAGGTTTGCTCACAGCTGTCAGGCCAAACCTTAGCATGGTTTCCAGTACTAGATAGATGCTGTATAACACACCTGTGAATGAACTCTTGGAGGATTGGCAGAGCTGTGGCACCAAAGCTGCCTACCTCACTTGCCCAAAAGAAATGCTTGACAGACAGCCGCTTTTCAGGCTCTGCAGAATTAAGCAATTCTCTGCTATGACCTCAAAGTTACAGTGTAGGCTCCAGTCTGTGTGGTGAGGTGCCAGTATCCATCCACGATCCCTCTGACACTGGCAAAAATACAGCCAGCTTGTAGGGTTCTGTCATTGTGGCATCCCATTAAACAACACCTACGTGTAAGACCAGTAGTGTTAGAGTCACCATTCTATGTACAGTGAAGTATCTTTCATATCTCCATTATAATGTCTAAAGTATTTTTTCTTAATCTGTAATTTAATTTAAAGAATTAAAATTCATTTTATTTAATAACATGCTTGACCCAAAGTTATTAACATGTTGCATCTTAATGTGCAAAATTTAATGTACTCGTTTTTTTCATATATTCATCCCTAATGCTTGAGAGAGGATTTTTTTTTTAATAGTTTGGGGTTTTTTTTAACCGTTTCTCCTAACAGTAAGATTTCAGCAATATGGGGAAATGCGTTTTTACCACAAGAGCAATAAAATCCTCCATGTTGTGGGTACTATAAACTACTGAGTAAGCTCAGAGCAATAGAGAGGAAGCAATATATTCTTTAGACAAAAAATAATAACTTGCGTAAGGACTTTTAAATAAGCAGAAGTCTTCCTTTGTTAACCAGTTTCTACCAGACTGGTGTGGGACATTATTTCTGCTTGATTTGTCACAGTTATTGAGTTCCTGAATAGAATTGTTCAGCAATAACCTTTTACCTTAGTTCTTGGATCCTGAATTCATAGTATTTGCAAGAGAGAATTCTGTACTACAGTGGGTATTTTTATTCTTGTTTGGCATTTAGTTGTACAGCATTCCATGGAGAAATTAATTTCTTTCAGGATTTCCAATTTTAACTTGATACTAAGAATACTCTTCACCAAACACAAACTGAGAATAACTGAATTTGTCATGCCCATCAAGATGGATATCATAAATGGTGCTAGCCCATCCAGAAGACACTTAGGCTTTTAAAAGAACATGGTTATGGTATCATGGCAGAAAACCCCTACCAATACCCAGGGTATCGCTGCTGTGTCTTCCTAACAGGGCACGCAGTGACATAAGCAGCTGCACCTAGCCTTCATGTTTGAGGGCCAGCCTTGAGGCATCTCGCAGTCACTAAAACCCCTCCATGAGAGAGTTTGGCTTAGGGCAGGAGCTGTGGATTCATTTCTCAAAAGTGATGAGCAACTTACCAGTGTGACTGGAAGTTGGAATAAAATAGCATTTCTACAAACCAGGCTCCTGAAACACAACTACACACAAAAATGGCTTCTCTAACATTCAGAACCATATTTTCAAAATGTTGACCCTGACTTTTATGGAGAAAAAGTATGTATGGTCTGGTTTTGTATGTACAGCAAAGAAAGAAAGGTAGATAAGAATTAGAGAGTCACTATGTAAAAAAAAAAACAAAAACAAACCACCAGCTGTTCTGTCACTTTATCTGAGATACTGAATGGTTCTTAGTCCTTGAAACAGAAACCAACTCTGGCAACTTTCTAGAAAATCCTCAATGCCAATAAGTCAGTGTAAGAGCTTTGTAGAAGAAGTAGGAGGACTAGCATGGTTGCCAGCACAAAATAATTTGATGTAGCAGCTGTGTTATGAGAATAAAAACAATATACCTGCACACCAGCTGTAGACAGATCAAGTCCTGAGTGTATAAGAATAGCACCAGAAAAAGGTGAACAGCATTACTTTAAATCATGCTGCTTCAAGAAGACAATATCAGTTCAACTCTCACTGGATATGGATCCTACATTGTAAGAAATAAAGGATATTTTAAAGTGCTACTGACCAACTATTCAGGGAAAGATATCATGGAGTTGTATTCTTTTGAAGGGGATCAAGAACCCAGCGAGATCTATGAAGGAAGTAATTAAGTATGGTGTTAAATATCTACATGTAGACTCATCACATCTCTGTGAGAGAAGGTCTGAGAATCACTTTAAGGTGTTACTTGGCTACCTTTTCGAGAATCTAATTCTAGAACAAGAGGCTGCTCCTGTACATGCATTAAATGCAATGAAGAATATGTCCTCTTTTATGTATTTATCAAAAGGAACAAATAGCTCTTTGGAGTCAGAATTGTTTGCCAACTAGACATCATTTTAACTAATACCACAGGAAGCCACTTTACAAAAACTGTTTGATAACTTCAGTTTTAAACTTAGAAAAACAAAATTTTCAGATGCTTACTGTATTGCACACTTGGCATGTTGCATGATAGCAAGAGATTGGTATTAGGGCTACTCAAATTTGGTGCTTCATCAACAAAAGGCCAGTGCAGATAACAGTGCATCACTGTACTTGGGAAACACAATTTTATATAATATTCTGATTTCCTGATTATTTTTTTTTTCGATTTTTTGAATGCCATTATATAATGTGGTAGTTTACCCTCCCTTACAGTGCCACATTTAATTTAGCTTAGTGGTAGTCTAGAGATGTGCAATGGAGAAAATTAAAGATCTCTCATTCTCTGTTTATAGAGAGGAGTCTAAAAGGAAAGAGTGTGCTTTATATGTCACAAATAAGCAATAGAACAGGAAAGATAAATTAGGTATCCTTATCTCCCCTGTCAGTAAAAGAATGATGGGACTTGCAGTAAATTTGAAAGGTAGCATATCTGGAAATACTTTTTTGGTACAAAAGGAGATGACCCCATGAAACCAGGTGCTAATGGCTTCTTCAAGCCAAGAATTTGCAGTTCATAGAATCATAGAAGGCTTGGGTTGGAAGGAACCTTTAAAGGTCATCTAGTCCAACCCCCCTGCAATGAATTCCTTTTAATGGATCAGAAATCTGGATGAACTGCGAGGATATTTGCTTTCATATTAGGTTAATGATGAAAGATGAGAGGATGGAAGTCTTTATGGCTTGGTGAATCAACCAGGTAGTCAGTGCTTGAGCTTGGATAGGAAGAATGCTTGAAGAAATGCATCCCTGGTGAGCAGATTGTTTTGAACTTTACCCAATGTACATGGAGTACCTGAGAAGGGCTCTGGGGCTGTGGTTGTTCCAAGGTGTAGCGAAGCAGCCCCTGTCCTTGCAGCTGGCAGTATCGCTGTTCCTCTTGAATGGTGCCCAGAGAACAGGAAGGAGGAAATGTGAACATCCTCCCTTGAAAATGTGACCTCATATGTTTTATTCAGGTTATTACTTGTCTTGCTAGCAGAGTCTTACATGGCTCTGCTTGAAATCAGAAGAGGTTTTTTGTGGAAAAATATTGAAAATATGAAAGTAGAACCAACAGCAGATTACAATAAGTCATTATGTATTTCTGTTTCTTCTAAGCAGCAGCAAAGTCTGTAACTTTGTAGTAACCATTTCCTTGAAAACAATATGCCCTTGCACTAAAAAACTAAAAAGTGAATATAGGTTAAATTAAACCATATCTCAGTTAACTAGTGTATCACTGCTGTGATGCAAACTAATTCATGAACCTGTTGGAGTGAGTACAGAGGAGGGCCATGAGGATGATTAGAGGGCTGGAGTAGGTCTCCTATGAGGACAGGCTAAAGAGAGTTGGGGTGGTTCAGCCTGGAGAAGACAAGGGAGACCTTATAGCAGCATTGCAGGCTATTTACGGGAAAGCTGGAGAGGGACTTTTACAAGGGTATGCAGTGACAGGACAAGGGATAATGGCTTCAGACTAAAAGAGGGTAGATTTGGGTTAGATACAAGGAAGAAATTCTCCCCCATGAGGGTGGTGAGGCACTGGAACAGGCTGCTTGGAGGAGTTATGGATGCTCCAGCCCTGGAAGTGTTCAAGGCCAGGCCGGATGGGGCTTTGAGCAACCTGGTCTAGTGGAAGGAAAGGTGTCCCTGTCCATGACAGGGGGGTTGGAACAGGGGTTAAGGTCCCTTCCAACCCACATCATTCTATGATTAATTCAATGTCATTGAAAGGATAAAGGGACGTTTTCCAGTGGAGGTTTTTTGCAAATGGGTTGAGAGAATAAAACTCATTTTAAAGCAAGGTCAGTCAAACTTGAATCACAAACCCCTTGAATTGCCTTTTGAGGAAATAGTTCTCTCCTCCCCAAAAAATTTGTTTTGCACTCAACATACACCAAGGTAATTTTACAAACTCTTGCTGACATGCTAAATATTTAACCAAACAAAATAGTATTATGGGTTTCCCCCTACCAGGTGGAGGGAAGACTTTTTATGTCTCAGAACTAGTGAACTGATTTATTTAGCTGGCATCTCTAAGTAAACCAGACATTTCTAAAAAGCGTGGAGTACTTACAGACATTCACTCCACATTTAGGGGCTTCATTAAATTACTGAATTACTGTTTCAGCTGATGACCATAGAATTACCTGGAGGAGGAGGGGTGGGTGGTCGGTCATGTCCTTTTTTGGTTGTGTTGTTGGTTTTGGTTTTTGTTGTTGTTGTTGTTTGTTTTGTGGGGATTTTTTGTTGTTTTCTTTTTAACCCCTGTAGTAAGATCTCTGATACAGTCCTTTCTATTTAAAGACAAATGCTGGTTTATGGTTGGACACAAAGGTCTTTTCCAACCTAAATGATTCTATGATTCTAAGAGCCTGCCTCTCATAAGTACAGTGCTGCATTCTTAGGAAAAAAGCTTATTTACAGAGGTTTTAATACTTTGTTAAAACCCTTTCAGATGCATCAGCAGCACTTTTTCATTGAACAACTTTGGTGGGCATTTGCCCAAACTGGAAATTTGGTTTTTAAAAATAGATTTGGTTTTTAAAAATGTATAAATTAATTCTTAAAAGGAAACACCCATCTCCAGATTTAACTTAAGGAACTTAAGTACTAGCTATATTACATGCAGACTGGAAACAGTTTCTTAGAGTAGTTTGGTATGCTGTTAACTTAATTAAATATTATGAGCTATCGTACTTAAACACTAAAATAGCCTAATTACATACTTAAATATATATACATAATTATTATAATATTTATTTTACTTTTTATATGTATGATATGCTAGATATTGTGCTCTATACCTTCAGTGTTGTAATGGTCCAGGTGTAACCTGTTCACTGGGGCAGTTTCATATGATTAAAGAAAAACATTGCCAAACTTGTATGAATGTTGCAAACTGAAAGATTCAGTGGTAAGTGATCAATATTTCAACAGAGACAATCCAGAAATTTTGGAAGGGAGGTGAATTCTCATGTCTTTAATTTGGACAAATCCTGCTGCTGGCTTTGGGATTACAGGAATGGGACACATGCAGGACAGAATACAAAGAGGATATTTATCACCAACTTGAGCCTACGTAGCAGTTTTATGTTCCTGTGCATACTGTTCCCTGTTGTCTCTCTGTCTCTTGTAGGTGCTTTGGTAACAGGACTGCACAGATCAAAGAGCAGTCCACACAGTCGTCTGGCACTGCACTTTTTGCACTGGCTGATGCTAACCCAGGCAATATTACAGTATCTAAAACATTGTATACATTTATTTTTAAAGGGAACATGAAATATGCATATGCTTCTGGGGCATCCTAGGAAAAGGGACTGGGACCTATAAGATTTGGGGCCAAGGCATGGAGCTCTTAATGCATTGCTTACTTGTGTGACTCATAGAATTTTCCTCTTACTTCAGTGTTTGCTAAGATGTAACTCACCAAAATCACCAGGAATTCAGCTTCCACTGGTTTCAGGGAAGAAGTATTTTGTGGTATGCAAATGAAAGCAGCATGATTTGGCCCTTTGAAAACTGAGATACCCACATACACATACACATAGGTGGTGGGTCTGGCAGTGTTGTGTTCGCGGTTGGACTGGATGATCTTAAAGGTCTTTTTCAACCTAAATGATTCTATGATTCTGTCCTGAAAGGGACCTCCTGTTGAATCCTCGTGGAGCTCAGGGAGCTGTGCCCCATCCATGGGTTTTTGTTCTGCTGCTCTTTGCTTGCCCTCTGACAACGTGCTCCCTCAATACAGGAGCAACACGCCATCCACCTTGTAGTGCCTCTGCCCCAGAGGGCTCATGAGGAAAGAGCAGGGAGGTGAGGCTTTTCTGCAGTGTTGATTGCAGGGTCAAAGCATGCTGGGTTCAGAAGGGAGCTCTGCTTCCAGCAGAGAGCTTTCTGAAGATATGGTAGAAAATAGGGAGCCTTCACATTCCAACCAAATTTCAGCTCCTTTCTTTTGTATTTCCCTTTAACTGTAAGTAGAGGCATCCATTAGTCTGGCAGGAGGGGAACATGGCATAACTGGGAGTTAGCATGCTCCAGCATGCAACTTTTTACACGGCAGCTCTTCCAGAGCAGAGCAGCAGAATGCACAGTACTCTGCTTCTGAACTCAGGCTGGTCCCACAGCTTAAAATGTATAAGGGCAAAATGAAGTTTTCCAGAATGTGGAAACAGCATCTGTGATTTGTGCCAGAATGGGTATTGCAGCTGGAGAGGCAGGTAAATTGCCTAGATTACATATACAGCAAAATATTCAGGCAATTTCTAAGGTTACTTGCCTGTGCCCAGATTTTCTGTTGGGCCTCAGCCAGAGCCCAAGGAAATGGACATTCTTATTTTTATCATTATTTCTAGAAAGAGCCACATTAGACCTCTATCCATTTTATATGTCTACACCTTTTTACTCTTTGGGGCCAAAATCTAGGTCGTGTTGTGTTTTGTTTGGTCTCAGCTTTACTGTCACAGCCAAGCCTACAAAAGTTGATTGTAAATGTGTTTACAAATAAAAAGAAATTTAATAGGATAAAATGTTATAACTGTGCCTCTGAAATAAAGCGGTAAAACTCTGTGTTTAACTTCAGTCCCAGGCCATGAAATTTGGAATACTCTGGACTAGTAGAACCACTTGTAGTTTTCTAGACTTGCTAACCAAGCCCCTACTTTCTTTTTATTGCCAAATGCAACTAAAAATAACCTGTGGTTTATCACGCTCATCTCCTGAAATTCTCAGAGAGAACTTTTCCTAGGAACCATAGTACAATTCATGTAAACTCCTGATACTACTGGCTGCAGTGTGGTTCCGTGCTAAATTCTAAAAGCTTTAGCAAAAGCAGCTGCATGGGGGTAGTTCTCACACTACACATCTCATTAGGAGCCAAATGACTGTAAACCAGTAATTTAAATTCTGCATGTTGTGCTTTTCATATGAGAACCAATTTCTGGTTTAGTACATAAAGGCCTGTGGTTATTTCTTATACTAACTTAGGGTTGTTTTTTTCATTTAACCGTGGTTGAAGTTTGAACCATAGCTTGCCAGTATATGAAGTCATTTTAAAAGGAAGTGAAACATCTTTGCCTCAGTTTCCCTTAAGATTAAAGCTTTGGATTGCAACTACAGAGCTTCTTGTTGTATACAAGATAGTAATTTAATGCACTTTATTTGAAAAAGGCACAAATTATTTTGTTTATAAAATGTTACAATTGCACTATGCTGTAAGAATCAGTTACTAACTATAAACTGTACAGTTTTGTAGTCAACATTGTGTTTAGTCATAAATGATTGAAACAATTACATGTTTCAGTTAAATGTTAATTTTATATGTGGTATATGTAAGTACAAATAAATTTTCGTTTCTAAAAAAAAAAAAGATTGTCCATTTCATTTAATTGAATTTCACATTCCATTTCAAATAGCAAAACACTATTATTTCTAAAAATATAAAATAAAATATGATCCAGTGCAAAGAGATGGCAGATGACACTAACTAAACTTGGACGTTAAATTCAGATGAGCAAACTTCAGCTGAACTTCAGTAGATCCTCTGTATCCATGAGTGCTGCAAAAGGAAATATCAGGCACTACAGTTTTGTACAGACAGTCTGAAAGAATTGCTAACAGGAATTCCTGAATGCAGAGTTGTAAATGAAAGCCAGAGTGCCCTTCCAGGTCTACCTTTCTTATCCAAGTTAACTTACCTCTTATGCACTTCTGACATACCGCTGTTTATTATCATTGTATACACTTAGTTTTGGGGAACAAAATTCAGTATGGATGTACAAGAGAGTCTGCGCTGAGTCTTGCTAAATGGATGTAAATACTTAATAGCTGAGTTAGTTGTCATTAATGGGGAGAGCTACAACTTGAAAGAAACTATGTTAACTTAGTTATTTGGTTTTTGGTTGTTGTGGGTGGGTTTTTTGTTTTATTTTTGTTTTTTTTTCCAGAGTTTTGCCCTGATCCTCCACTTAAGTAACTGTAAAGTCAGATGCATGATCACAGTTCTGTTTCTCCAATTTGACTGTTACAAACAGGCTAAAAGAAAATAGTGGACTGTCTCATTTTCCATTTTTTTTAAAAAATGTGTATTTTAATTCTTCTGTATGGTTTTCTTGAATACCCAGCTTATTTTCCAGGCATATAAATTGATGGAACGAGCTACATCTCTAACTGTAAAACCGACTATTGTGTACCATAGCTGGTGAACATGTAACTTCTGAAGTAAATTGGCCAGTGACTGACAGATATCCAGGTAAGTAATGGAGAGTGAGGCTGCTTCCTTCCTGTTACGCAGAACTGCAGTCCTGCAGCTCAGGTGTATCCCGGAGGAGATCTCAGTAATGTTTACTTGAACTGGACACACCTGTCCTCTCGCCTCTCACACCAGACATTCAGGCACCAGCTACTTTATCTAGAGAAAGAGAAATTGGTGTCATCGTGCAGGCATAGACTCCCAGTTTGTGTCTCTGCAGTTAAACTACAGCCAAAAGGACTACAGCAGAATGGTGATCAGGGTGTATTTGTTAAATGTTTTTTGCTTAACTAAACATGAACTGCAGTTACACAATATAGATCCTTTAGATCTATCAGCCATCCAGTCTACTAAACTAGATAATTAATAAAAAATAAAGGGGGAAAAAAAGAAAATGGGAGAGGGAGGGGAAATAAGTGTTTCACCTAACAGAGAAGCCAGTATTGAAGTCATGTGGCCAGGGCTGTTCGGGGATCTTTTTGAGCTTAATCACTGGAACCTAAAGTAGGACAATAAACTGAACCTGTTCTGACGCTACAGTGGATGTTTAACCTGCATCTGTAGTCAGGAGAACCAGGAACGAGCAGGGAGCAGTGGGGGCAGATGACTTGAGCTTTTTGGCATTGCTGTGTTGGTGCCCCTTCCACACCTAACAGCGTCGGTGTAACAGCATCCTGGAAGTCACTGATGGAAATATGATTAGGAGGGCAAAATGGCTGACTAAATCAATAGAATAGTAAAAACTGCCAAAACTTAATGGTACTCAGCCAGAACTGTAAAGGAATTCCTACTAATATTGTGGAGGATTAATTGCATTACAGGACTGGTAGGTATCTTGGTTGTGGTTTTGTTCAGTGCAGATAGCATCCTTCTGCTCACAAAGCAAAACAGCACTGTTACTAAAGGAGTGTTTTGGATTAACTGGGAACTTCAGGCACTGGCAATGCTTAGACCACCCAGTAACAACTGCTTTGTGCCTTCTGCCAAACATACAGTGCTTTATGTGCTATGTTTGGGTTTCAGATACTTTTGTCAACTATGTCTGGAACTAAGCAGAAGGAAAGAGCAGAATTTTTAATAATGGATATGCAACAGAAAACTTCTGTGGGCATTAATAAATGGTCAGTGTATTTACAAGGGTAAAATAATTTAAAACTGTCAGGACATCAAATAATTTCCGTGCTGCAGTAAGCAAAGTGAAGTTTTTTTATAAAAGTGGAAATCTAAAGACTGTTGTCCAGTGTCATCCTTTGGCTCAGTTGCAGCATTCCAGGTGCACATGCCTGTTTTTACATTCTCTGAAGCGTCTGTGGGTCATGTCAGAGATGAGCTGCTGGGTTAGGTGGCCATTTGGACAAAGTGCACCTTATTTTACCTTCTTAGTAAATTCTTATGGATCATCTTATTTATAGTAGGATATCAAAGATTGTCTACAACTTCACCACTGTCCTGTAGCATGAATCTTTGACGTCTACACAAAGTGCAAGGCCCATGCAGTTAATGGATATTTTACACTCATCACTGAAAACTGTGTAGGAAATACATCAATCTGGAATATATGACAAAGACAATTCCATTTGCAGGTACTCAGGCTTTTAAAAAATTCCAAATTATATATATCTTTTAAAGTTATTTTAAATGATCTAGGATCATATGGATTTAAATATTTTTTTTTTTTTTTTTAGAATTGCTTTTAAAGGTAGCAACTCAAACCTTATTATTTCTCTTTTTTTATTTTTAAAAATTATTGTATTTTATTGAAATGGCATCCTTATAACAGAAATGCTCTCTGGGGTTGTTACTCTTTGCATTCCACTGACTTGAGTGCGAGCTGAGTAAACCCAGCACTGTACAGCATGTAACAACCAACACTTGGTTACTACATGCAAATCAGCTCTCACTTGAGCATCTTCTGCTTGTGGATTTTATTCAGTTTTTTTTCTTCTTTTGTATCTGCCAAAGTGCTTCATCCCCTAATTTTAAAGATGTTGGCCTTTCAATGCAGGGCATTCTTTTTCTGATAACAAAAGGTATTTTAATGTACCAGGACACTGTCTTCCCATCAGTGGCCTAGAAGAGCTAGTTTCACCTGCATTTTTTATCATGATATATGGAGTTTAAATGATGCTTGACAGTGAGCCTATATAAATTCGGTTTTAAGATGCATTGAGTTTGCCATTATCATCATTTTGAGCTGTCAGGCTCAAAAGCATCCTCTCACAATTTCCAGGACAAGGATCATCCCACTCCAAATCATTCAGCTCACATGGGGAATGCAGAGGATGTGGCAAGCTGGGATGGGAGAGAGCCCTTGCAACCCCAGTCTTGGGCATGAGAGGATTTCAAAATTTCAAGCTAACCTAAGGATTCCCTTCACTCCCTGGATATTCTTACTCTTTCACCTTCGCAACAGAGGGTGACAGAGAGGGGGCTGGTATGAATTCAGAAAGTCTTCAGGTTCCCCCCTTCTCTCTTAAATGCCTGCCATCCATCCATCCATCCATCAACTGCAGCCTCCAGTGCCTGTTCAGTTTCCTCCAAGAGCTGGGCTTTCTTGGTGGTGCTGCTGACAGTGCCCTGTAAAGACATCCATGGAAACCACCACTAGCCAAACAGTGCATCTCCAAGGGTATCAGACAGAGGGAAGCTTTTGCTATTTGCTAGTTCAACCCAATAAAAGTATTTCCTTCCTGACATCCAAGCAAGCAGTGGGACAGACCCATGCTCTTGAGAGGGGAGCAAGGGTAAGCGTTGACTTTGCTCCCACCAAACAAGAGGCAGGGAAGACGGAGGAGGGGCTGGTCACTGCACAGGCTGCAGGCCTCCCTTGGCTCTATTACTCTGCAGATACGGTCGAGTTCACTGCCTGTAGCGTACGCTGTGCTGAGCCAGGGCCATGCAGCAGCAGCTCATCTCTCCCTTGATGCTTTGGCTCCTGCAGCCTAGTTTCTTGTTGAAATGAGCTCCAGGATTTATTGTCAGTGCTCAATTCACAATCCCTTCGGACTTCTTTTTGTGAGAACTAATAAAGCGGGTCTGGGGTTTTCTTATTGCTGTTTTTTTAATGAGCAGCCTGTTTTCAGTCCCTGGGATTCTCTGTGTTGTGGTTGGTTTGGGGTGGGGATTTTTGGTTTTGCTTGTTGTGTTTTGTTGGGTTTTTTTTACCTTCCAGGAGGAAGTAAGGGGAAAGTATTATGACTCCTTAATGCTTGGTCCGTTTCATTCATCATACTACTTCTGAGCAGTGTTTGTTTGCCTTCAGTCCAGGCACAGCTTGTGCACAGCCTTCACAGAAACAGTCAGCCTTGCCAATAGATGCGTCTGGTCTTAGATCTGCAGACTCTGTGTCTGCCTTCACACGGTACTTCAGGCTGGCCCCATTTCAGCAGCTGCACGTCAGCTTTGGGACTGCTCCCTCAAACTGCCCGCTTCCTCAGGAAAGGCAGCAGCCGTTCTCAGATGGTGGCAGTGACCTGCCTCTGCACCCTGCGGAGCATTTGCTGCTAAAACTGGCCAGTTCTGCTAGCAGAAGGGGTGCCCAAGAGAGCATCCCCAGGGTGCTTGTTGCTGCTGCTGAGGTCACCACATCCCTGGGGCCTGGGCAGAGCGGGATGCGAGGGGCAGACAGCAACAGGCACTGGTCAGGGAGGCTGATTCTCCTTCCCTTATGAACAGATGCAGGAATAGACGTTTATCTGTCCAGAATGTGTTTGCTGCTCAGACATCCGTGGTGCATCTCCTTGAGGGAAGAGCCACCAGGCTAGATGGGTGTGTGGTGTAAGCCAGTCTTGTCCTGTGGCCGTGCAGCTGGGCTGTACTGGTATGAATATGTACGTAGCAGACCCACAGCCGCTTTTCGGTTTGCAGCTCGTATCAGTTCAGTGTTTTCTTCGCATTTACGTTTAATTTGTCTTACCAGGGACTGTTGTATTTTTCTTCAGAGATGAGATAAAGCATTCATCAGAGCCCAGTAGGTACCCCTATTCTCTTTAGCTTTCTTGCTTCTATTATACTTGATTCTATTAGAGGCTGATTTAATGAGCACTCATTACATACATGCATCTCTCTCTCTCCAGAGATCTAAGCAGTGGAATCTCCTACAAAATGATGCAGTGCTTTGTTTTAGTTTGGTTAAAAACAGAACAAAGTGCTGCTCTGTGTCCCTCTCAATCATCTCACCTTCAGCAGTCATTTGCAAAAAGACTGTTGCTTTTTCCTCTGCTTAGAAGTTATTTTTACACCATTTAAATACAGCTTAATCGTATGATAAAAGACTTTCCCAAGCACAGGTCTTTCCCATGTGTCAAAATATCAGTGGATTCCCTATTTAACATCAGACGCAACTGCGCTGCAGTCGTAGGTGAAGTTTCCCCTGTGAACAGCCTGCGTAATATATCACTGTAGAGAGCATTTCCCTTTGGAAAACCGTTCTGAGACAGAAGTCAGCAGGGCTCTGACCCCCACAGTGGAAATCAACAGAAAAATCCTCAACAGCAGCTAAGTGCCTGTAAAGATGTTGGTATACATGGAAAGGTAGTGCCGTGTCTAGAATAACTCAGGCCGTTTATGATAAACTAGCAGTATTGTTTTCAAAGATACAGAAGCCGTGGCAAACAACACATGTAAAGTGCTTCACGGCAGATGGCAATGTGAGCAGAAAGAGGTCACATCAAACATGCAGCAAACACAAGTATCTGCTGTTCTTCCTTCTTGCTTCCTTAAGTGCTCACTATGAGAACGTGGCAAATGAGACTAGTGCTCCCTGCCACTGTGCAGGGAGCACTAAAAGAAATTATCTACTTAAAAGTTCTGAACAATTTCCACTCCTGAAAAAAGCCGGAGTCCATCACATTACCTGTGTGGCTCTCTGTCAGTAGCTCACAGTGTCTGGAAGAGCACACCCCCACATATCCACATTAAAGTTTAACATAAAACTACCACATTGTCAAGCTTACAGTGTAAAACAGGCTGGCATCAGCCTTCTGGTGATGCAGAAGCAAATAGCAGTGTTAAAAAAGAGCCAGTGACTTGAAAGGCTTGTAGTAACGGGGTAGAGGAAAGGTACAGATTCTGTGGAGATTTTTGGCACTGTGTGCCACCTCCCCTTGCGCAGTGTAGACACGTCTCCAGTGAAAATGTCTCCTGCAAAAATCTAAGTGAAGATGCAGCAACTGAGAGTTTATGGTCAGTGGGTCAGGTTAAAGGCCATAAGAAGCCTAAGGTTTACTTGGCCTATTAAAAGTTACAGAAAGCCTCATCTCTAATAAGGTTTTGCCAGATGCTTGCTAATGCAGATGAAGAATGGCTTAATTTTTCCCAGTGAAGATAGATAGAGCCCAAAATGTTCTTTGCAACCAGCATCAATTAGTTCACCAGCAGCAGCGCTACCATTTCCTGCAGAAAGGTCACAGGCTGTTTGCAACTTTCTGAGTCAAAAAACAATGCTTAAAACTCCAGCTGAAAACCACATAGCAGCTGTATACAGCACTGTAATTGCCCCCAGATTGCAGCAACTGACTACAAGAACCAGAACTAGAAACAAAATCCTGCCCAGGAGAGAATACAGGTTTTTGTTGCTGATAGTAAAATCAGAGCAAATATGTAAGTAGAAGAGCAGGACTGTACTTTGTGTGCACAGCATGACGGCTAGGATATGGTGTTTCAGAAATAAATGGGGTAACGAGCTGATGTGTGCATTACATGAGAGCCCATCCTCTCTACACTGAACATTGTGTAAGAATTCAGGAAGCAACATGGAAACCTCTTGATAGCCCTGCTTCCCCTCTGGTTCACCATCAGCACAAACAAGAGGTCTGGGTTGCTGGAGAGGTATGGAGATGACTGTGAGGTGACAAGCTGGGAGGCCAGGCAGGCAGCCGAGAGGGACCCTGCTTAGCGCAGCCTGGAGAAAAGGGTTTTAACCTTGATACCTGAGCTTTGAGCTGGAGGGGGGGCAGACAGGTGGTGAGAGCGGACACAGTCCTGGAGGTGCTGGTAGCCCAACACAACATCCCATCAGTGTATAAAGTCAAATTTAGCAGATTAGATTAATAGGAGCTGATGGGAAACTTTGACACTTACAGAACATGTATCGACGTACATGCTTTATTCTACAAAGGCTTTGTAATACCCAAATTGTCATTGAGATAACTGAGATCAGACTGATCAACAACTCAACATCACTTTGTACTGTATTTTGATGTTAAAGGATTAGTTTTGTAAACACACACCCATGTGGGAAAGTAACAGTGCAGGTAAGTCACAGGTGGTTCCACAATGGCTTGTGAGGAAAAATTGAAGGAGCTTGGCTCATTCAGCCTGGAGAATTGATGGCTTCACGGGGACCTAACAGTGCGTACAGAGATGTTGTCAGGACAACAGATCCAAGATCTTCACAGTGGTGCACGGTGAGAGAAGGAGAGACAACAGGCATAAGCAAAACAGGTGAGGTTGAGACTGGGTATGAGGAGAAACTACTTCCCGTCAGGCAGAGACACTTCCCGTCAGGCAGAGACACAGCTTGGCCAGCAGGGTTGTGCAGTCACTCCTTGGAGGTTTTCCAGACCTCACTGGATAAAGCCTGAGCAACCTGGGCTGGCCCTGCTTTAAGCCAGAGATTGGACTTGGAGACCTCCTGAGGTCCATTTCAACCTGAATTATCTTGTGGTCCTCATGGAGAATGTAACAGGCAGACTGAGGTATCAAACAAGAGGGGGTTTTGTTTTGTTTTTTCCCAGGTTTGATCCAAGATGTTCTACCGTGCCCTAGTTATGAGTCAGAGCCCCATACCTTGGTCCAGAATGCTTAGACCTTGGCAGAGCAGTGGTTCATAAAAGGGCAGAGATCAAACTGTATCTGAGTGCTAACCTCAAAAAACACTGCCTACAGCAGCACAATGTAACTGGGATTGTGTGCAGCACCTCACACTGAGCTCCAGCTGCATTTTCAGACCTGCTAAGTGATGGAGAACAACCACGGCTGGCTGTGCTCTTGCTGACGCCACCTTCTGTGCCGTACCACTCCAACAGGGCTCTGCTGCCTCACCTTCAACCTGCTGCTCACCTGGACCTTTCCAGCCTGGACTGATGCATGGGCTTATTTCACCACAGGTATAAGAATTTGCACTTATCTTCAGTGAACTGTGTGAGGTTCCTGTCATCCCATTCCTCCAGCTTACCAGCATCCCCATGAATTACAGCCCTGACCTCCAGTTTGCCTTCCGCTCAATTTTGTGCCATCCATGAGCTTTGGAAATAAAGTTGGACCAAGGTCTTCTTTGGCCCACAATGTGTTTGTGTTGTATCAGAGGCAGAAATGGTATTTAAAACAAAAAGTTCACACTTGTGTGTCGGTCTCCTCCATAGATAGGTCAGAACAGAAGAGAGAGCAGAGTTATGGCATGAGGCACCATTGGCACTTGGATTCTGAGTGGGAAAAATCACTCAACACCATCAAAAGTGGATCCTTTGTGAAACCCACCAGCTCACAGTCACTCAGCTCTAGCCCAAGCTGTGGGCACATTTCAAGTGCTCAGGAACAGTTCATCCAGAAGAGTAAAATCAGGACTTTATGTCTGCAGAGGCAGCTGATGCAACATACCCTGGTCTTCTGCTGTGAATTGTAGATAACCTGTGCTTAATACAAATAAAAACATATAAAGAACAATCACAATTATCAGTTCACCATGATTTATTTCTGTACTTGAAATAATTTAAGAGTATCAGTCTAGCTGGTAGCGACTGATCCATAATTGTTCTGACATTTGGCTCTTTATTCACAGTGCCAGACCAGAAGAAAAAATAAGAGCATGTAAAGACATCCTGTCCTCCATGGGACTGAGGCGCACAGAGAAGATTGCACGATTCCTGGATGGAGTGAGCCTTCCAGGCTCCAGGACTGTGCTAAAAAATACTGAAGTCCCAGGAAAAATAAAGGAGGAAAAAATATCTTGTCACTGCCAGCATTACTAATCAAGTACTAATGTTTATGAAATGAACATTTTCTATGGCAGCTGGTGTTTTGCTACACTTATATACATTTCCTTAATAGTGTTTTCCATGTTATCGCTGGCACTGTCACTCTAAATGTAATATAATTTCATTGCAATAATAAAATACTACACATACACAGTTTATAGAAATTCCTTTTCCCTGCCTAGCTTGACAATAGCTCAAACTGCCTGAGAAAGTGAAGTAACAGCTCGTTCATCACTGTCCCAGGTGGTTGTATAAAGCACTCTAGGAGTCCTGGTCAAACTGCTTTTGTCCTGTTGAAAAGATTCTTTGAAAGCCTAGTAAGTCAGGAACAATTCCTTGTGGATTCGTGACACAGATTTTTAAAAACTTTGATGCTCAGAAATATCGGATGGAAATCCCCACACGAGCTGCCTGGACTGATGACAGCAGGCCCACCACCATCCTGCCCAGCCAAAACCTGCTGGCCTGGCAGCTTCTGTCTCCACCGGACTGGGAGAAAAACGTTTTCCCAGTTCATTTGCAGTCGGCCACTGGAAACCCTGAGTACTGATTCCTGAGTGACGTGTCAGCCCACCCTGAAACGCAAGTGTCCCTACAGCAAACTCTCAGCAGCTTGCCCATGGAGAGGTGTGAGGCTGCTGGTGGGGCTCATCACTGAGCCTGAGGATGAGGGTGAATGTGGGAAGGCTTGTCCTAAGGTGTTAAACTGTGCCAAGTTTTACCTTAAAAAACTTCCTTTCCTAACTTTTCATGTAGAAAAAGAAAAAGCAGACACACAAAAATGTAAAAAATATCCCTCCCAGCTATTGAAACCTGGGTCTCTGACCTGGCCTGCTTTGCTGGCCACCAAGCCCCTTTCGCTTTGGGTAGGAGGGAAATCCCTGGGAGGATGCGGAAAGTGAGACTTGGAGGGGAGGTCCTCACATCACCCCCTGAATACTTGTGGAAACAAAGGTGTGTGGAGACTCCCATCCCTGTAGAGTGTATTTCCACAGTGGAGACTAACAGCAGAGACAATGCGAAGATCCAGGTACACCAGGACTACAGCACACACACATTTACACCCACCCCTACAGTGAAGCCCACCTGTCATCACTCCAGTCCCTGACAGGACATTAAGTGGACAAACGAGCAAGGAGCAGCCACTGAGGAGAAGCTCCTGGGGGAACCCGCTTAGCATCACTGCTTCCACAAGTGCTGTCTATGCAACAAAATGCCGTATAGCTTATATAGGTCTAGCAGAGCTGTATGCACACCAGCTGGGTGGGGTGTACCTGTCCCCTGCCTCTGATACAGCATGAAATCCCTGTGGAGCCAATTCATCCTGCCAGGAAGCTGACCTTAGGATGCACCAGAGCATATTCTCATTCAGTAGACAGGGAAACTGAAATAAACTGAAGATTTGTCTTTATGAGTACAGCTCCCAGGGCAGTAGGGCTTTTCCTCAGCTCTACAGCAGCAATAAAAAAGGAATTACAGAAACTCCATTATCTTAGGTGTATGCATATTCCTGCAAGAATTAGGAAAATATTAAAACCAGAGCAGCTACTGTCAGTGCCATTTCATCAGAACGATTTGCCTGCTGATGAGAGACAGGTACTGTCCATGTGCCCCTCTGGAGCAGCCGAGCTCCTGGGGCTGCAGGACCCCAGGGGCTGCAGGACCCCAGGGGCTGCCAGCCCGTGTTTGGGGGAGCTCCAGACAGAGCTGCCCCTGCCAGACTGGGGGGCTGTGCAGGACAAGCAGCGCTGCCACCTCCCTTTTTGTCCTGGTTTGCTCTTCTTTCTCCATTCTGGCAGGTCTCCTCTCTTCCGCTCTGCCTCCTGCCAGCATAGTTCAAGAATTAACAGGGGATGCTTTTTGGCCTCTTTGTCATTACATTTAATTAGAAGACACTCTCGTTTACTTTGCTTTCACTCTGCTGCCTGGCAGAGTAATTTGCATTTCACAGGCAATTCTCTGGCCTTGTTGAACGTCTTCTACCTGAAGTGAGCAGCACGGAGAATCACGCCGAACCGCTTGGCAGCAGCAGCTGTGGCACAGCCAGAGCCGACAGCTGAAGGAACACCTGGGAAGGCTACAGGGTAGCTAAAAATTAACAATGAAAAGGAAAAATACTGAACATGTGGTAGGCCTGGGCTGTCAAAGGTCACTGCAGACACAGAGCATCATGACAAGGTCGCACACAGAGAGCAAACCAAAGCCCTGAACCTCTCTCCAGTGTAGAGCAATGAGAAACAAGTTTTCACGTGCATCCAGCCTTAAACTGGTCCTGAATTATTAAAATTAGTGGGCCAGGAACAATTAGTACATCCCTATAGAGGTGTCAAATTGTGGTGGGGCACCCTGTTCACCCAGTGCCAACACAGGGCAGCCTCTCCTTGGGGACAGTGCATCCTCACTAGAAGTGAATGAAAATGCAGCAAAGTACGTACTCATCAAATCTTAAAAATGATTCATTGTTGGGAACATAACTGAGGAACAGAATGATGAAAAGAAGCCTGTCTGCTGTATTTTTCACCACTTATTCACATGAGGGTTTTTGGTCTAGTTCACTTCAAGCAACTGCAGTCATCTGGCAGAGCTGAAAGGCAAATTAAAATGTCAGCCCTGGAATTTGTTTTGGCCAGAGATCTACAGAGATAGGAAGGTACGATAATTGTTCAGTTCGCAGACTCTAGGCACTTCAGTAGATTTATCTGTGGATAAAATTAAGTAAATTGCCTTGAAAAGAATAATTTATTGATATAATTAATTAAATGGGCTGCATTTTTTTTTTAAAGTAGTATCAGAATCTGCTCTGTTTTCTACAAAACTTCAGTGTGTTTAGTGGAATTTGCAATTATCTAAAGCTTTCTTCTGCATTTTATTTGCCTAGATGGGGCACAACCAAAGAAATCAAATGACTTGCCCATGACAGCATGAGAATTAAGGAATGGAAAGTAGATATAGGGTTTAAATGCTGCAGTAGAGACACAGTTTTACAGAAGAAAAGCACGTCTATACGTGTATCTGCTGTGCACACAGAAGCTGCATTACAGAAGATTATTAACCAAGCTGGCTCAACACTTCAATTTCTATTGTCAAAAAAATTCTTAAAAAACCTTAATCTAGAAAAGTCATGATTTTGAGTAATTCACTTGGAAACTGCCATATGTACTCAGAAAAAGGTAATTTTTCAAGCTGTTGAAACAGTCTGCCTGAAAAGCCTTCCAAAAATCTCACTGTGCCCCCAGCACTACTACAAGGGTGAGCCCAGCTGCAATCTCGACATTCTTTACATGAGCTGATGGCCAACGCGCAGCAACCTGTGGCCACCTTCAGTTTAAGCGAGACACAGAGGAACGGGCTCTGCTCTGGTTCCCAAGGCCTTTCCCAGCAGTAGAAGAGCTCCAGGTCCCACTTCAAGGCACAGTGATGGTTTGTCTAGGAGGCTCAGACACCCCTGCCCATTTCCCTCACACACTTTGCCTCCCATCTCCAAACCACACTTGCCCCACGCGCCTCTTGTTCTTTGGTTGACCTTTTGTGCCAGGTTTCTCAGTTTTCGGTAGCAGAAATCCCAGTTGCATCCTTTCAGACTCCCCAGAGCCCTCCATCCCCAGCTGCAACCGCTGTTCCCCATTGCTTCTCCTGCACCCAACCCTACTTTCCCTATCACATCATGCACCTATTCTCCTCCCCATCCTTCCATCCTCTTGCACCTGCTGGTTCTTCTTGCACCCCTGTAAGTTAAAGTATAGCAGATTTAAGACAGACCTAACTTGGTTGTGCAAAGCTGATTAAAACCAGAGGAGGAAAAAGTGATGTAGAGAGTCTGAATAAATTTAATCTTGGACTAATGACTGGATTCATCATGTGGAAGAAGAGAGATCATTGGGGGCAGGAGAAAGAGCACTGCGTTTGGACTTGCAGAAGCTGCGGAGATCCAGCCAGGGAGCATCAGTGCCCTGGCACATCATGTTCACTGTGCTCTGCTACTGTGAATCACCATAAACTGCACAGCATAAGGTTTTATGTACCAACCGTGGGCGTGCAGTCGATTTTAATTGTACTTCATGTTGTGACAAGCCTTCGGAAAGAGACATTGTTCTGATGGAAATGTTTTCTTTCGTTGTCACCTTTCCCATCTATTCAAGATCAAAGCAAATTGTAGAAAAATGGAGCCTGTAGAACAGAGCGGTTGAAGCAGATCGTTATACAGCTCCTGTCAGCTCAAAGGAAAGAACAACAAAAGCAAACAGCAGCGATGCCTTCCCACAACACGGTGCAGACGGACACTGCGGTTACTCTCCGGACAGAAGTGAGCTGGAATCACGGTGTGTGCTACAGGAACCCACTGGCAACGTGGCCTTGGCTGGGACGGCTGGTTTTACCCTGCATCCACTCCCTGCTGGAGATCATTACAGCTCTGAGTACACTTTGGTCTGTGGCAAATCTCCCTGCTCATGGGTGGGCTTTGGACTAAGAAACAGTCAAGGCTCCTGTTCAGGCAACGTAGGTGTCCACCAGCTACTCCTCACATTCAGGTGAGACTGCAGGGATCACCTTTTACCTTTTCTTTCTATGTTTACACACCACCTGGCATTGCAAGCTTCCCACCCTAACCCCGATTGCTAATAAAATGGCAACACATTTCTTGTTCTGAAAGAACAAAAACCCCATCTGGAAACTGCAGATATATCAAATTTATTAAGAAAGGAAAAACTGATCCTTTCTATGCTATTAATACTATTGGCTTGTAATCTCTTGATGCAGTTTAGATATTACGGAGTTTCAGATTTAATATTCTGCCCAGAGGATGATATAAAAGCCACTATTGATTTCCACTCCCTGTAAGCAGGCTTCATCTCTATGTAAATTAAAGATTCTCTAATATATTTCACAATATAGATTAGTTGTCATTCAAGCGTTGATCTATTCTCATACCAGCAAGCTGACTTATTGGGAAGTTCCAGACAATAATGCACCTAATGAAAACTGGTTAGACCTTTGTGTATTGACACCTGCATCAACAGACCCACCATTAAACATCCTAAGGAAAAACTGGGATGGATCTCTTCTGAGAGAAGGAGTGGCGTACACAGCAACACCGCAAAAAGCATCACTCGCCTTCGTTGTCCCAAGGGAAGAAGCATTCCCTTTCTTTTCACCAGAGCGGGACAGCAGAAGACACCCATCTCTTCCGTCTACCAACTGTTCAAATATCTGGAGAGGTCCCAGAAAAGTGATAAAGCAAAGCAGCTGAGATCTGAACACCCCAAGTGGCTTCTCCTCCAGCAGCATGCCCGGGGGAGCGGGGAACATCAGCACCGCAACCTCTTCCTTGGGGACCAGGAATCATTTGTTTTTTCCTCTTCAGAGCGATGGTGGAAGCAGCAGTGGGACCGGCATCGGCAGTCACTGCCCTTTGGGGTGAAAGCTTAACCCCATCTTGATGATCCTTGTCACACACTGTGGAAAAAATGACTCTTACCAGAGGCACCAGGGACTGGATGAAGCCCTGCACAGTTTGGTCTCACCTCCAAGCTGACCCTGCTGCGAGCAGGGCAGGATTGTCCTGTGGTCCTGTGTGAAAGAGCAGAGGAAAGGCTTTCTGCTAAGACTTACTCCCACCACACAGAGGAGTTATGGGAGTCCAAGGAAACAGCACGAGCTCTGTGTTCCCCATCACCTCTCCATACAAATCTATGCTTTATCACAGAAGGGGAAAACCTGAGGCTTGCCAACACCTTGCTCTGCCCCTCCCGCCCTTTTCTAAACAGCAACCAACACACTCTCTCCTCCTCCCAAAAACATCCTTGTCAAGCCCAACAAAGCCCTCAGGTTATTTCTCATGAGGCTGCTGCTGGGCATTAGAAAATCTCCCAGCACGGTGAAACTCGAAGCACACCTCCCAGGCAAGCCTGGGCAGGAACCACCAAGCTTTTCCGATCTCTTCTTAGTCAGCTACAGCCATCAGAAATCCAATGATGAAACCTGCTGTGCAAACTCACCCTTTACAACCTTTTTTTTTTATTATTATTTAGTGATTTTTACTACTGTGTAACTAAGCAGCAGAACAGCACATCCATTGCCAACCGTACATACTCCCCGCTGTAGAAAGAAGGACTCTTACCGTGTTTAACTCAAGCATTGTGTTTACAACACCACAGCTGGTGAGCAGAGATGCTCAGCTTCCCTGGGGCTTCAAGCACACAACAGAAGGCAAGGGACATGCAATGGGCACAAACTGACACACAGGAGGTTCCCTCTGAACATCAGAAAATGCCTTTTCACAGTGAGGATGACTGAGCGCTGGCACAGGTTGCACAGAGAGTTGGCGGAGTCTCCATTCATGGAGATACTCAAAAGCTGTCTGGACACGGTCCTGGGTAACCAGCTGTAGGTGGCCCTGCTTGAACCAGAGGGGCTGGAGCAGACAAGCTCCAGAGGTGCCTTCCCACCTGAACCCCTCCGTGAGCCCGTGAATGAAAACCTTAGAACATCCAACACCCAGCTGCTGCAATTCACCCGCCTCTCCCAGCTCCCCTGGAGGCCTCCGCTTGCTTTGTGCAGTCACCTCACAGCTAGGGCAGCCTCAGGGGACCCGTGGGGACACTCACGGGCAGGAGCTCAGCAGAGGTGCAGCAACTCCCTCAGCTGTCACATCTCGTCACTTCAGTGCTCGTAGCTTCACGGCAGCTCTGCCTTGTTCCAGCTTTGTTAAGGACTGGTGGGCTTGGCCTCCAGTGCACTGAGGTTTTTCTATACACTTGCTTGTGCCACAGCACCACTCAGTTGCCCTGAGAGGAGCAACCAGTTGGAAGATGCACAGAGGAGCGTTCCCAGAGTCTCCATTCTCCTGCAGCCATCGCTCTCGCAGAGCAGAGCTCACGTTAGATCATGTCACCGCAGATGAGTTTCTCTTCTTTCAGAAGGCTTGTCTGTGCAGGGCAGCGCCTCCACAGAAAACACGTTCCTTGGGGGAAAGAAGATGAAGAGACAATCGGCGATGTTAAAGACACTGAAATTTCACAAAGGTACGTAGGAATATTTGCTCTGTGGTTACATAGAAATATAAAGGCTTTAAGAGTTCGGGGAAGAGTGAAGTAGGGGAATCTCCAGATGTTCAAATTCTGCATCTTTCTAGGTTCTCATGCAGGTAAATCTTAATTAGAATAAACTCTTATGATTGCCCCATTTGTCCACTGGAGGTCAGCATCTTTCTATAGAAAGGCAGCCCCTCTAACCCGGTGTATTTGCGGGGGACACAACCCCCGCAGCAGCACCTTGTTCTCCTGCCATGGGATTTTAAGGCTTCATGTACCAGAAGACAGAGGCCTAGAACAGGTCCGTCCCTGACAAAGGAACACCTCTGCTCACACATCCCTTCTTAATCAAGCTAAGCTTCTAATAATGTCACACAAAGAATTAAAGGAACCTCAAATGTATCGTTTTCCCAGCTACTAAGCAGGTCTGAGCAGGGCAAAAGCTGCCAGGGCTCCCCTGCAGCTCTCCTGCCAGCCCTGTGGCGTTGTAGGAGTCAAGGCCAAGCTCCCCTCTGGGTAAAACAGCAAGAATTCCTAGCTGAATAAACATTTTCAAACACCTTCATGCTTCCTGCATTATCCGGCCTTGTATTTTGATCTGATACTGAAGTGTAGTTGCCAGCTGATAGACTTTTACTGTCTAGCTGACCGCAGCTGGCTTGCTTGCCAGGATGAGCTGCCGCACGGGTGGCGCAGGAGATGTGCTGCTCCACGCTGCCTCCAGAACTGCTCCTTCATCAGCAAAGTTGCTCCAGCAGCTGCAAATGCTTTGCCAGATGTTCAGCGCATCAAAGATACGGGTGTTTGCCTCTCCCAAGCCGAGCAATACGTGATGCTGAAGGATGACAGCAGCCGTGGACATGAGGGAGCGAGCACAGCGGGGAAGGGTGAACAGCTGTGAAAACAGAGCTGTTTAGCAGTCACACCTAGGCCACAGCCACCCTTTAGGCACTGTCCATTAGGGTATTTTAGTTTGGATCAGAAGCTCTTAGGAGGCAGACCTGCATGTTCCCACTCACCACGCTTGATCCCCACCATGGAGCAGCACGTGGATTTGATTCCTCCCAGACACACCAAGTGTCAGAGCAGCTCTCGCTGCAGCAGCGGGCGCTTCGCTCGCGTGAAGCAGAACCCCTGAAACGCGGCCAGTGCTGAGCAGCCCTTTGGGGTGAAAGCTTAACCCCATCTCGAAGATCCTTGTCACACACTGTGGAAAACATAACTCTTACCAGAGGCACCAGAGACTGGATGAAGCCCTGCACAGTTTGGTCTCACCTCCAAGCTGACCCTGGCTTAGACTCAAACCCTTCAGGGTCTGCTTCTGACTAGCACAGACATGGTCTGACCAGCGAGCAGACATCATGGCTGTTTAGGCTGCAGCTTCACCTGTATCCAGTGGACAACTTGTCATCTGTAAATCTCAAGGCGATTCCAGTGGAAGAGAAATCACGTTATCGGGGACTCTCTTTGCCTTCATCTCTCCAGTTTGGGCACCAAATGGAAAAACTGAGGCATGAAGTCTGATGAGGGGAGACAGTCCCCATGCCAGGTCTCCAAAGACCTGGAACTTTCAAATTCTACATTACTTTCTTTCGCTTCTGTGCCAACAAATTAACGGTGCCTTCAGTAACTCCACTTCTGTCCTGCCATCATGATGTTTTCAAGAGTAAACTCTGCTCTTGCCATCCCACTACCTCCATTTCCATTCCACCTACACTTCTTGAGCCAACAAGTTTTTCTACAGCAGTGGGATCCCTGCTAGCATTCAAACAGATGGCTGAGAATAAATCGTTGCTGCCTGAAACCCAGAGAGAAGCAATACCTGCAGCAGGCTGGTAATTACAGCAATTGTGCAAGGCTCACACCTGGAAGCCTTAAAATAGAGCTGTGGCTTAGAATTATGCTTTACCCACATATTCCTTAAATACCCTACCCACCCTGAACATCTGTGCTTTGCTTTCTTTGCGGAAAACATTCCCAGTTCACTAGGCTCCTTTAATAATTCTTGTATTCATGAATTTTAAATAAGACTTCTTTTACTATTTAAATGTCAAGTCTATTTATCCTAATCAGGTATCCAGGCCGGCAGCACTGCCAGTGCCGTTTGTACTCTCATGTCCCCTCTGATCAGAGAAGGAAATAAAAGCTGAGGCAGGCAGATGGCTGGATCGAAGAGAAAGGTCATTACACACTGCAACAGATAAGGTGAAGAGGATAAAACAGATAAGGTCATCTTCAGGGAGAAGGTTAAAATTTAGCCTCAGCATTCAGAGGGTGTTTCTGTATAGAGATAAAACAAAAACAAAGAGAAGTATCATAAGTTACTCACCAAAGTATCTTCTTCTATTGTTCCCCATCTGTCCTAAAAAGTATCTTATTTTCCAACCTCACATTTAAGAGACAGAAGAAAGCCACAGATCTGTGGTGTTATTCTCCCTAAGCGAGGCATCCTGTACTTAAATGGTTTTTCTCTGGTAACACAGTAAGTAAGAAGCAACATTACAGCTAGACACCCTCTGTAATCTCTTATGTCAAGTCATTCTAGTTTTTGCCAGCTGCTTCACAATTTGATGTATTTTAACTAGGTCTGAAAATCCCTAAAGTGAGGATTTATTATCTCTTTTGGCAAAGTATAAAGTCTATCATGCCATATAAATCATTCATATAAATTCTAGAAACATAGCAAGAAATATAGGTCAGGAGGAGCACCAGAGGAGAGGGATGGAGCATCCTTTACTTAAAGCATGTGGTAGACCTGATTCAGTTTCCGAGACAGAACAACTTGAAGAATGAAGATGGCTCTTAAATAATTTAAAAAGCAAAGGATGGCTTGAGAGTCACTGGGGGTTTTGAAGAGAATACAGAGGATGAACAAAAATGAGAACTTTTTTCCAGGTAAGAATCTGTCTGATAGTTGCCTTGTACCCAACTGATTTCTATCTTGCATATTTTTTGTAAAGATTTGTGGAACGTCACAATGGTGGTTTTCAGCAGTTATGGCAAATCAGTGACTGGTCACTAGGAAGAGCAATGAGCCAGCAGGATCCACCCGTTTAAGTAAACTCCATGTGCTCCTGGGAGTCATTGACATTTATAATCAAGATCCAAGTGTATGTCAGTATTTCAACATATATATTGCAACAGCGCTGCACACATTACATACCTTACTGTTCTCTTGTCACAGTTGGATGAAACATTTTTATGACCCTACACAAGAGTTATAGAATCACAGAATGTCAGGGACTGGAAGGGACCTCAAAAGATCATCTAGTCCAATCCCCCTGCCGGAGCAGGAACACCCAGATGAGGTTACACAGGAAGGTGTCCAGGCAGGTTTTGAATGTCTCCAGAGTAGGAGACTCCACAACCCCCCTGGGCAGCCTGTTCCAGTGCTTGATAAACTACTGTCACTGTGTCCTGGATGTGTCAAACCTGGTTCTCTCCTCTCATGTCCTCACTGAGAAGAAGTTTCTTCTCAAATTTAAGTGGAACCACTTGCCATTCAGCAAGTCAGAGACAGGTAACTGATAAGGGACTAGAAAATTAAATTTGCTAGAGAAATAAAACATCAACAGCATTACTCAGAAAACTGAACAGGAATGCATCAGCCTGATTTTAAAGAAAAACAGAAAACAGATGAGTTCTGCCATCTCCTTCGGTACAGTTGGTAGAACTCCTGTTTTGGGCTCCTCTGACAGGCAGATGGGACATACTGCCCCGTATTAACTGGCATTAGGGTAACTTTGTCAGATTCCCAGCCCTTTTTTCCTTCCTCTAACCCACACTGCTTTGGCAATGGGTGATTGCTCAGCAGGGCAGAGAGTTTTCACATGATATTACAGCCCATTAGTGATTGAGAATGCTGAGTGACTCGGAAAGGCAACCTATCTAAGACAAGCTGTCGAGACACCTCAGCTCTCATCTCCAAAGCACTCTGCATGTGACCCCACCAAAAGAAAAGCGCTGAGGTCCTCCCTGCGTCAGCTAATCAGATCAGAACTTCTCTATCGGCAGCAGTAAGATCTAATCTCTAAAGAGACTACTATGTTTAGCTAAGAATCTCTCAAGGGCTACTTATCTTCTTATCCAGCTGAAAAAAGGCCCAGTCCAGCACAAACTTTGGAGACTGCATTCCAGGTGTAAGAATGCCCACCTTGGTCAGCCACAGATCAGAACACATTTCTCCAGAGAAACCTACAGATACTTGACCGCACACAAGAAACACTTCTCCTCCATCTGTTACTACAGAAAGCAAAATATTAAATACCTTCTTCCCGTTTTGTAATGAAACGTTTTCCCAGTGTTCCTATTATTTCTATTCACCTCTAATGCCAGACGATGGTTGATTGGAAGCCCACAGCCCTTCCAGGAGTACCCACATGCAAGGGAACTGGGAAGGTTGTTCAGTGACAAGCTCGAGTCACTCCCAAATGCTTTGTGACAGACACCAGTCCCTGAGGGATCCTAGCAGGGTTTATCATTTACTTTCATTCCCCACACAGCACTGAGCACACTGACAATGTTTAAATGCATCAATACAAAGCTGCCTCAAGATGCTGAAAATCCTCAGATTTCTGTGTGTGTGTGCACGTATGTACGTCCTGGTATCAGGAACACCTCGAACTCAGAATTAACGGGGCAAGAAACTTTACCCAAACTGAACTACAGCAGGTTGCTTTTGGAAAAGGAAAAGGGGTATTGACACTTGGAAGAAAAAAAAAAGAAAAAAAATTAAAAAATATCCCTGTCAAAGCCATCTTTGGATAAGCTGTTCCAGTATGTCTTTTACCCTGCTGCTAGGAAATAGCAGCTCCAGATTGACTTTGCGCAACCTCAGCTTCCAGCCACAAGATTCTAATGAAATTTTCATCACTAGGTTTATACTCCGATCAGTTTATAGTGAGATTTTAAAGATTTTCAGAAGTTACACATTTGCTATATCCTTAGGTGTGTTGTTTCAAACAGAAGGGAACACCTTTCTACGATTAAAACAATGCCTGGCACATGAGAGATAACATACCTGCAAAATACAATCACAAGAACTGGTTTCCCAGGGAGTCACTTCTCTTCCTTCCAACCCTATTTGCATTCTGCAAACAAACTTGAGCTTGTTCTGCACAGCATGCACCTCTTACAATAAAAACGAAGTTCTTTTTCTTCATGCAGTTCATCTTAGTACAGAGAAATCTTAAGTACCTAAAAACCCAACTGATGTCAGTTTAGTCACACGGAAATATTATCATTCAAAAGACAACTGAAGAGCTGTCAATGAAATACACCACGTGACCACCAGTCCTAACTCCAGCCCCAGCGGATAAATGAGCAGCTATAAATGCTTTAATGAGACAGCCTTTGAACCAAAATTGCAAGCTCATATATTCAGTTTCTATGTAGAATTGGTGTCTTTGTTCTAAATTATCTGAATTAAGTTCAAGTCATAGATGAAAAATTTCAGCAAAATATGAACCAAGTGCCACAGGGACTGGAATTTTCAGCTGAGCAGATTAAAGATTAATTCTTTTTCCCAGGGAACAACCAAGTCTAAGATACATAAACAAGTCTGTTTATTTATCATGTCATACTGGGAAGAACTACATAAACCAATTGTGTAATACAGTAGTAAATTAAACAGATCTGTTTGCATTAGGAAGACATGGGTTTGCATTTTACAACATAGCGCTTGGTGTCATTAACCTACAAAGACTCTCCTGTATTAAAAAAGTGAGAGAGGGGCTTGCTAATGAACTCACACGTTCTGCACTGTTCTTTCTGCAAGCAAAGTGTTAATGCATTTCCCTGAGAAGAAAATTAAAGCTACCTGTAGGGAAATTAATGTCTATTTACACTAGCCAAGGACTTCAATGTGGAGCTCGCATCAAGGTGCAAAAGAACAAATAAGTATGTAGGTCAAGAGAAGCAACGGTACCTTAAGGGGTCTGGTTTTGCAGAGCTTGGTCTCCATCCCAGTAAAACCATTGCTCCTGGGATCACAGCCGGCATTTGGAAGACTCGCATTTCCACTTCCATTATTGACTGATAAGGGATAAAGATTAATCTTAGTAATCTCAGGAAAGAAAGACAGGCTCAAAAGTGAGATTTTATTCATATTTGTTACTTATTCACAATCCAAAGTATGATAAAACTGATAAAAACATCCTGGAATTATGTTAGTTTACATCACTGAATTCAACTCACATTTTATTAATAAAATACTGAAAGGACAACATTGCAGGTTCAGAAAAACGGGTTGGCTACTATGACTGAAAAATCTACACTATCTTAATTGGTCACAACTGCTTGTTTAACGTTTATTATTTAAAATTAACATACATTACAAAATTCCAGACACGCCCAACTTCTGTGCTCACAAAATATATCTTCTCTCATATGAAATTTCAGTAGCTTGGAAAGAATTTTCTGCTGAGATATTCCACGTCAGTGTGCATTAAAAGAACACCACCAGTTCCCTCCCCACCGACACGGGGATGTAACGCTGTGTCCCGCTTGCGCTTTTAGCCTCCCCATCCAAAGAATCATTTTGCAAGCGCACCCTGATGATCTGAACAAACCGTCTCTCACAGATGGATGAAACCCACAATCGGGCCGTGGGCCAAACGCCGTCCTCTGCGGTGGACACTCGGACTGCGGGACACCAAACAAAGCAGCCTCCAGCTCTGTATTTTAAGGCAAAGACAAAACCAGCTCCGGCTGAAAGGGAGGGGAGCACCTTCCGCTGGCACCAACTAACAGGAGCCATAGTTGTTCACTATTATGCAGAGATAGGTCTTACTTTACACGGTAAATTTTAACACCAACATTGAGGCAGCGTGTTACCACCCTACCAATGACACCCACCACAGCCTGGAAGATCATACGCAGATTAAACAGCAGTGAAGTAGCCAACAGTCTGCATGCAAACATCATGTTAGACTGTTACATTCTCAGGACTAAAACTTAATTGTGTAAACACAAGTTAGATAATCGTCTCCCGTTTCTCTTTTTATTTTACATGCTATTATTTTTTTTTCCAAGAACAGACAGGGCCTCACAGAACAAAGGAGCTTTACCCAGTGTTACACCTGGAATTACTGAGACTTCAGTTACAAAGATTAAAACTGTAATCTGGTAAGGAAAGAATTCTTCCCGCACTGTATTTTTTAAAACCTCATTAGGCAAAGCAGCAGCCTAAGTCCAGAAGAAAGAAGGAAAAATATAAAATAAAATAAACTCAAACATTTTATTACTGTACTGTGAAAAGAAAACTGAGAGCATGGCAGAAACTGTTCCTAGGGAAGGAGAAAACAGGTGTATATATATGGCATAGTACCTAAACAGCCATTAAAACTGTTTTAACTGCCCATGTTTTATCAACAGATGGACTGGAAAAGAAATACATTCGAAGTAATAGTAGTTTTGAGTAAACGTGCTACAGGGAGCAGAAAATCTGTCATGACTATAGGTGTACAAATCAACAACAACAAAACTTATTTACAAACATTTATACCTACAGGCATAAAGACCAAGTTTAATACTTGTGAAATGTATCCAGTTGCTAGATTTGGACTGATAAAAGTTCCAATCTTCAGTAATAACAGAGGAACATTTACACACTGCAATAACCATACGGCTTCTATCAGGTCTACCCTGAAGTCATTGCATCCCGTTGATCTGTATCATAAAACTAAAAAGCTCTACAGGTATTTTAACTTTCATTTGTAAATGTGTCCACTACCCACCCAAAGAGCCCCAGCACACTCCCAACAAGCAGCCAGCAACCTACTGCTGGACTCCTACCTATCTGCTCTGCTCACAAAATGGTCATTTTGGATCATGTGGATTCATGCTTCAAAGCATACATTTCATCTTCTGCTACCATTGTCAAGATAAAAAGAACTATTATATAAAATCAATTCTGTAGGCAAAAAGATCCTTAAGCCCAGCAATTATGAAGAATAGACTACAGTGGGCATAATTAGTAACTAAAAAAAAAAGCTAGAAGTCTTATTTATGGAATTCAACTCTTCACTCAGTCATATAGTTAAACTGCCCTCAAAGACTAACAACCAGACCAATTCACAAGTATCTAAGTTGCTAAAATAATTAAAAGATGTAAAGTCAAAAAAATATATTTTATCCCTTCAAGATTGGAATGTAAAATAAAATGCTGGTTCTGTAACAGTGCAACAACTGCAGCATGTTTTGCACGCAGCACATGATTTGCTACATTTAGTGGCACTTAAGTATTATGCTGTAAATACTGAAAGTAAGACAAGTTTCTGATCTGCATAAGCGTAATCACATCATTATTACCAGAGTTGCTAAGCTACAGCATTCTGAATAATGCCGACTCAACTTCAGCACTTCGATCACTAGCCTTAACACATGTTAATGCCCTGCTTTATGTCTTGCTAAGAAAGCAATCACTGAAGCCAAGTGTTTCATGAACTTGCTACTGAGCTTGGACCAGGTTCAATCTGACCAATCGTTCTCATCAAACTCTGAATCATCATCAGAATCACTGTATTCCACGGCAATGCGTCTTGAAAGGATGGTTGCCACATCATTTCCAACAGGCTCTCGCTTTGCTTCTTGCTCACGCTGCTCCTGAACCTTTTTCAGCTGAATTCCTGTAGAGACAATTACTCTCAGACAAAGTTCTCTGCACAAGAGATTTTAAATTTCATATTGTTATTGGCAAGTTTTTTGTATTCTAACAATATATCCAGAAAACAGAAAGCAAAAAAAAAAAAAACCAAAACATTTTGTTAGAGCCTCCTTGAGCAAGGGAGAAAGACAAAAAAGGCAGATTGGAATCCACTGCCAGAGATGAAATATTTCTGGAACCAACAGTACGGCAAAACTAAGTGTTTATGACCATAGAGGTCCTTTTGATCTGAAGATGAAAGTCTTCATAAGTGTATTTGGAAATACCATTAGACCTTCAGCTCCATATTGTAAGTGAAGCCAGGAACAGCCATTAGTCACTGGTTAAAACCCAGCGGGCTGAAGCCTGGTGTTGGATAACTCGGTTCTGAACAGAAGCAAAAATCCATGTACATCTATTGGCTATTTTACATAATAACACACAAGTGCTGTTTTTTTCATTTGATTATGTCCAGTCAAACACTAGAACAGATTAGATAAAGCTGTACATCTCTAGGCACTAGAAACAAAAAAATCCAAAGTCAGGATTGACGAATGTTAGAATGGCACCTGTGGTTAACTAGGCTCTAAAATGATATTCTGCCCAGCTGAGAACAGAAGCCATGGGCTTGGATCACTTGGAAACACGGAGCTTTCATTTAAAAACAAAAATTTAAAATAAATAAGTAAAGCTAAGACTCAGCCTCCTCTTACCCATGCGAATGGCAGCAAGCAGGTCGCTCCGAGCATCGCTCACAGGCGGCTGCGCAGGCTCATGGCGCTTGGCCTCGGCTGGAGGAGCGTGCATTGGGGAGGGGGAGAGGGAGGGACCCGCAGCTGGGGGGCCTGGCGGGGGCGGAGGGGGGCCGGGCGGAGGGGGAGCAGTGACAACAAGCCCACTAGAAGGAGGGGGATGAGTGGCAGCGTATGGAGAACCGGTCACCAGTCCGGAATGGGAAGGTGGCACAGGAAGCTGAAGGGGACTGACAAATGCAGTTTGTGCTGAAGGAATCATAGGGGGAGGAGGAGGAGGGGGAGGACCTGCAGGATTGTAATAATCCACCATCTGAGCTGGAAGCATCCTAAGTAAAACAGAACAAAAGTGTTTAATGCAATGAAAGTTAGGACTTAAAGAATCATCACCCCTTAAACTGCTCTCATCCAACCTCAGCTAAAACAAAAATCAAAGAGCATTTAAACTGATGAGTTAAATAGACAAGTGATTATAAACATTAATTTTCAAATACTGACAATGCATTGAGATTTAAGGCAGATGATGAAGTTAAAGGCAGTGTCCTTCTCGTCTCCACAGAGTAAGATTTTAGCTTTATATTTAACTAAGTAGGAGTATTAAGCTGTATTTGTTACTAAGCATCTACTCTGTGAGAAAGACAGTACAATGCCTAAGATGAAGAAGGGACCAAGAAAACTGCAGACCACACATATCACTTCTAAAGAAGACCAAGTGTTAGAACAAATACTAAGAGATTACAAGAGATGGGCTTGGAGGACAATGGAAAGTACGAAGGGAAAGATTTATCCAAAGGTACATCATGCATCTCATGTGCTTCTTTAGTCAAGTTTATCAATTTAAGTATTATGTAGTTAAATTGATACATTTGATCGATACTTTAGAGGCAAGGAAGAGGGAAGAGCTAATTTCTTTGTTAAACTGTCACAAAGAATTCTTAAGCAGGAAAAAAAATTGGAATTAATAGGAGTCATGAAGTAGGTAAAGAACTAGATATAGGGGACAAGAGTTGAAGGAAAGTTACTGATGGCGTTCAGTGATACACAGTGTATGACAACTCCAATACACTGACACCCATCATGCACTTGGGGATTAAGTGCAAGTATTTGTTATAAACTAGAAATAAAGGAAAATGTACATTGGAGCAATCAATCACGTAACTCGGTCATCTACAGCATGACAGTGCTGAATCAGGCAAATGCCATCCCAGGATACAACCAGTGAGGCTGAAAAACCTTGGCTTGCTTCATTTAAAACAACACAAGCAAGAACGATTACAACTTTCCTGGGGTTACAACTTGAAAGTTTAAGCTATTTACACTAAGGAACAAACAGGCACAGACTGGTTAGAAAACAGATGTTTTCTTGCTATTGGAGAGCCAGTACCCTGGAGCAAGCCTGCCTTCAGAAGCCACTCAGGGGCAATATCTACACAGGAGTTTGACATGGTCCTATACTGAACTATGGAGTTGTCTGTGGCAGCAGGGAACTTGATTCTGTGTCTGAGGAGATCCCTTCCAACACTGTTCTAAGTCCCTTTAAAGAAGTCATTTCAAGGCTGCACCACAGACTGCCACGTTAATCACATTCAGCGATACTTTTTTCTGCACCTTTCCTCGAACTGTAACTATTTTCCACTTTACAGGAAAATTAACTCCTTTTTAATATTATAATAGGAACCCTTGATATTTTACCAGCATATTGATCACACCACAGTCGATACACAATTCATTATTTCCGCTTTCACCATTTCTTGACTTAAATTCAGTTCATACAGAGAAATTACACCATTTTTTTTTCTGTCCTCCCCAGGGAGATAAGTAATGTATTTTGGGATCTTTTTGTGTGTGTGTGTGCATTATGTGTTATGATGGTTATGGAAAACATGCATCCCTCTAGCTTTGTCAAGAATCCATGGGAATAAGTGAGGAGTTTTACCCATATTCTGCTGGTACCACAGGTACTGAGCTATGCTGGCCATCTGAAGGCTGGGGTGGCGGTGGAGGTGGTTGCTGAGGTCTGTTTAAGGTAGCGTGACGTATAGTGGTGGAAGGTGGTCTGTATTCATGCTCATGGCTTTGGGATGCTGCCATGTACTGTGCACCATCTCCTGCTCCATAGGAAGGCATTGCTATCTGCTGATGGAGGGAATGATTCGGAGTGGCAGGATAAGAATAATCTGTAACATCAGATGCATGAGACCTAAAAGTAAATGGATGCAAACGAACAGATTATGTGTGCGTAACAAGGTATTATCTAAATAGCTCACAAGACAAGTTAAATAGAATGCAATCAGAATTACTTTTCTTGCAACAGGACCCCCTGATTATCAAGCACTGCTCCCTTTTAAGTTCACAGAAAGCACGAGAACAAATGCAACACAAAATCATAACTCAGCTTAACATGACTTGAAAATAAATCAGTCTAACAAGGCAGAATAAAAGGACTGAAATTGAACATTTTCAATATTTCAGCATACTAGCTGCATGCAGAATGTCCTCCTACAGGCAGACATTAAAAAAAGGCAAAAAAAAATTAGAGCTTTCTCCAGGTTTTGCAGTTCTTTAGTAGCTGTAAGGAGGCATATTGTTTTCATCAACGTTTTTGACAGCCCATTGTTTGAAACGATAACATTTATCACGTCTGCTTTAAGTTAACAACGGCAGCAGAAAAAGGAAAGCGATACTGCAAGCAGTTACGATTATGCAGAGGAATATATTTCACCAAGGCGGAGAAAACCAATTTCAAAAGTTAGAAAACACTTTTTATTTTGTTTGCACAATTAATTTCGCTGGAAAGGCTTAGAGAAACTGGGAAATGCAAATATTAGTTGAGCAGAGAGTTCATAAAGATACAAAGTCTAGGATGCTCTGTCAAGTAAGCCCAAGAGAGGGAGCAAAAGGATCTTTTCATCCCATTACCACAAATAGTTGTTTTAGTAATGAACAATCGTGCAGCCTGGCTTTTAGTGAACACAGGAAACTGATGCACTCATCTGCAAGACGGGAAGCAAGGTAAGCAACAAAAAGCCAGGGCTTTGAGGAAAACAAAACAACAAACCCTTTGGGCATTTTGTCCTCTTTCATGCTTCCTGCCTGTTCCATTTTCTTTGCGTCACTCATGAACTCAATGCCCATTTTCCTTCTCTCCCACTCTTCTTTTCTTGTTCTTACTTTTCTCACATTAATTTGCTGGTTTCTGTTTGGATTCAGCTTGTGTTTCTCCCTCTGAAGTACAACAAGTATAACAAATACATTGTAAATCGCCACAGTCTGGACACTTGGATGTCAATGTTTAATGCATAAGTCTTAGAATTGGCAAACAAGAAGAAACATGAGCTGTTTGGGTTTTTTTGTGGTCTTTTTGTTTGGTTGGGTTTTTTTCCCGCTTTAGCATTAAGAAAGAATGGCACTATAGCCAAATACACTGCTTTGGGACATGACTGATAAAACGTAGCTGTCAGCACAAATGTATCTTTGAAACCAGTACTTATTTCTATATGTATGAGGTTTTTAATAGCTTAGTTCCTACAGCTGAGACTACCCCAGGATAAAAAAAAAATAGCAAACCTTCTCTCCACCTCACTACTACCCACCAAGTTAACCCTTCATGCATGTAGAACACAGATTTCAGGATTCAATCACTGATATTTGATTCACTGAAATTTAAAGTTCGCCATACATCATAAAATTTGACAGGCTTACATAAGTACAAGGTATCTGTCATACCACATCTACAGAAACATAATGATGCATCCTACAATTTCTGCTTAAAAAAATCCTACTAAATTAATGTATTATGGATATCTGCAAATAGGCAAATACGTGTTGACGTTGTTGGGAGACAAGAAACAAACCACTTCAGTATGACTAAACTCAGGCATCCTGGAAAGCAACATGTTGAGGCGAGAAAAAGACTCAAAATATGCAAAAGGCAGAACTCTGAGATGATGAAAAAATCCACATCTTGCACTGGACAGCTGAACACCACTGTCATTTTACCAGATCAACCTATGGAAAGCACAGTCAAACAGTACAGACTGACAAACCCGAGACAAGGTTTTAAATTAGAAACTGTAAAAAAAATGTTGGTGTTTAAGGGATTTTAGAGAGAAGGGGTCTGAATACATTAATGAAACAGCAGTAGCAATTTTCTTCGAACTTTTTGTTTCAATTGCAAGATGATTACTGTTCACAAAGACCCAAACATTATGAAGCTCTCAGTAGATGGTTGGGTTTTTTAAATTAATCTCCACCGCACAGCAGACTGCAGGTGTCAGTCCACCCTTCTGCAGTGCTGGCTGCTTCCTCAACCCAGCCGTTCAACAACTTAAACACTAAATTGTTAGGCACTTTTTCCAGTAGATATTCCTAACATTACTGCTAGCAATTAATCATGACAGACAAAGTAAGAGGGAAAAACCCTCTGGTGAGACCAGCCTACTGAACCAACTCAAGACTTCATGCATGCCAGAAGAAAGTAACTCCCACTGAGCTCAAAGGGAATCTCAGACAACAAAGGTAAATGAATTCTGCTGCTTGACCCTACACAGAGGTTTCTGCTGTTTTAAGCAATAATGTTGCATCTGGTTTTGTAGCTTGGTTTTTAGATAAATGTAACATTAATAAAGCTGACCGGTTCCCCCAATAAAGCATTCTGTTAGAGGCAAAAGTATGCCTGAGCTGAGCACAGAAAAATAGTTATTAAGCTATCAGCAGTATAACATACAAACTAGACATGAAGGAAGAGGTACTGATGTTATCTAGTGGAGACAGATTAAAATGCTTTTGCAGCTACAAGATCAACTATAAAGTAGACAGCAAACACTTATTTCACTACAGTGCATAACATTATGATGACAAAACGCTCATCTGAAGCTGAGGAAGAAAAAAAATCATTAATTGCAGAATTTGTAATGTTATTCGTGCTTTAAAGTAATTTTGAGAAGAACTTCAAAACATGCATCGTAGGTTTGGTCCATTCTAACTATTCCCAGGCTGTGAAAACACCTAATTCTACTCAGTATTTCTGAACATAGAACTGTGGTATAACAAACAGCTTTGCTGTAAACAGACCTAGTATCTGGGGACAGGGATCCCTCGGAAGATGCTCCATGGTACACACTTTGAGACAACCTGTTGTCAGGTCTAAGCTCTTTGTCATATGCCATCATATTCCACTCCTGGCGTCTGTTCCTGGCTTTTCTAACCTTTTTCACCTCACGGGTGGTGCCATCTATACGCTTTTGCTCCTAATGTTCAAACAAAAGAAATAAAGCATGCAAAGAGAGAAGAAAAAAAAAGCAAAGGAAAAAAGCCGGTTAAAATGCAGTTAGAGCGCATGAAAATAAGACCAGATTTACAGATGAAGCCAAGTGTTCATAAAATTTCTCTGCACTGAAAATGAGAATATCTCCTTAACCTACGAACCTCATGAGGAGTAAGATTCTGCTTTGCCCTTCTGCAGGATGGACAGGCCGGTGTGATACCGACCTACTGGCCTTCCCAATACAGACAGAAATGTGGCTGATTTTTAAAGTTTAACTTTTTCTGACATAATTTGTCACATATTTAGAGCATCCTGAAGAACCTGTCATTTCCTCCTCCCATAAATCAATCTTATGAGAACGTGTTAAAAATGTTCAGGGTTATTTTGGTTATTTGTTAGGGTCAAAGTTGCCTGAGGCCGTGGGGAAGTACAGAAGAATGAGAAGAAACACTTTGCTATTTCACAGTCTATGTAAAACGATTTTTTTGTTTTAACTTCCTCTCCCTTCTTAGATCTGATTAATTACTGAACTTCCTCCTAGTTTTTCCTCGTAGTTGTTTCCCATTATCTCATATAAAAATGAATGACAATTATTCTCTCTGCAATGTGTCAGTAATATTCAGGCCAGTTGTGTATTACAGCTTGGTAGCTTCACGACAAATCAGTCTGTTTAACTTCAAAAAAAAAACCTCTTTCTATACAATTTCAGGCCAAATCAATGTCCGTGTTAATCTATCAGTAAGATCTCCTAACAGCGGGACTCGACGCTTTCACACCTCTGAAATGTCATCCTCGCCTACCTCTGACTCCTCGGTGTGACCATAAAAACCATAGTGGCGCTTCAGTAGAGAAACAAGTCTACCCAATAAAAACTGAGGAGGGTATTTTCTCCTTTTCTCAACATTTATGAAGTACTTAGATTGTTGGGTTTTTTTAACCATCTCTAGACCCCACATCTCACATTACTAATTCATACACAGGTTAAACATGTTGGTATTAGGCTTTTGGCTGCAAGAAAAATAGTTTCTCAGTAACAAATTCTATTGATATTCTGTGAATGGAGTCAGATTCAACTGTGTTTAGAGAAGAGTTTGATAAAATGCTGATACGCAAGCAATTTATTGTGCAATCTCTCCCTTTGAAGTAAGGGATAATAGCTGGAAAGCCAGTCTCACCAAAAAGAAATAAAGGTACATCACAGAGGAACACAGGTATTTTACACCAATTGTCAAACAGCACCGAGTAAATAATTCTGAAATAATGTACTTGGCAGCATACAACTAAAAATCTATCAAATGCCTTGCTTGTCCTTGTTTTGGATCTTCATGCCTGTTGATATGAGGGACCTGATGATCCACATCTGCTAACATTGAGAATGACAAAGAAAAGTATTTTTGAAGTTCAACATCCAAATGTTCTGACAACATTCACACAATCCTGGCCCCTGCAGTGAGTACATTTTTAATCTGACTCATGTTAGGTAAAGATTATCACCTTGGTTCTTAATTACTTCCTCTAAAAATCTGTTTCCTCCCAGAACTTTTTAGAATCACACCCTTTTTCATCCAGGTTATGCAAGGCTTTACTTTCTCCTTCACATCAAAATTACCCACTACAGGAACTGGAGCAGAATCGGGCTAGATTTGAAAGGGAAGTACAAGTTAGCCTTCTGGTTCACTGAAAATACACTTTATTTTTCTCTTCTCACCAAAGAGTAACTCCATCCTCTACAGGTCACAACTACGTATTTCTTGCAAGTTTCTAGATAAGCTAAATATCCACTTTTTATCAATGTATGATGCTGCTCTGAAGACAATCATTCTGAAACAAATCTTGTACAACCTGGAGTGCTTACACAACTGCTTATATATAATCACCTATTTAAAAATTTGGTTTTAAAGAGATCACTATGTTTTTTCTGAAAAAGGTAAATACATAAGCACGTATAAATAAACAACATAAAATAAACACTAAATTAGTTTGGTTTTGTTGGATCAGATTTCAGTTGGATAGGTTGTTCCAGACCAGCATCTGTAAGCGTCCTAATGAATAAAGATGCTGGAACCCTTTTTTACTCAAACTGTAAGCCCTACTGGTATTGATTTTTGCATTAAATATTATACCAATACATCTATTTCTTCCAAAATGGTGGGGCAGGCCAGTTACTAGCAGCTGCCAAAACTACATACACCTCTAATAGAACGTATTTAAGTTGTTCCAGTAAGACTTTCGCTACTTCAACAAAGAGAGGCAGCTCTAGTTTCAGTAGCCAGAGCAATGACCGAGTTCTAGGGGAGCTGAAGCCTTTCGAAGTAACTACAGTTAGAAATATTCCTTTGGAAAGTTAAGCACCGTTAAGAAGAGTCACCTCCTTTAACAGAAGCTGTGGCAGACAAGTGGGTGAGGTAGGTTAAGCCAGGAAACAGGTTATTATATACATTATTATGCATCGGTCAGCTGCGGGCAGGAAGGGACTTCAGCAAACACAACATATTACAGCCCTCAAACAGGGTTAATTTTAAGTTGGACATTTGCATCAAAAGTTAGCAGATGATATTTCAAGCATCTTAATGAAGAATTAGAGCCGGTAACAGAAAGTAGCTTCAGCAAGTATTTGCAATACTTTCCAAAAAATGAAAAGTATGAGCATAGAGTATTTTCCTGACTTCATCAATTTACAAGATCCTACCAATCACAAGTCATCAAGAATTATTTTTGAAAACACAAGCCCTCCAAGTTTCAAGATTCCTACTTATTTAAATAACTAAGCATTGCTCAGAAGAAATGGGGAACAATAAAAGAAAAGAAAAATCAAAGCAGAACAACTTCCCTTTGGTTAACCAATGGTTAACAACTGGTTTACTATGGTCATTCAATTCAGAAAATTACTGATATATGCAAAAGTCAAAACTAACACCATTGAACTCCTGGGCAATGATCTACTGAAAGCCTGACAGTAAAAAAATCGTAAAAAACACTAGAAAACAAACAGAGACTAAACAACAGATTTTAAAATCAGATAATTAAAATGAGTTTTCTTCAGAGAAAAAGTTCACTTGAAAGAGTCAAATCAGAGAAAGCCTGCATTAGATTTCTTCAGTTAAACTGAATACAGAAAAAATAAGTGTGATATTTCAAAGAAGGAAAATGAAACTCCTTGAGCTGCTGCAACAGCTCAAGCATTTAAGGGAAATTATCAAAATAATACTGGAAAAACCTATCCTCTGGTGCAAGGAGTACCCTCAGGCTTCACCGACCACTTGAAAAATTGAGCTTAAAAACCAGCTGTATTTGGTCAGCTGAGTAGGGCTGCATTTGGATGCCTAGTTTATAATTTGCTGAACAATATACATCTTTTTCACCTGCACAGTTTCTCAATTTTGTGCTTCTGTAGAGAACAAATTGCTGAAGCAATTCTCACTTGGTAAATGCAAAATACAACTTCAGCCACAAAGTGGCTAATAGATGTTCCGGATTCATTCCTGGTCACCACGAACGTAAGGACAAGAACAAAAGGAAACGGGGTGTTAAGCACCTCGTGGAACGAATGGTGCCTGTGAGACACCCCACCCAAACCCTCCAGCTCTCCAAAGGTTCCAGGTGATAGAAAACTCATTTGCACACCAGCTTGAAACAACACCTATCCATGCAATCTCAAATCTATGTTGCTTTCTTCTCAGTTGGTCTTGCTACATATTTTATCAAATCAAATAGCACTTCAGGTAGAATTTATTAAGATGTATTACTGTGATGTATAGCCATAATCCTACATGATTGGAATTGAGCATACTTTAAATCTGCTTTGTAGACTGTGGCAAGAAAATTAAAATCTACCAGAAAAATGGGGATGCAAATGAGAAGTGATGTTTAAAATACAGTCTAAAAGCAAGTTTACATGTAAAGTGGCTTTGTAAAATAATCTCTAAGCTATCAAAGATTTTTCAACAATATTCTGTTACAATGTTTTTAAAAAGCTTCTGCATTTTTTCCTTCTTTTTGTTTTTAATATTAAATCAGAATGAAAAACTTAACAGTTGGTAGTTTCTTTTTATCCTTCTCTCTAGTGAAAAGATCTAAATTTGAATCAAAAAACATGGGAGGGAAAAAAAAACTCAAAGGGTGTAATTAATCCTAATATTTTTTCATAAAGAAATATTGAATGAAATTTCTTTAAAAATAGAGAATGAAAGCTGCTTTAATTATTTCCAGTCTTTTAACCAGCTCTGTGACTCATCATAGTGAGAATATAGTGGGATTAATAGCCTTGCATATACATCTGTATACAACTATACGAATAATTAAGTGACTATTTTTCAATACTTTGCTTCAGACTGTAACTTCTACTGGAATTATTTACTCAGCTCTTTTTACTCTATTTAATATTTCAATACTGAGATGCCTATCAAAACAGAAAACACTGACTCCTACTCCTAACAGAAGATCTGATTCGCTTCTTCCAAAGCTTTTAAAACCATGAACTCACAAAACTTTTTAGTTAAACCAAGTACTCTTCATGTTTTGTTTAAAGATGCTGTAGTCAGAAAGCTTTGTTTACCAACAGGAACACAGAATCAGAACTTGATAAAAACAGAGTAGTAAAGCTTCCCAGTCACACCCTACAATTTGATTTCTAAGCAAGTACCATACATATTAGCATATATATATACACATGTATTATACACATTATGTATATACACAAATATACATCAGCATGTATATTCACTTATTAGACATTATGTATATAACATGTATAATACATGTATACATATGCTGATATTATGAGACATGCTCATATTACACATCTATAGGTATGCTAATATATATGTATAGGTGTCGAAACACATGTATGTGTACATATGTGTGTATGTGCACTGAAAACTAAGCCATTTCCTTCTATTTCCTCTGAGCAGTCTGTGCATCTTGTTTGGATTCCTTTTATTTTAAATCCCTTATCTCTCACCGATCCTATCCAAAAGGGCACCTTCCATTAGACAAGACAGCCAGTCATTGCTTCAACGCTCTGGGTTTTCTTCAGAATTACCTTCACAAATCTGAAAGGCCTCAGTTTTGATTAAAAAAACAGACAACAAAAAAGCTGCAGAAGTAGCAACTGATTTCTTCATTCAAAACTAACGACCATTAAAAAAAAAATCTTGATTGCATCACAATACACATCTTGGATCAAACTGCTGAGGATATTCCAGAGGGACTGAAGCCTTCTGTTTGTTTTAAACTTAAATGAAACAAAGAATATTACTCCTACAATTAATCTTCTCCTGTTGCCAAACCACAGAACAACTTTTCTGTGTATTAATTAACACCTTACCAACTTGTATCAGGTATAGAAAAGTGAAGACTTACTATCAAGGAACTAGAAAACCCAACAAAATATTTTTTTCTGGATAAGTTCATGTTTTGCTACAGGAGTTGATGTTGCTGTATTAAGAAAAAAACAAAACCCTGTGAAAATAAGGAAAACATAATTCAAACTCCTTTTTTGCCAGCTTAATCAGTGTGTTTTTCTGAAGCACAACAGGGCCAGTTTGCTGTGTACTAATAAGCAGATACTGGCAAAGGATTAAAGCAAGAATCTTGGAAGATAACTACAGTACTCCTAAAATTCAATTTTAAAATTCAATTTACAACTTCTTAAAATAGAGAGTACAGAGCTACAGAAACTGAACCAACTAAATCTACAGCCATGTATAACAAGGAATAGTCCTTCCATGCACACTAACTATGACCTAGCAATTTATGCCTGAACAACCCTACACAAAATTGTAATACATACATTTGCTGTTATGTTTCTGCTTTTACCTTTTGTCTCCTCTTTTCTTTTCGCTTATCTTCAGTATCTTGTAACATTTTTTCTTTCCAAAGATCAAAAAAATAGGAAGGATCAGTATAGAACTTCAATCCATCTTTCTTATCATCCCTGGAAATACAGTAGAAGAAAAGCTAAGAAAATGTGAACTTTTATTTTTTTAAAGCAACAAAACTCACCTTTGACATCATTCAAGTTTTATATCTTCAGCATTACAGGATGACAGTGTGCCAAGTGCAATAAATGCCACTCTTGGTAGTTACAGCTCACAACTGACTTGACTCTTTCCAAGAATTTCAAAGGGAAGGGGTAGTCCCAATTTCTTCCTGGGTAAATTTTGATGGCAGCTGAATACTGATTTCTACCAGGAAGATCAAAAGCAATGAAGATCCAGCACATAGAATCTTTAAAACTGCTGGAGCGGGGTACAGAGAGCAGTTCTTGCACACTGCCTGGTCATACAATTGCCAAACCCTTATTTCATGTGTGCCTCATCTCCTTGCTACAAACACCTAACCCACTGAAGGGGCTACTGGGGTAATTCTTCCATCCCTACAGCCTTGGTCAGACTTCAAGTTGAAGTTCGTTTAAGCTTTGACCAAGGCAAATACAAATAATTTCGATTCAGCAGACGTAAAAGACTTACCAAGGAAAAAAATGTAAGTAAATTTCAGTAAGGCATCCTTAATAAAACAGGTGTAACAATAAAGGTCACTGACATGGTCACTCACATACAACATAGGACGTAAGTGTGCAGAACTGCTGACTGATAACTCTTGCTAACTGAACACCTATGGACAATCACACACCCGCCTTCACTTGGAGCAGTGGCACAAAAACGTGTCCCCCAGCTATAAATCTAACACTTTTACTTTTCAAGTAAAAGCTCTTTAAAATAAGCTGCAAATGCTCTGCTATGTCATTCCTAAAAAAAATTAAATAATTTTTCTGCAGACTGAGTGCCTGCTTTGCACAGATACCTCATGATCTATGTCCTCTCAAAAGCTGAAGGATGAAGTACAAACATGTTGTCCACAAGCCTTCAAACAGACAAATTATACTCATTTCATTAACAACAAGCCTAAAGGAAAACAGGAAACAAAGTCCTGCTTGCTGCTCTTTTATTCACTAGTAAGTAACCAGGAAAAGGTAAAGATTGTGCATGTGCACATGTACGTATATGTTGAGGGGAAGAGAGGCAATAGAGGGACAGCAAAAGCAATAAATCCAACTTTCTGGATAAGTGAACCAAAGAAAGCAGTTTAGTATATTAGTTTCCTTTTTATTTTTTACATAATCAACGGCCCTTGCTCTCTGATCCTGTGCTGCTATGTAACATGCTGAAATATGCTGATTTTTGTTAGGTACAACTTACGATTTTAAGCGTGGTAATAGCAATTTTTGTTTCCATGAACAGAGAAGTCCCCAAAAACACAAATCTCAGTAATAACACAGCTTTTCCCTTCTGCTGTAATTATTCTCTGCATATAACTAAGCAATGAAGGGCAAAGTACAAGAACGTAAACAATGAATATTACCATACCTATAAGGTGAAAGAATATTCAGAGGTGGTGGTTTATCACTCTGATTATAAATATCAGCCACTGGGTTAGGAATGCTGTTCTTTGAAACTACCTGCTGATCTTGAATTGTTGAGCTCTTGAATGCTTTTTTCATGTTGATATCCTGTAATGATACTGTTAGAAACAGAAATACATTTATCAGAGGTGAAATAAATATAAGAATAAATATAAGTGGATAAACAAAGTCTGTTTTATGCTAGCTATTTACAGTATTTTCAACAAAATGTGTAACAGAATGAAAATGGAAAGATTTTTCTTCAGTGGATAATCAAGACATTTAAGCACAAAGGCATATAGGAGTTACCGTAATAAATCAGATTTAAGTCCCATTTTGTCCAGAGCCTCACTTAAAATAATGAAACCATGGACTGTGCCTTGGAAGATGATGCAAGAATATTGGCCCATGCAGATGTCCCATGATCTCTTCTTTTTATGAGGTTTAACCTGGAATTCTAACAGCAGAAAGACTGGCTTCAAGCCTGAAATGCAAGGTCTGGTATTCCTCTGACACAGCATGTTTTATAACTACATGTGGTATCCATACACATTCAACCCCATTCTAAGTTTAACTGAAGTACAGCCTCCACAACCTCCTGTGAGAGAGATTTCCACATCTTTTACCATGTTTCAAGTCAAAAAGCTTTCCATGTAACTGAACATCCCTTGATCTTAAGTTTTCGTCATCTCTCTATAGAGAGAAATACTTACCTGCTTTATACAGTCCAGTAGCATACTTGCATTTTATATTTTCACGTACACAATTCTGGGGAAAAAATACTAGCCTTTTCATTCTTTCTTTTCAAATGTAAGATTTAAGTTGGTTTTTATTGTTCCTGTCACTTTTCACAAGACTTCCATTCTTAATATAAATTTTCTTGAAACAGAGTGAACATTGCTAAAAGGATCGAGATAATTCCAACCACAATTTAAAAGTGGCAGTCAGGTCTCCACACCTTCTTCCCCTCTCAGGCAACCTGAAATACACGTTTTTGACTGCAGGTGAACAGAGCACTGAAATCTTCACTGGCTTGTCTACAGTGACACTCACCATTTCTTGAATTCATACCACTGTTTTACAACAGTATGAGCTGCAGGGGTAGAGCAAACAAATGCACTGGCTTGTTTTCTTTTTATTGCCATTGCCACTTCATCTAATATTTCTTGGCCATTCATCTAATTTATCAAGTTTTGAGAACAAACTGAGAGAATTTCACATGGTAACTGAACAGGACTGGGCAAAAATTTAATATATTGGTGACCTGCAAAACCAGAAAGGCATGAAGTTTGATAGAGACCCTGTGAAGTACATTCCACCCTTCGGCATGATGGAAACCACATCCCACTCAGACTTCTCTACCCAACTATTTTTGGTAACTGTGCTGAGGTTTTGCCTCTTATTCCAAAACAACTTAGATTCTTCCACAGCTTTTAAAAGAGCAAAAAATTAGAAATGGAATATTTCATTCCAAATTGTTGTTCTCTCATTCACATACTCTGAAGTATCAAAACATGTCTTTGAGAAAATACAGGCAGGCTTGAATAGAAAGTAAGTAAAGCAGTACGGTATTTCAGGCTGGTTTTTTTTTATATGTATAAATATGAATTATTACATTCTTGTTTGAAGGAAGACGTTCAAAAGAGCACAAATCTCATTTTTCTGGGGCTTTTTAGTGTAAGTTAGTTATATGCTTTTGAAAACAACCACAATTATTTTAAAATGTTTGGTTTGGTTTTGTATTGTTTTTCCAACTGTAACATTAGTTATATATACAATATTTTTATATGTACACAAAATATTGGTTATACTTAAGAATTAAGAAATCACTGATGCAATTAAATCTATAGGGTGCTTTTTAAAAATCAACCTAGCAACTGACATTTAAATGCCTAAGGTACCCAGAAATATATCTACTATTAGTGACAGTACAATCAAATACTATAATGCAGGGGCATCAAACTCATTTTCACGGGACTGTATAAAAGTAACTACTCCTACAGTTCTAAAATTACATTTGGCCCTTTGAAGGCAACCGCGAGGCTGAGATGTGGCCCCCCTGTGAAAATGAGTTTGACACCCCTGCTAGAGGGACTTTAACTTGTACAGTGAAATAGCTAATAAAATTTCCTAGTAGCACTACAGCAACAGCAGTTTATATATATATATAAATGTAAATAAAAATATAGAAATAAATATATAAAAATATATATAAAAATATATATAATTAACTTGAAAGACTATTAGCAATGCACGAGTAATAACTACTATCAATTTTAAATAAAAACTGATTAAATTCTCAGCCTGTACACTAGTTTCCCCTTCCAAGAAGATGCTTTTAATTACTCTCCAAACTCTGAAAAGCAGCCAGGAGGTATTGCATAATACCAATAAGACTTTAAAAAAAGCAACTGGACTGCATTTCCAAAAATGCTGGACTTGAAAGTCATGAAGACTGACATCATCCACCTCAGCACGGAGCAAGTCCAGTGTACGAATATCACCTACTTTGCTCATATTACCACCATAACATGCCTCAAAAACTAGGCTGAACAGCGACCCCCTAAAAGCTTCATTTATGTTCCCATATAGCTCTTGACCTCCAAAGACAGCTAAAGAAAGGTGCTGGTATCAATTCTGATACCCTACCAGTTGATATGTTCCAACACCAGGAAAAAAAAGAAGACATCTAATAATTTTCAGACAGTAACAAACTGAAAATGGATGGCCAAATATCACACTATTAAATATCAACAGTAACATTTAATATTGGTATTAACAGTAGTATTAAATATAACACAAACTATTACAATGTAAATATTCAATGTAATATATAAACCATATAAACAGCACTATTAAATATATCACAAGTAGCATCACCACTAAGTATTGCACTATTGTCCTGATGTAATAAGCTTTTGTATTTTACTAAATGTCAGGAATTATCTAATTAGGGAGTACGTGCAGTAGCTGGCTCAAACACATAACTGCATCCATAAACAAACACATGTTAAAGCTTTTAGAGCGAGACAGAGGAACGTGTTTTACTTACCCAAATTAGTGCTTTCAAAGAACATAATGATGTTACTTAAATCCTTTGTTTTCACTGTGTATTTATGAAGTGAATGACCAAACACATAAGCAAGCGAGGATATAACATAATTTTAAAGGAAATACTGTTTCTAGTGACTAGAACCCTCCTAGGGAATTTCACCTAGTTGATGCAAACATGCAGTGCCTCATTTAGGTGAAGAGTATTATAAGATCTTAGAAGACTGCACAACAGACACTACTAACATAGTTTGTGACTATCCTACCCTGAAATAAGTAGATCTACTGTCTCAAACTTCTTCCAATATTCTGATTTATTTATATAAGGTCTAGATTTATTCACTTCTGATTTATTACACTCACAGACACGAATTTTTCCCAGTGAAAAATGTAGCTTAATGGCTCCATTACTACAGGGGCTTCCTGAGGTAACACTAAGTCAAAAATGAAGACAGTTATACAACTCCAGAATATTTTTTCTCACTCTCCTAACATGATTTTTTCCCGGCTTGCTTTACTGCGAAAATAAGATGAAATATTGGTTCAGAATTACTTTGAAAAGACAGAGATTGTTGTGTAATTAAATACTGTGGTCTTGTCAACATCACTTCTGGCTCAATGCTTTCATGCAATTACCTACCCTCCTCTACTGTTGAATCCAGCTGGGTAACTTTGACAGCAAGGCGATCAATTCTGTCTTGAAGAGAATTTGCTCTGATGTAGAAGCTGTTGGCCTCATTAAACAATTCACCAAATATGTCTTCAGCATGTTTGCCTGTGTAAGAAAACAGACAGGGAAATACCTTTGCTAGAAGCTTACAAAACACAAGACAAATGGCTTAAATATCATGAAGTTATTAATAAAACATAGTAGCTACAGGATTACAGCAGCACAGTTTGTCATAGAGCAAAATTTTGGGCAACAGATTTGTAGGAAAATCTCAAAACACCATAAATGATGCCTTAAGCCTGTTCTGGACATCCTGGTTAGTCTTCTACTTAAACAGGGAGACTTTCAAGTTTTAATCCTTGTGGAGCTGAACTACTGCCAGCTGACACATAATTGATCATTAAAACCTTCCCCTGTGATGAAAACAAAGGCCCAAAGTTATCACTACCCATAAAAGCTTCTGAAGTAAATTTTTACATCTAAAATCTTGCAGTCCATAGTCATTAAGATTTAATTGTAAGTACAAGCACAAGCCAACATCAAAACGAAACTGACAAAAACCAGGATCCTCATGCAAGCTTGCCCACTTACCTCTGCAAATCCTCTCTGGATACACGTTCTGTCACTGGAGTTATGTGAGAGGACAAGCGCTGACCCTGCTTACCCACGGCCAGTCTGAACTCAATACAGCACGAAAGAGGAGCCTACAACCTTCCCAGCCTCCCTTCCAGCTGCTCTATTTTTCTCAGTCACTATGTGTGGATATGTCCAGGTCAGATCAGCGGCTCAGACCCCACCCTAGAAGTGCTGCCATGGACAGGAGTGCCGCATGATAAACCCAACACCCTGTTGGCCCACAGATCCCTGTGTGTCCCCATTCCCTTCCCTTCCCCAAAGTACTATGCACCCTCACCCACAGTCTGACTCTTTTTGCCCCAGCCTGAACCTCTCAACCACTCCAGATCAGAATCCCAAATTTAACACTTTTCCTGCCCAAGAACTTCCCCTAGAAATGTCACACTCCCAAATGCACTGCTCCTGCTCAGTCAGCTGACAGTACTGCACCTTCTTGTGTCTCAGTGCCTCCTACCCAGCTACTGCTGCTTCACTGAAGATCTTCCTCTCCACAACTTCTGCAGCCAGCACCCCCCTCAAGACATCCACAAACCATCAGTTCTCCGTGGTTCTTAAACAAAAATAAATTTTTAAACCCTACTTCTGAGTTAAACTCATCTTGTTATGACCTGTATAAAGACAAGTCTGAAGAGCTGAAATGGAGGGGAGGGGGTAAAGTGAAACTTCATCTAGTAGCTGGAACAATATGGAATATGCATTAACCACCTAAATGAGAGTCAATTCCAAAAGAACAGCAATTGTTGTCATTTTAAGTTGGGTCCTATAACCAACCTTAATATTTTACAAAAAAAAAAAAAAAAAAGTAACAGACCTGACAAAAATTCAGACAAGATCTCATCCTGTGAACACCTGGAGACCATAATTCAAAGCAAAAAAGAGCCACCCTTAGGAAGTCAACAGCATCTGCCCCTTTCTTGGATCACTCACCTGGGGAGAACACCACCACTAAAACAGTATCTGAAAGTACTGTTGGTGAATTACAAATTTAATTGTCTTGCTTTGAGTGGAAGACTTTACCAGTAACAGATTTCTTCACTAAACATAAGGTCAGCCAATAACTAACACAAAATGCTGGGTATTTTGGTGTATCCAAGCTCTGCCTCATCCATATGTGGAAGGTAGAAATGCAAGGCGAGCTGCCTACCAGCTCCTAATCCCCAGCCCTCCAAAGCAGAACTCGCACAACCACACAACAGGTGAGGGTGAAAATCACCTATTCCATCTCCCTGCTCAAGGCACAGCCAGGTGGAGCAGGTTCCCCAGGACTCCATCCAGTTGGGTTTTGAATACATGCAAGGATGGAGGCTCCACAACTTCTCCAGGCAACCCATGCCAGGGTCCAACCACCTGCACACTAAAAGTGTTCCTAAGCGCTTCCCAGCAGCCAGGTGAGATTCAATTACAATCCCCATTTGATTTAGTTGCTGCAAATGAAGAGGTTATTCCAAGCTATAGAACAAATAAGCTTTTCAGCTCTGCAGCTAAATAAAGCAGGTTATTACATTCTTCAGCCACCAGTACTCAGAGCTCAAAACATCAATAAAGTTTAATGGACATTAGTCAATGTAAGGAGCTTAGCCTGCTGAGGGAGAACTGCCACATTCTAGGATCAAACAACACTCCTAGAGAAGTCAAGCAGATGAGTGCTTGCCAGTTATCTTTCAGGAGGCAAAATAAGGCAAAGTTGATTTATGGGAACATATTTATTTTAATTTTGAACTCAATTTTTTTAAAACACTTGCTACTTTAAAACAAGTGAAAGACAGGTTGTAAATCTCCTGTCAGCAAATACAGTGACATGGTAAAGCAATATTGGAACACGCTACTCTGATTAATGTGATGCACTAGGTTGTAAAAATAAAGTAATACTTCTGTAGTGTTTTCTATATTACCATTTTTTAATTAGATTTTTAACAATAATAGAGAAAGAAGCAGAAAAAAAATAATCTCTGAAGTTACAAGCACATAGCTTTCAACTTAAGAGCTCATTTCAGTACTTTAAGACAGCCATTTAAAAACACAAGGTGCTTCCCAACATACAGGCAAACTGAAATAGTCTTCTTAAAAACAAACAAATAAACAAACAACAACAAACACAAAGGAATTCTGCAAGTCTGTCATTCTAAGGCTCCCTCCAGCCACAGAAGTAGTTGATGGGAAATTCACTCATGAGGCTGCTTCACCAGAACCCCACTCTACACAGGTTTGGATGTCAATTAACAGAAGTGCCTCTCTCTAGCATTTCCCCAAGTCATCTTCACAGAGCAGAGTATTTGCTCACAAAATAAAGTTCCAAGCATTGCAAGACACTTCTGGAGACTGGTAGTTCACAAATCATTGAATTCTTAATACCTCTGCCCAAGTTCTGCAAGTAATTACATGAAACACCATCTTGCCACATCAGCTTATAACATCTCTAGCAGAGAGCAGACACCACCTCAATTAATTGATTTTCACATACCACACAAAAAAGTGTGCATTAACACATTAAATATGTTGTCCCAAAGGTATCCTTTGTCAGCAGTCAAAACGCTCAGTGCTGTAACAGAAGAGGAATCCAACAATGACACTAGCTTGTCTGAGGACCAGAAACCCAGCAGTGTTCATTGCTTTGGCTAGTTTCCTTTCACATATTTGAGCCTAAAAAGTACAACTTCCCTTTGCATTCCTTGTTCCACAGCACAAGTACACAGAAAAACATGTTCAAGTTAATAGAAAGATGTACAGTGCATTAAAAGGGTAAGAATTTTCCACACCTTGAATGTGCATTACCAAGGAGAAAAGGTAAAGAATGACATAACCCAGCATTTGGCTGTTAGTGCTAAAAAGACACTATGGCCACCCCAAAGGGAGCCAGCACTGCACCTTGGGGTCCTGGGTAAGGAGTGAAACATCCCACAGAACGAGTCAGTGTTTTTTAAGTTGGAATTCACCCAGGACATGATCATTTTATCACAGCATGGAGCAGAAAACAGTGATTCCATTCGCCCATTTGTAATTGGATTAATTAACATTATAATCATGCTTCCCTCCTCCCCAAACCTTTTTTTTTTTTTAATAAGCAGAAACAGTAGGCTGTTACTGACCAGCTCTTGAGTCTTATCTGCCTCCTCATAGCACTTCCACACTATACTCAATGCCAAAAAAAGTTGACTTCCTAACTCAACCTGATTTAACAGTGCTAAGAGTACAGCCACACAAAGCTGGATGCCATGTGCCTGTGTGCAAACCAGGGAACCTCCGAGGCAATTCACCCAAGAAAATACTAGGAAACAAGTGGGTGGACATTGCTCTCTGAGGGAAAGAAAAGATCTTCCAAGTCCTACTCTTTCCAGGTCCCTTCCCAAGTGGGAACACTTCCTCTATTTTATGTTGCACAACAAAGAACATTCAGTATCACTTGCACATGGATCAAAGAAACTAGATCTGTAGTCATGTACAGATGGTTTATAGACATGTAGAAATAAGATTTCAGCCTGCCAGGCAGTATCTGAATGAACAGAAAAGCCAAAGATAAAAAAAATAAAAAATATTTAAAGACTCACAGAAAGGAAAAGTTGAAAAGTGGTAATGCAACTTGAAACACTAAGTATCATAGCGTGCAGACTGAAGTTTAATTAAGAAAAACTAAGTAAAGGACTATATATACAATCTAATAAAACAGTCTTCAACAACAATTCTCTGTAATTCATTATTTCTTCCCCATAGATAAACACATGCAAAACTCAGGAACAAAACCATGGTACAACAGATCCTGCTGCAGAGAGCAGCTCTTTTCTCTGGCTGGAATTCTGCAGCCATCTCACCAAACTCCACTGCCAAAAGTAAGGGAATCTTTTGTGGAAGCTTTCTTCAAAGCCTTTGCTCCACAACTGTGTTTACTAGGTAAAGCAGCACTGTACTTACAGGTACAGGCTGTAAATGCTCCCAGTCCTCCCCTGGTAGATTCTCTCCTTCCAAGAGGAGGCAAATCCCCTGGTCAAGCCTAATATAAAAGTGCAGTTTCATACAGAACGCTGCTCACTCTGCCTGTGCTCCAAGCCAGCTGGCTGCAAACTCACATCTGAAGACATAATAGCAAAAAGCTCCAGTCAGAGCACATTCCTTTTGGACTGGAACTTGTTCATGTCTCCCGAAAAGAAGAGAGGCAGAAGGAAGCCAAATTTGTACTCAACAGCACAAATCTGCCGGTTTTTAAAACCCACACTGAACTTGCAGTGCAACATTAAAAACCAGACCTGTACCTGCTCTCTCCATGCCTCAAGCTGTGGGAACACCAAGCAGCTCTGACGCTGTCAGCAGGACATGCTGCATTAGCTCCAGCACAGCATTTCTCTGTGATCAATTCCTTGCTCCCAGTTGGCTTGAAACACAGGCAAAACAAATGCTATCTGAGGAAAAAGCCCTCTGCAAACATGATGGATTTTAGACTGTGGACAAGTGTGGTGGCAGAATTCACTCATCAAATACTATGTGTTCATCTGTTAAAACAAAGGACACATCATTTATTTGCATAATCTTTAACTTGACACTAATAAAGTACTTTAGGGACATCTACAGAGACATCTGATGACCTGAGAAATCCTCCAAGGGAAAACTGCACCATATGTATTGTGTAAGTAGCCAGTTCGTCAGCAACAATAAGAGGATCTGAATACACAGTGTAACAGGCCGATTAGCCCCAAGATCAAATCCAGAGAAATGAAAGCTGGACATTCCTAGCAAGTCAGACAAATGAAGAGTGTATTATCCACAGTTTGGCAATCATTGTACAATAGTAAAATGAGGTCTTATCAGATATCCTTGAATGTAATTAGGAGACATTAGCCATTCTTCTCAATTTTCTTAAACTTAAGGATGTCAATACTGAGCAACTGCCTGATAAAACAGTAAATGAAAGTCAATGACAATGCAAATACAAATCCAGTATAAATAACATTAGACACTAAATTGGCAGCCATTGCTCAAGAAAGATCAGAGAATCACTTGGAAACTTCTTTGAAAATACTAGTAGCAATCAAAATTTTACAAAATTCTTTGGGGATTTAATGATAAAACAGAAAAAGTCTGTTTTGACTATGGTCTGAAGTCCTCAATGCTTCAAGAAGATGCCATGACACTCTAACTTACATATCCAAAGCAGAAATAACAATGATCAGAAATGCAAAATCGTTTCTATCAAAAAAGAGCACTAACAAGATCAGCAAACTGCAACCTGGAAAAGCTATCACTAGAAGAACATAATAAAGATCTAATAACATCACAGATTATTATGGAAACACATGAGATGGAATCGCCTTTCGTTTTTTTACTGTAATTTAAGAACCAGAAGGTATCAAAAGGAAGAAACAGATCAACTTCTATTGCAGGACATTCTGCCACAGGTCATTAGGCAAGAAAACAGTGCAATCCCTATTTGAATACATCTGAGCAATTCCACAGGTGACAGGTTTATAAATACTCATTACACAGGATGATTCGGTGGACCTCCAGCTTGGAAAAATCCCTAAATCACTGACTACTTGAAAGTAGTCATAAATCGACTAAAATAAATCGAACATCGGACTTAGTGGGACCCGTCATCTGAACTCCATACAGACTTTCTTACATTCTTAAACCATTTCCACTTACAAAGTGAAGAAACTGATGAAGCGATGATTTCTTTTCTAGGACCAGAGTTATCAGCACAAACAACAGCTGCTGATTGTTAAACACTCTCTGAAGAAATTTATTTTCTTACTCATTAAGAAATATTATTCTCTTTGGAAGTACTCCAGGCACACTTGTAGAATTGCTAGTTGTGGTGTCAACTGACAGGTGTCCTGCGTAGGCCTCAACAGTAGCCCACAGGTTTGTTAATGAATGACATTTTTTGAATGTATGTGCTTAATTTCATTCATATAAATTGATGACACACATATACAAGGAAAAGGCTTACGAAACATTAGCACTTCAAGACAAATTGCAGTTTCAGTTAAATGTATCATGTGATTCCACAAAGCAGAAGAGTTTGCTGGCTTCAATCTTGCACAACTGATGGCCAAGAATAGCTCAAGCACTAGCCTTGTTTCTTACACCAGTTTCCTTACAAAACCTCCTTACAAAAACTCCTGGTTATCTATGCCATAATTTTTTTGTTAGTTCTTGTTGTCTGGGGTTTGCTTGTTGCTGTTCTGTTTGGGGTTTGGGTGGTGGTTGCCGTTGCTTTGGTTTGGGGTGGGGAGGAGGGTGTTTGTTTTACACTTGTAAGTCGTAGAGAGGCTCTGCTTGTATAAACTTCAAAATACAGAAGAGCATAAAAGCAATAAACTAGCACACCCTGGCAGCCAAGAGGGCTAACCGTGGGGTACATCAAGCACTGTATTGCCCCTCGGTCAAGGCACGTCACTGTCCCACCCCACTCTGCACACCGTGAATTTGGAGGTTGTCCTATGCAGGGACACAAGGTGAACTCAGTCTCGTGGGTCCCTTCCAACTCAGGACATTCTATGATTACATTCTTAGAGTAGGTAAGTGGCAACATTCTGTATCACAATTTTGCTATTTAGAACGAACCATCTTAAAGCTTTTAATTTATTCAGTTTTTCATTGGGAATCAAATACTTGCACGAAGTTACAGATACTTACTTAAGCTGCTTAGCTGGCGTATGATGGCAGCAAGGGTACTATTCGTTACACATTCCAGTTCGCTTGTAATTCCCTCTGGCAGGGCTCCTCGGCAGAGATGCCGTGGTTCAATGTTCCTCTTCACCAAAGGCATGGTTCACAACCTGGAATTTACAGAAAAACGTGTGTTATACTCACAATGAAAATAAGAGCTATGACTGTGTGGCACACAATCAGTTTCTCCTACAAAAATACACGCCACCTTTCTTCTTTGAAAGCACTTGCTTCAGCCTTCCTGCCACAAGATACTGTACAACTCCTACCAATGCACAGGAGCCATGCTCTCAAGCCAGAACACGACAAGAGCACTGCAGATAAGCACAGAGGATACAGACCATGTAGATAACGTACATCAAATCCAGGCAAAAAGTGTAGTATTTCCTGTCTACCCAGACCTGTGCTCCAGCACCAGAATCACTGGACTTTAATGCACGTGTGCACTTATAAAAAAACTGGCAGTCCCCACAGGAGAGGCAGGAGCAATCACTGTCTGGGGCGAACTGCCCACCAATGCACTGCCCATGAATTACATCAGACACTGACCTACCCCAGCTTCCACGGGTTTGCAGCTGAAATGATAAACTCATGGGACAAATGAGGGCAAGGGCCCCACAGAAACAGGCTGGTGAGAATGAGGAAGAAGCTGCAATGTGAGGAAGAAGGCATTCTTCCAGAGGTGGTGCTGAATGACAATCTGAAAGAGGTTAAGAGCACATATTGAACAGCTTTTGGGAGCATGCCAGATGCAGGAAGACATTTATCCGAGAAAACAAAGGCTGTCAGAACTGCTTATCTTGGAAAAATAGAAGAAACTAGCATGGGGAAAACAAATACAAAAAGAGGTCTCAAAGCATCACGCAAAGGCCCAATGGCACAGAAAACACTGTCGTGCAGGGAACAGCTTGAAAGCGAGGATGCCCAAGTGGGACAGAGTTCCCCCAAAAAGGAAATGAGAGCATATAACATCAAAAGTTCATACACAGTTTTCTTTAAAATGTCATTAATAGAATTATGAGTCAATTTGATCACCTTTTTTGAACACTGACAATTCAACGTCCATGCATTGCTTATGAATATTGCATTTAAAGAAAATGTGGCAGCAAAATTTTCTGGAATGTGAAGTTAGAGTGTTATCAAGGGCATAGGTTCATTTGAAAAAGACTTAAAAGGAAAACTTCTTTTTTTTTTGTACTAAAGCAAGTTAAGTAACCTTCCCATTTCTCTAATTAAAATCACATTAGTAAATTAAAAAGATCTTTTTGCTTTTCAAATGTTGCATAGTAATTTTTGTAATGACTTCCCCTCAAGGTTTAAAATATTTCCATCTCAAGAACATTTCTAAAAAATCAACAACTTCAGTAATTAGCAAAAAGCAAGTTATTTAACTGTGAAGGGATTTCAGAACAGGCCAGGAAGAAAGAGGCTCATGACAGAATTGTAAGTAGTAGTCTTGAACCACATTTTAGATCTATCTTAATATGAGGCAGTTTATTGGAATATATCAGAATTTAAGGCCAGTCGATTTTGCTAAATTTTAAACAATTCAGAGGTAAGAAACGAACAATTTTTATTTTATATCAGACCAAAAAGCTTTTTGTTTCTGTTCTAGGCTTTTGTATTCCTCAACAGATGCATTTCAAAATATTACTTAATATTCAGTGCAGTCAGCTTTCTGAAGTTGATCCAAAATAGGTAAAAACTGGAAATTAGTCATTATTGAAGAGCATTCTAGCAACATCACATTGTAAACAAGCCAACACACTGCAACTATGAAAGAAAAGTCATTATGAGGAATTATTTCACTGTGTAGTAAAATGTTCATTAACATAACTAATAATAAGTAAATTAACAGGAGCCTAAATCAGTGCTAACACAGCCAATTCCAAATCTTAGTAGAATTCCAATACCCACCCTACAATTTTTGTGTTTCTCTGTAACGTTAAGAACACTGTGCTACAAACTAAAGGCATAAGGACTCCCTACAAACGTGACAACAAAATTCCTGAAATATTGGTGGGTGATTAGACATCTCACAAAATCTTCTTTCATTGCAACTAATTTTTTTATGAGCAAATCATCAGTAATACACTCTGGTGAACCAAGCAATCATTCTACTGGGTTTGGGGCTGGTTTGCTTTTTTGATAGCATTACTGAGAATATATTTTACTACAACACATGTTTATACTCTCAATCTCTTTTTTTTGTTTTTTTAACCCATCTTACTTAAATTCTTACATAAAAAGTCCAGAATCCCAGCAGAATGAAGCCTGGTTTCCCAAGGCTTTCTGTGTAGCATTCTCAGAGGTGGCTCCTCTCTCACTTTTTGCAGTTCACCCAACTTTTCCCCACACAACGTGCTGGGGCCAGTCGGAAAGTGCCTGCACACTGCCCACTACCCCTTCAAACACCTACCACATCGACAGTTAGCAAAATGCCTTTCACCAGGAACACTAATTTAAGTCCCTTCTCCACATCATGTTCTTCCTTGCCTATAAAAGCTAATTTGAAGAAAACACACAACTGCAGTTTGAGTTTTTCATCTTCTCATCAATTCTTTATGAAATGGTCCAATGTACTAAAGAGCTAGCAGGGGACAGACAGACTGACCCAAGGCATCCCATTTCTTTAGCGAGCAGGCTAAAACACAAAGCAGCACTGAGGGTGAGGGGCAAAAAACAAGTTTAATATTTATATGCATTATTTCAATTATTTATCCACATCATTACACTGTGAAGTTTAATTTCAAAAGGTAAACTGAACACTGATGGGTAAATATGCAACAGATTAAGCAATGCATTAACTTCTCCTGATCAGCGAAATAAAAAGCCTGCAAATGCAATTATAGTTTTATTATAATTTAAAACCTTCAACTATCTGAATCAAACACTTACAGACATATTCAGCTACTAGCCCATTAGTAACTAAAAAAGCTCTTACTATGTGTACTTGCCACTGAAGCACTACCACTCTTTTCTTCACCACACACAACTTAACAGTTAGACAAACTGAACCTTTCCTAAAGAAAATTCATGAGAAGCGAGGCTAAAATCTTTTCAAAATAAACGTAGCAGGAGGTTAAACAAGAAAACAAGACAAAATAAGCCTCTGAATTACAATGACTTCATCAGGCTCAGCCAGCTGCAGCAAAATAGTTTGCCATGGCCATTCCACTGCCTTCCACTGTTTTCTTCCACACTTCGGTCGCAGCTTATTACCAGACGAGATACTAATTGTGATACTCTGCCACTGTGTTAAATGCATCAGCATTTGGTAAATCATACCTAACCTCGGTGTTGTAAAATTGAGTAACAACTACTTATTGCTCCTATTCCCAAATAAATGGAAAACATAAGGCAAATAAGTTGTTACTATTTTCAAAAGTTGTATCAGTTCAGAATATTGGGACCAATCATAGTTGATCGTCTTCTCACATATATTCCACTCCACTCTGAACTGGTGGGGCACCACCTTGAATCCTGTGTTCAGTTTTGGGTCCCTCATCATAAGAGGGATGTTGAAATGCTAGAGAGAGTGCAGAGGAGGAGACAAAGCTGGTGAGGGGTCTGGAGCACAAGTGTGATGAGGAGCGGCTGAGGGAACTGGGGCTGTTCAGCCTGGAGAAAAGGAGGCTGAGGGGAGACCTTATCGCTGTCTGCAACTGCCTGAAAGGAGGTTGTAGCATGGAGGGTGTTGGTCTCTTCTCCCAAGTAACAAGTGATAGGCAAGAGGAAATGGCCTCAAGTTGTGCCAGGGGAGGTTTAGACTGGATATGAGGAAAAATTTCTTCACAGAAAGAGTTGTCAGGCCTTGGAACAGGCTGCCCAGGGAAGTGGTGGAATCGCCATCCCTGGAAGTGTTTAAAAGGTGTGTAGACGAGGTTCTTAGGGACATGGTTTAGTGCTAGAGTTAGGTTAGGTTATGGTTGGACTCAATGATCCTGAGGGTCTCTTCCAACAGAAATGACTCTATGATTCTATATTTCACCCCAGTTCAGTAAGCAATACAGCCACAGACACACAACTAGGACAAGTAGGTCCAACCCTGCTCCCTGCATGGAGCCACCTACGCCTGGCACAGCTGGCTTGAAAACACCAGCTGCATCCGACAGGAGATGAAGGATCCAGAACAATGCTACACTGACTGTGTATAACTGACTGCACCAGAAATGCACAAAACATTAGTATCAGACCAGAAAAATGGAAGTAGGCATCAAAGGGAGACACAAAAAATGAAGAGGGTGAGATGTGGCTTAACATCTTATTAAATCTACACGTGCGCTGAACACAGACCAGACAACCCCTGGCTGGACTGAGCTCTGACCAGAGCACAGACCCTGCTCTCCAAATCCAACAGGCATCAACAACAGTACCCTTAACTCGATTTCCACACACATTCTGAAGGGACAGGACATCAGAAGCGTAAATTAGCTTAGACCAGTCCATTAGAAATTCACATTAGGTGTGCTCTCTCTGTGTTTTCGCTGCCCTTTTTCTTCTTTTTTTGCTCTCATAACAACTTGCATGACCACCCTATGTTTTAAAATTAGAAGGCACTTATCTAGCAGTTATCACTGTAGAGGTAAGTGGGGCACAGAAACAGAGAGCAGGAGCATTTCTGCTTTTCTCTTCACACTTTTCCTGCGGTTGCGGCAGTTTTGCTCCAGGTCAGCTCAGAGCACCTTCCTCTGGATAACTGCATGTAAGAAGCTGGACATTGCCTTGGCAAGTCAGATTTAAGGAAAAAAAAATCAAGTAGAAAGCAGATGTACAGTAACAAACATGAAAGATGACAAACACAATGTACAATCTTTCCAAACAACATCAGAACATGGCTATTATAAGTGGCAAGCTGAGTTTTCAAGTATTTGAGCAACTGGCAAAACCTCAAAGCAACAGCTGTTCCCCAAACCTGCCTTTTGCCCTTTCACATCCCCAAAAAGGCACTGTAATTACACCAGTGCTAAAAATATGCAGCTGAATTTCATGGTTCTTACAATATTGAAGTTCTTTATATATTCACTGATACCACAAAATGAATGCCAATACAGCCTCTCTTACTTGTCAATGCTTATTACATTTTCTCAAAGACATTGTTCAATGCTTATTTTTAAACTCTTAAGAGGTTTCTTCTTATATCCTCTAGTAAAATAAAACAAAGTTCAAGATTTTTACCATGAAAGAGAGCTTTCCACACATGCATCCTAAATTCTCCCTGAATATATCCTATTATTTTCCAAGGGCTTTAGAGCTTTTCATTGACGAATCTCACAGACTTCTATAAAAAGAGGCAACTACCATAATTCTCCTTCTATGGAGAAGAAAAACAAGAGATGGATTGAATATGCAGCTTGTCCTAAGTGATGTACCAGATGGCATTCCATTCAAAATTAAGCACCTGAATCTGTATGACTACATGTATATGAGCTCAATGTCTGTGTCCCTCTTGAGAGCCCAGAAAGCAAGTAAATCACTTCACCTATTGATAGACCTAAGAATGATACGGTAAGCTCAAATACCTCATGTGTAAACTCTGTATACAACCACCTCTATTTCAATGTCTGAATCTAGACCTGAAATTCACCTGGCCAAAACCAGAGAAATATTGCCAATTTTCTGCAACAAGGTTACCCTGCCTCCTGATCACGCTGCCTCTCTGCCTAGGGCATTTCAATATTTCAAGTCTTTGCAGACAGTTAAGTTTTCAGTACATAATGCCCTAACACTCAATTAAACAGCTAAATTTCCACTTCTGAATAGCACACAATGTGGCAACGTTGTCCATTCTTCTATTTGAGTTTCTATCTCTAGGTAGCCTGCAACTGCCCCAAATTCAAAATGTATGTATGTGCTAAATAGGAAGAGAAGGGAGGATCGAAGACATCACAGACTTCCCTGGTCCTCCAAAGGCCACTCATCGTTCACTACCAGACACAAATGGCTCCGTGGATGGCAGACAGCACTATCCTCTTAGCTGCAGAGAAGGAAAGGAATACAGGTGCCTTTTGTACACATCCCTTTCTGTTTTCTTTGTCCTAAACGACTGGGAACCCAATGTTTGTGAACCTTTCCTATTTATCATCTGTGAACGTCATTTACCTCTCTATCAGTAATGACAAGTTAAAAACAAACAAACTGGAACTAGCATATCATCTGGAAAACATTATTTTAAGTTCATGATTTGTCTGCCATTTAGGTATACTTTTCAAAGTTTGTTTGTTTTTAAACTGGCTTAATTTTAACCAGAGTTTGAATCAACATTTTGCATACTGCAAAAGAATATACAATACTCAGCCAGCAGTTACTGTATTACACTGCTCCAATGCCCCGGAATTATTTTATATTTATAAAAGAGCATCTAACAAGACTTCTGTTCAATACTGTCTTCTAGTTATTCTAGTTCTATCAAGTATGCAATTCCTTTCAGCCACATAACTACAGAATAAATACCAAACAAAATAAACTTCTACTAAACATCACAATTATACTTTCTAAGTACTCTTATCAGAGCTATCCCAATCTAAGGGACAAACAAGGTATTTATTAGTTAACATACAGTTTTTACATATTTCTCCAAATTTTTAACGCAACTCTGTTGATGTTGATAATAAGTTTGCTGAAGTAAGGACAGCCTTTTGTTAGAAGTATGCACAAAGTCTAATAGAATTCCGTTTCTTAACGATAACTAAAAATCTTTCAACGAGACAATACACGTAAAGTGAAATGCCTAGAAAAAGCTCAGCTCAAAAGAATAGCTCAAGTTTAGGATATAGTCAACCCTACCAAAGTAATTTCCACAGATTTTCCTCCTGACTGCCAGACCCACATGAAAGCCACGACAGACAGGGTAGGAATGAAAATAGGTTTCTTCTTTTTAGCACCAGACCACCATTTCTGATCTTCCTCTCACGTCACACCAATAAGCATTAGTGATGATGAAACGGGCACAGAAATCCCTAAAGCAATTTTGTTTCTTTAATACAGCTCTTATTCTGATGTCTGTTGCAATGAGCTGTTTTTGAAGGTTTACCTTCAAAAGGACTGCTTTGTTTGGTTGGTTTTTATTTTTATTACTATTTGGCTGGGGTTTTGTCTATGCTGAGTTCTTCAGGGCAGATTTTATGGTCCAGTGATATTATGAAGGAAATCAAGAAATGAAGCAATGATAAGAGAAAGGACAACAGGGGAGGGGATGGTGTTTGGTTTTGTTTATTTACAGCCTAAATATATTTTATGTACTTGAGTTTCCCTAGACAACCCTCCGCATCCCCAAAAACTCCATAAGAAGTAGAACAAAAATTATGAGTTGGTGGTTACCTCTGCTAACACAGAGGTAACAAACAAAACACAAACACAAAACACAAACAACACAAAAGGTTTACAGGACCATGGAAAAGTGAACATATTAATTCCAAAACTTCCTATAATTAAAAAGTTGGGAGAGAAAAAAATGAACTGTTCTCCACAGCACTGAACATTTACAACTACACTGAATTTATTTATCAGAATTTCACACTAACATTAACCCTAAACAAGCATACACATGATGACATTCACTAACGCAGGGAAAAAAGTCCTGAGAACAATTTAACCTGAAATTAAGTAGCCATTCTTCCCATGGAAGTCTAGACTGTAATACAGAAAATATTTTAAAATACTATCAACAACTGTGAAGACATGTTAGAAATTTGTCTTATTTTCTCTAAAGCTTGCTGGATGATTTTTTTTTGCCTTTGTTCTGTAACTCCATCTTTGTGTCACCTGTTTGCATTACTGTGGTTCAAGAAAGTATGTGTGCATCCGCGATGCTGTAACAGTGCCAAAGGTCTCATCGCTTCCCACTTAAGCATTGTGTCTAAGTTCACCACCTGGTAAATGTGCTACAATGAACAAGACTGAGGGACCTCTAAGTTTTTGCTTTCATTTTTTTCTTCCCAATAGAAGTTAAATACTCCAAAACTACAATCCCAGCACTAACTTTTCTCCATCACAAGATTTTCCCCTGCAGTTTTTAAGAAAATAAAAATCTTATCATTATGAAGTACAGCCAGATCGTGATAATGTTTCATCTTCTGCTCCAAAATACAGGATCACTTACATGTCATCCAATTAAATGGTTTCACCATTGTTAAAGGAAGAAACATGGATATTTCTTGCTCTCTGCTAATGAAGCAAGTGTACAATCTGTAGCCTGAAGCTACTGCTTTGTTTTATCTCCATTTCTGGGTATATAACTACAGATATTTTCAGGCTCAACTAAAACATATCCATGGAATAAAGAGCATATCTATAGGAATATTATATTTCCCTGTATTAAGTTCTCATCATCCAAATGAACGGATTTTGCAATTTATACTCAGAGCATTTTGTCACACTGCCCAATATGCAAAAAACTTTGCCAGTAAATTAGCTTTTCTTTTTTTTAATCGCTCTTTCCTGTTTTATAAAAACACAGGAAAACACAGACATACTATATTTTTCATATTCAAGTACTTGAAAAAAAACACTAATATTTACTCAATTTCATCACACTGTTTCTTCACAGCATATACCTTTCCCTGAACATCTGTGAATATCTCTCAGCTAGTTTTAATCTCTCTCTTTTTTTTTTTTTTATGCTTATCTTCCCCCTGAAAGCCAAGATCTTTGTTTGGTTCTGTTACTTTCTTCTAATTCAGCTTCTCACTTAGACTAGCTGCCTGCACTACGGTAACAGTAGTTTCAGGGATCTCATTCTCAAATAGCCTTCTTGAATCTAATGTCAGATTCCCATTCCTTAAAATTCTTTTCATTGAAAGAAACACAAAATAATAGAAGAAAAGCACTGTGGCCCCACTGAAGCCATTTGTTAAGCCTTTAAATAAGATTTCTCCTGCGCTAACACACTTATTGTTACTAAGGTATCTATTTGAGAACAGATTTACCTACCGGAAATCTAATACAGGTTCACAGATTGCACAATACAATAGCTCACTGTACTGAATCCAACCACTCTGCCAGCATCAGATCCACCCACCCATTTCTGCGCATCCTGTACCAGAATACAGATGATCCAGGACACCTTCACACTTGACTGGAGTCCCTCGTTTCTGGGTAAGCTGTCCTTTCTCTAGCCAGAGCTCTGTTCATTAAACAAAAACACTAATCACACTTTCAAAAGAAATAAGGCTAAAGGGTACTAAAGAAATGCAACTCTTTAAACTGGAAGACATCCACATGTGGTATACTTGTTGCTGTAAAAAAATAATAATAATAATAATAATAATCAGGGCTAAAAAATAAAAAGGTTTAAAATGGGCTGAAAAACATATACAGAAGTTTTTATCCAAATGTGTAAATTTAAATCTGATTTAACAGAACAATATTACCCAACACTGTGTTTAAGGGTAAAAGGTGGCTAGTCACATCAACACAGCATGCTGAACAGGAAAAATAAGTCGATTTATGCCTGTATGGGTCCAAGTCCACACTGGCCACCATTAAATTAACTGTTCTACATAAATCATTGTCTTTTCTGTCTTCTTTCCATATCCGTGGGGATAATGTAACCACACAGGCAGTGACAACTCGCATTGTTGCTTTCTGCTGAATGAACAGTGACCAGTTTAAAGTATCAACAAAAGATGCCGACACGTTAATCTTGTTCTTAGCGCGATGGCTGCTCATCCAGCTCCCCGGCCCTTCCAGATGGCGCGGTGTGAAAGGGATGGTGGGACGGGGAAGAAGGAATATTCCACACTGTTCTGAACATCTGCTCCACCGCGTTTATACATTATAATAAAACAACAAAAACCTTACTGACACTATTAATTCTACTGTTTCAACCTAATACTACTAGGCTAAAACCAAATGTAGCGTGTTATATGTGTACAAGAGAAAGGAAAAATGTATTTTCAAGCCACAGAAGAGCATTTGTTTGGTTTTTGCTATCTTAAGAATAGACTTGTTTCAATAAGGAAGTACTTAAGCTGCATTCAAAACACATTTTTCTTTCGTATGACCTTTCTCAAAAGCTGCATTATAATCCCAGAATTTATTATCATACCTACTCCTATTCAAGCAAACAGAACTGAACTGAGCCACCATTTGTTTCCCTTTAGCTTTGCTTGTTTACTGAAAGTTTACTGAAGACAGACACTACACAATTTGTTGAAGCTTGTTTTAATTCTGTTGGAACTGTTTTGCACAGCACCTCAAAAATATTTGACTTGTGCATGTAGAGAAATGGTGATAGCTTTTTGGTTTTTAAGCAGAGTAGAAAGAAAGATTCGTATCTTAGTACAGTATACAGTCTACCCCTCAAATAACATTTACCTTTTAAAAATACCATCTCCTGAAAAGAAGCACTCATCCAGAACAGGGAGAAGGAACTCGGCATGGAGTTCAAAGGAAGAAGCAGCGCTTTGTCCCATAGCACAGGAAAAAGACTTAGATTGATCATCCCCCCTTTTGTATCATCCTGACATGAGCGAACCATATGGCTGCTGAATTATTCAGCTCTTTCCACTCTGAATAACCAATGTTTACGGGTACAAAAATTTAGAAGTACTGCAACACTAATTGAAAAAGTGGCATCTTACAGAATCTAATTTTGTTTTAGCCTTTAGGACCTAAATGGTAACACTGAGCGAGGATTATAAACTGGATGAGGCCAAGAGGAACAAAATCACGAAACAGCAGAGAGACGGTTATAACACCAAGCTAATTAGCTCAGAACAGTCCTCCACTAGCAAGTCAAAATGTTTCCAGGTGTCTTTAAGCTTGGATCTTACCAGATTTGAGCACAGAGTTGGTTGTGTAAGCAGAGCCATGCAGTTCTAACCCTCCATAGCCAAACTCCCCAGCCCAGGTTTCTGAGAAATGCCTACAGGCCACTCTTTGAACAAGCAAATGTATTCCTGTGAAACAGATTAATCTAGCCTTACCATAAATCATGATTCAAACATCTTGCTGTGCACTTCAAGACTAGTGATTCCCACCTACTTAGTAACTCTTAATTTTTCCAGCATAATAATACCAGAGGGCAATGAAATTAAAAAATGGCAAAAGCAAGAGAACAGCTATTTAATAAACAGTATTACTTAACCAACTGCACCAGGACATTTCCCACCTAATTCCTTCTTGATCACCACCTGCCTATTCCAGGATCTTTTTGGACTACAGTCCAAAAAGCATCATTACAAACACAAATTCCTTCTTCATCCATCTGACAAAGTCAGAGAGCACAGAGTGGCTTCTCATTTCCCAATTTACTATAAACTACTGAGAGACTATTTCAAGTGCGATTCTTCCAATGTGGTCTCTTAAATGATGGCCTTAGAGTGCTTACTTTAAATCCATTTGGGATATCTAACATTCTTCTAATAGTTCAGAGTTATGAAAAATCACATTTTATCTACATATACAAAAATGGAATAATATTGTAATAAACGAACTATTACCATGTGACATGTTACATTACTTAAGACAATTTAACGATGGAACAATTTGCAACAGAATATTACGAGTCTGCAACCATAGTCAAGCTTTTTCTTAACATTTAAGCTACAATAATGCTCTTGGAGACCATTTCCAGCACATTTGTTCCAGCCTTCCTCCTTTACAAACACCAAGTGTTAGCAGCAGCAAATGCCTTGATTATTTAAAGAAAACATAAGTTACAGTGAGGCCTCGCTGGCTCGCACTGATCCCATTTAACAGAGCCTTACTGGATTTGAAGTGCTTGAAATAACCGTCTGGGTCACAGTCTCAGCCCGTGCGGCAGCAGCTGCCTGGGGAGGCCTCAGGATCCGCCTGCCAGGAGAACCTGCTGCTCGGGTCCTCAAATGACCTCCAGCTAAACCAGGAGTAAACTCCATAACTCGCTGCTCAGAACACCAACTGGAGGAAAAACTACAAAAAGGAATGGAGGATCCAGTTCATGTGCGACAACATCCATTTTATAGCAATACGCAGTGTTCCCTGCTTCCTTTAACTACTATTCACCATTAAAATCCTTTCAGAACAGCATTTTTCAGAAGAAAAAAAAATTGTTCTTAAACTCTTTTTTTTCCCCCCACAGCAGTTGATCTAAAATATGAAATGTCACAGGGAAGTGTTAAGTTCTCATAGTTCAGTTAATCCAAAAATCTAAAATGTCATAGGGAAGTGTTAAGTTTTCTTATAGTTCTTTTCCACACCAAAAAAACTATAAAAATCATATATGCATTTATACATGAGTACACAATTTGCATATGTATATATTTGTTATATACACATACACACAAATATACACCTTTTTTTTACACCTATGACACTCTGCGATGATTGAAGAGAGTAATAACATAGGTCAAACTGCAAAAGAAAAAACACTTTGTACCATAACAATTCAGCATTAATCTTTGTCTGCCTCTACTCCTAATATGTGCCTCCTCCGCTCTCAGTTCTCACCAGGCAGGAGAGACTTTCCTGCTGAGAAACAACTGAAATGATGCTTTATCAGGCTACCATGACCCTTAATACCTTGCAGCCAAGCAACTTCAGCGTCCACCTGAACAAGAAGGTTCTTGGAGACAGCAGCAATGATTTCCTGGCATGCTTCAGGAAACACAGACAGCCCATGAAGATTTAAATTAATACAAAACAAATCAACATCCCTGAAAGCCCTCAAGGTGGAGATTCCCAGCCCTGCTATGGAGTTTCAGCAGGAAACTCAGGATTTCCCTAATTGTTCTGATTATGAAGCTACAACCAATACTTCACTTGCCCTATATATCAGAAACCTGGAAGTGGCTGCCAGCCTACATAAGGAAAAAACAGATTTATTTTAGGAGCATCTTAAGGAAAAACTGAAGAAAATATGTTGTGTTTGTATCCAACAGCTGAGTCTAAGTGAATCAACATAAAAATTCCCAACCACTTTCATCCTGAGCCAAGCACGCCATCTGTTCCTATGAAGTCCGTCTTCTGGTGGCTACTGCACTACACCATATCACAAAGTGCCAGGTGATCATGGACTGGTGCATAAATCAAGAAAGAGACTACGAGCAACATAGTACAACATTCAAGCCAGTAGCCAATAAAAAACAAAAATTCCACAACCACACCAAACCTCACCACCCAAAAACCACACCACAAGGCACAAATGGCCTCATTAAGGGCCAGCATTAACACAGCCAGGAGTTCTGCAGCTTTGTGTGTTGTGGTTATTTCACTCTGGAGCTCCAGCAGGGCTGAGCTCTGATTAGAGGTTTTCCCAGAGTTGGGATGCTTTTCATGTCTTTCCCACTGCCAGAGTTTGGTAGTCTGAAGACTAATGGTGCAATTTCTCTCTAGCAGGTAACCTTCCTCCCTCTCTTCCACATGGTTACCATCTTCAAGTTCATCACAGAATCCACTCATGTATGATGCACAAGAAATTAGCAATTCATAATTTCTCAGTTCATAAAATAAAGTAGTAATAGTTACAGATGGCACTGCAGAACATCCAGTTATCACAAGTACAGGAGCTCCATATTATAGCCCTGCAACTGAATCACAAGCAAGTAGCACAGGGCCCAGCAGAAACAAGGATGGATCACACTCCTTTTCCTGGCCTTACTGATACTGACGACATTTTTTAAAATTAAGGTGCATGGACAGATCTCCATCTACACCTTTCAGCGGGAATAGAATACTAAGAGAAATAAAACTGCAGTTAAAACAAACAAACAAAAATATGAATACGCTGAATACACTTACTATATCTAACACTAATATATGAAGCACATCAAGACTGAAAGCAGCTACATCTCCCCAAATACAAAACATTACTTTCCCTTGGTGTTTCTGCCTCTCTTGTGACAAGTCTTCCCCTTTTACTAGCATTTCAAATTCAAATAGCGAAGTTCTACCTACCATTAACTTCCTAATAACTCAATGCATAATCCTTGTTTCAGATATTTCATTTGGTTTGGCAGGGGTTTTGCTTCGTTTTGTTTTGGGTTGGGGTTTTTGTGTGTTGTCTTTCTTGGGTTTGGGGGATTTTTGGTTGCGTTGTTGTTGTTTCGGGTTGTTGGGGTGGTGTTTTTTGTTTGTTTTGGGAGGATTGCTGGTTGTTTGTTTTTTTAAATAAAGCCAAAATTACTGACAGGCATCAGTAAAAGTAACATGTTTTGATACAGTGATGTTGGCTTACAAAACCTTATTTGCAACACTAAAGAGACTTCCTTGTTATACCATACAGTAACTCCCATTATGAGACAAATAAGCTACTATAAAACCATAGTGAGCCTCAGACTAAATACAGCAGTTACTCTTCTCTAAAAATCCCCTTTCAACACTTGAAGGTTGAAAAGCTGTGTTCCGTGAAATCTGGCATTGCATCAACAGATCTCCATGGAGCTGGCTGGGTAAAAGTGCTCCAGAAACCAGCTTCAAGGGGGAAGAGGTGGGGGGGAGGGGGGAAAGCATTCTTACCACATATAATCAATCACTAATAAGAGGCTTAAGCAACTTTTTTCCCCACCTAAAATCATCGAATCTCAGCTTGGGTTACTGGGGATGAAGAGGTTACCAATGACAATACTAATTTTTAAGTCTGCTTTCTCACAGCATTTCAAATCGGCTCATTTAAATATCATTTGCAGAACCTCTTGCTAACAAAGGTCTTTCTGTCTTTCTTCAAGACATATATGTATATATGCCTTCAAAATGTAAATGCAGCTTTTTTAGAGTCTATGAAATTTCGGGATCTAGCACTGAACATTTGGAAGTACCATACTGACTTACAACTATCTCTGCAATTCTCCTCTTCTAGTCAATGCCAAGTGTGGGTGAATGCCAAGTGTGGGTGAGTTGGGAGGAAAAATATAGTATAATAGTATTACATAGTATAATAAAAGTAATACTGAACAAAATACATGGAACCCACAAGAAAGCAGCACCATCCATCAGTGGTTTTCCACTTGCAGACCTCTGGGGATGTTCAAAGACTTCAAAAGGAATTAGGAAAACAGTAACTAAGGTTAAAGACTACATTAGCAAGTTGTGTGGTACAATAGGAGCAGATAGACCTGCAGACCAGAATAGTTGGTGCTGATGATCCTGCATCCATCTTATTTATGGGTTTTTTTTGTAGGGAAGCAGAAGTATTTGTTCCAAACAAGCTCTCACCCAGTCTCATGGCCCATCAGATGCTGAACACCATTAGCAGCTTATAGAGGTTCAAAACCAACAGTTTTATTTTGTTTTAGTTTTATGACAACAGGGTGGAGAAAAAGAGGCAAACACTGCTTGAAGAAAAGCAATCATCTTAAGGCTGAAAACCTGAGATAGTATTTTCTGATTGTAGCTCCATCTAATATCTATGAATGAGGGCCCCCTGGGAAAGGAGGGTGTAAAGACACTCTACGCACAAAAGTCAGAGGTCCACCTCTCTTCTCTTGCCCTATAATACACTCAGGTTCCCCTACACTTGGGGAAGGACCTCATCTTTCCCACTAGCTGGCAGTCAACCTTATACCAAATTCCTGGCAATACAGCCAACTAAAGCCCACTGAAGAGGGAATGGACTGCCTAAATCTAGCAACTGCAAAACAGTATCAGAAAGCCTATTACAGGAAGGTTGCACAATACCTGCATTATTAGAATATCTGTACACCTAGATGTTAAGTTTAGTCTCCAAATTCGAGAAAGGCAAGAAGCAGCATTGCAATTATACAGTTGAGAGGCACAAAGCTACCTGATGATGCTGGGCAGCACACGAGGCCCATAGAAGGATCAGAAATTGGACCTAGATCACACCAAAACTTAACAACAAATGCTTCAACCACAAGATGAGGTATGTTTTCTTCTCAGAAGCAAAACCCAGTTATCGCCTTGGGATCCACTCCACTTACAGTTGTTTAAGACAGTTGTAAGCCAGCCACTGCTTGATTTAATTAAATGGATTATTTTCCTCACTCCCTGTTTCAACATTTCTGTTGTATAGCTGCTGCTCCTGGCTGAGCTGTTTTCAGGGCTGGAATCGGATTGGATGTGTGCAGAAACATAATCCAGAGGAAAGAAGACAAAGCAGTTTATGGATTTATTACCCTTATGGCTGAGACTACATAAGTGATAGTGATAGCACTCAAACTGCTTTAGTACAAAGAATGAAAAAAAAAAAACCCCACAAGGAACAGTGACTTATTCTAACCTCCCATTTTATACTGAAACATTCCAAAAGACCAGTTAGTACAATTAGTTGTAAAGGTGAGTAGCAAGCTAAGCACATATGATTACCTAAAATGTGGTAACTAGACCTGACAGATCAATAACTTCTTTCTAGAAGAAATGACGTCAGTGTTATCCGAGGAGGAGGATTTAAATCTCATCATAGAATCATGGAATATCCTGAGTTGAAGAGACCTCATGAGGATCATGCAGTCCAACTCCTGACTCCACACAGGGCAATCTAAAAGTTAAATCAGATACCCAAGAGCATTGTCTAAACACTTCTTGAACTCTGACTGGCTTGGGGCCACAACCACTTCCCAGGGAAGCTTGTTCCAGGGCTTGACCACCCTCTCAGTGAGGAGCTTTTTCCTCATATCCAATCTGAAGTTCTGATGCAACTTCAAGCCATTCCCTCATGTCCTGTCACCAGACACCAGATAGACAAGATCAGCAGCTCCCTTTCCGCTCCTCGTGATAAGGAAGTCGCAGACAACGATGAGGTAATCCTCAGTCTCCTCCAAGCTGAATAACCCCAGTATCTTCAGCTGCTCCTCCTAAATCATGCCCTCTAGTCCTAGTCCATCCTAGTGGTAGCAATACAGGCCTATGACACTAGAGAGCTCAGGGCTGTTGCAATTTTCTGTCACCCTCTTCTGCCACACTTCTCAAAAATCACATAGAAATCCCAGCCAGCTGAGAAGGTCAACAAAAATCTTATTGAATAAAAGAAAGTAAACATTTCTTATCTATTTATTGCTCAGGCTTGCAGAGGCATCTGTCATCACAAGAACTGTCTTACATGACATCTCACATATGCATTGCCGATTCTGTTTACCTTGTTAGCCACATAACTACTGTATGCCTGCATCACCTCCATCTTCTTCTGAGAGCCACACACTAGAGAGATCAGGGGTTTTAAAGTCAGCTGCTGCAGTCACCACAGGTATGGATTAGCTATTGGAAACACCTTTGCACACACACTCATGTATGTGCACACCAGTGTGATGACTGAACACCTAAGAACACTAAGTAATATATATATTAAGAGGAATAAATTTCATTTATTAAGCAATATGCTAGTCCAATAATCTAGTAGTGAAGTATATTTTCAGTCGTTGATATGTCCATTTGGTTTACCAAATTTCTTGCAGACTGTTTACTTTCCTTCACAGGCTTCTTCCACCTTTGAAATTTACAGCCAGTTATCTTTTTTTCAAACAATTTCAGTATATTACAATCAAGTCCCTTTGCCTTTTAACAAGAACAGCAGGAGGGGCAGAAGGGGGAAAGAATGAGGTTTCTTTCATCCTCCTCCTTCCAAGGTTGTTGCCATACCTTCCACATTTCTGTGCGCATGATATTACTTCCTCATCCCTTCATCCCTCGTAATAGCTTCTCACTTGACACTGAGAATGCACACATACACAGTGGAGTTTTACAGAACTCCTTTCTTTGAGTTTTTTCCTAATTTAGAGTGCAATTTCTTCCACAAAATATATGCTGATAAGCACACTGAATATCATCACACATATAATCAGAATTCAAAATTAAAATAAGCATATGTGAATTTCAGTAGAGGGGACAAAGTGTGCCAAAGGATGACAGCCAGGGTCACCTTTAGGACACAGACAAAGTTAACAGCATCCTGAAGCCCCATTGCACACTTTCCTTATTTCAGAGACCGTGAAGCAAGGCTGGCTATAGTTTCTGCCAAAGGCAGCACTGTGGTGTGCAATGCAGGAAGAGAGTACCTGATTTCTCATACGAGTACCTAATACTACTTTAACATCCTCATCCTCTTAGAAGGAAGAACAAACCTCCTCTCCAGCTTCTTCCTGCTCAAAAGGTTTCTCTTTCCCACTGCAGAAGCAGACAAGCTGTAGTCCCCTAAAAAAAACCAAACGAACCTGCACTTAGATTCTAATAAAATTGTTTACTTTTGCAGTGTCCTTCATTAACACTGCCCAGTGTGTCCCACATCTTAAGTCACATGGTAAAGTACACCACAGTTTTCATACTTCACCAACACAACAGATAATCCTTATCTAAAAGTGAGGTGTCCACGTCACAGCTGAGACAAATTGGGGAGCAGGGGGATTCTCTCCCACAAAGCTAGTTTAATATCAATAAATAGAAATATTTTATTATCCTTTGCACTTTGAATCGGTCAAACATTTAACCTCAGCAGATTTAGTTTAAATCTCTAAGACATCAGCAAAGTACAGATTATACATGGTAAAAGTAATTAACAGATGCAAATGTATAAATCCAATATCTCATGAACATCCATGAATAAATTTGGTTTTTACACAATAAGATTAGTGTTTAAATTATACTAGCCTCCTGGGCTAACAGTGCTTTTCACATTTGTTTCAGGGCCTAATACAGCCTATCTTTAACACCACAACAACATAAATCTTCTTCCCAATGCTAACTCAACACCTTCCAGACAGTTTCACGCACCATCATTGGTCTTCAGTTTAAGGACTTACCACAGTTTTCAAAACTATTCGTACTAAATTCACACAAAGTAAGCCACAAGGTATGTTCAGTAAGAGCTTCCTTGAACAGCTTACCATTTAAAAAAGGTAGCGAATATCCTTTCTGTTTACACGTTTGAGAAGACAGCTGTTCTGTAACTTGCTGGCACACTCAGGTGGCTTTACCTGCAACCAAAGACAAATTTCAACTTAGCTTTTCAGTAACAGGATAATTAAAGATACACATTAAAAAAATCAGGTTCTGTGATCGGTTAAAAAAGCTTACTAAAACATGCATAAGCAGAATCTAGACATACTTTCAACTGTTTTGAGCTAAACATTACTTCATGTTACAGCTTAGACTTTTTTCAAGGTAAAAAAAAAATAGCTTTTTAACTGCCAATATCTGCAGAGGAGGTAACTCTTACCCACATAAAAACTGTGGGGATGAAAAATATCTAAGATAATGGCCTACAGTAAAGCATAATAAAACACCAGGTTTGAGTCCTTCTGGGATACTGCACAGTAAATTAAATACTACTAAACACAAACCCGCTAAAACAAAACAAACACATTAAAATAGCAATGAAAATCTCTTGAAAAAAGTATCATGATGTTTCCATGGAAATATTACAGATCCTAGCATCAAGAGAATATTCTGACTTACAGATGAACATTTAGCCATATACTATATGTTTATAAAATACATTTTTTGTGGTTAAGACATAGCTGGCCTTTCTGCAAGAACTGTACAAACATGATCTCTAAACTAGATCATTCGATCATAACAGAATAATATAACAGTCTACATATGATGAGAAACTTCTTCACTTTGAGGGTGACAGAGCACTGGAACGGGCTGCCCAGGGAGGTTGTGGAGTCTCCTTCTCTGGAGACATTCAAAACCCGCCTGGACACATTCCTGTGCGATCTGCTCTGGTGAACGTGCTTTAGCAAGTGGATTTGACAAGATGATCTCCAGAGGTCCCTTCCAACGCCAACCATTCTGTAACTCTGTGATCACCACAGTGTCTATGGTGCTGCACTACATACACAGGATCACTGCATCCCATCCTACGGTGGAAGAGCTGTCCGCTCAGGTCAGCAATGTGTGCACCCTATGCAGGCATTGAATAAGCAGAGAACCACTGTGTGAACTGTGAGGATGAGACTCCTGCATAGTTTGCACAGTGCAATGAAATCAACTATCCTGACATATATTCCAGGGGTTAGTACAAACCATTACATGGGTAAATAAAGATATCAAGACATGGTCAATGTCAAACAATTTTTTATCTTTTTAAAAATCAGCGTTTTCTGATTTTTTTAAATAAGTAAACTATCTTTTAGAAGACCAAGGATAAACCAGAGAATAAACACTGGACACTCACACAACATGTTCTACATTTAAGATGCAGTTATGACCAAAAAAAAATTGCAGATGCATGCAACATGAGATACAGAAAGGCAAATATATTTCAGTTCACCATTAACAATCCAGCAATATCTGTCTACTGGCATAACTGAATATACACACTCCCTTTCAAACTGATTCTTTCCTGTAAAATCTGTAAAACCTGTAAAAAAAGAGCAAAGAAATACCAATTCTTACTAATTTTCAAGTACATCACTGACTCCTCTACCAAATGCCCCATTTGACTCATGTTCACTGAGTAAATTACAGAAAGTATGAACAGTTTCAACAGGAGATGATTTTAAAGATACAGAATGCATAACGCTGACTTTTGGTTAGAAGTGTATCTCCACCTGAATTTTATTTAAAATCAATGCTTTATAACTTTCTAAACAAGACTCCTAGAAATGAGGAGATTGCATGCAAGCAATTTGGAGAACAAGCTATATGGCACACAGAGGATTACTTCAGAAATCCACAGGAAAAAAAAAAAACAAAACCACAATACACACCATAAAGGATTTCATGCAAGACATAACTTTTACACAGATTGAGGATTAAAAGTATCCAAATGGCAGGTCATCATCAAAATGGTGAATAAAGGATTTTATTCCGAAGTCTGCTTTCTGGGGAGGGGTTTTAAAACATGGTTTCATATATGGAGATCCAAAGCTTACTACTGTAGTTTGAATTACAACGTAATTGTTTTGTCAATGTGCACACACAAAAAAGAAAGCAGTTAAAATCTTCAATACTGATTTGGCTTGTTCGCTTCCTTCATGTATTCCATCTTAAAAGCACAAAGCTAAAATCTTTGGATACCAACACTACAACAGACATTTGGAAAACCCAGACAGTTTCTGGAGCCTTCAAAGAGCAGAACCACACATGAATTAGTGGGTAGGTCCCACTTGGTCTCAAGTACTTCCACAGTAGGATGGGCGGCTCTTCAGCAAGAGCCACACAATCAATTACACAGAGCCAAGGGGCCTCTGGGTGGCCCATCCTAAGCAGCTTTCATGAGATTGATGAAGACAACCAGAAAGTTTATCTTTAAATTAGGCTTGATCCAGATTCCAGCCTTCAACTTGGGCACATAAGAGAAGCAGCGTAAAGAACAACACAGCAGCTCACGTTTTCCAAGCAGTCTTTAACTTTAGATTAAATTGTTATCTAGCCCAAACTCTGAGACATCCAGAAACACAGAGTTAGTTAGGACACGCACTGTCCTTGGAACGCAGAGAACAATCTGCCCTCTGCCAAGCCCTTGAGGGACAATTTCCTACTCTGTAGCTTTCCAAAAACCACTTTGATGGTCAGACTTGGTCACAGCCCCCAGTGTGTCCTCTGCCACCAATTCCTTCCAAACAAGTTCAAGCACTTGCAGTTTCTCTTTAAAGCACAGGGAGATAACAAAGTAAAAACATCCAACCTGTTGTGGAGCACCTGGTATCTCTCTTATCCCTCTTTCACTCATTGGATTATGGTAGAAATATTCACTGCATGACTGACTGTAGCAGTCCTTTAATGTTGGCCAGAGGAGATCTATCTAAACTGGAGGCTGCCAAAATCCTAAACATCTTGTGGAATTTATCTGAGGTGAAACACTTGATCTTGAGAGATTTTGCAATCTACAAAACACAGTCTGTCAAGTCTGCGAGCCAGCCAGTAACAGCGCTGGTTTGTCAGACATTCCTGGCTGATAAGCAGCATACTAGCATTGATCAGCGCCCACGTTATCTCACCTCTTCAGTACATCAACAGTAAGAGGCTTGCCCAGGACAACATTTTCTTTCTTAATGGTCAGCACTGCTTCTTTACTGCAAATGAAGCCCAGTGTAAAGATAAGGCTATACCACAAATGACTCGTACCAATGACAACAGACAGGAAATTAGCTCTTTCACTTTCTCATCTTTGATCTCAAAAGGAAAGATTCTCCAACCACTGACAAAGAAATCTAATCTCTCTGAGAAGGAACAAATTTCAACAGGATGTCAATACTGAAATGTTTTCAAACATGTGAAAATGCTTGCTGGCAGCATTTACCATCCCCAGCCTTCACAGATAAAAATCCTAATCTCACAGTACAAGTATTGGGTACTATAAGCCTGCCCCTTCTCCCAGTATAGCCCAGCACTCTTCTCCAGAAGTTGGAGAAGGCAAAGAGCTTCCTCCTCGCTTCACTCCCAGCACCCAGAGATATCCCTTAAGTGCTCTGCTTAAAGGAATGCTGCTAGCTTTGCAGCAAAGTGGAGACCCACTTGAGTAACAACACTTAAAATGTACCTTCCTGAGCAGACTGCAGCCACTGCCATTTCAGTTGTTGCTCACCCACACATTACATAGCATAGTTTGACAGTTGATAACATTTCAGAACATGCTGCTTGAAATAAAGAGGTATCTTAAATTCTACTTTCTGGAGCATTCAACCTCATTTCTTGCGGTTAGTAGATAGTGCTACAAAGCACAAACATCTAGACAGATGCTTTGTATAAATAAATACCCCAGACAGAAAGCAAGCCTGTGGGCTTGTTAAAGGGATGAGTCTAAGGCCAGATGGAAAAGACAGAGGTACAGGCTTTCAAGTTAAATGCTTCACTAAAAAAAGTGGATATGGTAACATGAGCAACACAAAAACGTTGCCAGACAGCTAACAGCCAACATCCAAAGCAAATAGTGGACTTCACCCCAGCCTGAACAAAACCTAAGATTTTCTTTCGCTTGAACTTCTCCATAAGTAGCAGAGGGTCATGCAGCTTGTGTCCTACTGTTTCATAACACTAGAGAGAAATGCGTAAGGGAAACATAAAGCAGCACAAGACAAAAGCCCACTGAAAAACTGTTAGTCAAAAACATCACATGTACACCTAACACCACTAAAATGAGAACCTAATTACTAAGATTGATAAATGAAATTTAGTGGGCTTCAGAATGCCTAAAACAAAAAAAAAAAAAAAAAACACCACACACCAAACACATGATGCTATTTTTTTTAAAAGGGAAAAATATCACATCTATAAAAAAGCGCAACAAGGAGGCAACAAGGTCGTACGTAATGGTCTCTTACCCAGCACTGCCATAGCTGACAGCCAGCTTCAACCCCATGGAATCATAATTACGCAGATGGTCACGGGCTGGATCAGGAAAGCAGCTGCTCTCCCTACCACACCCCATCCCAGGGCAAGACATTTTTTCATCTGGAGCTAGCTGAAAGTAACCACTTGCATCACTCCATGGCTAATTCCCCTATAGAATGTACGTGAGAGCAAAATGGCAAAACAGAAAAGCACTCAGATTCAACGCTTGGAGACCAGACGGCTCATCCTTCACCCTAGCAGACAGAAGGATGATTTCTGGTATAGACCTGGGCTCATGGAAACCTCACCTTGCCTGTAATTATGTTGTCCTCAGAAGCCAGATCCTTTATTTGAAAACCCATCACAGATATGAAGCTTGTTTCCTTTGCAAACTGCTCTGTGATTCCTTAAAAGGCTTTTTAAAGTACAATAATAGCAATGGAGCCTCAAGAAAACATTGGACCAATATTTGTTGAAGATGGCCACCTGACCAATATGGAGGAAGAAAAAGCTGAGGCATTCAATGTGTTGTTTTTTTCTTTTTCCTTCAGTCTTTAGTAATACCAATAGACATTGAGCTGCTCAGTTCCCTGAGTCAGAGGACCACAAGTGTGCAAACAGTGACTTTCCATTTGTGGACACTGAAATTGTAGGGGATCAGCTGTATCAGCTGAATGTTCACAAGTCCATGGGCCCTGATGGAATTCGCCCAAGAGTTCTGAAGGAGCTAGTGCATGTTATGGTGAGACCCCTCTCTACTATCTACCAAAGGTCTTGGGAGTCTGGGAGGTCCCTGCTGACTGGAAGCAGGGCAAGGTTATTCCAATCTGCAAAAAGGGTGAGAGAGAAGACCCAGAGGACTACAGACCTGTTAGTCTAACCTCAGTTCCTGAAAAAGCATGGAGAAGATCTACTGCGTACTACTGAAAGGGACTCTGAGAATAATGCAATTATCAGGCACAGTCAACATGGGTTCACAAAGGGAAAGTCCTGTTTAACTAACTTGATATCCTTCTATGATAAGGTCACCTGCTCAGTGGACAAGGGGATGGTGGTGGATGTCATTTCTCTGGATTTTAGTAAAGCTTTTGTTATTGTCCCTCACAGCATCCTTCTGGACAAGTTGTCTGGTTGTGGGATGAGTAGGTTCACGGTGTGCTGGGTGAAGAACTGGCAGATGGGCACAGCTCAAAAGACTGTAGTGAATGGATCTACATCTGGGTGTTCCTCAGGGTTCAATTTTAGGGCCAGTTCTGCTCAATAGATTTATCAAGGATCTGGATGCAGGAGTTGAATGCATCATTAGTAAGTCTGGTGATGATACCGAAGTGGGAGGTGCTGTTGACTCTTTTGAGGGACAGAAGGCCTTGCACCAGGATCTAGACAGATTGGAGCATTGGGCAATGATTAATGGGATGAAATTTAACAAGTCAAAATGCTGGATTCTGCACCTAGGACAGAGTAACACCGGGCACAAGTATAAATTGGTAGAGAAGTGGCTGGAGAGCAGCCCTGCAGGAGGGGACCTGGGGTGCTGGTCAACAGCAGCTCAACACGAGTCAGCAGCATGTGCCCTGGCAGCCGAGAGAGCAAACGCCATCCTGGGGTGCATCCAACCCAGCATGAGCAAACATCAAAAGAGGTGATTGTCCTGCTGTATTCGGTGTTGGTGCGGCCTCGCCTTGAGCACTGGGTGCAGTTCCACAATTCAAGAAAGCTGTGAAGGTCCTTCAGTGCATCCAGAGGAGGACAACAAAGCTGGTGACAGGGCTGGAAGGAATGTCCTGTGCAGAACAGCTTGGTCTTGGGCTTGTCTAGTCTGGAGAACAGGAGGCTGAGGAGCTACCTCATTGCTCTCTACAGTGTCCTGAGAGGAGAAGGAGAGGGAGGTGCTGAGCTCTTCTCTCTGCCACCCAGTGACAGGACACATGGGAATGGTTCAAGGCTGCACCAGGAGAGTTTAGATGGGATATTAGGAAGCATTTATTAACCAAGAGGGTGGTCAAACACTGGAACAGGCTATCTAGAGACGTGGTCAATCCCCCAAGCTTGTCAGTGTTTAAGAGGCATTTGGACAATGCCCTTAATATGCCTTAAATTTTGGTCAGCCTTGATGCGGTCAGGCAGTTGCATCAGATGATCATTACAGGCCCCTTCCAGCTGAAATATTTTGGTCTTATAAACAGTTCTCTCTCACATGTACATGCTTAGGTATACATGTATGACTGTTTAGTTTTTACTATTTATAAAGCCTTTCATATCTATAAATCTATCTCTAGATATAGATATAGATGCATATGTCACTATATATACAAAACCTTTATGAAGGTTCAGTAGGACACAGACTGGAAGATATTTGTGAAAAGCATAGGGTTTTTTCCCCAGCTTGAAAGTCTCAAAAAGCATTTAAATTGCTTTTAGACAGACATAGGTATCATACAGATTAATCATTAAAGAGCTATCATTTATAAAATTAGAACTCAAAGGAATTAAACGGTTAGTGACTCCTTACAGTTGATCCAGGAGGTTCAGTTAAGGACATTACTACATAAAGAAATAAACAGGGTGAGAAGAGAGGGAGAGAAATGAAAGCATTTTTAACAGGTGAAACTTATGTATTTAATTATTCCATTTTACACCCTAGCTCAAGAGCTATTATTGAAAGAGATTAGCATACTCTAGTATTAAATACATGGTTCAAGTTTATCCTCATTTCTCAAGGGGTTATTCCCCCCCCAACTCCTGTTTTTAAAGGGCCAGATGAGACAGGCAGTTTTGCTTATTTCTTTTGGGTCTTTTTTGTTATTAACATTTTTGCTTACAAGCCAGTTAAACTAAAACAGTTTTGCATGGATCTGTGACCTCAAATCTTGTTCAATGCAGAGGAGCTTAGCAGTTTAGGAAGATCAAACAAATCACAGAAATCCAGAAGTATTTGAAATAAAGTCCACTTTTTCTTTCAAAAAGAAAGCTGCAGTGGCTTAAAGCCATCATGCCTGTTACCATGAGATTTTTCTGGTTTTAATTAAAGTCTGTTTTCATAAAAGGGAATTTTAAAACTCCTTCTGCTTCATGCTGTTTAATACAGGTAATGAAGATAAAAGTATGAACTTCATTATCCTAATTGCATAACCTGTCCAGGTTATCCTACTGCTTTACCATGAGACAACAGCAAGCAGTTGATACTAACTCAAGGGATCAGATTCACCTGTTCACACTAAATATTTTCATAAATTCTCTTCTTCAGACAACTCCAATATCATTTTCACAGCAATGTTTCTTATTTTCCAACAGGGAGGAGGTGGAAAGCAGTCAGCTGCCACAAATGCAGTATCTTACCATGAAGATATTTTGAAAAATATCCATTTCAACTACATCTGCAGGTCCTGCTCCTTTTGCCTTCCTCTATTGAAGATTTTAAAAACTACAAATAATGTAGATTGTTTTCAAGAATTAAACAGAGCTTTACATCATGTCAGATGCAAAAAAGATAGCTAGAATTGTACAGTTATGTGGAATAAATCTCAAAACACCTTCTTACCCGTCAGACTCCCTGTATCTGATCACTTCAGGTCAGCCTTTCTTTTTCTGCTTTTAATAAAAAAAAAGTACAATATCACATAAAATTTTGGACAACAGGTCAATGGGATTTTGGCTATCAGCAGAACTCTCTTTTCCCCTACCCACTTCTTGCTCTTTGAAAGATAAACTTGCCCAAAGGAGAGTTAGGATTTATTCTTGGGAAACTGAAACCCAAACCAGACCTTTACACAGAGTGACACTGCAATGGCAATGCAAATGCACACAACCCCTATTGCCACAAATACAAGAGCTCTCCTCAGCGCAATGATCCATTCCCTCTAGAGGGATTATGACACTTTTTTTTTTTTAACCAAGCCCAGTAAACTAAGATACAGCTAACTAGGCCTAAAGTATGACTAAACTTTCCCAGTTCTTGTACAGTTACAATCTGGCTGATAAATATTTCTCTACTACATTCTACCTTTGTATTAAATAGTAAACAGACATGAGAAAAAAGTTTAACATTAAATCTTGTACCAGATGCAGTTCTGAAGCAACAAGAAGCAAAATAAAAGTGATTATCCAAAATTCACACAAAAGTAGAGGAGAACACATGAGAGGCGTGTTTTCAGATTTCATGTCCCTTTGCAACTTAACATTCTTTGACATCTCTTTCTGCAAGACAGCGGAACACTGATTTAATGGCTGCAAGTGATATTATGCTATTAACAGTAAATAATTGCTTTTGAATTGCTTGTGCTCTGGGATGACAATTTATCTGTGCATTAGGAACAAAAAGTATTAAAAAATAAAGAGTAGGTGAAAACAATTATCAGATTAGTTGAGTGATTTATAAAGCATCCTCTCAACTACCAAGAAGCTATCTGGCAGAGACTACTCATTAATGAGGAAGAGAACTTTGCTTTCTCCAAAGCCATTAGAATAGCAGTATCTGTTCCTGGGTACAACTGCTGTAAATCCCAATCTTACACAAAACAGTTAACTAACATTCTTTGTTTGAGCAGGAAGGGGAGGACAGGATACCTGCGAGTATTACATATTAAAAGGCCAGCTGTTCCACAGATCACATTCTTTTCTATTCAGAATAACCAAAAGTTGTTTCAAGCCTAAATAAAAAAAATGGTACTCAAGCTTCCCGCTTTGGTCCAGTTTATTCTTTTAAGACCCAATCAGAATCTTATTTAAATCAGCAAGTCCTGCATGCTCTCAACCAGCAAAGAGGATCAACACTTCATTGTACACCTGCAGAAAATGGGGGGGGAGGGCACAGAAGGCATATTTTCTAGAACACTAGCAATATCATGCAAATTAACTGCTCCACAGTGAAATTAAATTATTTCTACAGTCTTATCTTTTCTAATGTTACATTTATTCAGTATTTTGTTCAAAGTGAATTGAAAAACACTCAAAAATACACTTCTGACAAAAGAACAATTGTCCTTCAAGCTTTGTATTTCAGACAAGCTTTTGTTTCAAAGTTTCCTCCATATATTTTAGTTCTAAAATATAAGGTTGATAATCTTAAAGAGAATATATTAACTTTCAGTAACTCTCAATCAAATTCACTGGTTTTATGCCTCTAGATTCAACCCACACACTTCCTACCCTCACAGTTACATCTCCCTGTTTTCCAGTCAGTGCTACAGAATGTGATTTCTCTCCATTCTTTTGCTATCACTATAATTAAATGAACCTGGACAAACTTCTTTGGGTATCTGGGACTGTTCTACGCTGTATTTATTGTTCTGTAATGAAGCAGAAAGAAAGTTATCTTTGACCAACAAATCAAAGCTGTTCACTGTTTAGACTGTCATCCCTTGGGTTCACAAACTTCAATGTATTTTCTAATGCTTCATATTCAAAGGCACTAACAACCATAATTCTACCAACACGAACAAGAGTGGGGATACTCAAATTACAGATTTACAGCCATGGGTCTTACAGTTAACATCACAGTTACCATAGGCATAAAATGAAGCCTTATTTATTCATATCTGAACACCAACATTTAGGTTTAGCTTTGAAAAACTTAAAAAAAAAAAATTACAGGCTGCCTGTTCTTCTCTGGAGCCCAGCAACTTGGTTGAGGAAAGCTCTTGCCAAGCTATGACTAGCATTTAGCAGCTTAAGGGCTAATGGTGCTTGTTGTTTCAACCTCGACAACCAACTCTAAGGAGACACCATTAAGCTTACAAAACCATTTGACATTTGATTCTGCTGAAAATACAGTTTTACTAAATGTTTTGAAAATAAAAATCACTTCTTCCTCTTTTAGAAATCCATGATGATGCCAGACATATGCTTGTTTTCCAAACAACAACTGTTAAAAAGAAAGAATACTCCTTCTGATGTTCCTGCCAAAAATAACATTCTGTGGTTTAAAGAAATCTGATAGCAGGCAGTTCACTTAGTTGAGGGAAGAAGGCTTTACATTTGGCAAGGGTTTACATTTAATGTCTTGCATCTACTTCCTTCCATCTGAAGTTTCTTTGGAGATGAATGCAGCAGTGGAGAGGGTTTTTGTTGTGGTTTGCTGGAGTTTGGGGTGGGTGTTTGTTTGGGGTTGTTTTTTTTCCACATCTCCAAGCATTTCACTCTTTTTTTTTTTTTAAAAAAAAAAAAAAAGCCATCTGTGGTTTTTACCAGAAATGACACAAAGAATTTCATCACTATGCATTTCTTTCTTACGGGGAATACTAGGATATAAAGGATAGTTTGAAAGAGAAGTAGAAGACTTCAGAAGAAATGCACAGGAGGGAGTTTGCAGCAGGAGGAAGCGGAACAGAAAATCCAAATGGGGAAGTAGCACAGAACAGAGAACATCAACAGCTTCATCTTAAAACGTAGGACAGGGAGAGGAGGAAATGGACTTGGGGTTTCAGCTGCTGTTGTCACAGGCGAAAAATAAAACCTGCCTGCTAAAGTGGTTATTCCACTGCTTTTTCAATAGTCTCAGATTAAGAGATAGAAACAGAAACAGGCAAATTGGACTACATACTGCATAAGACTACTTATTATTTCTGTGCATGTCAAAAAGCCACAATTTTAAGACAAGGTTAAATCTGCTCCAATATTTGACTTCATTCATTTTACTAGACATCAATTAATAACGCACAGAATTAGTAACTGGACCAATTTACTAAGTGACGTAAAATACTCATCAACTTGAAGCAACCGAAACAACAGAAGTTCTGGAATTTTCCCCATTTGTGGAATTGTATTCACTGATTCCCAGCAGTTTTCGCAGAGTTATAAATCCTGTTGAACAGAACTTTGTCACCACTATCCGAGATACAGAAATTCCTGACTGCTGCTAAACCTGCTTCAACATCAAGCCAACTGGTCAGACGCCACTTCAGACAGCCAAGTGACCAAGAATATGATCTCCCACACGACATCAAGCTGCAGCTCCATGCAAGCTTGGAGGCTCTCAGAATTGCTAGTATGGCAACCAGAATAACATTATTGCAAAGCACATACCTTCTCCAATAGAATGACAAATATTTTAGAAAAATAAGGTCAGAAACCCAATGATCTGATGCAGCTGTTTCAGGCTAATTAATAGCCTTACGGTTAAAAACCCAATAGCTCATTAGTCCGTCAACACGGACGCTTTTCCTGACATTAGCAGTGCAAATCCAGCAAAGAAATTCAGCAACTAGATATTAAGTCTTTGCAGCATTATTAGCCTGAGGTATAACTAAGTGTTGCTCCTAATCTTATCTATGTGCTTGGGTAGAATCACCCACCCTGAATCAAAGGATGCTTGAAATTTCAAGATAATCTACAAGAGTATGAGCAGTGTTTGATGACAGAAGCAAATGCTATAAGAGTTACATTTCATTTGAGGGCTGAAAGACTAAACACCTAAGTGCATTTTCAGACACACGTCTTGAAGGCATTTGTACCTCCAACATTCGGGTATTCCATGCTTGCCATGCACAAGCTCTATAACTCTTTATTTGCTGTAAATAAAGTGATTGCTACAGGAAAGATGTATAAGACCTGTAAGATCTGAAGAATGGAGAGCTTCAAGAGAAGCAAGCTGACTGAGCTGAGCGAGAGAGGATCCCTGTCACGGAGGCACCCCGAGGTTATTTTAAGGGACAACAGGGTCCAAAACAACTTTTATTAAACCGGTGAGAAACAGGGTTTTAGCACTCCAAAAGTGACTTAAATAGAGGTTCGGATACCAGTTGAGGAAAATTATTAAGGGGCAGCAACTAATACAACAGGTGGTCCACAGTGTGCATGCACGTGGCTTCACCAAAACAATGCCGGAGCCAGCCTTGAGTCCCGGAGAAGTACACACTTGCCTGAACACGGTGCGGGATTATTTTTAAAGAGATACACATACTCGTAGTGAGTACGGGAAGTGTACACTCGCGATTCTGCGAGGGTAAATTTATAATACACTCGCTATCCTGCGAGGGTTAATTTACTTACACGTGCAAATGTGCACGGAATATTACACGTGCTTATGTGGAAGCACGGGAGGAAAATACACTCGCGATTCTGCGAGGAAATAATTTATACATGTGCTTGTATTGAGCACGGAAAGTTACACGTGCATATGTGCACGGAAGGAAAACATACCCGCGATTCTGCAAGGATTAATTTATACGTGCTTGTATTGAGCACGGAAAGTTACACGTGCATATGTGCACGGAAAGTATAAATATACTCGCAATCCTGCGAGAAGTTTTACTCACAGCCGTGACAGCAAGGCAAGCGGAGTCTCCATCCCGGGGATGGGGCTCTCAGCGGCAGCATCTTGCTCGTGCTCCGAGAGACCCACAACAAAGGGCAGAGTCTCGACGAGAATCCTGTTTTTATACTGGCTGATCAGATCTGACTGTAGGCATTCTAGAAGCTTCTATGCACCCCCACACTGGCTGCGGGTGCCCCTGAAGCCTCCAAACATGCCCCATACCGGCCGCAGGCGCCCAGCGGCTCACTGGCGCCTCGGCACTCCCTTCTCCTAATGGCCCTGGCCAGGGTGTTCTGGGGCCAAACAAAAGAAGCTGTTAGCCTCAAGTAGCAGAGAGAGAGGGAGATGTGCCTACTCCTTCCATACTGAAGGAGGGAGGGGGAGAGAGGGGGGTTTGCATTCTGCCACAATCCCCTCCATCTAGAAGAAAAAAAAAAAAAAGAAGCTCCTGAGATGATAGTTCCTGGTTCTTTCTACAAAAAGAAGGGTGGATAGCACGTGGTTTGCACATCTGTTTATCTGGCGTAAGCTGGCAAATACCCTTTTCCTACTACACAGTTAGATAACCTAAAACTGTAACCAAACCACTTGTATAACTGTACCAAGACATCATATTTAAACACAACAGAGTTAACTGCAGCCCCACTCCAGCTCCAGAGCTGGCACAGAGGTTAGAAGGAACTTCAACATTCAGCCATGTGCAAAAAAACCCCAGCAATACATGTATAAGTCTTCAAATTCAGCATAAAATAATCAAGCATAGGCTTCATTTGAAGCGATGTGTTATCTCCTCCATGTTTGCAGCTGTTTAAGCACTCAAAGCAACAGCGGCCAAGCTTTAAAAACAGTACTTTCCCAGGAAATAACTCTACAATAAACCCATGCTGATACAAGTTCCAGAGAAGTTCAACATTCCATACAAAACTTAGCAGCAAACTCTAACTGCTGTAGAAGAACTAAAAAGCCACATTCTCACTAAAGTCTCCTTTCTAATCCAGAAGTTCAAACTCTTCATTTTTCATCCACATGTAATGAGGCAGAAGAACTTCTCAAAGAAGTGTGTCGAAAGGCTGTCTGAAGTTTCAAAAAGCCTCCCAGGCCTTCTCTTGTAGCACACTGCTCCCCACAGCTGCCCATTGCTCTGTTAGGACACAATCAAGCACACAGCACATGAATGGTTTTCCTCAGCATCATGGAATACCAACCTTTCCTACTACAGGATTTCAAAACAAACTTCAAGAAATCAATTCCAACATTTGCTGGAATACTGTTAACATGTTTTGATATATTATGCCTGTCACCCATTACATACACAAGCTGTCCAAGTATTACTCATTACAAGCAAAACAGTTGCTACTATGAAGATGCACAAGAAACCTGGGATCCATTAGCTGAAGAATTAAAGTCTCCAGCTATGAGGCAAGTATGTGCCTCAATGCCATTTAATCTTCCGAGTCACAGGAATGCAAAGAGAGACTTCACACCTTTACCAACCTTATTTTATTAAGTCAGTTATGAATCCAAAGGTTATACACTGCTGACTTGCTCTAACAGGCCTCTCTGCTCACATACACAACAGCAACCCAAACGCCACTGTACTTACCTTACAGAAGTAAAAAACCAGAAGAGACAGTTTAGCCCTTTCCAACCTTCAAAGGCAGGCATTGCAACAAGAACAGCAGTGCTAGGCTGCAAGAAAAAGCCACTGGAGAGGGAAGAGTGGGCAATAGCTGCGTATATCAGCTATGACTGCACACATTCACTATAAACCTTCAAATAAGGGAACACTCACACTCAGGTGGCCATTACAGCCATCAGCACTGGAATAAACTCATCCTCAAATTCAATCTGAACCCCAGGCCCTTTTAACAGCCCTGTCAATGGTATCATGCTCTGCAGCAAGTGATAAGCAGATAACTGGTTAACCAGTCCAGGGAAGTCTTTATATATACACTTTATATAATGTTCTCCACCTATAAATACAGCAGATCTCCAGTAACTCCCAACTTACTGTCCTTTATATACAACCTTAACATTATGTTCTCTTTGTGCCAGCAGCTAGACTTGAATTAAGCATTTTTATGCTATTATTCATGCTCCTCAGTCTTCACTGATGAGGTGCTTTGTTCACTTTCAGTTTCTATGAATATATCAACAATAAAAGGAAATATTTTTGCACGCGCTATCTTCTCAACAGCTGGTGAAACTCAGGTCCTCTAAGGACTCTCAAATACTACTAAATTATACCCATGAGGATCATGCAGTCCAACTCCTGACTCCACACAGGGCAATCTAAAAGTTAAATCAGATACCCAAGAGCATTGTCCAAACACTTATTGAACTCTGACTGGCTTGGGGCCACAACCACTTCCCTGGGAAGTTTGTTCCAGGGCTTGACCACCCTCCCAGAGAGGAGCTTTTTCCTCATATCCAATCTGAACTACCCTGATGCAGCTTTAAGTTGTTCCCTCGTGCCACATCAACAGACACCAGGGAGGCAAGACCAGCACCTCCATTTGGCTCTCATGAGAGCTGCAGACAGCGATGAGGTCATCCTCAGTCTCCTCCAAGCTGAACAACCCCAGTACCTTCAGCTGCTCCTCCCGAGTCATGCCCTCATCTTTGTTGCTCTCCTTTGGACACACTCTAATATTCTGGTATCCTTATGCTCTGGAGCCCAAAACTGCTGGTATATTTTATTCCAATTACTTCTGCCTTCATAATCTACCAGCAAACATAAGGCTGACAAAGGACTTGAGAATCACCATATGTATCTATTCTAGTGCAAGTGCCTATTCAGATACCAAAAACCTGGCCCAAAACACGTTAATGCAGAGTTGGAACAGCCAAATAGACCTTTGCTTTTAGACCAGCACAAGAGGAAATATAACCTCTGCATAAGCCTCCAAAAAGTTTGTTTCACTTAATGGTGATGTGTATTTTTCATCAATGTAAACTTATCTGTACATACTGCTGTGTAAGCAAACAATGCTTGATAGAGTTTTTACCGCAATAAACTATTCTATAGTTTCTGTATTGGGCAGATTTCCACAACAGGGATGCACAATAAAAGCTCATGCCAAAGCAACAGTGAAATAAAGTTTTGATTTATGGAACTAGAGAGAAAACAAGCCAGGATGTAATTCTGTGCACAACATTTAAAAGTCTCATTTTTTTCTTGTCCTGAAGAAAAATACATTTAAGTCAACCTAAAATTCTGGTTTTGACAGACTAATGGAAGTTACGACTGTCTTAGCATAGGCTACTGCTATTTATATCAATTATGATGACTGTAAAATATGAACTCCAAACAGATTCAAATTACCACTGATATCTATACATACTTTATCTATGTCACCAGCAGTTTAAAGTTGCATTATATTCGGAAGACTATTATAAAACCTAAGTATCTACAGAATGCAAGATTAATTCAAAAACTAAAGCAAAAATATCTGCATGCCAGCCGTGTCCAAGCCACATATTTTAGTTATGCTATTATGTTCACTAATGTTTAGCCAATTCCCTAACTCAGCACTCAATAGTATGTGTCAGTTCTTCCCAGTCCTTCTTAACAAAACACTCCTGCAAGGAGGTTTGCAGTTATTAATGTTTAGAAGAAAACCTACACATTAGGTATAATCCCTTTGAAAGCACACAAATAACAGGGAAATATTTTCCTGTATTGTTTTTGGCTTAGACTGACATCTGGATTTAAAAAACACAAACATCAATCAAGTTCAACCTGAATAATGCTCAATTTTTCTCCTTATAAGATGTATTTTTAAAATACAAAGTATTATTAACTCTGAGTTGAAGCATGCCTTCTCACATGGCACGAGTATAATGAGTATTAAAAATATAATAGTAAATAAATTGGGCATAAAGATGTTCTATGCTTAATAGAAACACACGTCCCTTATCACTGTATTTGGCTACGAAACCACTCTAAGAATACAGAGATGATATTTGTAACTAACATGGAAGGAACTCCAAGAATCTTGAAAAGCTAAACAGAGAGATCCACCACACAAAAAAAAAATCCCAAACACATCCAGTGATCAATTCTAAACCCAGAAAACATCATGAGTTTAATGGCAGAACATTTCAGTATGTGAAAAAGCTAATTTGCAATGTGTTGAAATTCAGAACACCTATAAATCCCTAACACCAATAAATTTGGATTTGTTTAATTAAAAACCACACAAACAAGCAAATCCAACAAATGCTTACAATATTAACAAGCATTCAAGAAAAATTCTCCAGCCATCTCACCTGCCAAAAATAAAGGAATCAAACAAGCTAAGCTCCTAGTTCACAGCCTAAATGAGCACAAAGACTTTCATTTTGATCTCCAGATGTTTCTACACACAAATGTCTTGATTTTTTTCGCCAATGTTTTGTTTCCCCTTTTGGCAGATGAAAAATAAATTGCATCTATCAGCAGCTGGAAGTATTTCAGTTACCCAAGTTTTCAAAAGAGGGGTGAAAAACAACAGTGCTTTTCCAGTTAAAAAACCAGCCTAGTGCATCAGCTTTTACAACAGGTTGGCTTCTGAACAGTCAGATCTAAAGGACAGTAGGTGTGAAGGAGAGCACTCACAGGTTAAAGTTGAATAAATCTGTTGGAACTTCAGGTTATTTTCATTATTATACCTAAAGGCAGGCTAAGTTCTCAGGAACACAAGTAGCAGTTCTGCTACAGAGCTAAGGCTCAAGATTCCTCCATTTGATTCTTAGTAGAGTCACTGTTGTTCTAGCATTACAGGTATTCGGTATGTGAGTCTTCCATATGGAGAAGTTAATACTCACCCTCTACCTTTTTCTCTGCTCTTTTAAGAGAATAAGCAGTTACAATCTGTGACCCACAGAATTCCCCGTACAAGGAAGCTTCTGAAGGCAACGTACAGTTCTATGTAACACTGGAAGACCTGCATTTATAATCTGATCCTATTAATGATCTTCATATACCAAACAGCTTTAAGATTAGAGAACTAAGAAATGAGCCTGATAAGAACAACTTGTCCCCATCAGTACTGTAAATTAATATCTTTCTGCTACTGAGGTCATTCACAAAACTTAGTATCACAACACACAGAACACACATTGCCTGGCTAGTAACTGAACCTAGCAGTGCAATTCACCCAAAGCACAACCTGTAGCTCAATATCCCATGCAAGCAAACACAAAATAAAAAGAAGTCACAGTAACAACCACAAGAAGTCCAAAAACTTTAATCGACGTCCCACATGAATGAGGAACACTACATCATACTTGAATTTAAAAGGCCAAAACGTGCTGTATTATACAACCCATATCAAATTCAAGCATAGTTACAAGACCATATCAAGTACACACCAACTAAAGACAGACTCGCAAGAGCAGACTGCAATTATTATAACTGCAACAACATTTCTTGCTCATTCCTCACTAAAAGCAGGCAAGAGAGCACTGGAATACCGTGCTATGGGAGGGCTCGAAAGAACGAAGACTTAACTGCATATATTTATCTTTTTACATCACGAGTCCACCATGAAGTTCTCTCAAGGCTCTTTCCCACTCCAATTACTACAAATTACACCAAGATGTAACTGTTCATGCAGGAAGTTTAATCAAAAAGGGAAGACATGCAAAAGCATGAAAACTAATTCACTGCCCAGGTGACATTGATGCAGTCATTCAAACACTCAGCTACCATCAGCTCTTCTGGAGCTCTTGAAAGTATCTGCTCTAGTTTGGTTTCGTTTTTAGAAATCCTGTCCTGTCCTACTAATCACTGTATATAAGAAACTTCAAAATAATATTCCTCTCATCTATCACAATATGGCTTTTCTTCCTCTTTCCTCCATACAGGACTATTGCCTGTAGACACTCTTGTTTCAGAGAGATATATGGCACATAGCTTCTCACTGCAGAATAAAGTAAATAAACCTGAGCTAAAGTAGTCACACCAAGGAGCAGCTGGTCTCCAAGAAGTTTATATTACTACTCCTAAAATCGTAACCCTTTGCGACATGTTGTGCAGACAAAGCATATACTGAAAAATAAAGCAGGTCTATGCTGCTATTAACTATGAAACGTCGTGTGTGTTGTACCATATAAATCAAAGATAAAACCTCAATAACTTACCCCGCTATGAAAGGCCCTTTACTTAAAGCACAAACAATCCTATTTCTGACATATAAAGTCATCTTTTATTACTTCCATGGACAAACAGGAAGATTAGAAAAGATGGTACAATTTCAGTAACATTGTATATAATCAAGACTATTTCAGTATCTGGGGTTTTTTTTCCTCTTTATTTTAAGAAAATAGCCATGGAAAAGACAAAAGTTCAATTATATATTATTTCAGTACAACAAAACGTTGGTGTTCACACTGCCACTAGCAACACAAACACAAAACTAATCCTCCAGCAAACAATAAGAAACGTTTGCTTTGCACAACTCATCCCCAAAATTCAGGTGGAAATAAATGGAGCTTCCACAGTGCTCAAGGGGAACATGGTCTGGTGCTGGTCTCAACTGAAGAGCTGCAGGTAAGACCTACAGGACTTACTGAAAGCCACCTTCTTTCTGAGTAAGAATGACCCAGGGCCTTTATTTCAGTGCATCTTTATTTCAGTCCGTGCATCTTAGTGCATCTTCTTCTGATGAGAACTTAAAGGCAAAAGTAAGCTGTAACTCAACACCCAACAAAGCGCAGTTCCACAGCTCAAATATGGGATTTAATCTTGAATCTTTTAAGTTTGCAAGCATTGTAACTTTAACAGGTTTCTAACTTGGGTATTAGTCTACACAATTATTACATATCACATCACCCTCCCTATATTAAAGACCACACAACTTAGCATCTGAGCCACAGACGGCTGTAGCTTGGGAGAGTGTGCTGGAGGTAAGAGCTGCAGCCTTATTCAATGACTTCATTCCCTTCCTCAAGCACACGCTATTAGCTACTATGAAAATACTGTACCAGGCAATTTCAAAACAACAGTCTGTCCCATATAAATGAATACTTTTTGATTCCCTAATTAAAGCTTTGAAAGAAAAATAAAAAAAGGCCAGTCTTGCATGATACACAAGGCAAAACAACCTCCTTTTTCACCCTCAGATTTCAAGTCTCTTGAAGTTCCTGACTGCTTTCATAATTTGTCCCCCTCTTTTTCCAATAGGAATACTTTCCCCTCATTCCCTGTAGTTCACAAAAGCAGCACAAAGAACCACAGCTAGACAGCTTTTTCCTATTCCTACACAAAAAGGGTACAAACTAAACCATTTGTGCTTTGAAGTATTTTCTATCAAGGAATCTCACAACTGCATCCAATAACCTGTCACTCAAGAACTGGCCCCACTTCACAGACTGTTGCTCTGTCTAAAATTATCGGTCTTTCTCTTGTTAAGTTACCTGCAGGGATCACTGAACTGTATGAGAAACAAGACGAAAAGAATAAGTATTTCTTAACTGCTTTTCAGATAGTGTTAGACATGCAGCAGTTGCAGTAAATCCCTGTCTCCAGATGCCTGCACTCACTCAGATTCCCCACTTCTCGGCAACACACTCACTTCAGAAATGTGGAGAAAAAAAAACAATTAATCTGCAAAAACCACGAGTAGAAAAAAAAAAGGGGGGGGGAAGTTTAAAAGTTCCTGAGCTGTCAAGTACTCACAGCACCCTTCAAAGCCAAAGACGATTATGTTTAAGTACTTAAAGACCGCTGGGCATCAGAAGAGACTTGCCGGTGTCACGCCGCGGTGCAGGTGCGAGGTCATTCGTGGGGAAACACGAGTGGGGCAGAGGCCTCCGAACGTGCGGTTCTCGGGGCTAGGCACCGTGTTCCCCGCTCCCGGTCGGCGCGGTCGCTGCGGGAACCGCAAGTTCCAGGGCCTGTTTCCCGACCCCACACCACGGGAGCTCCGCAACCCGCGCCCGAGACCGAAATGGGGACGGGGAACGCGCCCTGCGGCTCTGGGGACCGGCGAGGGGCCGAGGCTGGCAAAAGGGCTCGAAACAAAGCGTCCCCTTCCCGGCTGAGGCGGGAGGACCCCGGGACGGGCAGCGCAGCCCGATCCGGAGAAGCCCCGAGTGACCCTCCGCTGCCCTCACCGCGGCTGTGGGGAGAAAGGCGCCGCGGCCGTGCTGAGGGGGCTCCCACAGGGAGATTATCCCCGCGAGTAGGCGGCGAGAGACCGCTAAAAAGCGGCTGGTCCCCCTCAGCGCCCCTCCCGGCGGCCGCCCGGCTCTCAGGAGAGAGAACGGACCCCCTGAGCGTCGTCGTCGCCGCCGACCCCTCGCTGCCCCGCACCCACCTGGCACCGCGCGCCGCCCCATCCCGCACCGCCGCCGCTCGACCGCTCCAGCCGCCGCCGACCGCCTTCGCGGGCTAAGCCTCCGCGCCCCCGCCGCCGCCCCGCCCCTTCAGCCTCTAGCCCCGCCCCCTCGCCTCCCTTTTTCTCCGTGCCAGGAGGGGCGGGGAAAGGCCCGCCAATGAGAGCCAGTGCTCCACCACACACATTGCTGATCGGCGTGAAAAGCACCCAATGACAATGCCAGGAGGACGGGGAGGGTTGTCAATCAGTGGCCACTACCTGGGGTTCGCAAGAGGCCGGGCGCGGGGGAGGGGGTTGTTTCTCGCTGGCCAGCGCGGCTGTTCGTTTTTCTCCCTCCCTGCCGCGCTTCCGCCGCGATGTGGCCATACAAGGGTCCGGGATGTGGAGGCTGCCCTGAGGCTCCTGCCGCGGGGCTGGCAGTCCCCAAGATCTACGTGCCCCTCAGGAGCAGCCGCCTCTTCTCCCGGCCCCAGGGCCACGCCGATCCCGGCCCCGCTTCCAGCCCCACCGCGGGGCCGCTCTCGCCCTGCTCCGCCTGACCCCGGTGCCCGCACCGAGCAGGGTCCCCTTTCCCTCGGGGCTGTGCCTCCCCCGCACGCAGGGCGGGGTGCGGGCTGCTGTGTCCCGGTCACACCTCTCCCTTCCCCGCACCTCTGTGGCCGCCCCTTCCCCACCCAGCCTCTGGCTTCGGGCCACCCGTGCCCGGTCCCTCACCGCCATCGCGGCCATCCTGGGCCTCCCCCTTTTTCCTCGTTGCTCATGGGGCCTGTGCTCTCATCTGTCCACTGGCATGGCCACTTTTCCAACTGCCAGACCCCTGTATCCTCATTCCCAACAGCCACAGCATCGCCAGTCCTCAAGACCCAGTTCCCACTGAGTCCAACTTCAGGTCATCGAGCCCCCAAGAGATTCACGTTCACACAGGCACGCACCCACACCCTGACGGGGTTCGGGGTTCTGGTGTGGCCACAGGGCCTGTGCCTTGTGAGGGCTGCAGCTGCTGACCCAGCCCCAGCAATGTGCCCTTTCCTGCTTCAGATTCATCCTTTGTGGTTATCCCTGGAACTGAGGCTTTTGTTGCTCACTGCAAAGCCTTTAGGAAAAAATAAGTAGGACTTTATCATGTGAATGAGATTTTAGGGGGGGTGAGGGGATAGAACAATCGCCAAATGAACTTCAATGGCCGAGGGCACTTCAATAAATAATCACAGCTGAGAGCAGAGGTTATTGAACGCCATCTCGAGTCAATCATCTTCAGCAAATGAAAGTTCACTGAACTCAAACCCAGTTGTACCACTGGCCTCAGTTACCCACACTTCACATTTCCAGGGAGATAAAGCAAAGGTGTGGGCTCACAAGCACCTCCTCAAAAAAAAAAAAAAAAATCTACATAATATTGCTTGTAGTTTGAGAAAAAATATTTGTAGTAAGATATCAATATCGGTCGTGGTAAGAAGCAGCAGCTGAGAACGATTGCTGTAATCACTCAAGGTTACATGGCAAACAGCAGCAAGCCAGCCGTGCGGCTTCCCTACGCTTTGAAGTGCAGATGGTGACAGTTTTATGATCACTAACAAAGCCAACAGAAAAGAAGTCTTTAAGTAGTATAACCCTAAAAGAAGGAAGCAGCAGTCTTTTTCCTCAGCATGAGGGCTCACTAGGACAAAAATCCTAAGAGAAAGATAGACTCCAGTTTTTGAGAAAAAGTCATTCTATTCAAAAGAAGAGTATTTTCCCTAAAACATGTGTGCAGCAAGAAAGATGAAACTCTCTAAAATAAAACAGGAAAATAACCTGGTATTGTTAAAACGTCTTAATTCATGCTCATTGAGTGATGCTTTTTCATTCTGAAAATGACATCTTGAGTTTTGAAAAATATCCATTTCAAACAGACCTGGCACTACCAGTAATTTTTTTCTTGGCCATCAATACAAGTAAGTAGTCTGTGTGACGCAAGGTATTAATGAACATTTATTTCATTCCAGCTGCGTTCCGGGCACTTGGATTCCTTCTCAGCTTTCATTTTTCTCCTCTGCATTCATGACGTTTTTAATGATATTTTTAATAATATCTACATCTTGTAGAAAAGGAACTCAGGCAGAGCTTTATTACTGCTGTTTTGACCTTGCCTTAGAATTTGCAAATAAGGCAAATCTGCCAAAGAGTTTTCGTTTAAGCTGTACTGAGTTTTCAGTAAGAGACAAAAAAAAAAAAGGTTAAATTATCTGCAGGGAATAATTCAATGAGCTTTTGTCCTATCTATTATTATTTTTAAGTGAAATCATGCTTTAGAAAAGTCCTCTTAAGGCAGTAGATTCAGGTTTGGACTGACACACCATGAGATGTCCAGGATTGATCTTTGTTCTATTAATTTCACTTGAAGACAGAATCAGGCTTCAGATGGTAATGAAAAGGGAGGGTTATTGTTATTGGAGACTGAAGCCAAGGTGAGGTACTGGAAATGAGCACGACATTTTTTTAATATCTGCTTATAAAATCACCTACTTAGGTCAAATTTATAAGGACCTCCTTTTCTTGAATAGCTGATTTCACAAAAAAGGTACAGCATAAGGAGAAACAGTATTTTAAAAGTCTGATATACTGCTTGTTGCTTCCTGCTGAAGAGCATATTTCATGAGATGGAAATCTTTTTGTCTTTCAGGAAACACAAAATTGCTGAATAATGTTAAAATAAATAGTGTAACACAAATGATTTACATCTTCACCAGTAATCATTACAGCATCTCTCATTATTAATGGGACATTGATGGGCCCCTGAAGAGTGTCTTGCTGAATCAGCTTTTGAAATAAATTGCTTTCCCTCCAGCCACAGCCGCACCCCAGAGAAAGTGGAACCATGTCTTGGTGGAGGTAATTGATTTAGGACAGCTAGCAGATATATGCAATGCACAGCGTAAGATGCTTTATGAATTACTACGTCTCTGTTAATGGAGTTAATTTTCCATTAACACAAAAGTGTTAGCCTTGATAAGTCTGAGTGTGTATTTCTCATAGTCTTCTTATTTTCAATATTGTTGGTATTTCCATACTATTAATATTTTTTCTGAAATATCTTCCTGAGACTATAACTGTTTTGCTTTTTGTTGTTGTTTTATTTTTAATATCCCTGGATCACTGGAATACTGACAGACTAGCAAAGTATATGAAACCAAGATGCAAGGAGATCCTCAAAGGAAACATGCAATATGAGTTCAAAGAGGCACTGTGTAATCAATCTTGAGAAAAAAATGCAGGCAAACAAGAACAAAAGGAAGCCTAATAACTTTTCAGGACAGCTACTTTCATCAACTCACCAAGAGTTGTAATTCTGCCAATTAATAGTAAGGTCCATTAACTGTAAGTCATAAGAACTATTTGCTGTGCAAAGCACCCATTTTTCTTTGCAGGCTCTGACACTTTGGCTGGGCGGTGTAGCAGGATGTCCTACAAAGCAGGGACTGGTGATCTGCAGTGGGTGTAGACATAGTCTCTTAATGGTTTTATGGCATCATCAGTTGAACAAGCTCCTGTTTTAAAAATAAACACATGAAAGACATGATTCCAAGCTCCTGGGGAGATTAAAAAATCATATTACAGAAAGCTGTAATTAGTAATAGACTGTTGATTTAGCAGCAGAACAATTCACGGCACAGCTTGGACTAATGGGGTGAAGCTCAGAAACAAGAACCGTGGGGCAAATTTCTAGCCTGAAAGAAGAGGGGGTCAGCTCACGAGAATAGTTGGGCTTCTACAAAGTGGACTGTGTAAAATGTTTCCAAATGTGCTGTACCACTGTTCCATCAACTAAGGATAAGCTAAATTTTATTTCTCCTATTTGGATTCACTATAGACATATGCTTTTTACAGACCCAGCAGTCCTTTCCTAAACTTCCGTGCCTTGTATTATGACCACATTAAGGAGATAAAAGTAGGAGAGCACCAAAAGATAATTAAATGCATGAATATCGTATCATTTGGGTGAGGTGAGACAGATTTTTATGGAGATAAATCTTAAAAAAATATGTAAATTAACTGCAAGTAGAAAAGTTCACGGCAAAATTAAATAGAGAGAGATCCCTTAATCCACTGTCCTGTGCCAAGGCTGGATAAATGGGAGATACACAAATATGGATTGATGTATGTTTGAGGCATTTAATCTAAAGCAGAGAATTCCATAATTTTCTCTTGCATTCTTGCCTGGTGTTTATTGTCAGAAAGTTTTTACTAGTGTCTAATATGACCCTTCCTTGACGTAATTTTACCACACTATTTCCTCGTGCTATCCACAATGGACATGAAGGCCTGATGACAACCTGTGATTATTTGAAAGCTTCTCATGTCTCTCCAGTCATTCATTCAATAAATTAAACCCCTAGCTCTTCCATTCTTGCCTCGGAGGACATGTTTTCTAATTCTCTGGTCATTTTCCTTTCTTTCTTTTGGATTGCCTTCACATATACTGAAGTTTCACTGCACAGAACTAGACACACAGCACTCAATAACAAAGCCACATGTTTGCTTTTACTGTAATAGTATGACATTGTTGATACATATTCCACTTCTGAGTCACTGTAACCTCAAAGTCTTTTTCAGCAAAACTTCTGCCTAGTCAGCTGTTTCCCATTCTGTGTTAATGTACTTGATTTTTCCAGATTAAGTGCAGACTTTGCATTCTCCTTTTTGAAGTTCATCCTGGGTTTTTTTGACCAGCTGTCCCGTGTGTCAGGATCATTTTGATTGCTACTCCACCAGGTTTGTGACATCTGCAAATGTGCTAACCATGCTTTCTACTTCATCATCCATGTCACTGAAATAAATACGAAACATTACCAAACTCAGGACACGTTCCTGGAGGATCTCAGCCAATATTTTTCCTTTGTAACAATGAAACTTCGAGAACTATTCTCTGATTACTGCTTTTCAAACAGTCTTCTCCAACTTTGTACAAGAGTGTAATTCAGACACATCACATAACAATGTAAGAAAATAAATCTGCCTATATCAGCATTTTCAAGGGACCTGAAGTTAAACATTTCCTCTAAATTCATGTTTATATTAAAGTTAATTACTTATATCCTGTATCTAGTATAGAACGTTTATATTTGCACAAGAGGCATGAAATGGTATTTCAGAATTGTCAATGAAAGCCAGGCATTTTGGACACCAGGCAGGCAAAAGCTGGATTTTCATTCATACCAGGTCCTTAGATTTTGAGCATTGGTAAGTAAGTTGTATTTTAGCACTTGCTCACATGAGTGAAGGTCAACATTACTTTTACACAAATTGGAAGGCCCCTTTCCCTCTCTAATGCTCCAAACTGTCACTTCCCTATGCTTCCCCAGTATCCGTCAGTAATGTATCTGGCAGTATGGCATTCATTGAAAATAACAGCCTGAAGTTGAGCAATGAGTTGGATGATATTACAAAATTTTGCCTAGACTTTGTCAAGAGTATGATATCACTGTAAAAACTGTCCAGCGATACCCGGTGTGAGAGAGAGACTTTGTCTTCAAGGGGCTTCAATACCCATCCTACTCCCCCAAACAACTGTATTGCTCTAAATATATTGTTCCACCATAATCCCTCCAAAAATTTCCTTCTTCGGTAGCTCCAGCCACTATAGACTGAGCTCCTCTTTTGAGCAGCTCTCTAGTGAAAGAAGATGCCCTGAATAAGGCAGAGCTGAATGAAGACTAAAATTAAAAGCAAATTTATTTCCTGCTTCAGAAGTAATAGTGATTGTGGCTTGATCAAAAAAGCCACTAGATATAAATTTTGAAAAATAATCAGAGCAAAGGTTAGATCCTCATCAAAGTCTTAAAATAGTTGAAATGCTGTCAGTGTGAAAGACTAGCTTTCTAAAAATAAATAGAAATGAGATGGGTATTTGAAAACCAACCAACTTTTTTACAAGGCAACGCTTTATGCATAATTAATATGTCATTGGGGGATTTTTCAGCAAATAAATACAAAGCTAAACTGTTTAATTATCAAGATAATTTCAGCAACTTATTACTGCATCTTCTGGTAGGACAGACTTCCACAGTGGCCTAGAATGTTACTGAAATTATCTAAAACTGAGATCCAGCTGATAGTTTAAAATGTAAAGCTTGAAAATGTGGGGAGAGAAAGACTAATTTTCATAGACACACTTTTAATCTTAAAAACTAAAATCTTTCATTGTAATGAAGTTTGGAAGTGCTATCTTGATTGGATTTCTTTTGTGAAGCATATTCTTTAATTGTACTTAACAAGAGAGCTTCAGCCTGTGAATTCTCTAGCTTTTATTCCTCTTTTTGGCTGAAGCTAATACAATTTAGCTATTTTACATTGGAAAGCAAGGCAAATCGTGCTCTTCCTCAGAACACAATACACATTTCATTGTGCAAAGTTGAAGAGCAATCACTGTGTTAGGTTTCCATCTTGCACATTATATCCTAAGCCTCCCGTTGTCTCCAATTACACTTGTGTACCCACAAAGCATGAAAGATGAGTCTCTTCAGATATCAGTCATGAGTTCAGTCCAGCTGACTGCAAAGCTCCCTTGCCCTTGCGTTATCGTGGGACCTTGTGACTGAGCTACGTGGGGTTTGAATAATTCCACCTCTACTTTCTGGGTCAGTTCACTCCTTTATTTGCAGGATGAAACCTTATGTTGAAAGACCATGAAAAATATCATTTTGTGGGGGTCTTAACTCTGTCTGAAAGCTGCATGGATGCCTACAGTCTCCATTCTCATATACAATTCATACACAAGTGCCCCAATGCACAAGCAAATCTTATCAGTGTGCACGCAAACTGGAAGAGGCAAGAGGCATTGTGATGCACTCTGAAAGCTCCGTGTGTCAAAAGGAACAGGAGTGCAGAGTCCCAACAGTAATTAAGCCTAGCTGGGAAATCAAGCATATGTCATATAGAATAGGCTGTCTCTTCTGTTTTCCTTTGCTCCATGCCCCCCTCAGCCTCATTTGGGATAGAAAGGAATCAAAATGAGAGGGATGTTTTAAATAAATCTTAAAAGCAGCTTGTCAGTTGTAGGAAAATCTGTGGTTTGGATAACAGTGTTAGATGAGAAATTCTTATTGGTACAGGAGAGAAAGAAAAGCAACCTCAGGGAAACAGAACAAAAACCTGTCAGAATAAAAACATCTCAGTTAACCCACAGAAAGGGTGATTGGAAGATTCTATGAGAGAAAGAGAGTGACAGAGCCCATATGCGCTATAGGTGCTCAGGGAGGCAAGGCAGAAGGGAGAAATAGAGGCTATTTGCTCATTCAGTTTTAGCTGGAATCGGAGGTGGCTGTCTTTCCTACCATACATCAAACTGAGCTCCGGAACTCGGGAACGAAAACAGTTCAATACAGATTGTCTGCAGCTATGTCTTTTTGATTCTCCTTTTCAGCCAATGCCTCAGGGGAAACCTCCTCCACCTCCCTGCAAGAAAAAAAAAGTCAGTTTAGAAAAAACTGTCATTACATAGCATATTTTCCTCATTATAAGGCACTTAAGGAACAAGAAAAAGCCATCTGCTGTAACTTGGCTGCCCTTTCCATTTTAGGTTAATCCACATTTCTGTCTTTTTCATCATCATTCCTAATTAAATCCTTCTCCAAAACAAATTTAGATTGTTTTACAATTTTTATTTAAACCTCCTTATTCAATTCCAGTCCTTTTGGCAAGGTACCTGACAAGATCATCATATCTTATATGAAATATTTCAGCCTAAACTTTGTATACACAACTCATTTTCCATTTTTATACTGGTCTCTGGGGAAAAGGACTGCAAGCTCTCATGTGACTGACTGCCCCAGCTTTGTGCTGGATGCTGAAGTACAATGGCGTCATAGCATACCTCAAATTTTAAATACTTCCTTGTACACATTTCTTGTGTGGAGCTTTCTGTTCACTTCCACTTTACATTTCTAGGAGGCTACTAGAAGAAGCTGTTGTATTGTGCTTTGTACAGTCAGAGCATTGCAGCGTGTCCTGTCTCTTAGGGAGACGTTTGATTCTTGTGCTGTCGAGTTCTATCTATTGTGCCTTAATCTAATACAGAAGTATCTGTGTAGAGAGCAGAATGATGGGAAATGCTTGCCCTGGAGTTCTAATGCTGTCTCTCCTATTTCGGTCTTGTTAATGAACAGCAAAACAAAACAACAAGCCGACAAGTCTGAGCTTCTCTTAGATATCACAGCAGGCACACGGAGTGGCTTCTCTGAGGCACACTGATCGCTTTTGCCACATTTATAGCACTCTAATAAATGCTTCTTGGAGCTGCTCCAGGCAATTGTAATTAATTCTCAGTGGGATGCTCATAGTGGTCACCTCGGATCAGAAAGGTCAGGACTTTGTCTGTGCTTTTACAACATCAGTAAAAATTAAATACCCACTTTCCCCAAAGGTCATCACAGGCCAAATACACAAAATGATCCATCTCAATCAGTTTCCCATTCCCTGCTGTTTCTCATTATTTCCACAGTTATCCTAAAAATTAAAAGTAAACACATAAACAAATTGAAACAGAAGCCATTTGCAGTGTTGGTCTAATCCTCTCTTCTGTGCAAGCAACTGATGAAGATGCAGACAGGAAAAGTGAGAGAGACCCCCGAACACATGGAGAGCCCTTCACCTATAGGAACTCTGGCTTTAATTAATCTCCCTGCCTTCTTAGGGTGGCTAAAAGAGGAAAATCCAGGCTGGCAAACATCTGTTGCTCAGCGAAGGCAGCAGTAATCCAAGGTAAAGGCTTGCGGGACCTGAAGGAAAAGGCTGACCCGGCTGCCGGCCCGGGCGCGGGGCGGCTCCGCTCAGCACCATGGACAGGGCGCGCCCCGCCGCCCGAGCCCCGCGCCCTCCGCCAGGCACAGCGGCCCCGGCAGCCGGGGGCGGGGAGGGAGGGAGGGACGGGCGGCCAGAACCGCGGCCCCTCGGAGGCTGCGACCCCTCGAAGTCGCTTCCCCTGCCCTGCAGGCCCCCCCGGGCCCGGCCGCCCGCTCCCAGCCCCGCTGGCGCAGGCCCGCCTGGCAGCCGGCCGGGAGAGACAACAGGCTTGGCGACACGTGTCGGTATTCACTGCCTGCATTTTATAGCCAGGGCTCTGCTTCATTCTCCACAACTTGTCACGGCCTTTGAAAAGGGCAATGTGAAATTGGTTGTGAGTTTTCTTTCTGTTCCTTTGCTTTCCTTTTTTTTTTTTTTTTTTTTTTTTTTTTTTTTAATGCGGCATGTTGTGGAGCCTGGCTGTATTGCAAAGGAGACCTCAACACAAGCAAAGCACAAAAATAAGGAAGAGTAATAGAGCAGTGTGCGCCCAGCCAGGCGAGCAAGCATTGGCCAAAGTCATGAACAAAATAAAACAGCTTCTGGGCTGTTCTAACCACTCAGTTATTCAATACTACAGTCTTTCTGCAGGGGCGAACATCAATCAAATTTTTCTCAGTGACACTGGTGTAAATCCAAGTACTTCTCTCAATATCATTGGTTTCTCTTTCCAGTGCCAGAGAGGTCAAATTTGACTGTGATTATTTTATCAAATAACTAAATAACTAAATAATCTATTTTTTTGCAGTAAAATTGTTCCCTTATCTGACAAATATTAGTTTCTTTCACTGTCTTGGTGGAAATACTGAACACAATATCACTTCTTTCAGAAACCATTTAATTTTACTTGTAAATGGCAAGTCCCATTGTTCAGCATGGGAAGTACCAGCCTCAGGACCGAGGCAGCGGGGCTCGCTTGAACAAGTGCAAGAAAGAGTCTCCAAAGATTACCAGACACTGGGTGTCATTACACAGCTGATTTCCCTTAGGACAAACTCCATCTCTGCTCATAGGCTTCTCACAAACCCCTCCAAATTTTTCATCTTAGCTTCACTCTCCTTACATCAACCTCTGCTTCCTTCTTCTTCACCCTGTCCTCACTTGTGTGCACCATTTCTCACTTTTTCTCTTTAGTCACTAAACCAGCCAAGGAACAGAAAATGTCCAAGCTTCACTGCTTTTTCCCCACTGCCACGCTTCCCTCAAAAGCCAGGGAGCCAAACTAAGGGGGATACCAACATGTTCTACAGGATGGCTTCAGGAGTATGTCTCACATTTTACTTACCTTGACTGCAACTCACTGGGCAATCAAACTCTGACCAGGACACTCTCAGTGGATCTCTGGGTGCTGCTGAAGAAAAAATGAGAATGAATTCCCTGTCTTCAACTTGTACACAGGACAATTTCGCTTTCCATCAAATAGTGGTCTTGTAAGAGATGCAGACAGACGATGCACTCTGGCTGGTGTTTATTATATGAAGTGCAACAACTCTTACGATGAATCCCTCCCTCTCTACTCTATCTATTGATTCCCATCACATAATTAAACTGTAAACTCTGAAAGGGAAAGTCATCCTTCATTTCAAGTACTGATCAGTGTATAGCCCACCAGGGCTCTGAGCCCTTACTAGATCCCTGGTAGTGCTGCAATGCAAATATAAAGGAACTGCATCTACCCACTCACTGGCCCCAAGACTCCATGCTTGCCTAATGCAGGGGATCTTATATTTCCAATAACACAATAGCCAGAGTGACAGATTGTTACAGTGCCTTTGTGCGAGAAGTGTTGTTATGAGGATAAAGGATTGAGCCAGTTATTAATCATCTCAAAGCATTTTACACAAGCACAAATATAAATGACAGCACTCCATCCAGTTGGGTGATTACATTCTGCCACAATAAATTCCTTCTAAAATTTCTACCAATAATAGTATTTTTCACTTCCAGTCCTAAACTTTGTGCTTTGTTACTTTACACCACTAAATAGCTGAGGTATTTATCTTCTGAGGTGATCAATTGCCTTCTAAGGAAATTCAGATGTGCACAGAGCTGCACTTTATGCTTTATGTAGCCATCAGAGAACTCTATAAAGCACTTCATATTAAATTATGTATAAATGCACAGTTTTCTCACTCTGAGGAAAATGCATTAATGATGTTTAGCAGAGCTCTTAACAGAGCTCTTTAGGCAACCTTTTTGAATGCCAAAATAGCAAACACTGGCTCCTAAATCATATTTATCCCATGGTGTCATCACATCCAAAAGCAGCCAGGAAAGAGAGAAAATACTCTAATCTCCTCTTAATACACCTTTCAAAACCTCACACAATTTGGACAGTCCTGAATATAAAATAGCAAAGTCGTTTGCAGCTGGCTATTTATTATTTAGTATACAGGGCTATATAGCTGTGCATTCCTCTATAATACATGAAGGGAGTTTTCAGTTAGTAAAGCAGGGAAGATGTGACCCTTTAGACAGCCACACTTGAGGACATTTGAAAAGCCTTGCTGAACCGCAGTTTCTGAAGGTTTGCGCTGCTTATTCATAGCTATCACTCAGGATTTTTTGCTCAGAGAGAGCAATCCCCCCTGACCACAGTAAAGTGTTTGTGTCCAAATGAAAATGACATATTGGAGCATGCCGTGCTGGTGGTAGTGCAGGTCATTTCCTTTATTAAAAAAAAAAACAAACACAAACACTTGTCGGGTGTCTTACGTAAGCCCCAATGCACTCTTTAAATCAGCTTCCAAAGAGAGGATAAATGGACCATCTTTTCAAAACAATGTATTGAAATTATGTGTAACACCTGATATCATCAGTTTTGCAGTTATCTTTGGAAGCTTCTCTGGTTTCGCAGGAAACTAAAGAGATAAGCAAACACATACTAGGATCTGCATCGTTGCTTGGAAACAATCAGTTTGGAAATGGCGTAATCCTATTAGTCTAAGGAAAACGAACATTTTAATAGACTTCATGCAATTCAGATGCAAACTCTCCTTGAATCAAATTCTACTACACATATATAACAGTTTTTTCTCCTTTCTTCCTTCCTTCATTCCTTCCTTCCTTTCTTTCTTTCTTCCTTTCTTTCTTTCTTTCTTTCTTTCTTTCTTTCTTTCTTTCTCTTTTTCTTCTTTCTTTTTTTATTTCTTTCCTTCTTTCCTTCTCTCTCTTTCTTTCTTCTCTTCTCTTCCTTCTTTCTTTCTTTCTTTCTTTCTTTCTTTCTTTCTTTCTTTCTTTCTTTCTTTCTTTCTTTCTTTCTTTCTCTCTCTCTCTCTCTTTCTCTCTTTCCTTCCTTCCTTCCTTCCTTCCTTCCTTCCTTCCTTCCTTCCTTCCTTCCTTCCTTCCTTCCTTCCTTCCTTCCTTCCTTCCTTCCTTCCTTCCTTCCTTCCTTTCTTCCTTCCTTCCTTCCTTCCTTCCTCCCTTCCTCCCTTCCTCCCTCCCTCCCTCCTTCCTTCCCTCCCTCCCTCCTTCCCTCCTTCGCTCCTTCTCCCTACTGAAGGGCATACATAAATGCCTCATGGCATCCCAAAAATGAATAATGATGTGCCAAACCTTTATTGATTTGCTTGGTATTCTTATAGACTCCCCACTCCCAAAACATATGCATTGAATTACACACTCATGTTTGCAATATAAAAAATACATTATATTCAAAAGAGAAAATTTAAGAGCTTAAAGGACTACTAATGGAATATAAAGGTCCAGATTATTCAAGCTGGGCTTGGCACAAGAGCACATCTGGGAGCACAGGAGGGATGTTCACACCACCATTTGGGGCAACTTGTTTAGTTAGCATGTCTGATTAGAGTCATAGAATTATAGATCGTTTTGTTTAGAAAAGACCTTTAAGATCATCGAGTCCAGCCATTGACCTAACATTGTCAAGTCCACCTCTAAACCATGTCCCTAAGAACCTCATATGTGTGTCTTTTAAACACTTCCAAGGATAGTGACTCTACCATTTCCCTGGGCAGCCTGTTCCAAAGCCTGACAACCCTTTCTGTGAATGAATTTCGCCTAATATCCAATCTAAACCTCCCCTGGAGCAACTTGGGGCCATTTCCTCTTGTCCTGTCACTTGTTACTTGGGACAAGAGACCAACACCCTCCATACTACAACCTCCTTTCAGGCAGTTGTAGACAGCGATAAGGTCTCCCCTCAGCCTTCTTTTCTCCAGGCTGAACAGCCCCAGCTCCCTCAGCTGCTCCTCATCAGACTTGTGCTCCAGAAACCTCACCAGCTTTGTTGTCCTGCTGTTGTGAATGGAGAAACACCAGCATCTCCTGTAACTGAGCCAGAGCAGGGGTCTAACTTACTGTTCTACTCTTTCTCTGTTGAGTGCAGAAGGAGCTAAAAAGATCACTGAAGTTGAGCAGAGCAGCCTCAGGCCTACTCTGAGGTATTTTCAGCTGTTTCAGGAGTCAGATTGACAGCCTGGGACTGCTGAAATATGGGGGATCCCCATGGTCATGCTGCAGTGCCAGCCTGGAGGGTGCTGGCACATGACTTCGTTCCTCAGCTCCGAGATGTAGATAGTTCTAGTGGTGACTCATGAAGACAACTTTCCCAATTCAAAGCAGTGCAGAGCATCCAGAAAGAAATAGAGGGTGAAGCCTCTAGTCTTCCACAGCTAGAACTCCATTTTCAGAAGTACTGAACTATGCACTGAATCCCTCTTTATTCAGAGGAGCTCTCATTTACACGCTGTGTGGAGCAGAAACTTGTGTGAAGTGTACTGTACCATACACACAAGCGCTTTCCCAGTGAGAATGCTTCTCGCCTTGTGATCATGGCTGCTGGCTTCAACCCAGTCAGGACCGCACCTTACTGCATCAGTGTGAATTTCACTTATTGGCCGTGGGCAGCTCCTTCTGAACAGACATCAGAACCAGAGCCACCGTGACAACCAAGATTCATTCCATACCTAGTCAGCAGCAAGGCACAGGCAAAGCCTTACGAACGGACCTGCATTTTCACCCCAAGACAGTTCTCTTCAAGGCAAGGTTAACTCACGTAGGGCAGGAATAATGCCAAAGTACCTACCGATGCTGCCTGGTCTGAACCCCATTCTCTCAGGCTGTCAAGCAAGCCTGCATTTTCAACGGGTATAGTGTTCCTATTAAAAGCATGAATTGTAAAAGCACAAATGGGAGATGATTCTCAAAAGGCATTTTTATAGCCAGCAGAAAGCTTCATGCCAGTTGCTTAAAAAGGCTTTGAAAGTTTTCCAAGACAGCATAACACAGGCCCAGATGACTCCTACCAGTTTAGCTTCATAATTGCCTTCCCTTTCAATACTTATTTTTGTCTCCAGCCAAGTGTCTCACTCCCCGCTGCCCAAGTCCCCTCTCACTGCCAGCATCCTTCAGAAAGGGCTGAATAGAGCTTCCCTTCCCACCCCGTGGATGTGACCTGGCTGCGCCACAGGTCACCGTGGCCAGAAGCACAAGGTGCACTTACCCAGCTGTGCCCAAAAATATTTCCAACATTTCCAGCACAAAGTATTAGGGAGAAAGTTCAGTTCTCGGGTTCAGCACGGCTGCCTGACATCTTCTGACACCTGGAGCGATCCCACAGAGTTTGGCAATTTCTGCTCTGCCAACACAACTCTTGCAAAGCTTAACCTATTCTGTCATCAAGAATTGCATGACCAGCTGAGAAGAGGAAACATTTGTGTTTCAGCCAACCCCTCTGAGTGTTGGGTTTTACTGAGACAGGTTTCCACAAGTAACTTAAATAAAAGGTGACACTCCGAGCTCTAACACAACCTCCCAGAGCTTCCCAGAAGCCTTTTTTCACCTCCATGTCTGTTCTCAGCCTGTGCTGAAGATCCCACGATTTTTTGAATGCTGTATTTGGATCAGAATTTTTCTAAGCTCTTTTGTTGCCATTTCTGTACATGTTGCAGAAGCGCTAGTCTGACCTGGGATCTCTGAGACTGTCCTAGAGACCTTTACTTCTTTATTAACTGTTCTGCTGGTGTCTAGACCTCCTGGGAGCTTGTATTCCACTTTGAGACCTCCAGTGGTGCTGTCCTCACTCCTGCATCCAAGCACTGAGAAATTTTTGAGCTAGCTGCTTCAGAAATACAGATCAGTGGATGAGAAGACAATAACCTTTTCTCATTTGTGTTCCTTAAGTCCTTTTTGTTAGCAAAAAACCTGGGTTTTTTTCCTTGTTTTTTCTACACCTTCAGCACTTGAATGATTAGTCTACTTCTTATTTCTTATGTATCACTAACAAATTTTTATCTTCACTGTCTAACCACAAGATTCTCCTTTATTAATATGTTATTGTTAGCTGGCTGTTATTATCTGTATCTATGTGGGATACAGCTGTTTGTGCACCTGACTGGTCCTGATGGCCAGCTTTTGCTGGAGAGGCGAACACAGTGTGAGTGATGTTGTCAAAGTAGTTCAAGACCCATTTTTATTTTCTTCTCTGGCTTTTCATAGCCAAAATCTACAAGGGCCTTTATACTTTAAAGTTGTAGCCCCCAACTCAGTCACCATCCCATAGATCTGCAGGGACTGACGGGGGTGGCTTAACTCCACATGTGATCTGAGCTCTTTTCTTTGCTTGTCCCTACAAGGAGCCTGGATTTCAGATGGCTGTGGATGCAGTTCACACAGAATGTCATATAACTGAATTTCAAAGAATGTCCTGAGTTGGAAGGGACCCACAAGGATCATTGAGTCCAACTCCTGTCCCTGCACAGGACAACCCCACAATTCACACCATGTGTCTGAGGGCATTGTCCAGTCTCCTCTTGAACACTGTCAGGCTTGGGGCTGTGAAACCTCCCTGGGGAGCCTGTTCCAGTGCTTCACCACCCTCTGGGGGAAGAACCTTTTCCTAATGTCCAACCTAAACCTCCCCTGGCACATCTTTCTGCCATTCCCTCGCATTCTGTCATTGGTCACCAGAGAGAAGAGATCAGCACCTGTCCCTCCTCCTCCCCTTGTGAGGAAGCTGTAGCCTCATGAGGTCTCCCCTAAGTCTCCTCCAGGCTGAACAAACCCAGTAACTTTAGCTGCTCCTCATGCTCATGGTAATATCTGCAGTCATCACAGAACACATCTGGGGAATCCAGGGTCAAAACAGGGAGCAGAGGCTGATCTCAGCAAGGAGACACGGGTGAGCGGCGGTGTGGAGCCCAGCTGGGTGGCAAGGGGAAGAGCCATGGAAGCGAGCCTGATATTACTAAAGGAAAAATCACCTTTCCAGAAAGGTTGGAGGCTGCAGATTGTGGCAGAAAGCGAGCGTCCATGTGCTGAGGAGTTAAGCTTGCCTATTTGTCACAAAGCATGATGAAGTTGAGGATGAAGAATGAGACACCAGCACTAAGCTTTCCTGAGAGGCTTAAATATTTCAAGTACCAGCAACCATAGCCCTGTAACCCTGTAACTACAGCGCTGCCGCTGCTCGCAACAGGCCATTACATGCAGTGCTGAGTTTGCAAGGTCTTGGGACTGAGGTTCATCAGGCTTTTTTTTTTTGTCTGAACCTTCCTAGAGCTTTGTTTTAAGCCTGGTTAGCTGTATTTGCATTTTTTCTAATGACCAGTGGTTATGCTTGATTTGCTTTCTTTTTGCTTATTTTTGCATGCTATAACCAGAATGTTTGCATTGACAGTAGGAACAAATAACTCTTCCATGCGGAACAAAACCTTCATGCCTCACACAGCAGGGTGCTGGGGAGGAGGCAGACTGGGCATGATAGCAGAGGCCTTGAACGTCGGGACACAGGACACGGCGTGCAGGGGTGGGGTGATAAGAGAAAGGGCAGAGGCTGGCATGGCAGACCCCAGGGCTGTAAACAACTCATCAGTGGTCAATTAAATAAATTAAGATCTGAGAGCTGGACAAAGCATGTTCCAGGGTAGCAAACAGAGCAAATAACAAGTATCTAACATAAGTAGAAGGTACCACATATGTAAAATTGGTTGCAATGCAGGGTAACAAATCAAGCTGTGAACCAAATCAGCAAATTTATAGAAATTATCCCAACTGGCTCCTTCAGGGAGGAGGAGAAACCATCAGCCTGGCAAGGGATTCAGGAGTGCTGATGCCCCTGACACCCCCGGGTCTGAAGCCATCAATCTGAGCACCCAGAAGGGCAGTGGAAGGGGTTGCAAAACACTGGAAAAAGAACCAGACCCTAGGGCTGGATATAACGATTTTAGTTGTGTTGTTATTCTTGAAACTTTTCCTATAGTCGTATTCTTTGGTTTGTTGTGTTTTGTTCTTTCTTTCTTTTCCTATAATAATTAGATCTGGGTTAATAAGAATTCTTTGATTAGATCATTTAGACTTCAATTATGCCAACAACAGATTCTTACCTCTACATATGAAGTGTTTCCTTTTTGTCCATAACAAGATTTTGAGCTTAACACATTCAATAAATCCCCAATGCTTTGAGGACTGAGGCAATTGCTGATTTCTCTCTTTTAACAGCTACGCACACCAGACATCTGAAGGCACTAACATTCTCACCATTATCCCAGAGTAATGTGAGTAAGAGCTGGAATGAGTCGCTCAGCAATCACAGAGCATCCATTACAGCCACTCAGCCGGAGCAGAAGCTTCACTGAGGCCCTACATAACCGCCCTGGTATAAAGGATTTCTAATTCCTGTAAGAAACATTACTCTTTCACATAACTCTGCAGTGCATGCAGGTAATTCCCACCAACTCCTAGCAGCTCTACACTATGTGTTTTAATGTGCTCTCCCTGCTTTTCTGAGTATGATAGAATGAGGTCTCGAAAAACACAAGATCATCCCCAGCATCTTTGTTTCTGCACTGTGATGAAGGGGCTGTAGCACTCTGTTGAGACCGTCTTCAGCCAAGTATTGCAGAGAGAAGAAAGCCACAGCTGATATTGGACATGTAGGATCCATTAAACTGGATTCCTGCCCACAGAGGCAGAGTCAGCTCTTAACTATGCTGGTTTTAGGGTCATTTTGTCTGAGGAGACCAATTTAAAGCAGGTGCAGCATCACCAAGAAATGAGCCCAGTGACCTGGAGTTTCAAAGGGATTTGAGCATCTCAATGGAAGTAAAGCCTTGCTGAAACTACCCCACACTCCTTGGAATACTCTTCTCTCTACTACTGACTATTTGGAGTTGCTTTTCCTCTGGTTATTTCAGCACTTTCAACACTTGCTCAAGAATTTCCATATCTCTGTGGACTGGTTCAGTTTAGGAGACAAAATGCCTGCATTTCCTTCTATAATCATTGAGATAATCCACTGAATTTCCAAAGCTGCCACTTGCAAGTCTCACTCAATAACAGGAGCGCCAGTGCCTCTGAAAGTCCAGCAAGGAAAAAAAAAACGACCAAAACCAGAGGCTACAGACACATGGGAGAGGATATTGGTAAATGAAATGGAAGAATAACTCTGTGAGAGATGTGGTACCCCCTGGAGAAGAGGAGGCCCAGTCTGGCTGCTCTATAGATTTTTAGGTTGCTTTTGAAAGAAAGTGTAACTATGAATATGTAAAAAAAATACCATTTGCAGAATAAATTAATTAAAATTAATTAAAGAGGAGTTGGAGTGAAGAAGGGACAGTTGTTGGGAACAGGAGAGCAGCCCTGGGCAGTGTATGCCCTTGTGATATGCATGCATTTTCTCTGCATTGCCCAACTTACTCTTTGGCCTCTAATTTAAGGTTGCATGTTCGGATAGTAAACAACTCACAGCTGCAGAAAGGAAGCCACAGACAGCCTGTAATTTACTACCAAACATCACTCTGAAGGAGTTTGCAATTTGTGATAATGGTATTGTTCCTTCAATTCTGTTCTTGTAGCTCATCCCTCATTACACACAAGGCTTTACAAAGCCTTCTGTGTTTAGCAGCATTAGCCCCTCAAGCAAGAGATTACAGTAAGAATATTTAAAATTTTATTACTGCAGCTATTTTTTTAAGTCCCTAGTGGCAGTTAGTACAAGGTATGAGTGGGTAGTGCCAGAAAAAATCATTCTTGTTTGTATCAAGCAACAAATAAACCCCACGTGTCTAATACAATTTGACATCATAAACCCTCAGTGCAATTAGCTCTTGGATTAGTAAATTTATAATTTGGTTGTTCAGAAATGACTTAAACCTGTTGTATGCTATCTTTCAAGTAACAATATAAATAGCTTTAGCCAGCAAATCAGAGACCTGCAATTTATTGTTTCAGAATGCACTTTTCTGTTCCAGATCTCTGATCTTTTTCCTGGTAAAACTGTCTGAAGGTGATTTGGACTAAATGGATGGGCTTTACCCAAAGCAGCCTGAGGCTCAGCTCAGAGTGTATAATGTGTGTCAGCCCTGAATGGACTGGGGACATGTACCTTTCTCTGCTAAAGATCTGCATTTTACTGCTTTCCCAGGCAAGATATGCATCTTCTCTTACCTCTAAGGAGGAATGAGGGTGTGCACAGAGAACCACTGCACAGAATCACACAGGTAGAATTCAAAGCAGACGGATTTGCTGTTTCTTTAGTCCAAAGGCTGAGGTCTGCTTCTAATTATGATACTGGCCAAATCCACATAGGATTCAGATTTGTGAAATCCAGAGGTTTGGTTTGACTTTTATTTATTTGGATGTGCAATATTAGTCTTGTTGAGTTTTCCCATCAATGACTCCTTCCAGAAACATGACTTAGTGTCCCCAAGGGGCTCCTGAGGACGGGGAGCACTCAACTCTGCTGCAGAGCGGGTGTTCACAGACCACGTGCAATTGCTCAGGATCCAGGATACCGTACTTGGCTCCCAGATTATTCCTGTAGTTCTGGATTGTATCAGTACCCAATGTGTCCTCTGGAGTGTTATATTTAAATGGTTAAACTTTTCCTCTTACCTGCTCCAGTATGCTTGTTTCTTTTCCCCAACTGGGATACACCTTTCCTCTAGAGAAATAATATTTGGTACCCTAAAAATGTCTTGTGCTGTGGAAATACACTGCTTCCTTTCTGAAGAGTCTCCGTTTTACCCTAAAATATTATTTTACCCTCTGGGTTTATAAACCCACTTTATACTATGGCCCAAACTCCATAGCCTTACATCCCAAGTCTTTCTTCTCACCGTAGTATGATGAGAAAGAAGAAGCCATGCTTCATGAAGAACTGACCCAAACAGGTAGCTAACGGGTCGCATTCTTAAACGTGGCCTCTGTTCAGCAGATCATAAAAGTTTTGCTAACTCTGGTTATATATATATATGTAAAGGAACAGGGGTCCTGGGAGGCCACCATGGCAAACTCTGTTTCAGTCAGTAAAACAGAAACAGGAATACGAATTATTTATTTAGCTTTATTTACTTGAACAATGGGCAATAAAGGCTTGTGATATGATAATTTCTTCAAGTGGAATTAACTTAGACTGGGCAGTCAAGTTGATATGGCAATTGTGAATTTGGATTGATTTTTCAAGAACAATTGTGGTAAGGTTTTGTAAAGCTAATGTGACCCTAATGACGTTAAATATAGATGTTGTCACCAAAAAGAGCCTGGCTCCATCCTCATGACACTCACCCTTTATATATTTGTAAACATTAATGAGGTCACCCCTCAGTCTCCTCCAAGCTAAAGTGACCCAGCTCCCTCAGCCTTTCCTCATAAGAGAGAGGCTCCACTCCCTTTGGTTCTAGCTGTTGCCCAGCTTTCCGCAGTTAGCAAGGAGCTCCATAGCAGCAGGGAACCCCAGACATCATGGAACCTGGATGAACAACGCTCTAAACACTGGTTGCAGAATAATTAATTACTGTCTTTCACGCTGGCGTGACTGGCCACATGCAGTATCCTTCTAGTGACCAGCAAGATGGGACTTCTGTGTGAATGCAGATTAAAGCCCCGGGACTGACCCCCAGAATGACACCGTGCACATTTCTGAGATCAGGCTGCCTGCGGGAGAGTTTTTGGAAGACCTCGCTTCACAGGGCTGTTGGCTTGCGGGAGCATGACTGAGAACCTGGCATGATGTGAGTAGATGGAGGGATACTTCAGGTTTGCTGTTAACAGGGGAGATATTTCAGCTACCAGTCCCTAAAGAAGAGAGGCTGGGGAAGATGTTGCTTCTGCTTGCTGAGGGCAGGTCTCCACCAGAACTCGTCATTAAGAGGCACCAGCACTAAGGAGAGCCTTTTCCAGATATTTTATGAGTCTTTAGGGACACACAGGGTGAAGGTTCCCTCACATCTCTCCTCTCTTTGTGAAGTGTTTGTGATACCTGCAGATTAGCACCACGCCTTCACATTGTCAGGCTGGGCTGAGGCCACCTCAAGAGTAAACACGGACACTGCTGGTAAGACAAAGCCCCATTTACCCATCAAGAGGTAAGGTCAGGTTTCTGTTAGAAGACTGCAAACTAAATTGCCAGCAAAGCATAAACACAGTTTTAATCTCAGCCCTGCTGCACAATGTGTCTGTTTGCTTAGGTTCTTTTACCTAGACATATCTCTGCTCTCAGAAGAAAGGGCTGAAGGCATCATCCCACCATCAGGGTGTCATCCTCTGCTGTCCAGAAGCAGAGACCTCTTCCCCAGCGTGGAGCTGGTTTATAAGACTACGGTCAAGGGTAAAAAGGCAAATGCTGAGGAGAGTATTTAGGAGTCAGACTGGAAATGAGAACCACCTTAAATATCTACAGACCATCTTTCCTCTGGTCTCTGGACAAGACAACGTAACACATTGCTGTTATACACTTTTCCTGTAATTGATCACAGAAAAAAAATTTGTGAAGCTTGTACCGTTTGCTGCATACTTGCAGCTCAGATGCCCGTTTAAATATTGCCTTATTTCTGTCCTTCTCCCTCTGGCAAATGTCACAATCAGCACAGCCGAGCTTCTGAAGGTCTTGTTTTCCTCTGATAGCATGTAGCAGCCCAAATAATATCAATGGACTGTGGCGAGAAATCTTCACTAGGGAGGAGAATTAACCCAGTTGAATAAACATGGATCAGCTTTGGCTAACACCTCAGGGTGAAATCTCTAGGTCACTTTGGCTGACAACGATGGTATGAAATGGGTCAGACATCCAGGCCTTGGCTTCTCCTGTTTTCCAGGCGCTAAAGTCAGTCTTTGCAGGCAAAGCAAGCAGGGAATGTTTTCCTGCTGACCCAGTGGGGTTAATGGGTTCTAGGAGGGCAGGGAAGCACTGGAGCCTGCAGGAGAAAAGGATGGAGACAACCATCCTCGGGGAGGACGGGGCTGTGGAGAGGAGGCAGAAAGGGGGCATAACATTACAGTGATTCCTGCAGCACCATCCGACTGTGCCCCAGCTTCTGCACAGTCAATAAAGAGGAATAATTGTGTTTTGAAATGGCTGGTTTTAAAGGACACTAAATTTCCTGACAGAAACCTCCCTGGTAGATGTATATAATTCCCTTGGATAACATGCCACTCAGAGAACTGCAGGCTCTTAGGGCCTGGGTAAGATTTTCAGCTTTGGTTTTCATAGGTTGGCTAATGGCTGTTAAATTCCCTCCCAGCTCTTAGTTTGAACACTGCATCCATGATTTAAAAGCACTCGCTCGTTTACCCCTACGTTAGATAAAGAAGGAGGCTACATGTGTTATGTAGTGTGTTATACTCCTTGATGCAGCTGGAGGGGTACCAGAAGGCCCAGTCCATCAGCAAGGCTGTTACCTTAAGTGAATGAAACCACAGAATAGGTTCTTCAGCCGTCACCTTAAGTGAATAAATACACAGAATAGCTTCTCCAGCAAAAAAACAGCTTTGAGTACCAAGAAGAATGAAGTCCTAATTCTGCAAAGATATTATCAGCAGCCACTGCAGCACCTATTGTTTCTATTCATAAGCTCCCTCTCGTATCTCTGCCTCTTTTATTACATCAGTTTCAGGCTACTGAGAAATTCCTCAGTTCCCAAATCATGCTCAAGCTACTGTAACCCCTGGATGCACTTGAAGGCAGCTGACACTGATTTGATTTTTGCTCTATTATCTCAAGTTTCCTCCCTTGACCACTTGAAGCGATACCATTCAAACACTGAAAAAAACCTCTGACTTGCTCGTTACATAAACTTTCAAACAAAAGGCTTGCATAATTATATCACCCAGTTTTGTGCAGTAGCAGGAGCCTGATTAACAGACAGCAACCCTAGAAAGATGGCTTTTTCTTAACCAAAGCAAAAATGCCGTGCTCTGAGGCTGAAATGCTGAGAAACTTGGACAGTACCTATCTGCTGCAGTCTTATACATGACACAATGCTGTTAATTAATGAATTCCAGAGAGTCTTCTTAGTTTGAGAGTCTTCTTAGTTTGTCTACAAACCCATTTAAATGAGAACTTTTCTGTCAGTGACCTGAACTCTCTTTTAGGGACCAATTTGTCATTGTGTTTGCTATGGAGACAAACACCCTGCACATGCATAGACTGACACAGCTGTGTGCCAAAACAGGGTCATAGGGAATTCACTCTGCACGAGAGTAATGACTTGATGTTCCTGTCTGTTAGTGGTGGAAATACAGGACAGGTTGGACAACACTGCATGTTACACACATTCACACAAAGCGAAGCTAAAGGTCAGCCAATGATGGCAACAGTCACTTGGTTGTTAGACAACTGCTGCTACAGCTTAACAAGCGAACACAAGCTCCAGGCAGATTATGGCTCCTCATTGTTCAGTTACTACAAAGCCTGTGACCTGCTCCTCAGCATTGGGCTACTCTGCTTATTGGGCTACATGGCCATCAGAGGTGGTGAACAGCATCTCTTGATGTTTGCCTGGGGACATACAGCAATTTGAATTCTGACTCTCTCCAAAGAGACAAAAACAAGAGAAGCGGACACTGTTCACAGGAGATACGGACCTGGCTATTGTCCAGATCACAGCCACAGTTTGGGGCTGCGAACGGCTCAAACAGCTTAATTGAGCAGAATGTCCTCTCCCGTGGGAAATGAGGAGAATGGAGGCAAGGAAAACCGTCCTGGAGAGCTCAGCTCATTTGGAAGGACTCTGGTGGCCTTGCACAGGCACAGCATGGAGTCTTCAGAGGGTTAAAGAGTGTGTTTGGCTCTGATCTTGCACCCCTGCAGACACACAGCTCCAGTGAGTGCTGTGTGAAGGCTGTGGGTGCACAAAAGGATGAGGTGGGGCCACAGCTGAGCCCTGGTGTGTGCAGGGACACAGCGTGTGCTGGTGCGTGCAGGAGAGTGGAGGACTGTGGCACGTGGGTCTTCTCCTGCAAGGATCTGCCTATTAGCGCAATGCCCGCTGTCACTTTGTAGTTAGGGCAGTCACCAGCTCTTGATGACAATTTCATTCCACTTAAAGAAGACATTAGATTAGCTAAGTTGGATGTTTGGCAGTTGCAAAGGACATGTCTCCACTATTGTTTTGGTTTGGATCACGAGTGAGCTTTAGAAATTATTCTCCTCATCAGGTCTGTGGAGCTTTCCATTAATAATGAGAACAGACTAAATACTCCTGCCGGCATCCTCCTTCCTCTTTTAGGGGGAGCTTCAGGTAATCAAACAATTGTCAAGTTTCAAAGCAGCTGCTTCACTCCCAGAAGAAGGCACACTTTGTTCTTCCTGGGCAACAGCTCTGAAGTCTGCTGGATTAAGTTTGGCCATGACAAAATAGGAGAACCTGGACCAGGGTGGCAGTGGTGGGTGAGGTGAGGATGAATTTAAGCCCCTGTGCACCCCATGGCTCTTGGGCAAGTGCAGAACTGACATCACGGAGATGAGATGAAGGCCAGGGTCACCAGAGCCCCAGTCCAGCTGATAGACTATTGAGCAGCTCTCATCAGTCCTTAACTGGGCCAAGGGCACCCCTGGGAAGGAGAATTCGATTTGAACACTACAGCTTGGTGAGGAAGTATTGACTTCTCTTTCCATTTTATTTCTGGGTAGAAATTCGTCACCCCAGCCTATTTTTTGTTGGAAAAGAGATCGTTTCAATGGATATTCCTCTGGAAGTTAAAATGCAAACATTTTCATGAAAAGAAAATTAATTTCTTTGGGCTCAAAATATCACTGGAAATTAATCTACAACTAATAAGAAGTTCAATGTCAAAAGGCAACAGATGTTGAATTTTGGTGTTGTTTTGTTTTGGTTTTTATTTATCCATTGGGGAGGTCCTTCTCTCTTTGCCAGGGGGAGATGGTGCTGGGTGTCTACGTGAGTGCTCTGTCTGCCTGCACCAAGGGGTCAGTCACCCTCATTTCCTTCATCAAAATGATTCAACCTTCTGCAGAAAGACAAAGCAGTGCCTGACCGAAGCGGGCTCTGCCGCCTCTCACTGCAGCGTGCTGCTCTGGGCCTGTCCTCTCTGGTGTTTGGACCAGTAAATTCCATCTTGGCCATGTGCCTTGGAAAATGATCTGTTTCTGAGAGAGAAACAGGGCACTGCTGTCAGCTCCCAGACAGCCCCTGCCATGGCCTGCATCCTCCTGGCTCTTCAGTGGGTCCCATCGACACATCTGTGCGGCGTCATGTCTTGTGTGCAAGCTCCTCAGCACAGGGAGCAACTCTTATTTGATATTCATACAAGACTTAACACGACAAAGCTTAGGGTGGTTTGGTTTTGTTTCTTCTTATTTTTGTGTGTGGGTTTTTTGTTTTTGTTTTTTGTTTTTTTCAGAAGCGATGCTAGAAGGAAATACAAAAAGAAAATACATGCCATCTGATACAAGCACTTATTCCATTCCATCATGATGAAAGTTTTGCTGAATTAAAATAAAAAAGTGGATTTTCTCAGCTGGTCACAGAAATAGAATACAAGTGTGAAGTCAGTATGAACTAAACATTTGTAATGTGATGCAGCCAGGTCATGGAGTGCCGAGAAGATTTTTCTAGTCACCTAAATCAAGGAATTGTGTGAGCCGTGGGACCTATAAATCCTGATGTCTTGTGTCCTTCTTCTGCATAAGTCTCTACTGTCTAATAAGGGGGCAGTCGTTAGTTTTTCCTGCCAGAAAGGAAGGAAATTCACTGCAACCACTTGGGACCACTTCATCACCAGTTCCTGAGATAATCTGGGAGGGGCAGGACTTACGATCTGCCCCAGCAGCTCCCTGGAGGAGGCAAGGGAGCCAGTGCCCTGGCTGCAGCTGCACTGCAGAGCCTCTGCGGAAGTCTGGAAACGCTGTTTGCAATGTGGGGATTTTTCCTTCCGCCACCTTGTCTTACCTAGAGGAACCACCAGCTCTTTGGAAAAGCAGTTGCGCTTTTGTAAAGTGTCTAACAGAAAGGAGTTCTGACCTAAGCAGGTGTTTGCTAGAGAAACAAGTGGTGCTACCTTTTGAGAAACTTTCCAGTAGGCTGCTCACACAGCCACTTTCTCTAGCAAGATGCTAAAAATGGAGCTGCCTTCATGATGATGTCTTTTAGCTCTAGAGAACAAGTGCTCACAGCTCGGACTTCCTGGCCACGAAGGGAGGACACGTCCAGGCCTTTCCTTTTCTGATTTGTTCTCAGGAGAGATTAGACTTGTCTCACTCTTACATCAGGGAAAGAGAAAGCTGAGATCACACTCTGCTGGTTATTTCCATCTGTCCTGCTGCCACAGTCAGCCTCGTTTGCTGCTTTCCTTCTTTGTTCTTTTTTAAGGTGTAACAGATGAGTTGTGAAGTGCTGTGGGTGACGTTCTGCTGTCTCTGCTGAAGTGCCTGCTGCCACTTCCATTACATCATGTAGGAGCTGCAGGGTCGTGTGAAGCCCCTGGAAGAAATCTCTGAGTTTGTCTTCACCACCCTGAGCAAGCTTGCTACCTGCCATGGTGCACCAATGTCCACTTTGTGTTTTGATGTGACACTCTCTGAGAACTGGGAGGAGTGATCCTTCCCCCTCCCACCAGCGCTCGGTGTTAAACTGAAGGGCTACAACATTATCACTGCCTCATCTCTCACTGTCCAAGATCTGCTGCACACTGCAGCATGGAACATGGGGGAGACCAAACCTACCAGAGACCTGCTCCACTTTCTCCACTCAGTCCCACTCCCGAGTGCTTCTCTGCTCCCATCCCTCTCGCTGGAGACCAGCCCACAGGCTTTACCCTGGCAAGAGACTTTCTTGCTTGGTACCTGCCCATTGACTTTCTCTTGCATCTCTTGAGTCCTCATTACCCTTCTCCCTCCCCACAAAGGCCTGGCATCCCCAAACCCTTGCCCAGCAGAGATGCTGGAGTGTTTCCACTGTGGCCTCTCATAGCGGACTGCTCTCCTTCCTTCTGTCCTCTCCCTCATGGCGTGAGTGGCCATGTAGAGCGCAATGAGCCCAGCAGGCAACAGCAAGCTCAAGCAAGCTTTGTTGTGACTGTAAGAATTTACTGCAAGCATGAGGGCGTAAGGGAAGCAGAGGTGACTGCCCCGTGTTGGAAACATCAATCTGTTCTCAGGCTGTTGCAGAAACTTCTGAACTTGGCCAAGTTCAGACACTTTACAGACTCAAACAGTCTTGGCAAGAACAATGTCTGCAGCTCTGGAGATTGATGTGGACTGGAATAAAAAGGCAGTTGATGTAATTCTGTTCCTTAACCTCCTGCGACAAGACTTGGAGAGAATAAAAAAAAAAAAGGTGTGAGGGGAATAGGAGGAGGTTGGAAATAGCTCAGCACTTAATGAAGACCTTTCAAAATGTCTCACACCTTGTCCCTTAATTCCAGTCTCTTCCAGAAATGAACACCAAGGAGCATTGTTTGAGACAGCTAGGGTGATAATGCAAGATAGCCACAATGGTACATATATTTTGGTTGATCTGTTTTTCCCCTTCTGTTGTTGAAGTTCAAGAAACATGGTTCAAAAGGTGTAAGTATGCATTTCAGACCTTGAGAAAAATGTTCCTTCCCTTGGAGGAGGAAGGCTGTTTTTGTAACAGGAATAATTTTTTCTTCTGTGGGGCTATTATAAACTGGCTTTACAGAGAATGATATTTAAAATAGTTTGGTCGGAAGTGATTGCAGCCCCTTTTTTACTGCGACACACCGGAACACCTGAAATTCTCCTTTTGATGTAACAGCCTTTCTTAGACCCACAGACAACCTCCTGGGATAAGGCCATGGAAAAGACATCACATTCCTGAGATGAGGGATGCTGAGATGTCCCTTTCTTTTCTCTGCCAGACCTCTGCACCCACCATGGCCCATCTTTTCCATTGGCACCCACTTCTGAGGACAGGGCTACAGGTCCCCCAGAAAATCCACAGGGAATCATCTCCCTCTTATGGTGCGATCCCGTACTACACTTGGGTGCTCCTCTCCCAGCTCCCCAGCATTTGCTGCTCAACGGGTTCTTGGAAATGCTGAGCAAAGAGGTGGCAGCTCACCTGCCTGCAGGAGCGGGCAGGGGGCAGGCAGAAAACACCACAAATAAACCATCACAAGGATGAGGGGGTCTAAAATGGGGATGGGCTGGAAATTAGAAGAGGGTATAACTGCTAGGGGAGGAAAATGAGGGCAGGAAGGTGATGACAAGGTTGTTCAGTTTAGGAGTGAAATTGGAGAAGCTGATCACCTGTGACTGCTGAGGACTGAAACCAGTGAGGCAGGGCTCTCAGATGGTCCTTTACATGCCAAATTCCCAAATATTCTTTTGCTCTGATGCTGTGTTGGCTGTGGCTGTGCTGGACCATGTGGTCCCTCCTCCAGGAGAAGGGTGTTGGGAGTGAGAGTGGCACAGGTCTCTTTGCCCATCAGACAGGTAAGAACTAACCTGGCAGGACTCAGTGCTAAGGCTGGAGGCATCACCTGCATGACTTTGTTTACACTCTTACAAGTTCCATACACCTCTTCTCGGCAGAGGTGCTCTGTCTGGTAAAGCTTGCTCTTACAGCAAGGGAAGCAGGGAAGGCAAGAGCTGGGCAGGCTGATGTGTCGCCGTCCTAGCTTGTAGCCCAGCTCAACCCCCTTGTGATCACCAGAATAGAGCTTGTAGATCTCCATTTGATGTCTGCTCAGGGAAGAAATTGTCAACCAAACTTGCCAAAACAATCCTTAGAGCTGCAGGAAATTACAGAAGGCCAGGTCAGCGCTGGCCTGCTGGGCCATGCCCATGTCACCACCTGGAGATGCAGCTGCCGACTGGGAAGCACTGCAGCTCCCAGCTGGCCAGAGAAGCAGCTCTCCTCCTAGCCAGGAGGGAAGATGGCATGGACAAGGGTCCTGTCCAGGGCCCCCTGCCCAAAAGACAGGGCTGCTGACATGCTCTGATGGTGCATGGCCAGAGCCTCCAGGGTGGCAGTCCCAGACCAGTCTTTCACAGAGGCTGATCCTGGATTTCATCATCAATCTGATAAATGGGAAACCTTCATAGAGCAATTTCTGCTGTATCTGTGCATCAGTCTTAAAAGAGCTTATCTGTATTCAGGTGACTGTATTGTTTGCAGAGCTCAGGACAACTGGGCAGAACTCACTTCATTATAAATATTCAGAGAGAAAAGCCAACCTAGACTGAAAAGAATTCCCAGCAAAACTGGCTACATTAATTTAAATGACCCTTGTTTCCTCTTCAAGCTCCGTGACTTCCATAAACCTCACGAGCACTTGAGTGATCACTTTTAAGCTAGACTATTTGTGTCCCGTTAGTACCCACAGCATCCAAAAAGGCAGTGGGACAGCAGCGCTCAGCAGCAGCCTGAGAAGCACATGGGTGCTGGGGCCTCACACACACAAGGCACATCCCCATCACAGCTTGTGGCAGTGGTTCTGCCCCTCCACAGAGCTCCTTCTGCTCCTCCACACCACCTGCAGCTCAGCTAATAAAATAAACTAACTAAATAAATAAACTCAGCTAAATAAATAAACTAATGGCCAGGTGCCCATCCTTTGCGATTGACCTGGGAGTTACCCAGCTGGCTGGAACCAGACTTCACAGTATCACAGAATCACAGTATGTTAGGGATTGGAAGGGACCTCAAAAGATCATCTAGTCCAATCCCCCTGTTGGAGCAGGAACGCCTAGGTGAGGTCGCACAGGAACATCTCCAGGAGGGTTTTGAATGACTCCAGAGAAGGAGACTCCACAACCCCCCTGGGCAGCCTGTTCCAGTGCTGTCACCCTTACTGAGAAGAAGTTTTTTCTCAAATTTAAGTGGAACCTCTTGTGTTCCAGCTTGATCCCATTACCCCTTGTCCTATCATTGTTGGCCACCGAGAAGAGCCTGGCTCCATCCTTGTGGCACTCACCCTTTATATAGTTATAAACATTAATAAAGTCACCCCTTAGTCTCCTCCAAACTAAAGAGACCCAGCTCCCTCAGCCTTTCTTCATAAGGGAGGTGCTCCACTCGCTGCTCCCATGCCCAGTCCTCGTCTGCAGATTTTGCTCCCAGATTAAATCACCTTGATGCACAGCAGCAGTGAAGAGGAAGAACTGAACACAGCTGAAGATGGGTTTATCTTTTGGCTGTACTCATCCCTTCGCAATCCCAACCTGAAGAGTGGCCGAGTGCTCTGATGCTGTTCATTTTTTTGGGTTACATCCGTACAATGTGAAGGCTCCTGCTCAACAAATCAGCAATAAAGCTAATGAATTTTATATGATATCTCAATATATGTAAGGTCATCTATTTACAAGTTTCCCTGAATATTTCAATTTCTGTGAAAATGAAAGCTGCAGTTCTGTTGTAACGGCATGAATGTATGGGCTAGGAAAAACACCCTAGCTCCTGATTTCCCACAGACACAGGGAACAGGGTGGGAGAAATTTGCTTCCAAACTGCTCAGGTACCTCCCATCTAGTGCTGCCAGGGGAAATAGCACATGATCAGCCCTCCTGCACCAGCCGTGCCACTCTCTAGATGAAATCCCTGGACCCAGAGACACATTAATCACTATGAAACCAGGGCAGAAAACAGGAGATGAGTAAATGCCGATTCTCATTTGTGAGAAATTCTCCAGGCTTCCAGTCCTGCTCCATAAAACACCAGTGTTTAACGCAACTTGTGTCCCACAGACAAAAGGCCACTTGCCACATTCCATTGCTTCCATGACCTCTGGGTGAAGCTTATACAGGACCTCTCACTTGCCTTTCACCTATTTGGTTTAACAGGATACATCTCTAAACACATTCAAATTACAGGAAAAACAGGTCAAAAAAAGTGATAATTTATTTGCTATTCTGGAGTAACAATCCCTGGGTAATGTTATCAACATTCCTGGAGTGTATTAGAAGGGGGGTGGTTAGTAGGTCAAGAGAGGTTCTCCCCCACCTCTACTCTGCCTTGGTGAGACCACACCTGGAATATTGTGTCCAGTTCTGGGCCCCTCAGTTCCAGAAGGACAGGGAACTGCTGGAGAGAGACCAGCACAGGGCAACAGAGACGATTAAGGGAGTGGAGCACCTCCCTTATGAGGAAAGGCTGAGGGAGCTGGGTCTCTTTAGCTTGGAGGAGACTGAGGGGTGACCTCATTAATGTTTGTAAATATATAAAGGGTGAGTGCCATGAGGATGGAGCCAGGCTCTTCTCGGTGACAACCAATGGTAGGACAAGGGGCAATGGATACAAACTGGAACACAGGAGGTTCCACTTAACTCAGTGAGGTTGACAGAGCACTGGAACAGGCTGCCCAGGGGGTTGTGGAGTCTCCTACTCTGGAGACATTCAAAACCCGTCTGGACACATTCCTGTGTAACCTCACCTAGGTGTTCCTGCTCCGGCAGGGAGTTGGACTAGATGATCTTTCAAGGTCCCTTCCAATCCCTGACATTCTGTGATTCTGTGACATGTGTGATTGTTGAAAATAAAACAGAGATTATGTGATTGAATGGATAGTCATGGTACAGCAGCCAAAGGCAGACATGTCCTACTGAAGTTGTAATTTAATATGGAAAGTACAGGGACAAAAAGGCTTAAGGGAAGGGCAAGAAGGATATTGGCTGCTAAGGGAAGGTGGTGATGAAGAGAGAGGAAAAACACCTGCAAAGACATTTGTGAAAATCACTCAGTATTTTGTTCACATTCAATGTCCTACCCAAGCTGGCAGTGCACAGCTGTCACAGGAGGTCCCTGCCCCACCTGGAAGGAACATTTGAACCCTTAAGATTTCTTTGTGTGACCGACTCTTCCAAAGCTTACTTTTAATGGGCTGTAGTGACAGGAGCCACTCGTGGCGCACCGGGACCCACCGGTCCCGAGCTGCTTCTTCCAGCACCCACGTGGCATTGCTTCTGCTCTCTGACTGGGTGACATTTCACTTGGTATAAATTACCCATGTCACAAGTGAATGAACAGTTTGAAATTCATAGAGTCATAAATTGGAAGGCCAGGGGTGCTATTACCATCAGCCACCCTGACCACCTGTATAACATCAGCCATAAAACCGCAGCCGGGAACTCCCGCATCCAGACGGGTAATTTGTGCCCAGGGAGTGAATCTGTGAGAAAGATGATCTGTCTTGATTAAAATCCTAACGTGACAGAGAGCTCATATATCCTGGTTGAGATTTCCTAAAGGCTAATTACCCTTGCAGAGTTCATACCTTATTCTTGCTTTGGGTTTGCTCCTCACCACAGGGTTCCTTACCTGCATTACTCACAAAGCTCCCCTGCAATTGGGTATTTCTTTGTACCCACTGGTGTTTGATTGCCTTAGGCACCATTGCTGATTGGGGACCAGATTCACAAATCATCCTGAGCAAATGAGCAGGGGCATGGGATCACCTGCAGGTTTTGGAAATGCCAAAATATTCAGGACATTAATCGAATATATTTTATAAAAATGATTCACTGAGCTCTCATCCTAAAGGGGTCAGGGGGTGCTTGTGCTCCCAGTAAGGGTGGGCAGGGAAAAGCGAGAAGGCAAGGGTGAGATAAGTGAGAGGACTGACCCAGAGCTGATTACATAGCAAACTGGAGGCAGCGTGCCAAGCCTCACTGGGAGCTGAGAACTGAAAAAAGCCAACAACAACAAAAAAAAGGCACATTTTAAGAAGTGCGAGTGCTACAAAAGCACCAGCACTAGAGCACTAGCTTCAGGAAAGACAAAGAAAAGGGGTTTGAAAGCTGTGCCGCGCGGGGCTGGACTGCCAGCCAGGGTGATGCTGGGAGCAGGCGGCTGCCAGCCACCGCGGCACCGCGTCTGGCTGGGCAGGGACCGGGTAGCTTCTCCACATCCACACCAGCACAAAACCTGACCTCCCATTCCCATGGCAACCCTAACCCAGCTGCCTCACACCCAGGCAGATGAAGGCATAAATTTAATAGGAAAGTCAATCATCTCCGAGCCTCGGCACGTGTGATGCAGCTGAGTTCGGGTTGCTGGGGGAACCATAACTTTTTAATCATGCTGCATTAAGGGTTTTATTACTCTTCATATTTATAGGGGTTGGTTTATTCAGATCCGTTGAGAGAGAGATAGACATTTGCCATTTTTACTGTGTCTTTCATATTACCCCAGGTTTCTCCTTTGCTTTGTGCTGTGCTGGGGCAGGTGACTGGGGTACGGCTGCTGAGAGCAAATGGGGTGCAAAATAGTCACAGCATGTACAAGCAAAATAGAAGAGATGTTAAAGAGACAAGTGCAAAGTATCGGAAGGAGGATCGGTGCTTGATACATAATATTTCTGTGGATTTTGAGCGAAAAGGCAGCTGTAATAATCATAAAGAGGGTTTTTTACATAAATGGCAGCTACAAACATTTAAACAACCAAAGGGAAAAAAAACACTCAGTGGGTTACCTTCTGGAAAGACTGAGGAACAAATGCAACCATAAGTTTTCTGCCCTCCAGGGCCTTTGCGCACCCTTATTATTCCCCCCTCCTGGCCTGTACAGCCTTGCTCAACAACCTATTTGGAAAGCTTTTGGAAAAACATCAGTGCTAGTCTTTGTTTGTATCAGCTGAGAAAAATGTGCTTTCCAAAACATTTGGAAAGGAGCAAAAATGACCTCAAGAAACCCTTGGAGGTCGTCCTGGGCACAGGGCTCAGACAGAATTGTTCCTTTGGCTTTAGCTGTGGTGATTTAAAATGTGCCTCCAAACTGTGCACTTTTCACCCCACTGACTTGAGGCTGTTTGGGGTTCTTGCTGAGCTGCTCAGCTCCTTGGCCTGGCTGTCAGGGAGGTGTGGGATGCCAGGGCCAGGCATCTCCTCCTTTAGCCATGGAGAGGACCAAGTGAGGTGCAGGGAGGCTGTGTGCAGCCCACACAGGGTGAGTGGTTTGGCTGCCCTTGCTGAACCTTACAAACAGATGAGCTCATTGCCATAGAATTCCCTTCTGAAAGTACCAAGAAAAACAAAAAGTGTCAGCTTTGTGCCACATGCTTTGGAAAATCCCTTCCCATTCTCCAGTCATCACAATAGCTCCATCCCAGACAAGCTGAGCATCTGTCTGTGCCTCAGCCTTGGCTTCTGATGCCAGCCCCCCCGTGGCGATGATGCATTGGAATAGAGACAAGACTTACAGCTTCCTCGGTACAAGCCCCAGCTGCTGGGTCTTTGAGAGGACTGTGGGCACCAGGAGCACTGAGGCCTCCTCAGGGGCTGAGAAGACCTGGTTTGTTTATTCCAGTGACGTAAGTGCTGAGGGGAGAAGGAAGTTACAGGACCTGGTACTATGCGTACCACCATGGTTGCACAGGTTGGGGTGCTCGCACTGCTCACATTTGTCCTCTCCTCCATCTGCTCTTCTTTCTGCCCCTGCTAACTCCTGCTACAGCTCCCTGGCCCCTTCCCGCTCCCTCCAGTGATGCCCAGGCTCATGGTGGTGCCGGCAGCAGGAGCTGTGGTAGCAGCAGCCCCTGCCTTGGGGACTGTGACACCTTTGCCTCTCTTGTCCCCTCCTCTAACACTGACAGCTCAGTGTCTCTTCTCACTCACTTTGCTCCAGTGCTGATTTTTCAACTTCTGAAGATTTTGAGCTTTGACCATTAGGGCGGTGACAGCTGCCCTGACCATGTGCGACTTCATGTTGTAGAGGAGTGGTCACTCTTGATCAGATCAAATGTCCATCCAACCCCATGGCTTGTCCCTATCAGCAGCAGATGCCACAGGAGGAGAGTAAGGACAGGGTGAAGCTATTGCAGTGCCACCCCAAGCTCTCCTCCCCACCTCTGGGGGCCCAAGGGACTTCCCGGGCCAGAGTTTATGTCTCTGTAGGCAACAGCCTCTGGATGAATTTATTTTCATGATTTTTTCCTGCCATGCTTTGAAGCTGTGGCCAGCACTGGCAGCTTCTCATGGCAGAGCTCCATCGTGTAACAACACAATGTGTGAAAGCACCTCTCCAGTTTGGAGCCACTGCCTCCTGCTTTCACTTGCTGTCTCCAAGGCACTGACCTGGATGAGGCTGGAAGATGGCCTGTTGGCCATCCTCAGGCCCCCTCTATCACCTCTTCCTTTGGCTGGACTGAAAAACTCTTATCCTTTTTCCCAAGACGGCAACTGCTCTATACCTTCGACCACCCCTGCACCCACTGCTGCCTCTTCTCCTTGCCGAGGGTGAAGGAGCAGAGCACCACGGCAGCCCAGCAGCAGACAGGCCCTGGCTCTCCATAGTGCTACAATGAGCATCGGGGAGGAAAACGGTCCCCGAGGGGCTCCCCCGCAGGTATGGCAGAGCACTGCAGACCCTGGCGCTGAGCGAGCCGGTGGGCACCGGGTGCTGCTTGCCCGGGTGCTGGGCAGGAGATGACCATGGAAGTGTTTCATGGTGATGTCTCCAAGCTGCTGGGTGCCCTTGTGTCAGTAAAGCAAAGCCGCACAGTGCTTGGCCCACACATGGCCTGAAGTAGGACACCATGGGTTTAAAATAATGTAATTCCATAAAGCTTTCTGGCTTTACAGGGCAGGCTGGAGCACTGGCCCGCTGGTGCGGAGGCTGGGAGCCCAGACCTGGCCCAGGCTGGCAGATCCGGCTGCCCACAGTGCCGGCTCCTGCACAGCTCTGCTGGCCCCCAGCACAGGGCTGGGACAATGCCCACATTGCGTCCCAAAGCCCTTTGCACAGCCACGGTCAATGCTGCAGTGCCTTTTTTTCTTTTTCGGTGCCCTTTTTTTCTCCATACAGCCAGTAACTCTGAAGCACAGACGATATCTTTAGACCTAACTTTGAAGTGCTTGAGGTCTGCAATTGGGTGATTCAGCTTCCAGTGCTATTTACTTTAGATTTACATTCAAACTGGGCAATTACAGCCCCAAATGGCTCTTCAGAGACCATATTTCCTTGTCTTGCTGTTGCATAGTTTGCATGAACCATTTTCTGTAAAGAAGTGTTTTGCGCACCCTGGTACGTGTCTAAAGGTTTTCCAAAGCAGGTGGAGAATAAAGCCATGGGCTGTCACACCTCTTTCCTCTGGCTGCTTGTAAATCCACCTTCCTGTGCCCTTCATAACACCACCTTATTTCAAGACGTTTCGGCATGCTCTGCCAGGGCTGCTCCCCAAGACGACAGCTCGCATCCGATTGCTGCAGGATTTGGGTCACAGCCGGAGCGTAAGGTGGCATTTTCTCCCTAATGAAAGTCTCTCTCACAGCTTTTTCCTTTCAGAGGAAGAGATTTCTGCAGCACACAGGGCCATTAGTACTGGCTTAATGATGCTCAAGACATTTATCCTGCGGAAGGGTTCTGCCTGAGCTCCCTGTTTACTTCAAGCCCACTTATTTATAACATCCTTTCTGCCAGTTCTTGAATCTTTCACCTGCACGAACATCTCCTTTAGATCATCTTTATTGAATACAGTTAAGTGTAGCTCATGGGGTTACTGAATTAAAGGCATGAACTTACCAAAATGAGATAAATCATGCACATATTAGCCTCTCTCTATTAAACACATTTCACCCTGAGGCATTTTTCCATAGAACAGATACTATATATCAAGTGTTTGAATACTGGAAGTAGTTAATGTGGGCTTCTCCGCATGAGAAGGCACACAACGGGAATGCAGCAGCCCTCTCTGAAGGAAGCTTTACTGCCTAAAATATTTATTAGAAATAACATCCTCTATGTGAGGCTTGAACAGTAAGAGCTTGAGATGGAGTTTTAGCTACATTTTCTCCTATTAGATTCTCCTTCATGCAGTGTAGTATTAAACAATGACATGCACCAGCCATCGCAGGTGCCGCACTGCAGAGCATCACCACCGGTCCCCGCATCTGCCCCTCGCATGGGGTGGGCAATGCCCTCCCCGGGGTCACTTACCGACATGCCCCCCAGATCACCACCTGTGAGAGAGATGTGTTTTTACTTTGTGAGATATTTGGGCTTGATTTTGGGGGGATCAGCACTGGGAAACCCCAATGCTATTTGGGGATGCAAAGGGGCCATGGCTGCATGGCGGGGAGCTGCAGGCCCTGGTGCTGCCCAGCCCCAAACCCCGCCACCTCCTCACCCACCCTGTGGCACCTCCAGAGCACCTCCGGACCTCTGGTTTGCCTTTTCTCTAGTTACTTTTCACTATGGCACTCCTTTTAACTTCTCTTACCTCATTTTTGGTATTTTCACTGTTGACATCATATCCACATATTTCCTTCCATGGTTTGTAGTTTGACAGGTGTCGAGGGTTAAGATTGCGGGGTGACAATAAAACCCTGGCAGATGTATTGTTAACCCCCTCTCCCCCCCACTTCCCCCTTTTTGCCCCTCCCTCTCCTCCCTTCCCACTCAGGACAGGCGATTGGGAGGGAAAGAAGGACAGAGAGAAGAGAGTTGGAAAAATTAACAATGTTTTACTAATGCTACTAATAAGAATAGAGGAAATAATACAAAATATACAAAACCAATCTTGAAAGTCTCAGCAACTGCAGAGCTGGCAACCAAAGTCCTGGATTGGACTCTGCAGCCAATCGGAGCTGGATTCAGTCTGTCACTAGGCCTCAGTTCGCTGGAACGACTAGCAAGGTCCTCTCCTAATGTCGGCCATAAGCAGAAGGGAAAAGGGCAAAAGGGATGAGATCCTCGTGATCTCCCACTTTTATATGAAGTATTCACGTGAACAGAATGTTATACACAGTTGGTCAGTTTCTTGGTCACCGGTTTCTCGTCGCCCCTCTCGCGAGATGTCCATCCGTGCTTATCAATAAGTTTGCATTCCATTGCTAGGTTTACCAAAACATGTGTCTGGTTCTCCAGGAAAATGCAGTTAACATGAAGGCTTTAGCTGACAAGCAAAATTCACTGAAAGAGAAACTTGTTTTTAATGAAACCAGGACAACAGGTGTTGTGGTTTTGGTGGTTTTTTTTCCCTCTTGCAATCACCCTGAGCTGGAAGCCTGAGTGGGTTTGGTGATGGTTTATTTGGGGGATCCTGATCCTAGACCACATCTGCTGACTCTAAACCATTCTTGCTGCAAGGTCGCTAGTGGAGCTTCAGCCTAAAGTCTGTGAGATGAAGGCACAAAATCTCTCCCTGTGATGTTGCTGGGGATGTGCACAATCTCTCCTGCAGGCGTTGGTCTTCTGCAGGGAAAGCAATGTAAAACCACCTTCCCTTTTGTGTATTTCTGTCCAGGTACAGAACTCAACAGGAACCATCAGCGGTCGCTGGCATCACTCTTGCAATTACAGAAGGGGGGTGATACTTTTAGCTTGTTGTTCAACCTGCTGAAAAATAGCCAAAATGTCTGCAGAAACCCTGTTTTACTAAACTTCCACTCTTGTGTTTTATGTTGATCCAGTTTCACCGTCTTCCCTCCTGATGGAAGATAAAATCACTCTTAGAAACACCTCCCACTCTGTAATATTTTCACCAAAATGGTCCATTTAATGTATCACACAGTATCACAGTATGTTTGGGATTGGAAGGGACCTCAAAAGATCATCTGGTCCAATCCCCCTGCTGGAGCAGGAACGCCTAGGTGAGGTCACACAGGAACATGTCCAGGTGGGTTTTGAATGTCTCCAGAGTAGGAGACTCCACAACCCCCCTGGGCAGCCTGTTCCAGTGTCTGTCACCCTCACTGAGAAGAAGTTTTTTCTCAACAACACGACCCAGCTCGCAGTTTGTCAGAGCAGCGGTTCTGTGCCCGCGTCACCAGTTTTCCCAGTGACTACATCCCACCGTACACACATTTGGGGTGCTACACTCCTCCGAGTTTGCCAGGCAAGGGCATGGCAATAAATCCCTGCGGGGGCTGAGAACAGGATTGCAGCTCTGGGCAAACACTTCAAGCAACACCAGCAACCAAGTGCTGTGTAAAGCAACAGTGCACCCTCAGGTGTTCTCCTCCTTCAGTCCCCCTTTGGGCAAGTTGATCCGCCTTTGAGCATCCACATGCTCTTCAGCTTTGCAACCAGGGAAAAGGAGGTTTCCCATCTTCTGACAGCAGGTCCCCACAGCATTTCGAGCCACCGCTGTCCCGCAGAGCCCCAGGGTACAGATCAGCCAGCAGGACTCAGCAGCACCTCGCGGTCTGCGGCTGCCACCTCCTCCTGCACACAGACCCGACCAGCAGCGCTGGTGCCTCCCAGGGAGCCGGAGAAGCGTGTGATTGCAAATGACAGGCTCACCTCTCCGCACACAGAGCGAGGGCTGGGTGAGATCTGATCAGGCAGCTGCTCTTCGTCCCCAGGCAGCGGCTGCCCGTCACTCGGGAGGCACAGGCTGCTCTGCAGACAAGCCCCGGTGGGGCTCTCACAGCAGAGCCTCCAAGGCAACTGGGGTGGGATTTTCAAACCAGCTGGTTTTGTCCGGCGTGTAAATAAACTGCAGGGATTTCTTACATACTCACTTGGCTGATGGTAGTGGAACATATATTAGGAGCTTATATAGAGATTTCCAAGTTCCTGGGCTGGGACATCACACTTTTCTCACCTTCTCCTATCTTCTGAAGATAAGATGGGGCAGAGAGCCAGGGCAAAGCCTGAAGCCTGTGCACAGAGGACTTCAGGAAGGCCTGAGCTGTGTATGAACCGTCCGCACTGAGGTGAGCACACCTCAAAGCACACAGCCACCACAGTGATCATTCCCGGCACCCAAATGGAGAATTTATCCTCAAAGAATCCTTCTCCACAACCTGCTGGGTATCTCCATATTCTGATCTACGTGGCTGAAGCTGATACGAAGCATGCTGAACAATTTATTCTTTAGACTTCCCTACCCATTAACAGGAAGAACTCACTAAGGACGAGTTTGGCTGGCGTAGGAAGCCCTACGGGTCCCTATGTAAAAATACTATAAACAGCAAAAGAATTTTAATTTACAAAGTTGATTGATAAGAATAGCTCTGTGCACACCCTGCCAGCATCTTGTGGGAAGACCAGCTGCTGGCTACCTTGCCTTTAGGCAACCCTGCATAAACTGGAGACACAAATGTAGGACACTGTCAGATTTTGGCCCAGTGACTCAGAGAAGGAATGAGCTCCCATTAAAGATGTCCTACCTCAAAAGGTAAGACAATACCTCTTCACCTTCCCATATAGCACCTATGGGAAAGGTGTAATGGTGCCTTCCATAAGTGTCTGCTCTGGGCTTTCCAGCTCTCATCTCAGCACTCCCGTAGGCACCTTCCTTACGCACATCCCTCCCTCATCTCCCTCCCTTCACCAGTCCACTTGCTGCATTCCTTGTGTAACTGGCGGGGTGGCAGAGGCTGCTGCTCCTCAGACACCGTGGATAAAGCACCATACAAGGCCAAAGCTCCCACAAATATGAACCTGGGGCTTGCTCCAAGCACACTGCAGCTTTCCCACACCCCAGGCTGAGGAAAAGGAAACATTTCCTGAAAGCAGATGCTGTAAAGGCTGTCCTTGGAGCTTCTGTGGGCATGGGGTTATGTGCCAAGATGCGCTGCACTGCTTAAATAACAGGTGCTTCTTGCACTCGCCCCTTCTGCACCTCCCCTGGCTCAGGTGGAGAACCCAGCCCACCTAAGGAGGACCAGAGATGCAAAGGGGTAGTAAAGCTGCATGTGAGGGCCAAGGAAAGACAACCTAAACCTGGCAGGCTGAAAAAGTGCTTTTCAGTATCTTGTGACACAGGAGCTTTCAGAGCAGCGATGGAGCTTGTCCAGACTCCCATCCTGGGCTGGAGCTGGTGTGTGTCACCCCAGGGCAATGGCTTCATTAACGTTAGTGTTGCTGCCAAGCTCTACGGCATAGGATCCCTTTAACAGAAGACATTCCTCTGGAGATAGCTGCCTTCTGCCATCACTGAAACCAACCATCGAGACAAGGCTGCTTAAAATCCTTGAGGAGAGGAACTTACGGCAAAAGTCCTGGTGGAAGAAGCAGCTTTGTTTCTGTTTTGCTTTCAGAGGGTAAACACCTTTTTCTCTACTTCTCCTACTGCTAGAGCACAGTTTGTACATCCCATCGTTCATATGTCTGACATGATTTCACAAAGTGTTCTTTATTCATAGCTGTGACAAGCGAATCACACTGAATTAAGCTCATCTACCTTGTTCTCAAGGGATGCTGGCTATTAAACTGTCTCAGAACTGGCATACTGAAGCACTGTCAGCCTAGAGGAAGATGCTGTGACATGGCGCTACCCAACAAAAACAGGCTGCTCTGTTCAGTGCTGTAAATAAAAGAGCGTGTAGGGAGCACCACATCCCTCAGTCCTTTTGCAGAAAATAGGCAACAACATTTAGTCCAAATGGCAGGGTCTCAACTTCACCACTGGCTCTGAGATATAATCTGTGTCTTTCCTTTCTGACAGACAACAACCAATACAAGATCCTGCAGGCTTCATCCCAACACCACTGTCCCACTCCATGGCAGTCAGAGACCTGACCATACCCATGAAATCAACAGCCACCACACGTGATAGGCAGAGATCAGAGCTTGCCTTTCAGTGACGCCAGGATGGGCTTGGGGGAGATACAACAGGAGCTGCTTATTGTTCAGAGAGCACTTTCAGAAAGAAATCGATGGACACTGGGGAGCAGCACAAGTCATTTCTTCACATAAAACCTTCACTCGCAACTGACTCTAACCCTTGTTCTCACTGCCACCTCTGCTGAGGTCTGAATGGGCAAGAGACATACAAGAAGGTGACAATGATGGGAACAGCTTCCAGGATCCTTTTTGACAGGGCTTAAGGCCATTTCACATGATGTGGCCAACACCTGCACGCTTCACTCACGCCTTGCTGTCATCTTCTTGTTGCAGCTAGTAAAAGAAGGTTGAGTTGACATCACAACATCCTAATGATCAGAAATGAGAACATGCTAATGGTCACAGTATCACAGTATGTTTGGGATTGGAAGGGACCTCAAAAGATCATCTAGTCCAATCCCCCTGCTGGAGCAGGAACGCCTAGGTGAGGTCGCACAGGAACATGTCCAGGCGGGTTTTGAATGTCTCCAGAGAAGGAGACTCCACAACCTCCCTGGGCAGCCTGCTCCAGTGCTCTGTCACCCTCAATGAGAAGAAGTTTCTTCTCAAATTTAAGCGGAACCTCTTGTGTTCCAGCTTGATCCCATTACCCCTTGTCCTATCATTGTTGGCCACCGAGAAGAGCCTGGCTCCATCCTCATGGCACTCACCCTTTATATATTTATAAACATTTATAAGGTCCCCCCTTAGTCTCCTCTTCTCCAAACTAAAGAGCCCCAGCTCCCTCAGCCTTTCTTCATAAGGGAGATGCTCCACTCCCTTCATCATCTTTGTTGCCCTACGCTGGACCCTCTCCAGCAGTTCCCTGTCCTTCTGGAATTGAGGGGCCCAGAAATGGACACAATATTCCAGATGTGGTCTCACCAGGGCGGAGTAGAGGGCAAGGAGAACCTCTCTTGATCTACTGACTGCTCCCCTTGTAATACACCCCAGGATGCCATTGGCCTTCCTGGCCACAAGGGCACAGTGCTGGCTCATGGTCATCCTGTTGTCCACCAGGACCCCCACGTCCCTTTCCCCTACACTGCTCTCTAATATGTAATTTCCCAACCTATACTGGAACCTGGGGTTGTTCCTGCCCAGATGCAGGACTCTACACTTTCCCTTGTTAAATTTCATCAGGTTATTCCCCGCCCAACTCTCCAGCCTGTCAGTCTCACAGAAATGTGTTCCATGTTGTAGGGAAAGCTTTGTGCAAAGCTACCATGGCCGCACTTGAGCTGTGGATGGCCCTCAGCAAAGAAACACACAGGAACTTGCTCTTTTCTTCCGGAGGAGCCCATCCAGCACAAACGAAGCACCAAGGACTGCGACACTGAACAGGCAATGGCATACACCTGCCACCTGCATCAAGCATCTCCCCTGAGAAAGCAAAGCATGGAAACATAAATCCCATAAAAACTAAGCACTGCACACAGAAAGTAAAATGGAACTTGTAGAGACACGTTTGCTCACTCCTCTCCTGCCCCAGCTACCTGAGGGATCACCCCAGACCCAGAAGAGACTCTGCCCTGCGGTGCCTTCAGAATGAAGGGAAAAGGAAGCCGAAAGAAAACCTGAGCTAACGCTGGCCACCCCTCACTGCGCATTGCTTGGGCACTGCCACGGGCAACTCAGTGAGTTCAGCAAGTGTTTCCCTATTGATACACACACAGGAAAGGACAGGATAGAACCAGACTCCTGTTCCCTCCCTCAGACTGCTCCTCCCATCACTGAAACCCTCTTTAAAAGGGATCATTGAAGTTACTTATTTCTTCCTAAAGAAGCTGGGTCCTTACCAGATAGGATAAATTCAGAGCCGCCAGGAACTGGGCTTGCTGCGGGTGCCAAGGTGCAAGCGCAACAGCGTATTTACCCTCACAATCAAGTTAACATAAGCCTACTCTAGAAAAACAATTTGTTCTTTTATCAGAGCAAGGAAGACAGGCTCCCAGACTCCAGCTACTTGAAATACATTGGGCTTGGTCCAGGTAATAGGTGGTGAAAAATGAAAAGCTTGGAAGCTCTTGAATCTGGTCAGAAACGCTGACACGTCGCACCGGCGGCTGCTGCGTGCCGGCCGCCGGCTCCCGCCCGCCCATTTGTGGTTCTTCTATTAAATGTCCTCAAAGGTGCTGCCTTCTTCCCCCCTTTCTGGAACCCTCACATAAAGCCCCTGCCCGGAGCAAAACGGGGACAGATGGTTTTTATTTTACAGTTCAGGAAAATAACGTAGAGCCTTGCTCTCAGTATTCCTAAAACCAGTATTTAAGAAACAAAACAGATACCAAACTCATTTGATGGAGATTATTTGTGATTGTCACAGATATTATAGGATTAACCTTATCTGCAACAGAAATACACCACATCTTGAAGGTGTTAGAGGTTATACCAAGCACAGAAAAACCTTTTCTTTCTGCAGTTCTAGAGAAACAAACCTCAAATTCCTCCTCCAAAATGACCAGCGGAGACACCAGAAAAAATCAAACCTCAAGGTTGTATTCCCCTCTAGGATCTCAGTTTGTTGATGCAATCTGCAATATGTCTACAAATAATGCAGTAAGAATGAACTAAATTACCAAGAGCAGCAGACTATTTAGAACTAAATGTAGAGTATAATTTAGTTTTATTATAATTAGTTGATAAGCTGTGTCTTCATCTCAAATACCTTCTTAATAGGAAAATTAAATTCAAGTGCAAACTAATGGCAAGAGTCCTTTTTGTCAGTTGGATGCATTTCCCTTCGCAAAACTGAAATTAAAGCCAACCTGCTACTTTTAAGCAAAGCACTGGTATCAAATAGTATGAATAACATTAACTGTTATGCACTGATATGAGGATGCTTCACCAAGACAGCAACAATTCTAGGCCAAAGAAAAGTTACTCTTGACACCGTATTAGTACCTGGTAAGAGGGCAGAGACAGTGAACAATCAAGTTCAAAGCCTATACATAAATAAAGGATGAAAAAAGGCTTTAATTTTAAAACAAATAAAGATGTTTCAGGCACTCCCACCTGTATATGTATTTTTATTCTAGAAACTGAAGAAAGCCAGATTTTTACAGCACTTACGGCAAAACGCAGAGTGTGTTACTATCACTAAAGCAGCATATTACTAAATATGCACTATTACTAAAGCAGCATAAACTGCACTCTGATTTTTTTCTTCAGTTTTAAGTCTCCTGAATACTTAAACCTCTACTCAGCTAATTTCATCTTCACCTCAAACATGGTTTGCATTTCAGGCTGGCTACCCATCCGTTTTTCTTTTGCCCCCCTCAGCAGCTCAGTGCATTTGAACAGATCATAGCAGTTGATATTCACACTACATGAAGCAGAAAAAAACCCCTGCATATATTGTATATATTTATGTCATAAAATCATGGAGCAATATTAGATACCACAATGAGCTACAGAAACCTTAGAAGAACTATTTAGACAGAACACCTCTAGATTTTGTAGATGAAAAGGTGCTGTCTGATCTGTGAAATGTAGCTGGTAATAAGCCCCTGTTCAGTGTATCTCCGGCTGATCAGCTACGTGACATCTTATGAAGGCGCTGTATTTTTTTCTGCTATTTAAAATAAAGAATGCTGCTCAGCAGTTAATGGAAACCTGCCTGCTGCAAGACAAATTCCTGCCCGATACTGTTTCCCAGGACACAACTCGATATAGATGTACAACGGGGGAGCAGGGTCTTGTCGCTGATAACAAGGAATACAGGCAAAGGTCATATGCAGATTTATGAAAAATAAATTTATTACATAACACCTTGTTTTAACAATGTTTGATTTTTTAATTCAGAATACTTGTGTCATTCATGTAAAATAGTTTGATACAGTACATTGTAAGTTTTTCCTCATAAATTCTAAGGCTCTCCTAACACCTTGATCCTTCGCTGTAGCAATGGCACCCCTAAACAACGTGCGAACCTTTTAAAAAAAATAATTAAGTGAACAAAATTTAAAATCCACTACACCAAGCTGGTTCTCAAAAATCATGACAAAATATCTGAATGGATGCCGCACCTTTTTAGGAAATATCATTCATGCTTCTTTAATCTCAAAGCATGCTCACAAACCATTAACACCAACAGGAAAAAAATAAAACACTGTCTATGACAATCATTTTAGTTTGTTTGCTGAACCAAACATGTTTATATCAATGACAACATACTTATTTAACTATCAAATAGCAGCTTTAATACCAGTCAAGTCATAGAGTTAAAAACAAAACCGAAAACTTATGTCAGAAATTAATCTTTGGGACATTCGTAATTGCTGGAAAAAAATGCAAATGTTTTCATGTTCTCAAAAAAAAATCTCATCATAGCAATCGTGTCGGTCATAAAACACTGATCTAGGTGGAAAACGAACCAACCCACAAAGGTCACTAAAATAAATGTCTATCAAAATCGTCTCAATCGGAGTCATGGTTAGTTTGCTTTTTTGCCATGGTAACATAAACTGTATGCTTCAAGTACCAAAGATGTTGTGTACTATTGGTCAGATAAAGTTGTTACATCAAGAGAATTCACCACATACGACAACAGAAATGCTTGCCCCTAGCACATTTCACAGCTTCAACTGCTACAGACTGTCACTGAAAAAAATTAAAACGAAAAAAAGCATCGGTCAGTCTGAACCATGTCAAGTAAATTATGGAAGTAGCATATCCACAACACAAACTGTGCTAGCACTTTCTCTTCAAGTCTAACCCCAAAAGCCAGGTACGATTCGGGAGCCGCCACTCGGCGCTGTGGAAGGGGGTGTGTGGTGGCGGCCGGACAGGTGGGAGGTGTGGTTGTACAGTACATTCTCGTGGCCCACGCCGGGCTCCCTGCGGGCAGCTGCGCGGCCGGTCCCGCAGCATCAGCGACAGTGCACGGGCGTTCCTGGGATGCAGCTCAGTACCGGTGCGTCTGATGGGAGTACTGGGGCGGCTGCTGGGAGGTAGCTGAATACCCCATGCTGCTCTGTGGCTGCGATGTGCTTGGTCCGGGGTTGGGGTAGGCAGCATGGGGGTTGGAACGCTGCAGGGGGGTACAAGCAGAAGAAACACATCCTTCAGAACATGGACAGCACAAACCACCTTGCACTTAGTCTGACTACAGCAGGTGCAGGTATGAACATGAGGAATACCAGATCAGAAAGTGACAGTTACCACCCTTCAGTTATCCACCCAAATCGCATCCTGTGAATGTCCACCCCCCATAGTCAAACCTCCAGCCAGCCCTCCAGCTGGCTCTGGTACCCCTGAACGCGGCACCAGGCCACCACCGCTCATGGCAGGGGTCTTCTCCGCTTGCTCCCTTCCCCTGACAAGAAGGTGTTGGGGTGAGGTCCAAACAATGCACCTTACTGCTGATGAGCCACTCTGCATTACTCCAGAGATTCTCCTACACAAAGGATAAGCTTGCCACTCTTTTGTGTAACCCAGGAGTAAAGGCTGAGAGCGCTGTGATAATTTAGGCTAAGGTATCACCCAGCAGCAGCCTTACCAATACTTGAAGGAGAGTTAAAGACAACAGCTGCAGGCTTCTCAGTGAAACCAGATATTTCACGGGGAAATGGTCATAGGTTGTGGCTTGAGACACTCAGGTTGGACATTAGGGGAGTGGAGGGAGAAAGAAATCTCTGAGAGACCAGTATAGTACTGGAAGAACTTGCCCAGAGAGGCTGCAAAGTCTCCATCTATGCAGGTTTTTAAAACCCATCTAGACAAAGCCATGTCTGACGTGATGGAGCATTAGCCACAGTCCTGCTACAAGTGAGAGACTGGGACGCACAGTCACTGGAAGCTCCTTTCAAGTAGCATTTCTGCAATTATTTACTGAGTAGAGCATTCATCACTGCAAGACGCTCTGAGCAAACCAGCAACTGCCTGCTCCAATTCTATTTACACATCATGAGGTATAAAGGAAAAAAAGGACTGTGTGTGAGATTTTCAATCTAAGCGTATTACCACTTAGTAACATTAAATTAACACAATTTCAGTACATTATTGTGCTGTTTTACATTTATGCTAAGGTTTACACACACAACTTTTGCAGCATCCAGAAACTGCTGTGTAACTTCTGAACCCTCGATATCACAAGATGTGTTAGGATTTTTAGAGAAAGCTGTTTCTAGGAAAGGTCTGGGAACTTTCTGAGGTGACTATTCCAGGACTAGGGTATTGCTACTTAGACCTGAATATGCAAAACTATGGTGAACCACCATCCTGAAGAAGTAAAGTATTAAAACAGCTTTGCAGATTTTACAAGCTGCAACATAAAACAATAAGCAACTACCCAATTTTTTTCTTGCCATTCAGCATTTAGAACAAGCTATAAATCAGGATGCTGAGACGATGGCAGAAATGAAAAGGCAAACTCTACCTGTTAACATGTGCTCACAGGACCGAGGGAATTCTCTGAGGGTGTGTAGTGTAAAGGGGAAGAAATGGCTGGACCAGCACTTAACATCAGCAGGGACAAACCAGCACTGCCGAGCTGCACAGAGACTGCACTTCTGTGATATTTGCTTTCAGTCTTGAGAGAGGGACTAAGTCACTCCTCAACAGAAATGTCACAGCTCTGGGTCACCCTTCTCCACATAACAAATATATGATGCACTCCAGAGAGCAAACCTCCCTGAATATTCTTTCGGTGCAGCTCCTGTATGTAGGAAACTATCACAAGTTTAACCATTGAAAAACTGACCACTCACGTCAGTTGTAAACACTTTCCGCATCCTGACTCCTAAAACAGATCTCATTTTAAGACAGAAGCAATTAAAAATTAGATTCTTTCATTACACCCAGTGCAACAAATGGCTTTTGTTTAAGAACAAATGTAAATAACCATTCCTTCCTAAATACCATTAAGCACCCAGAGGGTTACCACAAGGAGAAGCTCAGAGTAGTGGAATTGCTCAAGCCTGTTTAGTCACGTTGCCTTTCGAAGTGTCACGTTGCAGATTTAAATGAGAGGGCAAGGAAGCCTGCGTGCCATGTGTCTACTATTTTTATGCATGGCAGAAAAGGATATAGGGTCAACTTGCTCTGCAGAGAGCAATTCCACTTCTGAATGGATGGAGAAACTGTCTTAGTTTGCCTTGCCCAGGAGATGGCAATCCTTCTTCACAAGCTTTACATAGGGAACTTGAGCAAATTAAATGAAGAACAAAGGAACGGGTGCTTGATTAAAACAGAGGGCTGTATTGTAATATTTGTCTGCTGTATCCTCAAGCCGCAGGATCAGAAGAAAATAAACGTGAGGAAGTTCTTTCAGGGAGACCTGAAATCACCAATAGGCAGCATTTAACTGTTTTTGTTCTACTGCCAGCAAGTTCACATCTCCTCCCTTTAATCACCATGCTTTCCAGATACCTTAATCAGAATAATTCTACCCATCGCCTTCCGCAAGGCTTGGGGGGAGATGTATTTTTTTTTGAAAAGCAGGTGTTTTGCCTCCTAGAGAGACAGCAAAAAGATTAGTCGTGAGCAGCCAAGCTACCAGTAAGAGCTCCTGGGATAGCAAGGTAGCAGCTGTCACTATCTCAAGGCAAAAGTATTCTGAAATTATGTTTGCTGACAAGGGCTGCCCCCAGCTATCATCCTGAGATGGATTATCTGAGAGTATAAAAGTTTTGATGAGCATGAGCTGAAAACAAACCAATGTCAACTCCTGCCAAGGCAATTTGAGTCTTCTGACTTCTCAACTAGCAAACCTCAGCTCTTGCTCACAGAAGTGGAAGCTGAAGTCTGTTCAAAACGCTGCAGCAGCAAAACAGGGTGAAGGGTGGGTAGAATCATAGAACATCCTGAGTTGGAAGGGACCCAAAGGATCATTGAGCCCAACTCCTGTCCCTGCACAGGACAACCCCACAGTTCACACCATGTGTCTGAGGGTGTTGTCCAGTCTCTTCTTGAACACTGTCAGGCTTGGGGCTGTGACACCTCCCTGGGGAGCCTGTTCCAGTGCTCCACCACCCTCTGGGGGAAGAACCTTTTCCTAATGTCCAACCAAAACCTCCCCTGGCACATCTTCCTGCCATTCCCTCAGGTTCTGTCATTGGTCAGGAGGGGGAAGAGATCAGCGCCTGTCCCTCCTCCTCCACTTGTGAAGAAGCTGTAGCCACCATGAGGTCTCCCCTCAGTCTCCTCCAGGCTGAACAAACCAAGTGACTTCAGCCACTTCTCATATGGCTTCCTCTCCAAACCCTTCACTAACTTCACGTCCCTCTTCTGGACACTCTCCAGTAGCTTTATATCCTGTGTTGCCCAGACCTGCACACAGTGCTCCAGGTGAGGCCGCACCAGTGCAGAGCAGAGTGGGACAATCACCTCCCTGCCTGGCTGGCAATGCTGTGCTGGATGCACACAGGACACGGGTGGCCTCTTGGTTACCACAGCGCACTGTTGGCTCATGTTGAGCTTGCGGTCAACCAGAACCCCCAGATCCTTCTCTGCAGAGCTGCTTTCCAGCATCTTGTCCCCCAGTCTGTGTGTACAGCCAGGGTTGCCAGGTCCCAGGAACAAAATCCAGCACTTGCTCTTGTTGAACTTCATGTGGTTGGTGATTGCCCAGTTCTCCAATTTGTCCAGATCTTTCTGCAGGGCCTCTCTGCCCTTGAAAGTGTCGACAACTCCCCCGAGTTTGTGTCATCAGCAAACTTACTAAGCAATCCCTGACGGCCTGAGTCTAAGTCATTTATAAAAACATGGAAGAGCGCTGGCCCTGAGACTGATCCCTGTGGAACCCGCTAGTGACTGGCCGCAGGTAAACAGGGCATGTAAATGGGGGCTCCCTGACAGAGCACAGGCAAACTCACCATCAGTCCCCTCAGATATGACTCAACATGAGGGGAAGATGAAGAGCTGCAGCTGCATTTGCCTTCTTAAAAATTCACACACACAGAAGTGGTGGAAAGAGGCGGCTAAAATGTCAAAGCAGCAATCGGCTGCAGCTTGCCAAATTGAGAGGGATGAGGCTCCTGTAAGAGGGTGCTCTGTGATATCCAATCCAACCGAAAAAAGATTATGTTAATACTTGGAGGCACTCCACACTGCAGCACTGTAGTTAAGGCTGACCACTGTTTCAAATGACTAAAAATTTGACTAAATGTTTCAAATGACTAAAAATTGTTCAAGGAGAATGATCTGAAAACTGATCTGCTATTGATGTCCTGGGCACAAAGGCACTTGGGAACTATATGAAGGGTTACACAACAAAGCTCCTGAAAATGACCTTATTTTACATTCTGTAGTACTCTCAAGTTTTGGTCAATGCTGGAAATATACAGATTTATGTAAACATGAGGATAATGCCCCCAGGCAGCCTTGGAGGATCATCTGGTACTCTCAAGAACAAACTCTGAAATACAAGATTTCAAAGCCAATTGATGTTTATGGAGAAACAGAATCAAACTGTGAAAAGTAAGTTGACAGCAGCAGTTTTACTGACACCATTCTTCAACTGTCCCTAAGTTCTGCTACAGAATATAAGCATAAGCTAAGTGAGGTTCCAATATTAGGGTCTCACATTTAGATATTAAGCTTTAAATTAACTGAAAACACCACCAGTAATTTCTGACTTCCCCATCTTTTGATTTCATCCCAGACTCTGCTCCAGTTGTCCTTGTGTACTATACACTCCGCGTGAACCAGTATGTAATAGTTCCTGCAGGCAAACACTGCCACCAGCATGCCTCCTCTTGAAATCTGCTCTTCCCTAGGCTTTCAAAATCTGCCACCTCTCTACCTGCTCCAGTGCACATCATTTCAAGTCTTCCTTGCTTCTCTTTTGCAGTTTCTCAGCTTGCACTACCTAAAGGTTGTGTCCTTAACTCTCTTCTCCCCAGTCTCCAGGCATAACCTCATCCAAACCTACAAAATCAGGCATCATGCCCTGGCATGACTCTCAGTTTTCTGCTCCAGACTCTTCCATTTCCTAACATCTGAGCACAAGCTCAAATGCAGGAAGGCTAGAACACCATTTTCAAGATTTCCTAAAGCTTTTTTCCTAAACTCCTCATCTTCCTCACTCATTGATTGCCACCACCTCACCTGTCTCTTCAGATCTGTAATACTGGGCTTACTTAACCTGGAATCTCTCTTGGTCTTCAGAGATTAAGACAGCATCATATCACGTCTTCCTGTTTTGTCATCCAAAATGCAGCTTTCCCACCTATTTGCCCAACTAAAACTCCTGTTCCGATTCTTATTTCACAGCTTGTTTACTGCAATATGCTTCACCTCCTACCATTGCGGGCTTTTTCAAATAAAGAATGGTATTTTTAGGTGATACAGAACACAGCACAACAGGCTCCTGGTCCAAAATTGGCATTCCCTAGTGTAAAGGTAATAAATTAGTAAACATAATAATCTCTGGTCTTAATTTCCTTACCACTAACCTAAAGAGCATATCAATTTACAGGCAAACCATCAACTAAATACATCTGAAAGATGCTAAAAAATACCAGTTAATACAGTGATGTTTACAAAATTACTTTTTTAGCTTAAAGAAACAGTGCTGTAAACATGGGCACCAAATACACGAATAAAGCAACTACCTGATAGTCTGAGGTCATGATGAGTCCACCTGAGGTAGTGGTAGGAGGAACAACTCTCACTTTTTTCAGTGGGGGTCCCTGTGTGTGACTGTTGTCTTGGTTCCCTGGATGACCAGTTCCATTAGTGTGGTTATTGCCCTGCTGCTGCTGCTGGTTCTTCTCAATTGTTGAAACACAAAGAAAAATTTCAACTCAAAAGCAGTACGGGAAATAACATGAAAACAGGAAATAGTGTGAAAGCCAGTTAAGCATCATGATACCGTTCTTCCAGTACTTACTTTGTCTCCTTTATCATCTGGTTCTTCTTCTGTTAAAAATTCTCGTTTTGGGTAAGGGATTTGACAACCTGCAAAAACACTGCCCCCCAAAAAAGTCTATTTATCACTGTATTAGAACAGAAGGGTTAGACCTGTAAGATTTATACTTCACCCATGCTAGTTTCAAGTTGCCTGTAACTAACAGAGAAGTTTGCCCTAACTTTCATCACATTCTAAAGTCATCCATCTTCAGTTGCCTCTTACATACTCATTTAAACTCCTAATAGTTTTCACAGTTTCTGGTAACTGGTGACAAAACTGGTGGCTGAAAAGGCACACCACCTGTCAGATATCTGCAAGGGCATAAAGAGCTACCTTTATCCAGCTATCATGTAATTCACCATCTCAGGACCAACTAAAACACTCCTGGACACTCCACTGACTATTAATAAAACAACCTGGAACAAAGTTTAAAAATAACTAGAAATTTCATCTGTCAATTCATATCTCATGGTCTACATTAATTCGCTACCGCGAGCATAAACTAATATTTACCTGCCCTTAATCAGTAGAGCGTATTTATAATGAAATCCCTGTAGAGTTGTTAGCATTACTCATTGCGTATTCACATTAAAATGCCAATCTAAAGCTCTAAAGTTAAGAAAAAAACCAAACACTGTCCTAAAAGCGGTTTCTGCAAAAGCGAATCATTCACATCACAACATTAAATCACAGAGACAGGTCAGGAGCTGTTATAAATAATCCAGTAGGCTTTCGTGAAATAATTTAATTTTTAATTAATTGCTTATAAATATACATACCATATTTTATAAATTCTTCCCTAGATAATGGCAGAGAATCATACACAGGATGTACTAATAGCTTTCCTAAAAAGGTGTACAATCATGCTCTCTGGCTAGTCTTTGGGGAGGGGAGCTTAATTTTTAATGAAATCATTAATTGTCCCTAAATTTTCTTCCTTCGGTAAATCTTCCTGCGCAAACAAAGGAGAGGAGCGTCTACAGAAAATGGATTTAAGTTGTTAAGGTTGACAGCACATAGACGCACAGTTGACTTCCCCCACCCACTGAATTTACAACAAAGGCTAAGACAGAAAAATGTAAACTAATTAGAGAGTGTCATCTGGCATTCTGGAGCAGAGAAGTGGACCTGCAGGCACTTAGCAGTTGTCTACAAAGATCTGTAGCATGCATAATCAACCTGCCAGTGAATAACAAGATTAGTGCTGCGACTAATAGGATCAAAGTTCCATAAAGCAAGAGATTAATAGGAATGCTACTTAATTTTAAAAACCACAAACGGCATTTTAGTGGTTATAGCTTTCTTTCATTGTTAGACAGTAAGTATTTAGCTCAATAATCACAAACATATTTATAGCAGAGAGAAAGCACACATTTCTGAAGCATCTCTGGACTGACTGATAGATTAATAAACTGACCACTTACTCAGATGTGGGAAGAGGATCTTCTAAGAAATAGGGATCCTGCATAGCCTGTTCTGAGGTAATTCTCTTTATTGGATCCATAGTGAGCAATTTCTGAAGCTGTCAAAATAAAACATAAAAAGCTCTGCAATACCAAAACTGTTTAGAGAAACTTCACTGTATTATTCCTAGAGCTGCTACGAATGTGTCTGAACTCAAAACTCTAACCATAAATGGCATAAACACACTCTCCTCTCTCTTTAAAATAGTAACTTTGTTTTCCAAAGAACACTATTTTACTTCTAGTAAAAAAAAAAACAAAAAACAAACAAAAAAAAACTTCTACTATTTTACTTTCAGGACACTCAGTTCCAGTCACAAATGTTTCAACAGAAACACTGAAAGAGCTTCCATGGTGTACCAGCAGCTTTAATCATAGAATAATTTGGGATGAAAGGGACCTTCAAAGTTCATCCAGTCCAACCCCCTGCCATAAGCCAGGACATCTTAAACTAGATCAGGTTGCTCAGAGCCCTGTCCAGCCTGGCCCTGAATGTTTCCAGGGATGGGGCATCTACCACCTCTCTGGGTAACCTGTGCCAGTGTTTCACCATCCTCATTGTAAAAAAATTCTTCCTCATGTCTGGCCTGAATCTCCCCTCCTTTAGTTTAAAACCATTACCCCTTGCCCTGTCATAACAGGCCCTGCTAAAAAGTCTGTCCCCATCTTTCTTATAGGCTCCTTTCAAGTACCGAAAGGCTGCAATAAGATCTCCCTGGAGCCTTCTCTTCCCCAGGCTGAACAACCCCAACCCTCTCAGCCTGTCCTCACAGCAGAGCTGTTCCAGCCCTCTGATCATTTCTGTGGCTCCTCTGGCCCCTCTCCAACAGGTCCATGTCTTTCCTGTACTGAGGGCTCCAGAGCTGGACACAGGACCCCAGGTGGGGTCTCACCAGAGGGGCAGGATCACCTCCCTTGACCTGCTGGCCACGCTGCTTTTGATGCAGCCCAAAGTACGACTGGCCGCCTGGGCTACAAGAGCACATTGCCAGCTCATGTCCAGTCTTTCATTCACCTGTTCCCTCAAGCCCTTCTCTTTAATAGTCTGCTAACTTCCCACAAGAATATGTAACATGCACATATTTAGCCTGATTTCTTCAACTAGACTGCAGTTAACAGGAAGCAACATCACATCTGTCTAAATTCAAATAATTCTTAGCAATTAATAAACAAAAGTGATTCCATGTGCATTATTGATCACTATTTAGTATTGTCATGTTAGTAACAACTCCACTGTCATCCACAGTATTTTAAAGATGTTACATGAAGCCACTCCTTCGAAAATGTTCATGTTGTAAAAGAAAGGAGTAATCAACATGTTCAAAAAACCCACCTGGCCAGATAACTGGTTGTCACCCACTCCAGTGTGTGCTTGTTTATTCTGATAAATATGGACTCTCAGACATATCTGAGTGATTCACGCTGCTCAGAAGAGCAATTATGCAAAATCTTGAATTTTAGTTGATTTTTGTTCATGACATGATGCAAAATACTCAAGAGAAGTATTATAAGCTGCCTCCTCCATTGCTGTTGCAATATCAGTGTAAGACTTCAGCCTTTACCTTTGTATTAATAATAACTGAAGAATCAAGTATCAATTACATTGGGAAAAAAGACAACAACAAAAAACACACCCCATAAACCCCGAAAACAACAACAAAACCCAAACAACCAAACAAAAACCCCCCCAAAAAAATAAACAACCAACCACCATAAACTGTCATGTACTGATAAGGATAATGGCTGAAACACTGTGACAAAACCAGTTCATCCAGCCACAGGAGATGATAGGTTCACTATAGGGTGAAATGCGATTTACATATCAACAACAAGCTAAAGAGCCACAGCTCAGGCTGGAGGGCAATAGAGGAGGTGGGGGACCTGCCGGACGGCACACAGCTTCACTTTCTGATACGCCCAGCACAGCACAAAGGGCAAAGCTGAGGCCCTTCAACACGGCCTGAGACTTGTCCATCAGTCACCCCTTTCCCCAGACTTTTCTTTCTTTCACAATAACACCTCCACAAAAGGCTAAAAGTTACGCAAGCGGGCAACCCAGAGGGCTATAAAGGCCCACCTGGTGCCAGCACTGGCGGCACACACCATCCTGAGGACCACTCTGCCCACCGGTCTCACCGCATGAACTGAACAAGACACCAGAGGACACCGCACATCACTGGATCTGAAACTGCGAACTCCATCACACATAAAATGGAGCCATAAGGACAGTGAAATCTTTCTCTCTCTTCTTTCTTTCCCGTACTTCTACCTTTATGCTTTCCCTTTTATAAGTAACATAGTAATATAACATCTACAGCCCTGCATATGCTGCAAACTTTTTATGTTTCCCAATTGAACCTACAATAATGTAAATTCTTCTGCCACCAAATCATACACCATTTGGGCCAACCTGCAAAATAAAAGCCTTTTGTTTGTGGACCTGAAGTACTGTGTGTACTGTTTTCCAACCAACCAAAATGCCTGTGCTTGTTAAAGACAATGAAGATGACCATAAAGTATAAATATGCAGAAGACAAGGCAAAGCATAATGTTCTACAAAGCAGCTGAACTGAGTTCAACTCAAAATCCAGCAAAGCTTTACACTTTGAGAAAGCAGCTCTTGTTCTCATCAGCAAGTGTTAACAGAGGGCTAAGAAGCGCACTAGGTATTTGCTGTCTGATGCCCAACTTTCAAAAAGGGCATACAAGATGTTTCAGTAACAGACAGGAGGGCAAAAATCCTAATGTAATAAACAAATGAAAATTTAAGAAAATAAAACTGACCTAACCGAAGCAAAGTGAAAAATTTCTATAAAAAGTGCTATAAACATTGCTAATTGGATGGATATGCTAGGAGAAATGCTTAGGATACATACTCAGGAACTCCTCTTGAGTAACTTCAAATGCCAGTAACACACAAGAACAGTCTAAACTCAGCACAATGTTAAAGATTGAAAGGTAATTCTGAAAAACATTTTCACTGTACTGTTTTTCCTCCTCCACTTTCATTTTCTACCTATGTAAACATTTCAGATGCTGTCTGGAATGTATAGACTTAGCACTGCAGTATCTCAACAGTGATTTTCAATAAAGAATACATTAGAAACATCATGCTGTCTCCATGGTGTGAAGATTTCTCTCCATTTTAGGAACTGTAGACCAGAGTGATTTTAAGTCTAGCACTGAATTGCAGTGATGCATTCCAAAAGTAAGTGCTCCTTATTGAAAAGGGGTGGTGTATGTGCATATTTCCCCATCCACCCAGCAGTTTTGTGGAATACAGCTGTGCTCAACAAGCAACATATACAGGCAGAATGAGATAACATTCAGATACTACGCAGAAAAAGGAAAATAGTGTCTTCATGTTTCATCATAGAATACAGTGTCTGAGGCAAAACTACACCATGACGCTTGTCAAAGACAATGATCACAGATCTTCCAAAAAACCCCACTACACCGTCAACCTATAAGCGGGTGGTTGTTCTGTTTGCTTTTATCATGGATCTAACAAAATATGCAGAAATGACACATGCAAATAATATTCACTTTACATTTGCTATTCATACTTTTTATGGGACTAAATTCACCTTTTAATAAAGATGCAGTGTCATCATCTATGTCTGAACCGGCCACCTCCTTTCACCAGCTATTAAAGGAGCACACACAAGCACAGTGCTGAACTCCACGCTATAGGTAGCTAAGGTTAGGAAAGTACATTTTCTCTCCTCAGCCTTCGGTTTTAATGGCACGGTTAAGAATATAATAAATATGTATTGCCGCCATCAATCCAGTTTTGTTTTTCACATAATCAATAAGGATTCACACAATAAGCTATTTCAGCTCTCTGAGTCTGCATGTAGTCTTTGTAGAATATCAGTTTGAATAGAACAATTCTTGTTCTCTCAAACAGCTCAAAAAGCAACCCTGGGAACCAGAAAAGGGGAAGGCAAAAAATGAGAAAGAATTGCCAATGTGCTGAAAAACATCACAATCAAAAAAAAAATTGCAAAATTCTGGCATTATTTCTGGCAATTAGGTTATTAGGCTGTCCATCATACGCTGACAAGATGTGAGCAAACCTGGCCATAATCAGCAAGAGAAAACAGAAACCACAAGAAAAGTTTAATGATTGTGCAACCATTATCACACAGGGGAACAAAACTCCTACTGTGCCACTTTGTTCACATGCTAACATAGAAGTGAATCTTCCACTTATTACTACAAATATTTTCTGTTTTAAAAACTGTTCGATGAAAAGATCACCTGGTTGAATAACATAATAAAACTGCAGTGAACTTTACTGCCAGCAATGAATGGGACAATCACTACAGTTCATATGGACCAAAGAAACACAATAGAAGATGAAGCATCACTCAGTTAAGCAGGGGTAGCAGCTCCAGTGTATCCATTTTCTAAGGCGTAAACAAATAAGTAGAGGAAAAAAAATGAGGATAGTGGAAAAATATGTAAGCTGCAAAAGCAGGAAGGAGCCAAAGTTGTCTCACATTAACACATCAGTTCTGCATGTGAACAGCGACTGTGTGTACGAACGCCAGTAAAGAGGAAAAAAATCTGGTTAACTCAAGTTGGGAAATCAAAACATTTAATTTTTGGCAATGACAACCATCTCTGGATTTACTAGTCCTAGAATTATTAGTCCTGGCATACTTTACAATAGTAGATGTAAACAAGTTTTTATAAATCTGTTCTGAAGCAGAGAGTAAGAAGGGCTGTGAGACAGCTTGTAGAACAGTAAGATCTTGGGCTATCTCTGGAAGAACTGGTACCAGGAGACTGGCTGAACTTGTCCAGGCTCTGGTGGAGGAGCCCATCAGCGGTTCAGCCAAGTCTAAACAAGAGTGGAAACCTATGGCACTTTCTGATCTTGACAGCGCCTGAACAGTATTTTAAGATGTTACTTTGGAAAGATCAGGGTATTTAAAAGGGGCCTGATTTTCAGTGAGTTGTTCTGACAGACAGCAGTTAGCAGAAAACTGAGAAGACTCTATTAGAGCTAATTAGCTATGAACTTCACAGCACTTCCCTCACAATCTGTTTCTATGGGAGGAACAGAAGGAGGCTACATCTACCCTACTAAATACCCTGCCTTTCAGCTTGTGTGACACTAGCAGACACCAGTCAAGTCGCACGAAGGTTGCTCTCTTGCTCTCGGTTTGTGAAGGGAAGTTGGGTAGAGGTCCAAAGCAGAACGAGCGGGTCAGACAGCAGTCTGACAGCGTGTTCAGCCAGGGGTCCACTCCAGCTCCCCTCCTGGTCCTCTTGCTCAGTGCTAACAGCTCTGACCAGGGAGGGAAGAGTGGCAGCAGCCCGGTAAAGGACACCATTCCCTGATTTTGCATTTAAACCACTGCTTTTTGGTATAAACACAGACATGCTTAACAAAAACACTGAACGCATTCAAACAGTTCACCCTGTTGTGATACCGCAAGGGAGAAGAGAAAACGCTGTCCTAAGCGTTTTAAGCTATTCTTGTGTAATTATCTCATGTCTAGTTTTGTTGTTCTATTGAAAACAACTGTAAGACTGGGAGAGCAGATGAGAAATTTCAGGTCAGTTTGGCCAGAGCGCTCACAGTTCCTAAGAGAAGCCAGTTCATTCACAGAAAGTCTTTTTATGGACTGTGAAGTTATACAGCAAAGCCTGAACTACTCGCTTGTACCTGAGCTTTGAGTTAGACCAGCAGACCAGAGAATGCTGAGAAAGAAATAGTTGAGGAATCGAGGAAAAGGAAAAGCACTTGCATTACTTGAAGATGAAGTCACTGGTCATGTTATACAGGTTGTTGCAAGGAAAAGCTTTTTATCTCATATTGCCTACATATGATATGAAAATCTAATGAGTCTGATTTTAATAAGCAGAATTGACTGAGTTTGCTCAGCTATTCACCACTAGTGACAATTAGCCACTTTCAGATTTTGGTACAGCAACATAAGCTTAATTTTGAGAGCTTGAGACTCCAAATACATAACAAGTCAAATTTGTAGGTGACAAGCAGCATGCTGGTTCTCAAGGAAGGTGGAGTTTGAAAGGTAAGTACTGATGCATGCAGCTGAATAATTTTATAGAACATCAGCCTAAAGTGGCTGATGAGACAGACTGGCAAGTTCACTCAATTTGCATAACTTATGAGTCGAAGGATTAATTTTTATTTCCAAAACCCATTCTATGCAAAACATCATATTCAACACATAATTCATGTTTTTTTGCTTTTGAATGACTTGATTTTCGGAAATAGTATTTAGGCTTTGATAAGAATACAAAATATTATCTACTTGCTGTGTCAAATGTATCTTTCCTAGAGTCTGTATTCTCATACTGAAACATAACAACATCTAGTAAATACTAAAAATGCATTTACACAGCTCTGTTATAAACAGCTACATGCTAAAACCTGCATCAATTATGTGCAAAATGGGACAGACAGTTTTGCCTGCGCATAACAGGCACTCCAGTTCTTAATATACCAACATAAACTCTTCATGCGTTACACACAAATATACAGACTGCTCAGCAGCTTCCAGTTCTGCTTTGATATAAAGATCCATCAAAAATTGAAAATCTGTATCAGAGAGGACTTGTTTCCTTGCTTATGGAAACTTCTCTAATATTTCACCAGTTTTTCACTTCAGAGAGCAGAGACACTTCACAGTAAATGACGCATAATGGTACAACCACCAGGTAATTTCCTGAAATGGGTACTTGATTCAGCTGGTAATACCTACATTTTTAAACTCAACTTTGAATATGCATTCTATTCTAGCCTAAAACATTTAATCCAAGTTGGAAACTTGAAGATAAGGGGATTGTCCATTCAAAGACTTAAATTCTTTCTCATCCATATATGAAGTTTATTTTTAGAAACTTGAGTTATCTTTAAAACACAGAAGAAAAGGGCAACATCTGAAACAACGTACCACAGGCACTTCTAGGGCTAAGCAGGTGTACCAAGTGTGCCATTCTAACTGGAATCTTAATTTAAAAAAAGTTAGATGTTCCAGAGAGAAACCAATTGCTGTAAAAGTAGTAGCAAGTTTTCATAAGGAAGCTACAAAGGATTAACGCACCAGGATAAGATGTAAGCTTAATAATGAATATGTAAAAAAATACGCATCTAGGATTTTTTTTTTAATAAAAAAATAGGCTGTCACAAGCTTGCAAACCAGCAAAATGGGTAAGAGTTGTGGCAAAATTACAAATTTAACTACAAGCTTAACATGACTTAAAACCTGAACATTTCTGACCTACTTGATACAGAAACTAAACCAATGAATGACTCACAGACTCATTTTATCCATGTGAGAAGATGAAGGTTTGCAATTTTCAGATTGCAGAGTACCAGTTATCCCTGACGTCATTTATAAAACGATATAACACAATATTTTATAAAATTAAGTTAGTCACAGAACACTTGACACCAGCTCAACTCTCAGCTTGAACACTCGTAACTTATATGAGGGTTTTGATTTTTTTAAGCATGCAAAAACTTACCAAGTGGAATGCCTTACTATCTGGCTTAACTTTATGTTTTTCCATATATTTGATAAGACTGCAGTTGGTATACCTAGAGAAGGAAAAAAATGTGACACTTCTAATATGCAAATTTGATACAGCAAAACTCACTGATAGCCATGAAACATTGGTAAGAATATTTTAGTCTCCATTGCTAATTCACCAAACAGCGAAAAAGTCACAACTACCAACACCAGAGAGCTTAAAAATCATTCAGACACTACAGAAATGCATCTGTTTCACTCATATACTTGTAAAAACACATCACATCCACATAAAAACACATTTCCAACCCACATGCAGGCATCAAACCACCGCTTGGATTTAAACTGCCTTTCAGCAATTTTACTACTCCACGGTTTCATTCTGTGTATTTCTAATGCCAGTAAACATGGGGATAAATGCTAAGCCCAGTTTAATACTCTCTCTTGCAATGTACAGGTTGCTACAAGAACATCCATGAATTCAGTTATTTGAAGAGGAGCTCAGAAATAAGGTTTATAATTGGTTGCGATAGTATGGCAGATACAAGACACGTATATAAGAGAACAGCCCCAAATCGCTCAGCCTGGCAACAAGCAACAGGGCAGGGTCTAAGCGCAGGTATTAGACTCTGGCAACATGACAGCAAAACTCAAAGGTGTTATTTTCTCCAGCCTTCATGAGCTCCCCTGGACACCAAACCTGACAACTACACCCACTGTTGGCTGGAAACAGCATAAGGTCACTTATGCAGCTCTCACAGACAAATTGCTCCCAGTGCAACCGGTGTGGAAGCAGCTGTGGCCAGCTGTGCTCAGCCACGGTCCCAGCTGTGTGGGGCCTCCCGGGCAGAGCGCTGGTTCCACACCCAACACCTGCCCACTCACGCTCTGGCTGCTCTCCCGATTCACATCACCTCAACAGGCCAAGTTCACCATTACAAAACAACTTTTTCTTTTTTTTATTTTTCAGTCTAGTCTAACTCATAACCATTTCATAGTCCTTGTCTGGCGTCTACACAGAAAACAGCCTGAGCTACAAAAAATTCAGGGTAGGAGGGAGAATAAAATATGCTTTCCTAAGAAAGCGCAACTCAAAGCAGACTTACGTGTTTCTCCGGAAGTCTTTCATTAAAGTTGAATGTTCGGGCATCTTTTTTATGTCTTCCCAATCTTTATCTGCAAAATCAATATATATTAATAATTCTTTTTTCTTTCACCCCCCAAGTAAAACAAAGGCTTTCCAAGTATGGCCATAGCCCTGATTTTTTTTTGTCTGCTTCTCTAACCTCACAGTTACTTATTTCTTTGTACTCTTTGGCTCATACTCCTTCATCACCTCTTCACAATAGATTTTCACAATACCAATACCTAAGAGAATCCAGTTGTGTTCTGATTAACTCAAGAACTTCAAAAACAAAAAACAAACCACAGCTGCCAGCTACAGCGAAGATGCCCAAAAGACAAGACAGAGGAAAAACACGTCAGGCACTGTGCCTGCACTCTTCAGGACTGTTATTTGATTTATTGAGGGACAGTTGTGATCTTGGGATGGAAGTACATCTCACACACGCTGTCTCCTTCTAAGAGATTTTCCATTTTGACAACACTGTCTTTAGTGACAGGAAAATGCCTGGGGGTACTGTGCAAATTGCTGTTGTCTCAACCTAAAAGAAGTACTGTTAGCCAACAACAGGTTAAGGAAAAGTAACATTTGCATGCTCAAAGAATATTTCATCTCAGCTGCTCTGTGTAGACAAAGCTTGAAACGGATTTCAAAATAAAACAAGGAAATCACTCCTGGCCCCTAGCCTCACATGTATTACAATCCGTAACTCCTGAAAAGGCTCTATAGGGCAAGTAGTTTGATTCAAGTCAAATCTTTACTAATTCTGCTTGCAATACACTCAGAGCTCAAAAATATCAAGTGAATAAATAAATCAGACATTAATTATTTAATTATTATTTGTTTAAATAAAATATTATCCTCTTGCCCTATCCCAAAGACATGTGAAACTTTTTCAAATATAGCAAGTGTCAATTAAAAGGCAAAAGTTTGCTGCATTTCGACGAGAAATAATATTTCTTGGTATGAACCAAAGACCTTAGAAAAGCAAGTTCAGACCATTAGACAGGATTGTTTGAACCAATCAGAAAACAATAATGAGAGCGTAGTCTATTTCTGTAAGCTACACAAAGACAACATAAAACTCAAAGAAAAGCATAAGAAAAGGATAAATTTTTCCAGGTGAAAAACAGAAAAGGACAGTATGGCTTAAAGAAGCAAAATTACGGGGGATTTTCAAGAAAATAAAAGTACTTAATATGCAAAGGCAACACTGGCAGGTATCTCGCGTAGCGGTATAGAAGCAATGAAGTACATAAGACACAAAAAAAAGTCAAAGGGAAAAACAAGAGGAAATTGAATATCAAAATTCTAGAACCACACAAACATACGGATGTGATAGGATGAAGAAAGTCCACCAGAACAGTAAAGAAAAAGATTATTAATAGTAAATGGACAACAGCAGAGAACACAATCAGTGAGGAGAAAGATAACCAAAAAGAAAAACAAGACCCCTGTTATTCTGCCATCTGCAATCATGTGAACACTAGAAGACAAAGCATTAACTGAAAAGATGCAAGACAGCCCATAGAAAAACAAGATATGACCAACACTGAGGGGAGAATGCAACAACTGAGAGCTACATGTATTTGTTTTGGTTCATGCATCCAGTTATTTGTTCCAGTTTGGAAAGAAATAAAACTCCTCCATATCACAAGCCTTCTACCAGGGCAAAAAATGAAATCCCTTCCCCTGCTATCAAATGCTGTGTTTAATTTAGCGTAAGTTAAATACCTGCATAAAATTCACTAAATGTATAGATTTTTGTTTGGTTTCATACAATCAGTCGCTTTCCAAATCTATAACCAGCACTGAAAAAACCACAGAAATACTCCTTCTGATTGTGAATCACCCACCATGAAACATGGTCTTTTAAAATTATAAAACTCTGACACACGTATACGCAAAGATAATATTATCACTAATAATAGGAAAAAATCTCTAATATGACCATTAGATTCTAGATTTATAACTCATGAAATAAAAACTGTTTGAACAGCTTTGTTGCTTTGATCAGCTGCCACCTTCATAAGCAAAGAAAGCAACACAGATATCTTCCATTGAACAGCAGTGAAAAAAAACATACAGCATGTACCTGCAGGAAATCCCATTACATTGAATATTCTGTCCAGCTGGTCATGGTGATAAGGATTACTAGTTTTGATATCTTCTTGTCGACAATGGAATATTGGCTCTGATGTTAGCAGCTCTGCAAATATACACCCTATGGCCCAAATATCTTTAAAAAAGGAGAACAGAAAAATAAAAAAAAAATCAAATTAATCCTTCCAAAAGCATCTTGGTGAGGTAGAATGTTAGTTTTTTAGTTTAGCAGAGATAAGGTACCTACACTGAAAATTTCAAGTTTCTGTAGCAAAAGTGCAACACTTCCTCGACTTTTAGCTACAGATAGAGGGACGCAATTCAGTCACTACACAGGAGCTAAGAGTATCAGACAAGTTTGGGTTTTCTTTGGGTTTTGTTTGCTTGTTTAAGTGTGGTTACCATTTACTGCTGTAAAAAATTCATTTGATTAAGAAAAACACCTGAGTAAATTATTCAGGTAACTCTCCACACATGATAATAATGCAAATGAAGAAAAACCAACCAACAATTTGCCCATTCACTACCATACTGTCCCAGCCAAGAAACGTGCCCTCTCTGATCAGCCACTGCGTTTAATAAATGTTAAATGACCCAAAAATACAAGTCAAATAGCAATGATATTAGAATAAGCCAAAGGTTTATCTATAAAACGTTGTGGAACGAGAATAAGAAGAAAAATCGCCCCGTGCCCCATACCTCACCCCTTTTTTTGATAACATTAATTTAAAAAACAAACATAACCTGTTTTAACTGTTGTGTCCCAATTTGCAAAAGCAGATAGCTTGAATTTTCCCAGTTATTTTGCCTGAATTTTTCCTAGTACATACAAAGACAACTTTTAAGTTACATAAAGTAACGCTACACTGAACCTTGAATGGACAAGAAAAGGTCAGGAACAAGGACAAAAGCGAACGATGCAGAGAGCATAACCCCATTCCTCAGTGTTTGTATACAGTCAGTTTTTATCTATGCTGAAAAAAATCATGTACTAAAGGCTGTGGCTGTCCATGCAGTTTCACATGCAGCAAGCAGAAGAAAATGCCAATAAAGTGAAGGAACACACAACAAAAATATAGCAAACAAAGCAGCTTAAAAGAACATAAGGAAATGTATTTAATCTATAAAAGAAACACAGCATTAACGGAAAACTAAACGAAAATACATTTAAGTCATTAATGTTAGAATTTCTGACAAAAACACCAACATAATATTAAAAAATCTACTGGTGAAGGTCTGAGGAAAGAATCTGGGGTTAGAGCAACACCATACATGCTGACATACAGCCTCCATGTTTGTGCAAAGTAAGTGGAGCATTGCAAGGGAAGTTATTTCCCTAAAAATGCTTGCCAGGTTGTAATGTATCTTTTAAACCACCAGGATGAAAACTTCCCAGTCATCTTTCCTACAGTTTCTCTCCCTTCCACAGCGAAGCTGTTCTCTCCCACTGAAGGTGCCCCTGTCCCCTGTTCCCCATCCCGCACCCAGCAGCAACAGCAGAGACCGGCAGAGCCAAGTCAACCAAAGCTGCTAAAATTCAGGCTGATAAGAAAGAATTAAGTGGTGAGGAGGGTGCAACATTAAGCTGATGTAACCCATGCCATCCTCACAATGCCTGCATTCTGTGAGGCTGCAGGTTTACTGGATATGCCTGGTGCGTGACCCTGATCACATCTTGCTACTTAAGGCAAATTCCTTTTCACACTCACACTGTGAAAGAAGACGCAGAGTGAGGCTAAAACGCAGCTTGTTTTCACAGTTTAGTTTCAGTGCAGTCAATATATTCTCCATTCTGTGCGTTCCTTATTTCATGTATTTATTACACGAGATAAAAACCTCTGCAATGAAATTAACACACTGTGCCTCAGCATCATACGGACTCTGCTAACAGTCTGAAGGTGCATCCATATTTTGTATAACCTCTAACAGCATTTATGAAAATCTTGTGTGAAAGCCAATTAGGACAATGAAGATGATTAAGGGAGTGGAGCACCTCCCTTATGAAGAAAGGCTGAGGGAGCTGGGTCTCTTTAGTTTGGAGAAGAGGAGACTAAGGGGGGACCTCATTAATGTTTATAAATATATAAAGGGTGAGTGCCATGAGGATGGAGCCAGGCTCTTCTCGGTGGCCAACAATGATAGGACAAGGGGTGATGGGATCAAGCTGGAACACAAGAGGTTCCGCTTAAATTTGAGAAAAAACTTCTTCTCAGTAAGGGTGACAGAGCACTGGAACAGGCTGCCCAGGGAGGTTGTGGAGTCTCCTTCTCTGGAGACATTCAAAACCCGCCTCAACATGTTCCTGTGCGACCTCACCCAGGTGTTCCTGCTCCAGCAGGGGGATTGGACTAGATGATCTTTTGAGGTCCCTTCCAATCCCTAACATACTGTGATACTGTAACTAAAGATATATCGCATCGTAGGGCATATGGAGCCCAGAAATAGTTCATTCCTTTCTCTAGCCACAGAAAATACTAAACTAAACATTTTGCCAAAGTTCAGTATTTCCTCAAGAATCAGTAACGTACCCTTAACTCAGCCACTGTCCTTTGTAGTATTTATTAATGCTTTGATATTTGAGTACATTTTGCATAAAGAACAAACCAGTACATTTTTATCCAATCTACTTACCAATAGCTTTGGTATAATGCCTTGCTCCAAGAAGCAACTCTGGAGCTCGATACCAGAACGTTACAACTACTGGATCCAAGTCTGCTAAAGGCTTCAGAGGTGAATTAAATAATCGGGCAAAGCCCATGTCAGCTGCAAAATTCAAAGAGAGATGCTTTAAAATTTTCTGAAAACTACCAACCGTATTTTTTTAAACGATCTGATCGCTTACTTGTTAGCGCTACCATCACTGTGCTAAATAAAAACACAAACGCACGCTGTAGCAGATATGAATTCTGTGAGTAAATTTTATTAAAGCTTTTGTAGAAGTTACTGGATGTCATCACCTCTAAAGTATATAATTATAAATCATTACTAACACGAGCCATTTAGAACAAAGAATTAACCATTGTTCTGAAAAGGTGCATCAACTCACTTCTCTCAGGACACTGGTAAATCCTGACTCATTTTACCTGATATTCTCCAGTAAAATATTCCATTATTACAGGATGGTCTTTCAAGAAGCAGCTTTTTAAATCTGAGCAAAATGCAAGTTCTGCAAAGGTTAGAATGATTTATAATACATACATGCACATCACAAAAGCTTCCTCCTCATGAAGTTAGCTGTAGCAAGGTTTCCTTCACACAACAAAGCAACTAAGCCTACAGCACCTGCCTCCCTGCTCATTTTCGGTCAAGATGCATTTTCAGTCTCAAGAGATCGGTACTAAATATCATTTAGGCTATGATTTCAAAATTCTGTTTGGGGGCATTATATAATTAAAACCTGCTTTTTAGAACTGGTGGTATACAACTGCCTCAAAAGCTGTCTGAACTACCAAGTATAAGTGATATGGGGAAAAATGGGCAGAGACCACAAAATGCACTTTTCTCCCACCAAATCTCTTTCCTGACCTACCACTCCCCAAATCCCAAGAAGGAGGGACCGTGTGCTGCAGGGATATACACATGCTGAGAAAGACTCGAATGAAATGAGATGAGGAGCCATTCGGAGGGAAAAGGACCTACACACTACAGCTCACTGGCTGAGGCAAAACTGCAGTGTAAATATGGGTCGCTAACTTGACTACACAATCCTCAATTTTTTTTTCATAGGCATTCCTATTTATGATTGTTTTAATGCATTTAAAAATACAAACATTTTACAGTTTTCTACATTAAAATATTGGTTACTCAAGCCACTAGTAACTATGAAAAATAAGGAAAATTGTTGGCAGAAAGTGAATTTATGACTCAAAATGACACAAAAAGCCTATAAAAATGATTTTAAGTTAAATACCAGTTATGTATTTTTTAGAAAAAATTAGTTACACTGGAAAAGTGGAAGCCCTTGGTATGGGTATACCTTCTGCATTCTTTTCCTGCTGTCGTAATATCTTAAGAAAATAAGAAAGAAAAAAAATCTACATTTTGATAACACACTTAGAAATGCAGGGTCCCCCTCCCTCTTCCCCCACTGGGAATGGATGGCTCAGAGGACTGGTGGTCCAATACAGAATCTTTCACCTGTCCATTAACAGAGTCTGACTAAATTTAGTTGTGCTCTAATGTATTCCCAAATGGATTCAACACTGTCAATTAAGAAATAAATGGGTGGTCTATGTGCAATTACAAGCAAGTAGTTGTGTACAGCAAATATCACCACCACAGTTGAACGTGAACGTGCCCAGAGGATGACCTACATTCTCAATTTTGGAAGCAACTGCTCCGTGAAGAATAAGGTAATAAGAAGAAATTTTCCTTCCGCTGTCCGTGCTGTACCAGTTTCGTATGCAGAAGACCCCAATCTCTACTGTCAATCTCAAACCTCAGAAGGGCATTAAAAACTTTCAGGGTAGGATCTGCAGCAGCATTCAGCCCTGGCCCATTGGCTCCTTGGATTTCAAAGGGCAAGGGAAGGACTAGAGCAGCACTGAATGCTCCAGGAAAATCCTACCCTGAATCATTATACTAGTGATTAACAATATAGTTGAGATAAACAAAACAGTAAGAGTACAGAGCAACAATGCAGAAGAATAATCTCATAAAGAAAGCCAGAGGGAAGTGAAAAAGATGAACTAGCTTTAAGAAAACCCTTCTAAACAGGGCTGCATCACCATAACAAATGTAAGTGTGCTGTGCTATCAGCAGTCTGCTATCAAAGCACTGCCACCCTAATGCACAGCCTGTAGAGCTTATTACTGTTAGACTACAGTTATTTTATATTTATTTATTTACTTTAATTTAAAACAACTGAAGTTCTACTAATTATCCTCTCACTGTGAACACTCCCACCAGAAAACGTTACAATAGTGGGGAAAGTGTTGGGTCCTTCCTACCCTGGTATACCCCAGTTTAAGCATTTAGCAGTAGTTCTCACTAAGCATTTTGGCTGATTTACTGTGTTTTCTGGACTTCAGGACCCCTTGTGTTTATCTCCAAGGGACCTGGCTATCCCTTCGAGAAAATTTTGTAGGCTAAATGCCACCTCTGATTCCATTATAAAATTTAATGTTTGTAGTAATGAGCAGTTCCCTATTTAGATTTTATAAACAGCAGCAAGATAATGTCATGGCATTACAGGGGTAAATGGAGGAAATTTTAAAATCCCATTTCTGTCTCCTTCTTTCCCCTAGCTAGCTCTCATCTTTAAGCCCCATATCAAAATCCCCCATCCCACACAAACACCCACTTAAGCAAAATAAGACATTTTCCACTTTTCATTGATGAGGCTACAGCATTTCATCAGAACTGGTGCATGGGGCTAACATCAAGAAGCGAGTCACTCAGGAAACAGCATTTAGGCAAAGTGCCCAGGCACATACTAGTGACTACTTCAGGTGGTACAGCTGCACCTTCAGAACATTCTAACTTAAATGCTACACTGGGACTTATCAAAGATATAAACATACCAATTTTTACTCTTCCTCGCTCAGGACCTTCACCCATAACTAAAATATTAGCAGGTTTCTGTGGAAAAAAAAATAAATATACAATACATATACCACGACAAACCTAAACATTAGTCTCTGAAAAGTTAGTTAAGCTTTGTTTTGCCAGTTTTAAACCAGATTTGTTTTGACAAAAATGACAAGTTTCTCTGCCACAGTAAAACTGTGCAAGGACCCAGACACAGGCTTTCCCTGACTGCATCTTCCTCATGTTCTTTTCGGTGCTCCGGCACCATCCGCGCTCCTTCATGGACACCCTGGGCTCTGTCCTCAACCCCCCTGAGCCACCAAGATTGGTACCGAAATTGCCCTAGATGCCTGTGGCGGGAGGCAGGCCCCTTGCTGCCCCCACCCCGCGCCCCAGCACAGGGACAGGGAGCCAGCTCTGCAACATGCTTGGCCCAGGGTCATTAGGCACGTTTGCAGACACATTGACATTAAAAAAAGCCCCAAACCTGAATGAGATGCAGATTAAACGTTACCATATCACTTCATATTGGAGAGAAAAATAATCTAAATTACTTCCATTTACAAGTGTGTATCAGTTCAGACAGCTGCAAAACTGGAAAGCATTGTCTTCACACTCTTTTTCTCTCCGTCTTCCCTTTCTTTCTTTTACTAGGGTGGTGAGTTAAGTAATTGAGCTAGAATTCAACTGGTTAGAAACATAACCACTCACTTCTTAAATCCTACATTTTCTGCTGTCCTGCTTCACATAATCCAGTCCTGGTGTCTGCAGTCAGAAGACTCCTCAAATGCTAGCATGTTTATATTGATCAAACCTGCAGTGCTTATTTTGAGGGAAAATAATCAGGAAATTCACAACTAAAGCTGAAAATTTATTCTAGACTTGTTTTGAAATGGTGTGATTTAGATACCCACTCATACTGTACATCCTGGACAAAACAGGGGCTCTTAAATAATTGTAAACTGTAAGAATTATAATAAGGCTGAGCTCTTGCTCTGATTTCCCAGTTTACATTGATCTGGAGAAAAACATACCCCAAAAAGACAGTTTAGGCTACCTAAAAATTGGTATAATAAATCCTAATATCCTACTGTAATTTAGTAAACACATATGCTGGGAAACTGTCAGATCTTCCTTAATCTATAAGGCTCTAGTGTAAAAATATTCAAAGAGACAAAAGACCACAATTTGCTGTCGATGAAGTAGCGATTCACACTGTGTAAAACAAGGTGCAAAAAATTAATAATCCAGAAAAAAAATTCCTTGATAAACTTAATTACTACTGCTCATTAAAGGCTTCAACTTGGATTTCTGAAACTGTACAATCCACGTACAAAATACATAAAAGGAATTTGAGGTGTTGCATGTTGATCAGGTTAAAGGCAGAAGAAAACATCATAGCTTGACTGTGATGCAGGATGCAAAATATATCCCTTTATCTTTTCTACAGCAATAATAATAATAATAGATGCAAATTGTGCTGCATTAGCTCAGTGAGATGCAGAAGAACTTGTCCCACACCACTACCCCGTTTTGTTTTCTTTAACCAAGGTATACGCTCCACATAAGTAGTGCTTCAACATAAAAGAATGCGGTATGTGGGCACGCAGCATTCAATTTTGATTGCTTCTAGAAAAGTCCTAGAAATAAACAAGCAGCACAAATCTTTACATTCAGAGTTAATGTTGAAATTTAAAGCAATTCAGACTGCTAAGTAAGAAAACACTCTACGCTGTGACTCAAAAAGAGTGTATGTACATCTTTTACAAAAGCTGCTTCAATATACTGGGATGCTAATAAGCTACATGCCTAATATTTTTAGAGTTAAAGATATATTACTCAGAAACCAAAATTTTTTCAGATAAAAAATAAATTGACCAAAAGTACAATTTCTGATGCTGCATTTTCACAGGTTGATAATACTCTACAAAAATGCTTGTAACATCCTCATGATATTTTTACTTTAAAATATTTTACTATTTGGGTTTTTATAGAGACAAGGAGCCATATTCACACAAAGACTCTATTATGTCATTTGATTAATCAGCACAGCACTGGGAAACAATTCCTGCCCCAAAGACCTTCTACTCCAAGTTCAAGGTAGGTACAGATAAGAGAAACACACAGAGAAGACGCAGTACTGGTTAGCAAAACACACAGCTACAATTCAATTCACACTCAGATTTTTTTCTCTCAGGATTTACAGAAAACATTTAAAAATGCAGACAATTTAGCAATCCATGTAGGAGTCTTCCAAAGCCACAAAATAAAACACAGCAACAAAAAAACCTCAAGTAGCTCCAGAATAACCATTCACAGCAGTTCACCTCTTTCTAGTGTCAAAGGCCCTTCACTGAAACAGAAGATTCTTACTACAGACAAAAATACTGATATAGTCACAGCACTGTAAAGAGATACAAATCACAGTTAAAGATTATAAAATTAAATTTAAAAAGAGGTATTATTCTGAAGACTCGTATTCTAAAATCATTGCATTAGTATTCACTGTATAACATTGTTAGTTTAAAGACTTTTCCAAACAAGACCATTAATCCGTATTTAAGTTCAACAGAGAAATATCTACCAGAAAGCAGTTAAGGGGCAGTATTGGTGTTCCTAAAACATAAGCATTTTGAGGACTCCCTGGAAAACATTTGAGTCCACTAACAGAAGTTAAAAATTGGGTCAGAGATTCTTGATAGATACCTTTGACTCAAGTTCATCATGTGCAGAAAAAAAGCAATTTTCCAGATTTGTCTCTTTGGGCAAATTATTACATATCAGAAATTTATTAGCAAAGAAAAAATAAGAAGTCACTAGAAACAGAATGGAGAAATCCGGACAAACTTCAGTTAAATTTGTTAAATTTCAGTGTATTTTTAGTTATACGGAGAAAATGAAAGTTTAAAGTGCTTATTCCAATCACTTGGGCTGAGCAAGTGAAGAAAAATCTTTCAGCAATTTTTATATTGTGTTCTGAAAACACACCACTTCAAAACAGTTATTTTTTTATAACTGAAAAGTATCAACTTTGTAAAGTCACCCATTTTTGTTCTAATAGAGGCACATTTGCTCCAAGTAAAACAATCTGCTCACACCAGACAAATGCAAATGAGAAAGCTGTTATGATCCTAAACCAAATGCAAAGAGCCGTGCAGCAATACACAGCTGAGTACTTCAGAGACAACGTTCTGACAACCCCACAGAACAAAAGTTACGAAAAATCACCCTTCTCCCCACAACACCCCACTCAGCAGCAGGGGAATAATTCATCCTCATGGAACAATGGCCTTATGACCATGACACAGCACCAAATCTTTTATCTTCTCCTAGATCTGGCTTTGTGGGACTCCTTGTGTGATTTCTATGCAAAACCTAATCTTGTGCATTTAAACACTTACTACTGAAGAGAAACTGAAGATCCTCACTGAAATATTTTTAAGCTCTTCTAATTTAATCATTATTTGCAAAGCACAAACAGAAATCCTAAGCAGCAGGCTAGTTTCAAATAAAGGAGCTAAAAAACCACAGGTTATACCAAAAAGTTCGTAGACCTATGAAGAACTTCAGGCTATCACCCTCTTTGACCTGCCTGATGTGACAGACGATATCGCTCTCTCTTCACCCTGATCCTAGAGTCTCTGATGATGATGGCTGCGCAATTCCCAGGCAATCCTTTCCCTTCCCCCCTTCCCTATGGCAGAGTTGGTTCTTTGCTTCTAACGCAACAAATAAGGTTGCTCCTACTGCCTCTTCTCTTACGTGCCAGCAGAAAGAGCAACCAACCATTCCTCCCCTGCAAGGACTTAGACTCATTTATACCAGAAGATGGAAACTACCAAACGTAGAATCATAGAAGCATTTTGGTTGGAAAAGACCTTTCTGATCATCAATTCCGACCACTAACATAACACTGCCAAGTCCACCACTAAACCATGTCCCTAAGCACCGCATCTTAAACTTCTGAAGATCTGCATCTCTCTGCAGTTCTATCACCTGGATTAAAAGCGCTCCCTGCTGCTCAGTGCTTCCCAGGGGGTTACTTTTTCTAGATATATGATCCTTCTTGTTGCTTCCCTCTGGCTGTTATGCCTGGGGCCACCTACGTGCTTGAACTTGAGTGCTCCAAATTACACCCTGCTGCTGCTGAGGCTTCACTAACACCAAATACAGCAGAGAGACCATTCTACATGCCTTGCACAGCATCTGCCACTTTATACAATCCCAGGATGCTAGCTGGTTTTGCCTCACTGTGTAAGGCTATGGACTCACTCGAAGGTTATGAACGATGCATTTTCTTCACGTCTTTTTTACAGGACTGCTGCTTATTTTTTTCCTTTTTATTTTTTTCAAACCATTGTTCCATTTGAACAAAGACCACAGTCACATGCTACTTCTTAACATACACTGGAAATGTTTGTATTCATTCAGAGGGGAAACTCAGACTTCAGAGTTACTTGGTTTCTATCTTGAAGACAAAAAATGCAAACATGAAAATTATCCAAATCTATTAATTTTTAAGACGTGATCATATTAAAAAAAAAAAAAGAGAGAGACAGCATTTCTGTTGCTCACAGCAAGTTACTACAAGCAGGAGATGATTACTTATTCTATATTGGCATGCTAGATGTCTGGAAATCACAGGACGTTTTCTCACACTCCAGGAAAGGCCTTCTGCTCTTGGGCCCTTCTTCCACCAAGTTTTACTCATCAAAGCAGTGAAGAAAAAACCTGGCGTTTCTAGACAGCTTAGCCATTACAATCTTTCATACTTAGTACTTTTAGCATCAAACCAGGTCTGTAAGAAATATTACTCCATGTATTTTTTGCTACTAGGCTGTTTCTGAACTCATTAGTTTTCAAAGGTTGATTTTAAACATATCTATCAATGAGTAGTCAAAATTCCTTTGAATTATCTATGGTCGTATAACGTAGATGCTACCTTTTTCCCCCTCCACTTATTAACCGTTTGCAGCAGTCCCATGTATATTTATGAACAGGCTCACCCTCTAAATCTCCATTTTAATGCACCTTTTTATAAGGTTTTAGCATCATGCTAATCAATTTTCATTTGGACAATCCCATACCTAAGGGTATGGTTACTAAAACATTACTCATTAGCGGGTTCACATTGATGGGGTGAGTCACAACGACTTCCATTAACCACTAATATTTGTGCATCATTAATGGCTGCGCCACCAGTTTTCAGAACTGACGAGAATCCCACCCATGTCTACCTGTGATGAGCCAAGTTAACTGAAAAAAGGATAAAATTAGTTTTCATTTTCAAAAGTAGTTTAGCTTAAGAAGAACAATACTTAGCTAGGTGCTTTTATCCCTAAATTTTTGCTTTTGCAATCATGGCTTCAACAATGATTCTATTAAGATTTATAACGAATGACTTTTCAATATTTTAAACTTTCAAGTCTTATAGAATACAGGAAGAGATACAAATGAACAACCCCACAATCATACTAAAGAAAAAAATTCAACTTCTTCAGCTGTATGTGAGCCTGACAGGCATGAAACACAAGTTTATTATGTCTTGCTGTGAAGTTTGCAATTCAATTATATTGAAGAAAAAAATGCATACACGCATACACAAAACACCACACCAGCAAAACAACTCCAACAAGGTTTAAAAGGACAGTTGCCAGGGCTTACTAAGTTGTAGCCTACTAGAAAGAGCACTTCTGTGACATGTAAATCTAAAATCTGGACGTGGTTTATCCCTTGCCAGTTAGGTCCTAGGACGAGTAAAACCGCAGCAAAAACCTCTCAGGCTTCAGCCTTGCAAAACTCACACCCCAACTCAGGGTCTGTGACCCACACAACACTTGCGCTTCTAAGCGCGTCTGAACAACCCTGCTGATCTTCAGGTAATTAAAACATTCATCAAAATATTTCCTTATTATCAAGGTACATTCTTAGGGATTGGAACTGGGTTTCGTTTGTTTTAATCATTTTGTAGTTAAAGAAAATAATTCAATTCTCTTTCCACTTTAAACAAAACCGACTACTTCAATACTAAATAGTACTTTAGCACAATTTAAATGCCAATACAACCCTATTGAAATGATAGTATCGGCACCTTTCTGCAGTTGATTTCCTTGATTTCAACGATGTGCAATCACAAAATAATTCATTTCAGTCACATCTATTAACAGACTTGAAAATAAATTATCATCAAAAGACCACCACGAACACTGGTAAAAACAATGGCTCCATAGAATCCAACATGTATAAAATCTAAACATTAAAGTCTTCTTTTTAAATTAATTCTATAATTAATTAAAATTTTAATTATTTTTAATATTAAAATACATTAATTGTGAAAAGCACTGGAAAAAAAATAAAAATAATCTCTTAATACTTCCTGCTAATTATCTTCTTATAAAGACCATCTCAGAGCTATTTAAAAAAATAAATCAAGAATCTAAATAAGTTCTCATTAAAACCAGGAACCGTCAAAATTACCAATAACAGCCAAACAAAAACAAACCCCTAAATTATCAAAGCACACATGCTCACAATTTTTCAAAGTACAGAAAGTATTTGGATAGATAGAGGATAGAGGTATGCCATATCCATGCCAGGAAGCCTTCTGCTAGTTACCACCACCATATTTTATCTCTGTTTCAGCCTGATGAAAGCTGTTGGCCTCACTACTACATTTTCATGCTCTGAACACATCCCAAGAATGTCTTTCAGTTGCTATCACTTAGTTACTACCAGCTTGGGGCAACGTGACTTACTGAAGCCTGTGCACAGGCTAATACACAGGCCTTTCTATCACTTTCATTGGAACTGAATTAGAGTTGAAAGAAAAAAAATCTAGTTATACTGTTTAGGCCAACTCTCCCGCTCCCTAAAAACGTACATCAGTACATCAGGACGGGCTGCGGGGCCCAACTTCCTGTATGAAATTCAAGGAGGCAAAGGTGGATATGACAGGCAAAATCATCATTAGAACAACTTCAGAGTAAAATGCTGCTATCATGTCAAATATCATTAACTCAAAAGCGTAATAACAAATCTAAACAGTCTTGCAGAAATAGATTTCCTGTGAGTTTTGCTACACGTGCTACTACCATCTCCAAAGATCAGGGTGACCCTGGATGCTGTGGACACCTCACAGCAGGATCAAACACAAGAAGAGAGCAGGCACCAAAACTGGTTTTTAGGTACTACGTGATTCTGGAGACAATTCCGTCTCCTTTTTCAATTTACAGTTCTGCCTCACAAGTGAGAGTTTAGAATGGGTAATAAAATGCCTGAGTACCATTTTTGCTCACTCATTTTGTTGGAGAGGGTTCTGTAGGTTGACAGGCCTTCAGTGGTATCATAATCTCATACTTTCACACAAAGGAAGCAAACTGCCTTATTTACTCCCTGGTTTGCATGCAGCTGCGGTAGCCCATGCCATTTTCCTTAATAGCCCTATTTTATTTTTGATTTTCATTTAAATAGTACCCTCATCACTTCCGTATCACCCTACCTGCACTGGCCAATACAGAACTCCTCCTGTTCTGGCTGAGGAAAAAATTAAAAAGGTAAAAGCCTACATAATTTATTATGCTTACTTGTTAAAGCACCTTTGTGTGCAGAACAAACAGAATATTTGAAACAATGCCCCAAAGATTAAGTTTTGTGCCACTCATGTTGAGAGCAAGTCGGATAAAGTTGGGAGTTCATGTAGGGCAAGCTCTTATATGGGATAAATGTGCCCTATTTACAAGGTGAATTTTTCACAGGCTACTTTGAAACTGCTCAGATTTAATCAAAGGGCTGTTTTCTTATCATCTTTTCAACTTTTCCTCTGCAAGTATAGATCTTTCATATAGATCATTGCATTTTCTTTCTACAGCAAGAAGCAAAAAAAAAACCCCAACATTATTATGGCTATTTCCTGTACTTTGAACAATTTATATTCCTATCTTCCACAGCATTTTACGCAGTGCTATAATAACTTGGCCACAATCTTAGCAACATATTCAGTACTAAAAACCAACAAATCTAAACTGCAGACTGCATCTAGGTGTTTCTAAAATCATACTCTAGGGTTTTTACTAAATCCTACTGCAGGGTTCTTATTGACTAAGCTTACTTCAAAGGTAAATTCGTGATCAAAGAGCTTCTGGTCCTCCACACCTCTCTACTTTTTCCGCCTGGCTAGTACAGCTCATTACCTTTACAAGAGGAATTAGATCTGAGGTTTCGAGAATGTCTTTCCTCTGTAGAAGTCTTATCTCTATTTGTATTTATATATCTAGATATGAGAGTTATTTCAGCCAGTTTACCTACCACTACTGCATGGCAACACACTGAGATGACTGACGGAGCCTTCAAACAGTGAAGGATTACTTACATGACTCTTTCCAGCACCATAATCACATATCTGGCCATCCTGGAAATCTAGCACATTAAAAAATAGGCTAATAACAAAAGAATAAGTTAAAAGCTACAGAGAATAAAAATCTAGCCCATTGGTTAATGTATTTGCATCCCCAAATTTTCACCTAACTAGGGCATGACTTTTGTTATTAAAAATACAAAAAACACATGCAAAGGACTTTAAAAGAATTATCATATATATATATCTACACAGATAGATCTAAACACTTTCCATATATCAGATATCCATATATGACTGATATTCAAGATATTGCTTATATTACACCCATACAGTTCTCATTCCATCATTATATTTCAGTTATCAACCTACTTAAATGCCCTGGAATTTAGAAAAGTGAAAATATTTTAAAGATTGAGAAAAAACAACAGCAAAAGCATTTTAGCAAATCCAAATTTGATAAAACAGCACATTAAGTAACTCGGCCTCCTTAAATAAAGAATCCTGGTTCTGCATGTGGGCATCTTGTTTTCTGCAAAGGGCAGAAATGCAAGACAGAATGACAGAGTAACTGCACTTAATAGGAAGAAAATTCACTTTGCATTACTGAAAAATCCTCTGCTGCTGAAATTAGAAAAAAGCAGAATATTTTCTAATATGGCAATAAAAAAATAGTTGTGAAATACAGAAAAATTCCAAATCTTCATTGTGCTTAAGTGCTTGGGAAAATGACCTGGAGGTGGAAAAAGATGACTACGGTGATCTGATCACCCTTCAGTACATCCACACGGCTGCATCCCGCTGCTGCTTCTCCTCCTCCTCGCCCATTCTGTACGACAAAGTTCGCACAGGTTTTAATGCATATTCCTTTGGCAAACAACTTGTTCTCCCTTCTGAAGCCTTTGCGAGGGCAATATAAATGGACTCTGAGATTGCTGCAGTAACAACTACTAAATGAATCTATGACTGAAAATGCCAAGTTTGGCACATGTGAAGTGATGTGATCCCTCAGCTGTCAGACAATTTCGGGTAGCTTAAAGATTTTCATAACACCACATTTTTAAACACTTCCTTGTGAAAGCTGCTTAATAAACAACCAGTAATAGAAACCTCAAGCCTTTTGGACAGTTAAACAATTAAGGCAATTTTCACAAGGACCTCCTATAACTTCACAAGTAACATAATTGAGTAAACCTTTCGAAATCTCTTAAAAGTCCAATCTTACTCACATAGTCAGAAAGAACAAAGTGCTGTATGCACTATCATGAATTGTAAGTGGTATTGCTTTTGTGAGCAATATGAGGATCAAAAATATCCCCCCCCAAACACTCTTCCATATTAAAAAAAACCACCTTTCCTCAATTCTACATTAAAACAATCTTCATAAAAATCCTTGACATTTTCTGGTTAAATTTGATACTACTTGGGTAACACCTACTATTTTCTCAAAACACTTTGTTACCTGTGTAATTTTCCTACCCAAAAATTTTCAATTATTCGACTTGCTGCTTTGCTACATGTTCCCCCTGCCCTCTATTAAATCAGTCCGCTACAGGATTCCCCATACTTTCATTCAGAGACGACGCAGAACAGATACATTATATATCATTTTAAATTGGCAGTGCCTTTTTGAACATTCTTCATAACTAACAGGAGTTGTAAGTTGGCCGAGTTAATTTTATCGGTGTCCTGGTTTTGCTAAAAACAAACTTCTCTTTTAGTGAATTTGCCTGTCAGCTAAAGCCTTCATATTAACTGCATTTTCCTGGAGAACCAGACACATGTTTTGGTAAACCTAGCAATGGAATGCAAACTTATTGATAAGCACGGATGGACATCTCGCAAGAGGGGCAACGAGAAGCAAGTGAGCAAGAAACTGACCAACTGTGTATAACATCCCATTCACGTGAATACTTCATATAAAGTGGGAGATCACGAGGATCTCGTCCCTTTTGCCCTTTTCCCTTCTGCTTATGGCCGACATTAGGAGAGGACCTTGCTAGTCGTCCCTGCGAACTGAGGCCTAGTGACAGACTGAATCCAGCTCTGGTTGGCTGCAGAGTCCAATCCAGGACTTTGGTTGCCGGCTCTGCAGTTGCTGAGACTTTCAAGATTGGTTTTGTATATTTTGTATTATTTCCTCTATTCTTATTAGTAGCATTAGTAAAACATTGTTAATTTTTCCAACTCTCTTCTCTCTGTCCTTATTTCCTCCCAATCGCCTCTCCTTAGTGGAAAGGGGGGAGAGGGAGGGGCAAAAAGGGGGAAGTGGGGGGGAGAGGGGGTTAACAATACATCTGCCAGGGTTTTATTGTCACCCCGCAATCTTAACCCTCGACAATCAGCATCAAGATTTTACAGTCTGACCAGCTCTTATTCTCTTGGGGAAGGGGTAAATGACACTCGTGAGGTTTCAATAACTCCAATAAAAAACAAATATATTAAATGTCTGTTAAAAGATTTCACTGAAAAAAGAGTATTTTTTAAAAATAATCTTTTATGTACTTTATGTATGATTAATTCAGCTGTTCCCTTTTTCACCACAAAATCTTTCAGTCTGGAGCTTCTGAACAAGACAAGGTGTTCTGTGATGGGTGCAGCTCCTGAAGCCCGTGTCCTCAGCAGCTCAGCCCTACGTGTTACTCCTGCATTTCCCACTGGGCACATTCCAGCTGCTCCTACACCTGCCGCTCCCCCCAACAGAACCCTCGAGCTCCTTCGCCACCTGCCATCGGTGGCCATGGTCCAGTGTGCAGTCACCAGCGATGCTCAGAGCGCAGTCCAGCTAAACTGAAACAGCCCCGGTGCAACTCCGTGTATTTCTCCCAGAACACGTCCTCCTCTATTTTACATCTGCTTGTCATGAAGTTTGAAACAATCTGAACATTTGGATACCATATCATTTTATCAAATGGATCTGAAATTTGTTAACAGATTAAAAAATTTGCTAACAGACACAAAAGTCACTTGGGGAAACTGACAAAAAAAGGCATGCCCGGGTAAGCTTTGTCTCCTTAAGCAGCCACACAGAATCAGTAGACCAACATAAAGGTTTTTTTACTGTGGAATATGCAACACCATCTAAAATTTTTCAGCTATTTTTCCTAGAGACCGTAGCAGCAATGCTATCTATCATTTCTCCTACCTAAAACTCCAAAGCACCACCTTGTTTCCAGTTTAGAAGTCAGTACGCAATATATGGACAGACATGTTTCTGGTGCTGTTATCAAATGTATGTTCCACCAAACAAGGGCAAACTTCTCAAAAGCCACTACAATGACATCAGTTCTTGATGAAAGGCACTGAAAAGCCTTGCCTTGATTTGATACCCTGTAATGTAAAGATGTAAACGGTTATAAAGACCAATCCTGAAACATCCTATCTAGTACTGAAGGGCTCTAGGGGAAGGAGACAGGAAACAACAGCAGTACTTTTCACAACAGCATTTACAGCCATATGAAGAAAAACTACAAGCTGCTTTCAGCCTCAAATTTGTAGTTGCCCTTTCGCAACAACTCTTCACTACCTGTTAACTGGTCCAACATCACAGGTTAAAAATTATTTGATTTACGATAACATAGAAACATCAGGAAAAAAAGTACTCTGCTTTCATTACTTCTTGTGTCTGACAGTTCTGCAGCAGGTAAGTGAAAAACATCTCACTAAAATATCAATAAACATGTAAGGTACCTTAACGTCTCCAAATACTGTGTTGTACTCATTTGTCCCCAAGACACCTGGCGGATAAATAAGCGGTCTTTTTCCATTTCTTTTTTAGACCTTGTGCTTCTTTGATGTAGAAATTTTCACGGACAACAGAACTCCAAGTTCAGAAGCTTCAGCTGCATCTCCTCTAGCCACTAACAGTGTGAGACTAAGTCTGCCTGGGTTTGCTCACATTACTGGCAAGCTCAATTAGCAAAGCTCTTCTGACAATGTATACATTGCTCCACCATGACCTTCCATTTACAGTTCAGACAAAGACTGTATTTACTGACATTTCAAAACAAGGTATGTTAATAAATAGAGCACAAAAAGTGTTGCCCATATCACTGTCAGTTGTAAATGACAAGGTTGAGGGACTTAGCTTTTATCATAGCAGACGATTCACTATTTTGAGAAGTATTTATGGAAAAGAAATGCTGAGCTAAGAAGCACAGAAGTTATTGATAAACCACATTTAGGTTTCAACAAACAAAACAGAAGTCGGTACACAAACCAATATAGTCAGACCCTTTGGAAACACCTGCAGAAGATAACGAAAGGCTGAAAAAATTACTCATATTTATTACACTCTAATAAGGTTGCACTTGACCATCAAGCAAATGGGGCTTAGAATAAAACCAGCTGTCTAATAGGTGGATTTGGAAAATGTTCTTGAAACAGTGAGATTTCTGAGCTCTCCTTGCACCCCTGTTTTCATATGAATCGAGTTTATAAACAAGCTTTATACTTGCAATTAGAAAAACATCTACCAAAAGTTCTCCTGTTCAGCACTTCATCTTACTATAAACAGGAATTTAACAGCATCATGTGGCCAAAGATCATCAGAAACTTACAGCATTGGTTTCCTTTTTTTGCTAAACACCGGTTGCACGGATAAGAAAATATTTTCAGGTCTATCTGTTCATGTCACACATTTTCAAAAACCTTGGAGTTTTACACTGTCCTTTCACGATTCTTGCTTAAAACTTGTTAAATCACTTTGCACTTTCTTATGAGATCTGAAGATAAAGATTATCAACCTGTAAAAAGCTATGAAAGATTACATTCATATTCAAGAATTACTTGAATGGACATGGCATACAAATTTTAAAAATCTGCTCACTATCGGTAAAGATGGCCAATTTATGGAATCACCAGGAAGTCTTGCAATGAAGACCCAAATCCAACTGGAGAAGTAGACTGAATACTGTATTTTCATTTACCTTTCCCATGCGATTTCAGCGTGCCTTTAGCACAACAGGAATACTACTCCAGCTAAGAATAAAAGATGGAAGGCAAATCCAAGACAGGTCTAAAAATACTAATCTCTGTAACACTTGAATCCTACAAATGGATGAATTTTTTAATTGCTCAAGACTTGAGTATCTCTTTCTATAATACTGTGGTTCCAGATGCGTTTCATACCCAATGTTGGTTACGATTTGATGATCCAGTAGTAATATATCTTTCATTTTATGACCACACAGCTTCCAAAAACCTTGTAAAGATACATCACCTTTTTTTTTCTTCAAGAAAAGCAAATGGCACTATATTCTCCCTCTCATCATGATGCAGTCAAGGTACATCACAAAAACACCCTCTTTCACTGAAAAGGTTTTCTATTTCACTGTTTTCTTCACGTTGTTCCTTATTCTACATGAGCTATTTGATCTTTTATATTCTTCTTACTCACACCTCACCATTCCCTCACCACAGCTTCTCTTCTATTGATTTGTCATGAGTTAGATTTTAGATTTCGAAAAAGCAGTAACCAAATTTTCAAAGAAAGATCAAACGGTGAAGATACAACACATTCACGGAAGGCTGAGGTTGGAAGTTATCTCTGGAAATCATCTGACAACTTGTGCAGGGTGTGCTGCTCTGTCCCATTGTCCAGGTCATTAATGACAATACTGACCAGCACTGAACCCAGTATCAGCCCTCGGGACACTCCACCAGAGACTGGTGTCAAGCTCAAATTCGTGTCACTGATCACAACCCTCTAAGCCCATCAGCTCAGCCAGTTTTGAATCCACTTCACTCAGCTGTGCACTTACCTAGTCTGTACTTCATTAGTTTGTCCACAAGGATCTTACGGGATGCAGCGCTGAAAGCCTTACTAAAGCTCTTCCCACATCCATGGAGGCAGGCACTGAAGGTTTCAGGCTGGCTTAAGCATGATTTCCCCTTCATAAATCCATGCTGACCGCTCTCCATCACCTTCCCAGTGATCAAGGAGAGAGTGACTGGCATGTAATTCCCCAGATCTTCCTTCTTGCCCTTGTTGAAGATTGGAGTGACATTTGTTTTTTTCCCCTCAGGAACCTTCCCTGATTGCTATGACCTTTCAGAGAGAGTAGTGGCCTCACCATGCTTAGCTTATATGAAGCAAATTATTTTATATAGCTCTATTGCCTTCTGCATGGTGAATTCAAAGATCTCTATGCAGTATGCCTTCCACTGCTCTGACTGGAAGGCTCATGGTACTGCAGCAATATACTCTGTATTTCTGTGGGGTTGTGTGTGTGTCTGGGTTTTTTTGCCTTTTATTTTTTTTTAAGTTACTGGTATGAGCATCAAATCCTTAGTTTTGTAGTCTCTTCTGATCATTTCTACACTTTGATTAGTTACTGGTTTGAAAGTTTAATCCAAAACATAAGGAAAATGCTCAGAAAGGCAGGCAAGGGAATAGTCATGTTCCCTGCAAATAGCAGCATTAAGAAACACTAAAGAATGCTATTTTAACTGTAGAATATTTACAATTATAGTAAATCACAACTCACTTAAAAGCATGTTATTACAGCCTATGCAAGAAAACAAGGTTATGCCAGACATGTCTTTCTTTTCTGATCTCATGGAAGCACACACATAATGAAAAACACCTTGGAAACAAAAATCTTGGGAAATGCAACAGCTGCCAGCCAACAGTGCTTGGGTTTGGGTTGTCTGTTTGGGTTTTGGTTTGTTTGGGGCATTTTTGTGGTTGTTGTTCATTTGTTTTTTCTTCTTCTTCTTTGAAAGCAAATAACCAGAAAGTCATTACAATACCTTTTGGGACATATTGCCTATTATCTGTCTATATACTTAAGCAGGGTAGAAGACCATCCTGCTTTTAAAAGCAGCTAACTTATTTTGAGTCACGTGCACAGCTTTTCCTACTGTTTGTTTTTAAGCACTGAGGTTCATTCTTTCAAATGACCACAGTTTTGTAAGCACTAGATCAGGACCAAAGGGCACTCCTGTATTTCTGAAGTAATCCTTGAATATTGATGAAGACATTCTTGGATTCAAGAGCTCTAATGTGGAAAACGGTAAATAGACTGAGTAAAAGTTCCATATATTTAACCCTGCCTAAAGCACATACTTACATGATTCACAGCCAGAGCCTGGGCAGTGACTAAGATGTTGTCTACAAAAAAAAAACCCCAATGCCCTGGCAGTGGCTTCTCCTCATTTATTGTCAAAAGAACATCTTTAATGTTCCCACTAATCCCAAACCTGGCAGCAGGTACCCTTGGGACGAGTCCAGGCCCCAGGAAGCTACATCCCAACTGCATTAAAGCTTGTCTGCCTCAAAGCTTATTAAAAAAAACAGTGCTCATCCCACAGCAGCAGTTCAGCTGAGATGCACACTACAGACACACTAAATAGGCTGCAGTATCCTGTGCTAGTTGCAAATGGTCACGTCCACAGCAACACAACCCCAGACCAACTAACTAATTCACGGATGTTATTGAGAAAGGCTAAGAGCCCGTCATGGCTTTGGCAGGAGGAAAATGGGAAGCAGGAGCCCAGCGCTGTGTCACCCCTGCCAGACCTGGCTTGCCCAGCAGTAATTCATCTGCTCAGCACCCACTCACACCATGCACAAAGAAACAGACCAGGGAATTTAGTCTGAAAATTTGGAAACAGAAAAATGCTTCACTGTAGTGTCTCAGCTGCAGTACTACAAGAGCTCTGAGTTCTCTGGGTTCTTTTCTGTTTGGGAGTGGGTTTGGGGGGTGGTGGTATTTTTTTAAGTGTTGCTGCACCACCTGAGCACTTCAAATAGCAGGTTTGGTGCATAATCTACTATTAATTTAATATTTTGTTAATATATTAGTAATTTAAACTGCAGACTAATCTTACTCTCACCACACAAAACGAGTGAAGTGGTACTCATCACTTATCTGGGACTGGATTCTGACTGCGTGGACGGGCATACTATACACTAATATCAAGTAATGATGGACTTCTAAATGTTAACAGGTATGGCATATAAATTGCCATACCATGCAAAGGGATCTCTATTTAGAGCCCAGTACTTGGAGAAATCTTCCAAGCACACAGCTAAGTCCATCCTCTCTTTCCTCTTGCTACTGAGGAAGCAGATTGACGAAAAGAGATATACGGCCAGTCTTCTGCTTATGCTTATTTTTAGTGTGGAATAAGCACTTTGAGTACAGGAAGAAGCCCAAGAGCTGGATATCATAAAGTGGAAAAAATATGAGGAAAAGAAGTCAGCAAAATGCAGTATGTTTCAAGCACACTTGATAACTAAATTCAAAATATTATTAAAATTGTAATTGATGTACTTTGTGGTAATTACATGAAGTGTTATTTCCTTCCTGCTGCAGTCAGAGCATGAATAAACAATCTGCCTTCAATTGCTCTCAGTCATTAAATTACAAAAAGCTGAAGAATATGCAAGTCAAAAATGAAATTTTAAAAGGACTGACATTTATTTGTTGAAAATTTTTACCGGTATGTTTCAAAGACTTATGGAAATGCTAACTACTCAAGCACAGCACTATTCAAAGATAAAAAAATACAATCAACACCTCTCTTGCTCTGATGGAAATGGTGAATTGGCTTTCATGTAACCAGTGAAAGAAAAAAAAACAGCAAAGAGTTAACTATTTAAATAGATCAATTACTGCTAAGATTTCTACGCATTTCCTTTGTAAAAGGCAAACTAGGACTAGAAAAAACACTGTACAAAACAATCAGTATCTTCCTACAGTTTTTACTGTTTCATATAGAATATACTCACTTTATACAAACGTTACATGAATTAAGATTCCTCAGTTCCACCGTTATGAAGACAAATTTCAGTCTAAGTTTATGGGGTTTTAACAGCCATTAAGTTTTACTGCCTGGTTTGTGGATGCCAGCAAGAAAGGAGTTACTGTATGCCATATTTTGTTTCTGATTACAAAAGTCAAGATCTCAAAAAACTCCAAAACATCACCTACCTAAAAGCCAACCTCATTAAGACATATTAAGAAAACCCCAAACCCAGAAAATTGCACTTAGATGGAGTATAATTACTTTCCCAATAAATGAGCTTTCTTACTCTTGAAAAAATCCTTATCCTATGAGAAAGATATAACATTTTCTGCCAAAGTTCTATACTCTTTAGCTTCCTAGCACTCCCAGGCACCGTCAACTCATAGTAGCTAGTTTATGAGATGAAAGCAAGCATATTACTTAAACAATTCCATGTGTGTTTTCGGTACACATCTAAATCTAGGGTAACAGCTTTTGTAGGATTCTCACCACCACGGCTTGACAAGGTTCCGGGGGGAAGACCACTCAGACTGTGCCTCAAGCTTTTGGTCTCTTCCTCAGATTACCAAAAGACAGCCAATTGTGATGGTGGTTTTTCTGCCGGAAGAAAACTTCATGCTGGACTGAGACCACCAACTCATTTCACATAGGTCAGAAAATGAGGTGGTAATAGTTTTTCACAGTTGCCAACTTAAACTGTATTTCAGCTACAGACCTAAATGTGAAAGGCTCTGTAATAAGTTACCAATCTCCTGAGCCATCCAGTTAACAACATGCATGGATTTCTTTTTAAACTCAATTACACTTAAGTTCATAAGTTCTCTGAAACTGTAGAAAGTAAAACTTTAGAAAAATTTAGATTCTTGATGACAGGTCATTTGTTTTCTGTATGCCTCTTAAAAGTATACTGAAGACTACTACTGCAGGCAGAACGTTAGAGTAAGTCATTACATTTTTGTTTAAAACAGTGTGTCTAAGTAGTAACATGCACTATATATTTCTACACCATGTTTTGCTTCACTATTTTATGAGTCATGACAAAGCCACCACGATCTTTTGACTTTTTTCCTTAGTGCTGTGGCTTTTTTCCATTTCTAAAGCTAGGAGCAAACCAGAAACAATATCCATACAATTATTTTAATAAACCAAAGGTTCCTTTTATTTATGAAAATGTTATTTATCAAAGACAAATCTTTTCCCATCAGTTTAAACAGAGACTGGCACACTGTAAAAGCATTGATCTGGCATGAAAATAGAAGACAAATAACAAGTCACTGCCTACATTTCCAGAAACACTATTAAAGCTATTTCAAAGACAAAAAGTGACTCTGGAAGAATAACAAGGAAGCCAGACTTACTGCACCAAGTATAGAATAGCACTGGTAATCCTGACTCATGGGAATGAAAGGTCAAACTAACAATACTCTCACGAACTAATGAAACTTCAGTAATTAGAAGGATCATATATAAACAGTATTATACTTCGATAGCATTTGTTTCAATTTACTTCTAAGAATAAGAGATACAGACAACTGGGTCAGGAAAACTACCCAATTTTAAGACAATAGACAGAATCAGTCGAGCCAGCTACGGGCATATTTCAAAGGCAAATATATAAGAATTGCTGAGATTCACCAATATAAAACATTTTAAATAATTTGGCAGTTAAGAAACACTAAATGAGGTTCAAAATGTTTTGCTAATACTGTAGTTTGGATAAACAGATTATTTGCAGAAATCTTCAAAAGCTGGCATGGCTGATAGATTATAAATATTAGGAGAAGATAATGGCCTTCAAAAGTTACCTTCATAAGTAAAACTGATAATTTTAGGGAGTTCTTATTTTTTCAGCAGTTCTTACAGCCAATCATCCTCTCCCCCACCTACACACATGCCATATTTAGTTATTTATCTTGCCTGCAGTAATACTACCAGAGGTATTTTCTGTACCTCAACATGCCTGTTGTTTAAACGAACACTTTTCAAAATAGTTTATTTTAAAAAAATCAAAAAAGGAAAACAGCCATCTGATATACTTTGCTGTCATAAGCGTATCAGATCATAGCTGGCTTTGAAAATTCGTTCTACTAATCAAGGCTGTCTGACTGCAGCATAAAAATATTTATTAGTACATGCCCTTAGCACAAAGGTTTTTGTTTCCCAGCAATTTGTATAAAAAACAGTCCTTGCCCTCAATCATCATCCCAGTGCTAAAACCCATTGCGGATTCACTTACCAAATCCCTGTGTAACACCCAGTTAGCATGCAGGTAGTGAATACCATCTAGGATCTGATATAACAGAGACTTCACCATTCCCCGAGGTAACTGAACTGGTTTCTTGTTTGCTTTAGAAGCCCTGTGAAACTTGATTATATGCTGTGAAGGGGAAAAAGAAATCAAAATTAAAAAGTGTAATGTTTTAATCTACAGCATTACACAAAAACTGCTAGCAATTCCTTATGCACACTTCTTAGGCGTTTTTTTTTCGACCTTTCAACATTCATTTTCAAAACTAGAAACATGTACCTTAAGTACTAGAAAATTAATACTATACCAGGCAAAGTGATCACTGTCCCAAGGAATTATCTCAGAAATGGAATCAGTTATTGCTGTGGTTTTACCCTGGCAGGCAGCTAAGCCCCACACAGCCGCTCACTCATCCTCCCACAGCGGGATGAGGAATACAAACCCAATACAACTGTCAGAGAAAACTCCCTTGCAGATCTGGAAAAGTTTGGAGGTTTTAGGGGTATTTTTGCTTGGGGGTTCTTTTTGGTAAGATAGGCTGACATATTGTACATCACAGCACAGAATTAAAAGTCCATTACCTATCTCCTGTATTATTTCACTTTAAGGTTTTTTCCTACAATAGTAATGACACTGTAATATTCAACACCTAATGTCAAACAGAAATTCTTGCAAACTGTATTGAGAGTTTTAAACATTTAAAATAGAAGCCCCAATTTATTCCTTCTTTATTTACTATTTCCTTAAAGCACAGTACACAGAAGCTGTTGACAGAGCAAAGCTATAAATCTGTCCATCTGAGAGCCAGCTACCAAGCCAGACACGGAAAAAACATTCAACAATTTTAAGTGAGTACACAGGCAATGAAGTCTAGAAACAATGAGGAGTCCAAAAGGATATTTTGTCTTAGCACCTGAGTGCCAGGTGCCACCAACTTCAACAGCATAAGGTGTGCCACAGTCATGGCAACCATTTCTGTGTTTCCTTTTGAGAGAAGCAGCTTCTAGAACAATCTTTCTCATGCATTCATACTTCTTTTCTGTAATGGCTCACACCTGTGCAATCATCAAAACAGCCCTGATCTTGTCTATCCAAAACCTGGCACCAAACTTCTCTTGTGTGTTCTTCTTACGCTCCTGAGCTTTCGTACTCCAGGTGCCAATTAGGTACTCAGCTAATCAAACTCCTTTGGGAAATTGCCTTTCCTCTCTTCCTGCAACCCTGCTCCATATAGGTTGCCCTCCTTTGCTTCAGGCATTGAACTTGGCTTTCCTGTGAGGAAAAGGCACATCCCTGCTCTGCCAAAGGTAAGAATGGGGCTGTACAGAGGAGAGAAACATTGATGACAAGGTGACAGTGCCTGCCCTGTCAGCCAAGCACCGCACGCACAAGCGTCCCTCAGCTTGTGTGTGACACAGGTTTTACCCCCTCTCACCTCCCACTTCCACTGACTACAAAGCAAATGCTATTTTTCAGGGAGCGGCCAGAGAGAAATGAATCTTCAGACACAGCCAAAAAGGCTGTCCAGGCTCTCCCGGACCTTTTTGCTCCTGCTCTAATAGACTCTGTGCCCTTTTCCCAGCCTTGTTTGAGAGCTGTTGTGCTAGATATGCCCAGCGCTGGAGGACTCGGCCCACAGCCGCTCCCGGGGCCCCAGGCCAGCCCAGTCCCTGCAGCTCTGCTGTCCAGACACAGCAAACAACCAGGAGCTGGCACAGCTGGGAGTTCTGCAGTTTATACAGCTACATGCACGTAAACATTAAGGTCAAAACTGAGGGTCGCTCCTAAGTTACTGAAATTCAAAACAGCTTTTTGTGAACAGAGGTGCTTCTACAGTGATTTTGGTTAAGTATGAGGCAATGCAGAAATGTATAAACACATACAAGGACAGGTCACTATTACTCACAGTCCTCCAAACAAATAAAAAGCCTTGCAGCACATTTTGAAACTAAAAAACCTCACACATTCTGAAACTTCTGCAGCTTAGCATAACATAATATGAGGAGCAACAAAAAAAAAAAAAAGTCCTTGTTTTTTTTTTTTTCCACTTGAGAAAAAAAAGCTTTATTCCATTTCTTCAATATTTTGTTTGTTTTGTATATAAGCCTTAAAAATGTCTCAACAGTTCAGCTGTTTGGTCATCTTTTCATTGCCAAAACAAAATCAAGGCAAAATCTCAAGACCAACTATCAGAACTTCGAAGACATTGAACTAGGAGAAAATATCTTCAATTCAGCTTAGCTGAATGAGTTCTTAGGCAAATACTACTGGATTATTCCCAACTACAAGGAACACCATTTTCAAAAGAAATTCATTTTCATTTGGTTTGTACAGCTTAGCTGTTCATCTAAACTATATGCAGAGGAAAAATCAACTAATGATTCATTTTACACAAGTCTTACATGAGCACATTTATCAAAATTTCCATCTGATCCCGAATTGTCTCTGTTGTACCCCTTGACCCAAATTTTCTTCGTATCTTTTCAGGCTAGCATTACAATACTTGTTCCATTGAGAGCACCATTCAAAATGTCTATCAGATTTATTTTGCCTTCAACATGTTTATATTTGAAAGCTGATCTTGTAATTAGGAATAAACAGCTTTCCCCCACGAACACATGAAATTTCAGCAGTTGAGCTGTATAAAAAGCTCTTCCCACTGAAACATACGAATTAAATTTCAATTTTATGCAGCGGTATTACTCTCAGTTCGTGTATTCACAGATGACATACATTGTAACTAAACTCTAAAATGTTTGTAATTTTTCAAAGGGAATTCATCTGCATAATCTATTACATTTTCCTGCACCCTACTTTAGCTGTAATGGAGGGTTATATCTGCATTTATTTAACTAGATTTCTAGCTATTGAGAGCTGAATGCAGATTTTTATCTTCTTAAAGAGGTCGCGGATTAACCATGTATCACACTTACCCAACATTTTCCCTTGCTCTTCCTTTAGTACTGAAAATGTTTTCAAACAAACATGGGGTAAAGGGCTATTCTGTTTTTAAAAGGATGCATCTTCCCTGACCTTGTCCCTTTCCTGCAACTAAAACTTGAAGCCTGGTACCTACAAGCAATTCACCTTACCCAGAGGTCATGCTCGGCGTAGTCAAACAGAAGCCACACTTTCCTGTCAGCATGAGAAAGAAACACCTTTTGCAGAGAAATGACATTTGGATGCTTGAGCTCCCGTAGCAACTGCAAAGAAAAGAAAGTCCACAACAGTTATATCCGCACATCCAAAACTGTGAAAGGGCTGGAAAGATGAATACTTTAATAGTTTTTGCTACATATTCTTCAACACAAACAAGAAAAGTTGAAATCTGCAAGTCACAAAAAACAGCACTTCTTTTTTAATGAAAAAACCAATCATTAGTTTGAAACCGAAGCTGAAAGCAGGTCATAACCCCCTTCAGGCATTCATTCCCTGTTCATTTCCTACAAGCTGAAGCTTATGTAAACCTCACTATTATCCAGGATCAAGAAGACTCCAGGAACAGCCAGCTGTGGCATCTGCCCTTTTCCATAGGCTGTAATCTTTGATACAGCCATTTGGGACATCCAATTTTCTCCTGACCCCCAATTATCTGAAAACCCTGCATTTTGGTTGCAGCCATCCAAGGCTGAATGGGATGACTCATTTAAAGGCTAAAGGAAGATGTGGTTTGTAAGACGGAGTCAGCTGATCTGTAAGGTCACCACCACCTACAGAAGGTCCAGCTCCCTCCCACAACATGTATTACACCAGTTACCGCACTCAGAGAAGCCATCCACGAAACAGCTCCCAGGTCAAAAGAAAACTAACCCAGACACAAAAAAGCACTAATTTTCCGCTGAGCTCCTGAGCTGACTCACAGCACTAACAGCAAACCCAACACTAGCAAAGGGCTATGGACAAGAACTTCTTTCTGCCGCAGCGAGCCATTAAACCAGCTCAGCTGCTTTAGTAACTATAGCTTTAAACACCACCAAAAGGAAAACATTGCTGAGATATAGCACAAAACTTCAATGCAGACAGTATCAGTCTATTTGAGCTCTGCTGGTCATGTTACAATTATATGGTACTCACACAATTGCGAAGAAAGAAAAAAAAACTTTATCTAAGCAAATTATTGTCAAGCGTGGCTACCCAAGACCAGATTAAATCTTGCCAGCTCATTCTGCCAGAAATGATGACATTTTTAATAAAAGGAATGGGTAGGGATTTGGGAGTTTTTTAAGCCAGGGTCAATTTGGACTACTATTTGAATATACAGATTGAATCTATGTTCAATAAAATGTAATTTTGCCACTACATAATAAGGAAACAATTAATTCCTTTCTACTAATACCTTTATCACATGTGGTTACAATTTAGCTCCTATTGAGCCAGTAAAATAGGAGTGGCTATCTGCATATGTTTGTTTCCTACTTTTCTACTTCATTTGAGACAGACTCCCACCCCTACTCACTGACCAGAGTCTTCAGGGTGGCACCTCTTGAGCAAGAAGACGGACCCCACAGAGCTTTTATCTCAAGTCCAAGACAGAACAGGGAGCCAGAGGACTGAGGAGACACCACCCAGCCCAGCTGGAAGTTGGTGGCAGGTCACAGATGCCCAGCAGGACACAGAGCCCACTCGCACAGAGAACAGCCAGGGACAGACACAGGATGGACCGTGGTGAGCATGTACAGGGCTTGGCGAGACAAGCTGCCCAGTACCCTGCTCTTGTGAAACCGGCCCCTTATTGCCGCTTCATCCTCCCATGCTTTTTCCTCCCCAGTCCACTTTGATCACTCCCTTTTCTGCCCTTTACCCTTCCTCTAAACACCCCACAGAACTGTTAGAGTCCCAGCAGCTCTCTCAAACACCCAATAAAACCTGCATCCTCCTGCAAGATCCACAGCTTTCCTTCTCATCTGTTACAAAGTCCTGGTTGACCGTCTTCAAGGACACACCCGAGAGGTTCTTTTTGTGGCCCATCACCAAGGTTTCAAGAGTTTTAGCCTTTGTTACTGTCACTGATAGCAGCTGTTACAGTTTTTGCATCTGTGTTCAGTTTATCATTCTCGATGTCTTTTGTTTTTGCCTTTTACACTGAATAGCCATTAACTACATATTCTTTCAGTCTGCCTAAAAAAAAAAAAAGATGTGTTTGGTCAAAGCTAGACAGCCACAAGCACTCCAGTGAAAAGGATGACTATTATACATCAGCAAAACCATCAGAATAAGGAAATGATTGCTGCAGTGGTGACAGATGATCCCTGAATCACTGTCTTGGAATGGCTGAAATGCTCCAGGACAGCAATAATGCAGAACAACAAACGCAAACACTGTCTGAAGGACAGAAAGAGCTCCTGTAGATTATAACACATCACATGCGCTGTGACCAGCATTTCCAGCAACCTCACTCTCCACAAACCAGGCCTCTCCAGCCCATATGCCACATGCCTTTCCTGCCAGACAGCTCACCTTGTGTCCAGCAGCTGACAGAGCTCACTGGAGACAAAGCAGACCACAAGAAACACAGTACGACTACTAGTTCGAGGCCGGCTCATAAAGATGACTTTTTGCCCCGGTGACTCTGATATTTAATTGCTTTTCTCCATCCTAGTTCAGCTCTATAGAACATAAAGAGAAAGTAGACAAAAACTATGCATTTGGCTCTCGGTAAGTTACTGCCCTTTTCATCTGCACATCGCACAATGATTCAAGAGCATTTCCACTGCCAGAAAGGTGTGCCTTAAACTGGCTTGTCTGGATGCCCCTTAAAAGGAAGGGAGACCCAATTCACCTTCAAAGAAATACAAATCAGCAACTGATGAAGATGCTGATACATCCAGTTTGACTTGAGTGTTGCCTCAGTCTGGTCTTGCCCTTGTAAACAGCATCCCTACGTGCAAGTCCTGGGCTCACACTAAGGTTCCTCTGTTTCCCTCTTCAAATGCAGATAATACTCATTCCACAGCCACGGGGCTGCTGAGGGACAATACATTTCTTAAAGTGTCCTAATGGTGTATAAAATAGTTAAATTGCTTCACAAACAAAGCTGAAGTGGGGTAAGACAGGACATTATTAAGTAACCAACAGCAGCATTAAGGCAGCCTGACAAAGCACCGCATGACTAAAGCAAATCTTTTCTTGCAGAGGGACACTAACAATAATTAGCTTTCACATCAAATATGAGCTGAACTCAGCGCAAGTCTCGATGAACATGATCTCCTTCCTCCGGTGATATTCCCACATTTCCCGTACAGCTCTCCATCACTACAGGCACTTCTCAGGAGCCAAGACACCGCACTGAACAAGCACATTCAATATTCTGCACTTTTTGCCTAAGTGAGGATTTCCAGCTTGACTGCAAATGTCATTCCACCCCTGCTCTCAATACCTGCTATTACCCGTGGCTGGCAGGGAACGGAACCTGCTAAGCATTGCAATACTACCATGCTGACTCCTATAATCGAGCACAGACTCACTTGCTAGAGCAATTGGCCAGGCGACCTGGCCCAGGAGGAGTTTCTCTGATGTCCTCTCTCAGGACATGAGCTACTCCTTGCTCTCACCACCTTCCTACGAGAGCTATGCAACATGCTTCTCCCAAAGCCTGGGGCAGTCAGAAAGCTGGCTATACACAAAGCCACAGGCAACACCAAGCAAAACATTCACTGGGGAAGGTCCGGGGGGAAGAATTCGCAAAATTGCGTCATCTTGCTAGTTTCATGGTGTAAATTGAAAATCTAATAATCCTCTCATGTTTCAAAAAGGCTCACATCAGTTACACCCAGTGATATGGCAACAAACAGATCACATATTAATAGTCACGCCACAGCCTTAAGATGGAAAATGGGCAAACAGGATCTTGGAACAGAAAGCACATTGTGGTTGATGGAGAAAAAGGTGATTTTCAGACCAGAAGATGACTGACAAAGATTTAGTCATCCTGCAACAGATAAGATACCAGTGGAACTACTGGTATCTGCAGACGAGTAAAGGCAGCAGTGAGACACTACCTGAAATGCTATGCACAGCTCTGGCCAATTCAGGAATGATTAATTCCAACCACAACAGGGCAAAGAAAGGCCAGGCCTATACCCAGGGGGAGAGCCCAGTGCACAATGGGAAACCCGCAAGCCAAGCCCAAACCCTTACGGCCTGCCAAACAGAGCCAGGGAAAGGAACAGTCTCTCTTTAAAACGAAAGCAGGAGAGAACAACTATTCTAACTGACAATATTATCTTAAGTAGAAATGTGTATGAACTACTCATGATTAATTTTGGCTTAAAGCAGGAATAATGTTTAAAGAGTCATTACTAGAATGAGACTCAGGAACCACCTTCAGAGATTTTTCTTTTCCTTACAAGTTTAACTTGCAGTTTGCTAAATTTGTGAAGGTGCACTTTGCTTGTCTGCAAGAGCAGGAGCAGAATATTATGACTCCAGAGGTGACATCCAATTCCATATTCATAACATACATCCCTAAGAAATAAAAATTCAAATCCCTGTTCTTAGTTTCCTATCAAAAATTTGAGCTCTACTCAAGTACTTTAAACTTGTTAATTAAACCAAAATCCAAATTATCACACAAATTCTTAAATCCCAAGTTGACTTAGATCCAGTAGACTAAAGATGTTTGTTTCAATGTAAATACAGTTTTATATTTTCATGAGTCAGATATTCCACAGTACTAAAAAAGAACAAAATACCTGCTGAAAGTACATGCTGTTTTCCTTTCAAAAGTGTTCAAATGAAAGCTTAAAGACAATGGAACAGAAAAAAAGTTTTAAGACTGCTCACTCTATGAATTTATTATGAAGCTGACAATACATTTTTGAAGCTACAGTTCTTCAGACAGTAACTGCTGCTTTATTTTATTCTTTTGTTTTTATTCAAAAGTTCTAAATGTGCAAAAAAAGAAGCCTGACAACACAGAACGTCAAGAGAAAAAAATGCACATTTCCATTTATAACTTGTGTGGTTTCCAAAACAAATGAGTCTTATGTGATCACACATACTAGTCAATAGTTATTAGCACCTCGTATGTCCGAACTCATATAAAGTATTAGATGTGTTACTAAACATTCTCTCAAAGTAAGCAGCTGGATGAAGAATCCAGATGAGACAGACACTGGATGTCAGACTTGGTCAAATTCTTCTGTTCACTGAAAACAATATGATTCTTAAGGATCCAAATTTCTAACATTTAATCAGTATCTTCGTCCCACTTTTGCAGAACCAAAAATAATACTATCCTCCCTTTACACAAAATCTCTCAAGAATACTGTTTGTAGCCCTGTGACACAGCTCAATAAGGTACTCATCAGTCACAACTTGCATTTTACATACCTTACTGTATTAAATTAATGCATTTGAAAGTCGTTAGACTTGCCAAAGAGGGTCAAAGCAAACATTTGCCTTCTGCAATACCTTGCCACCTTCCACTACATGGAAAGACTGCTAAGAAACCATGACTTGCCTTCTGACATGAGGACTGTACTCATCTAAATGATTTCTGTGTTTGGTCTTACAGGAAACTGCTTTTGCTGTTAGTGTGGCAGGGACATGGCAGCCCTCATAACCTGAGTGACCTGCACCCAAATACTGTTCCTGATCACATAGTTGGTACAGGATCTTTTCAGCAAGCTCACTGGGATGGTCATTTGTTCCTTACCAGGGGAAGATATTGAAGAGGGTGAATCCTGGAGTCAGCTGGTTTCAGCTTCTGGCAAGAAGATGTGCCAGGGGAGGTTTAGCTTGGACATTAGGAAAAGGTTCTTCATATACAGGGAGTAGTGGAGCACTGGAACAGGCTCCCAGGGAGGTGTCACAGCCCCAAGCATGACAGTGTTCAAGAGAAGACTGGACAACACCCTCAGACACAAGGTGTGATGAACTGTGGGGTTGGACTTGATGATCCTTGTGGGTCCCTTCCAACTCAGGACATTCTATGATTCAATGATTCTGCCTCGTGGGGTCCCTCCAGCTGTTGCATGCTGCCTCAGAGTCCTTGGTGTGGACGCTCAGACAGGCTCTGAAAGGGCCTCAGAGTCTGAAGCCTCCTCCACCAATGTCAGCCTGGCCAAGACCACTAGTTAACAGCAGCTCCCTTCTCAACCACCCAGGGGCACAGGGCTGGCAGCTCCAGCTCTGCCACCTTCCAGCCCAGACAGACGCCAACAGCCGGGGTGAAAGAGCCATTGCAGAGGTGAGCAGGACTGCTGCAGAGGCTTTCACAGAATCACAGAATGTTAGGGATTGGAAAGGACCTCAAAAGATCATCTAGTCCAATCCCCCTGACAGAGAAGGAACACCTAGATGAGGTTACACAGGAATGTGTCCAGGTGGGTTTTGAATGTCTCCAGAGAAGGAGACTCCACAACCTCCCTGGGCAGCCTGCTCCAGTGTTCCATCGCACTCACTGTGAAGAAGTTTCTTCTCATATTTAAGTGGAACCTCCTGTGTTCCAGTTTGAACCCACTGCCCCTTGTCCTATCATTGGTTGTCACCAAGAAGAGCCTGGCTCCATCCTCATGACACTCACCCTTCACATATTTATAAACATTAATGAGGTCACCCCTCAGTCTCTTCTTCAAACTAAAGAGCCTCAGCTCCCTCAGCCTTTCCTCGTAAGGGAGATGCTCCACTCCCTTAATCATCTTTGTTGCCCTGTGCTGGACTCTCTCTCTCCAGCAGTTCCCTGTCCTTCTGGAACTGAGGGGCCTAGAACTGGACACAATATTGCAGGTGTGGTCTCACCAGGGCAGAGTACAGGGGAAGAAGAACCTCTCTCGACCTACTAACCACTACTTTCCCTTTGGGTAAGAACAGCAGTCACCAGCCAGCTATCACTGCTTATTCTCACGCTGCCTGGGTGCCACGTGCCTGCTCCCTGCAGACCCGACCAAGCTCCTCACGGAAGGAGAGCTGTACCAAACCCGGAGCCTCCTGCCTGGGAGACAAAAATCAATACTCCCTTTTGTCAACACACAGACATGTGAACATCAGCGTAGGAGTCTGCATTTCACCCAAACCACGCCTGCAGGTTCCTGCCACTTCCCATGAGCCACGTTAAGCAACAGCGCAACCAAAGCATGGTTCAACACAGCTTGTTCCCACAGAAAACTAACCAAACTGCTCATTGTGCCTTCAGTGAAGATGAACTTTCTCATCCTATGGCCATGCTACTGCTAGATCCACCACAAAGGACATCACCTTTGGTGATGACAGCCTGCATTAGTTACCATAAGAAACCACAAAATCCTAGGAATGCCCAAATGCCTCCAAAGCAAACCTAAAGAGCAGAAATGATCAGAAAAGCCAGCTAGTTATTGTTCCATAGTTTTCTGTCCCAGCTTCAGCAGACTCAAGGCTGTTCTAACTTGTAAAAACCGTCTATGGTGCTTGAAGGACACCAGACAGACAGGAGACAAGAGTACAGAATTGTCCGACACCCCAGCTCTGCCGTGTCCCATTCAGCACTTCCATCACTGAAAGCGTCTGCCACCGTATCTAGCAGATCCTCTCCAGAGCCGAGTCACAAACTAATACTATCATATAAAAATATTATATGTTGGGTTCACACACATGCAAACTTTTCAGGAATTTTTCTGACAACCAAATCAGGCACCAAAAAGCAAAACTACATGGAAGTCCTGCACAAACCACCCTCACACTAGCTGAAGGAAGCACACGCAACTGAAACACTTGCAAACCTGCTACAACAATTAAATAATGCCAATCAACAGGGAATAAAAAGCAAATATGAAAGGCTGGAATACACTGCACTGAGAACAGTCACGGACCTGGAGAGCACACAATGCACTGAATATCTTAGTAATGATTTTTTTATCCCAGTGTGTCATCAGCCTCCATAAGAAAAACATCAGAATGTAATTTGACTCCTTTAAAACCTGAGACTCCTGTATAAGAAACTGCCCAACCCAAAAACCTGAAGCTTTACTGAAGCCCGGTGAACTACTTCAGCTTCCTCCAGCCTCAAGAATTCTCCTATTTCGTGAGCTGTGAAACAGCACTTGCCACACTATCGCAGGCAGACAGGCTTTTATGACTTTCTTCCTTGTGATTAAATTAGAGGACAGGGAATTGAGTGTTTGGGTTGTATGTTTTCTATATTTTTATACAAACCATATCACTGTTCCATCCCCCTGCTCTCCCGTCTAATACAAATCCACCTCTCGGTATGATGAGTGTGCAGTTTGTAGTGTCTGCTGAAATCCTCAGGAGTGAAAGTGCAGATCACAAAAGAGAGATACCCGGAAACCCATCTCTGCAGTACAGACATCTGCAGATATGAGCAGCCAAAATTCAGTTAAGGGTCTGGAAGAAGCAGGATTCACAAATGCTCACCATGGCAGATGAATGGAAGAAAGATAAGGAAGAATGAAATACTACAAATGTCTTGATATTAAAGATACTCATTCAAATAGCGTAATTACCACAATAACTGTTAATTCTACCAGTTAAGCAAATGGTTAACATAAAATCATTGAAAAAATCCCTCCTGTTTCAGAGTAAGAGACTAGCTAAGTTCTTGAACATTAGGTCTAAGTTTTCATGCTGCAGCAAGTACTGAAATGCAGAAAGTCTTTCGTGTATATATATATATATGTATATATATAGGATGAGCTCCCAATAACTGAGTCAACTATCTCTCATCTAGCTCAATCCTGTTGCTGTAAATGATATTATTTTAGTAATTATTTTATTTTTCTGAAGATCTGACATTGTTCTTCAGCTCAGGTGTCCACATCAAATAGTTGCCTTAGAAGAGTAGGCTATGGGCATTTTTAAACCCATGTCTTACTCAATAGTCCCAAACTGAAGCTAGCTGTCAAAAACAAAAGCCATTGTAGAGCTGTGAAAACAAGAGAGTTTCACTGCAATTTATACTAAACTGCTCTTTTCCCAGTATCACAGAAAACAATATTCAGCTTTTCTGGAGAGCTGAAGCTTGTAATGGATACAGCTCATATGCAAACCAAGTCATCCTAGTTCCTCTTAATATCACTGTGCTCGTAAAACGCATTAATTGTGGTAGTTCAGAACACAGTGTTACAAAGTCTGGCATCCAGCCTTGACTTTTAAATATGACAACAAATCATTCATTAGATGTACAGCTGACATTTTAGGATACAACAGTGCTGATTAACTCAGTAGCATTTTCATATATACATTCCACATTCACATGGCCAACAGTATGGCTATTACCCTCAATGTGATCCACCGGCATATGAGGTTCCTTTTTTTCCTTTTATAATATTAATTGATAGAACAGGGGAGGAACTTCCATTTAGCATAATTAAAAAAAAAATAAATAACAACACATTTTGACAAAAAAAAAAAATTAACTGTTAACTCCAAAAAGCAAGGTCGAAAGAACAGTGAGGAAAAATATTTAAACCCTAGAAGTCCACAGTGAATTATTAATTCCACTGCAGGAAAATTCAACCACAGCATCAGCAGTTGCAAGCCTGGAAGCATAACTGGAAGCAAAGTCATCAACAGCTCACAAAATGCTGTTTGAGGTTACTCTTTCTACCCTTTCTACAGCTGCTTTTGGGCTCCACTCCCTGCTCTGCTCAACACCTACTTTCTTGGCAAATTTGGTGCCTTCAGTACGTTCCCCTCCGTCCCCCACCAAGCCTCTCCCGCGTGGGTCCCACGTTGTACTGCTGTCCTCTCCAAGGGCACACACTGGAGCAGCTCCCAGCAAGAAGAAAACCTCCCTGGTTCTTGCTCCTCCTGCTGCCGAGAGGAACGACCACACCACGCTCCTCAAGCCACGCAATGAGGCCAAATCCTTCCCGGCTGCCAGCCAAGCTAGTGATCCTCCTTTAACAGACAGAAATTGAGTCAGGGTCCTCTCCAGAGCAGAGGCACCTCCCTAACACCAGCCAAGTTGCTCCTGCCAAACGCAAGCTGAACAAACTCTTCAAAACTCTTTAGGTAAAACATTGCAAAAAGAGAAACAAAAAATTCTCCCAAATCCCACTGAAATGGTAGCAGACACTTCTCAAAAGCATTCAGTTTGAAGGAGTCACCATATTTGGAAAATTTGTCAAAATTGTTGACAAAAGCAAAATTTAAGACCCTGTCTTCAACTCCCTTAGTTCAGCGTGGATGTCTACAACAGTAGGAGGCTCAGCTTTCATGAGCCAACAGAAGAGCTTCTCCTGAAGAATATTCTTTGCACTTCATTTTTCCACTGAGTTCAAGGACTAACGTGTTCAAAATCCCAAAGCCAACTGGAATTTAAGAAAACAGGAAAGCCTGATACTCACTTCTATCAATAAAAATGAAATTAGGGTAGGTGTAGATTTACGCTCTTGAAAAATATGGACTGAAAAGAAACTATTTGCTTCCCCCCACACACGTAAGTTATGTGCATTTCCTTTCAATTAGTAATCTCAGTTGAAACATTTCAAGAAAAATCAACTTAAGCAGCAGTATAACATAAGAACATACAACAGTTTAACTTCAGAATACTGGTTCTACCAGGCTTTCTTTTCAAGTTTTTCATCAACCATAACTAGACCACATTATTCACCAGTTTCTAACAACATAGAATACACAAATATAAACCTGAATAATGTAAGAAAATGTCTGAATAATATTCACAGGTGTATTACAGCCTCCAAGGCAACAACAATGCCGGTTTAGTTTCGAGTTTTCACTTACGCAGAAACTAACATGTTGTAATCATTATGAGTCAATAAGAATTAATCTCTTCTGGAAAATAACTGAAGCACTAATGAAAAAGTCAGATCAAATATGTAACTTAAGCCACTGACTCTAATAATGTTTTTAAACTGCTGCATTTCAAGTTAATCCATCCTGAGGCAGGCAGGAAACTGTGTCTTCAAAACACTGCCACTTTTGGACAACAAACATTACAGGTACACAAAAATCTTCCATGACATTTGTACTTATTTTATACCTCTACAATAAAAATACAGCACCCAAAGTTGAATAACACGATTCAGCAAACAAAAACCAGCATACACTCAAATCAATACTTTTAATAATCTTTTTGCTAGTAGAAAGAACTAATGTTACTTACTGCTATTTCTCTGCATGCAGACATAGAAATTCCAGTACCTTCTATTTGCTTTAAAGCATAATCTTTATCATCTTTCCTGTGAAAGAAGAAAAGAAGTTTTTTTAAAAAAATTGCACCAAGAATTCAAAGTGAGCTCTTCACCACCATTCAGAGGACAGTTTCTCATTCATACAAATTCTCCATCTTATTTGCTTTTGATTCTTTACTAGTTTAATGTCTGGATACCCAGCTAAGCCATAAGCCAACCACACCATCTTGATAAAGCTGAGATATAAATTTTTTCTTACTACATAAACAGAGATTTTAAAAAGAAAACTTTTTAAAAATGCAATGCATTCCTTCCTCTTTTATTAAGAAGGAAACAAAGCAAACATTTAGTACATACTATAAATAAGTCTAGCCAAGGCTACATCTCCCATAAATATATTACTCTGGGACACGCTAAATCTCCCCCGTATTTTAATGAATTGGCAAAACCAACATGACAGCAACATATTTTCTTTCCTCCAGGTGACAAAAAGTGCCCTAAAATTTTGATCCTACCGAACTAACAAAGATTACCAAGATTAACTGAAAAAAACCCACAAGGTATCTGTGCAACCTGAAGAACCCAGAGAAATGTTTGTTCAACTTTGAACATGTATACACTTAAAACCACCACCACCGCCCTGTACTGTAACCAACCTTACAGTAATGTATTTAAAATGCAATCTCATTAGTAGCCCCAGCTACCAAAAGCGAATTGAAGAGATACACTGCAGCAATGAAGACAATGAACTCTTGTCCATCCTCAGCCTCAAATTGCTCAGACTACTAAGAGAGAGAGAACTTGTCCTTCCCACCTGTGGCCTGGCGCCCACCCCACTCCTGGGAGACACGGCACTTAACAGTATTGCCAGCAACATTCCGAGCACTCACACAGCCCCAAATCCCCAGGTTACATAAGAATCTGTATTCATTTTTAATGAATCCAGCTTTCACAGCTGTGAAGAGCCACCCCGAAAAAAAATGCAACTCAAACATCCTGAAGGCAGATAAAACAGAACTGGAGTTAAGCATTTAAAACATGTGCACTTGGTTCCTCCATCTCTCACTGAGTATTTGCAAGGCTTCAAATTGCTGTATTCCTACCTGAAACACACAATTTCTCCTATTCATCATTACCTATTTAATCCCTCAAATTATTAGGTCCTGTCCAAGAGATTTTTCATGGGGTTCAAAGACAACCCACTGTTAGCAATAACCTTTCAAAACAGAGAAGAGAGGAAAAGTGGGAGATTAATGGACAAACTCTGAACACAGTTAATGAGGAGGAAGAACGAAACAGCAAGTGGGCGAGAGCAGATTTCAGTAAGAAGGCAAATACACGGCTTCAGCAAGAGAAAAGAGGTGAAGAGATACATGATCTGACACAAACAGGAAAAAAAAAGAGTGGGTAGGACAGTGACAGAAGGGATTAAAAAGCTTCTGTATTATAAAAACCTAAAACCTCCTTGTTTGGAAGACAAAGAGCCAGTGCTGAGCACAGATTTATACATGGAAAAAACAAGGTGGGAATAGGGAACAACAATCTCCTCTGTCTCACCTTAGAGGAAAACATGTGAACAAAACCAAAGAAACTATTACAGTATTAAACACATAATTAAACTGTGCAACTCATGATAACAAAATATTATAGGGATCTACAGTATATATGGATTTCAAATCAAATTACACAAATTTATAGTGGACAGGGGACTTACGGACCACTCCATGAGCAGGTACTGAACATAACCCCAGTCTGCTTTCCAGCACAGAGATTTCTTGTGCTGCTGATAGAAAAACATACATGGAAATTTTTTCAGCTAAAAATCATTTTACCCTCTATCTGCATTGGCTAGCAACGGCTCGTGGATGCTACTGGACACAAACATACAGCAAAATGGATTGGACCAGAGGTCATTCTCATTGCCCTATGTGCTCACCTACTTAGTTTTCAAGGTGCTTGAAGAGATGCTTTTTTCATGAGAAGTCCTACCACACAACTGCTACTATTACAAGCATTACCATGGACAGAATATAGAGCTAAATAGGTCAGACTAAAGGTCATTCTCATTGCCCTGTTGCTATCTGCTTAGAATTTCAAGTGTTTGAAGGAGAACTCTGCACAGTGAGAAGCGCTACCACAGAACCAGTATTATTACAAGCATTTCTGGTATCGCTGTCTACACTGTAGCCTGCCGAACACTTAAGACTGCACAACTATTTCTAATTGATCAAATTTTTGCCAAATTAAGTCTGGATTGAAATTTTCCATACCAGATGGCAGACATTATCTGGAAAATTTTAGAAAAATTACTTCAGCTGTTTCCTAGAACAAAACTGGAAAAACACACTTTCGGTTGTGCATTTTAACTTTTACAATCGTTGCTTTAATACTGAAATTCAACAGCTGAGCTTAAGAACATACCATTTGGTCTACTCGAAACAATAGATGAAATAAGAAGTCTCTGAAAATTAATCTTCTCACATCCAAAGGTAGCTAAAGGACAGATCCTGAGATCCAACCCAACCTTTCTCTGCCCCCGCAGCAGCCCAGGGCTGCGGTGAATCAACCACTCCCTTGCAGGAACCGAGAGCAAGTGGCCTCAGCCACCCGGTCCTCAACCTGCCCAAGCAGCGTACAAGAAATATAAGCATGCTAAAAAGGAGGAAAATAAATTACAATTTAGGGATAAAGCACATTTTTTAGCACCACACTACACTCTCCTCCAGAACCTGAAAAGAAGCCCAAAGACTTCCAAGACTCAAATTCTCTGAATTGTGCAGGCACAGCTGATACGCAAAAATAAAACAATTCCTAACCCTTTCTATGATCTGTTCTACGGTGAGGCTGGTAACACGTCATGGTTACCCATCACACCATTAGTACCAGCTTTTCCATTAACAGAAGTTGGAAAATCCTTGCTCTACCTTTGAGCCAAATGAGATTTTCTTTATACAACTTACTGCAGTTCCATGGGAGCCAGAGGAACTGGGGGAATAGTTTTTAAATGAAGTGATAAGAATTTGCAAAAGTGTTACAAAGCCAAAGGAAAGACCAAACAGAATGACCAAGCTTATTTTTACACAGCTTCCAAAAATATTTACTCCATAGTCTGTTTATATCATAACACATGCCAAAGGGCCTTTGTGTAGTTCTGGATATGGGAAATTTCCTCCTTCAAAAGTAAAGATAGGAGAAGCAAAAAAATAACTAAAAAAAACAAACACACGCCACACATACACACTCAAAACAACCCAAAATGAAACAGAAAGATGCTTATAAACATCTTCCACAGCTAATTAAGCAACAGCATTGGCCACTTAGCAGCTTGCATTTCAAGGTACAGTGAGACTCAAAATATAATTCAATTAAATTTATCCTTCCAACAGAGAGGTTCTGTTGGGAAAACCTGTCCTATCTCTGCTGCCCGAGAACTGGACGTTAAGTAACTTCCGCAGATCCCCCACCCACCAGCAGGCTTTGAAAAACTGGTTAATCTGCACTTATTTTTACACTAGTATACCAATACTTTCCTGCACTTAAGCGGGCTGGCATCTTCAACAGAGTAATACTCCCTGCTAGTAACAGGCAGGTGTGAGAGCAGTAACAATAAGAAAACTCGCTTCATCCACAGCTGCTGGAAATAGCTGTGATGATATATAGTCACACGCAAACTACACAACCTTGTGTAAAAATGCCTTTTTCTCAGAGGGACAACACTAACATGAAAGGTATAAACCTGAACAAGAATATGTAGCTAGCCACAACATCAGTTTCCGTGGGCTTGAATGACAAGAACAAATAAATAGACCTACAAAATCACCATAAAAGAGCATAACTATATAGTTTTCTTCTTACAGCCTGAATAAACTAAAACAAAAAATGCTATCTTTAAGAGAACTAAGCTATTATTATAATGCTGTTTCCAAATATTTTTTTTAAAGTTCTACTGAATTTGGAAGCACAACAGCACCATCGCAAACATTTAGTCTATCTAAAAAAAAAAAAAAGGAACAGATGCCCACTGAATGTGAGCACGTTGCAAAGCTTTAAGTATTTAAATACCCGGTATTTCTACCCTTTATTTAGAAGGATACTTTAAGCATAAATATGTTCAGCAAGTGGGAGAAAATATCCTACATAGGAAGAAAAACCTGGCTTATTACATAACAAGCAGTAAAAAACCCATAAATATTCTACTGTTATTTCATCTCACATATTTGTTTCATAGAAATGTATTGGCACAACATTACAATATATCCTTTATTCAGATCACTAGATCAGTTTAAATTCAATTGAGTAATAAAAACAGCAGAATAAACCTTAAAACTAGTGGTCATAATTTACATTACTGTTAAAAAAGAACTCAAATTCAAAATTAACTGGTCACAATTTAAGAATAGCTTTGTGTTTTACTATAGAGAAATTTAAAACTTTTCACCTTTTTAATATAATTTGTACTATTGTGAGGACACAACTCTGAATTTCACCTCTTTGTGGAAGAGTAATCTACTCAATACTTAGAGTTTGTTCTAGTGTTTACAACATGGGCAATGGCAATTGTCTTTAAAAAGGGAAGTCACTCTATGGCTTGTGTAAAACTAAAGCCGTGTAAAGATGATGTTACTTGTAAACATGCTAAAGAAGGAACCCAAAGGTTAATTTGTTTTGTGAAAAAGAACAATCCTTTAGAATTACATTTGTACTTAATAGTATAAATAGCAGTATGTGAATCTCCAAATCTTGATATAGCCCACAGATTATTTGTTTGAATACCACCCAAATCAAGAATAAACTCTACACACTGAATTTCAACAGCTTTCACACAGACTCCACAAACTTATCCATGTGCTTTGAGCTTACACACAGAGATGTAACAAAACCCTTTCATGCCCACAGACCACCACACCCTGACAAGATCAGGGTATTCTAGAAGTGGACTTACTACAGCACAGTACTGGTTTTGCCTGGGATGGAGTTAACCTTCTTTATAGTAGCTCCTACGGGGCTCTGCTTAGGATTTGTGCTGAAAACACTGTTGACAACACAAGGATGTTTCCGTCGCTGCTGAGCGGTGCTTACACAGTGTGAAGGTCTTTTCTGCTCCTCACACCACTGCACCAGTGAGTGGGCTGGGGGTGCACAAGCAGCTGGGAGGGGACACAGCTGGGACAGCTGACCCCAACTGACCAGAGGGATATTCCACACCATATGAAGTCACACTCAGCAATAAAAGCTGCAGATAAAAGGAAGAAGAAGGGTGGGCATTCAGAGTGATGGCGTTTGTCTTCCCAATAACCACCCCGTGGAGCCCTGCTGGCCTGGAGATCCAATATACACAGCCTTGATAAGCAAGGAATGCACCAAAATATGACTTTTACTCAGGCTTACAGTCACAGTCTAACTGGCAGAGACTGAAAAAAGTTTCCATTGTAAAACATTTAAATGTATGCAATCCCGTGCTTATCACTGCATACCTTTAAATGTAAAGCCAGACAGGTCTATCTGTTTAGGGTGGTATAAAACAGTTCTGCAAGGACAGAGGTTAACAGTCCAATAGCAAAGAGGACACACATCAGCAGAAAATAAATGGTATAGGAAAAAAATTAGTACCGACAACTTGATACAAAGGCTGAGAAATTGCATTATAAGCACTCGGCTTCCCAGAAAGCACATTTTAGGTCAAAACTTTTGTCAAATTGATTAGTACACACAGTCTGATCACTGACCCTGTACTTTCAGATAAACCTAAAATAAAGAGCAAAATCTTATATATCATCTCTAAAAACATTCTGAGCTAACAGTGATGCAATGATAACCACTTCAACTTCTTCTCAGAATCAGATGGGTTTCATACATTTAAATGTTTTACAAGGACGTTAATAAGAAGCACTGAAAACTAACAGTGAAGTTTTGCACAGAAGCTTGTTTTAAGTCCATGGTGTGCTGCTGAAAGAACTCCATCTTCAGCCCTACACCTCCTGTCCCTTTGTGCTAGAGCCCGGGCACTTGTTTTCAGGTGGGGATGAGCTTATTCAGAGAGCAGAAGTACTTTCAGTTTTCTGTTTGGTACGCTTTCTGCCACGTGAGCGAGTGGAAGCGGCCTGCTCAATGCTCGGATGAGCACTGGAGCTGTCTAAAGGCAGAGAGCACACACCGCAGACACACGCTGGTTCCTGCCCACGTTCACGATGAAGTTACTTCTAACCAGTATTTCCCACGTCATCTTGAAGCTGTACACCCACCTTTGCCAGAAAGCTGCAGACACGTGCTACAACCACTGCAAAAATAATCCTATTCACTAAAAAAGCTCACCATTGCTGAAACAGTAGAGTTTTTCAAAATATAGAAACAACACAAACTAGAATTATGTCATTCACTTATAGCTGTTTGAGGATAATTTTAATTATATATAATGCACAGAGCATCAGTAAACCATTTCCAAAATGGGATTATGCTAAAAATAACTTTCCAAGGGCCACTTGGAGGCTTTTTGTTCAACTGAGAGCAAACAAAAACGCTTTTCCGTTCTATTAGCTAAAACAAGTTGGATGAACCAGGACCAGATGATAAACATTAATTCAAATTACTGCTTCTTCATTTGACTGAATTTAAAATGATCTTTTAAAATGTGGTAGTCTATAGCATGCATGAAACCTACAGAAGATGGGTTAACGTGATCTTCTATATTATGAACTGCCTGCTACGCAACCAAAGCGTGACTATTTTTAAAATCTCAGCTTTACCCAAGCCCAGAGTATTTAAATGTATTTACAACCAGCTTAGAGTTTATCCCATCATAGATTCTAGCTTGTTCCTTCCATAGAAGAAATCTGCCAAAAATCAGATAAAACCCCAGATTCTATCATGAAAGCCTCTTATTTATTAATAAATGAGAAAGGGTCATGAACAGTGCAGCCCAGTCAGAAAAGCTGGAAGTCTGAGCTGCTTTGTTGAGGATTTCAGCTCAAAGGAGTAGCTCACAACTGTTCTCTCCTCCACAAAGTTTCCCGTGAAGACTTTCCAGGAACAGATAAAGAGAATAAAGGGTATTCGGTACTACTTAATCTGCAGACAAAGATAAATATAGTTCATGAAGTAGTGTGACTTCTTATCAATTTGCCACCACATCCAGAGCCTCGCACCCGTTCTAACGCAGCTGCTGGCATCAGTACATGTTTTACAGTTTCACGCACTTTCATGACAGCGCTTGCTGCCAAAGGGGAAATTTCAGATTGTTTCCATATTTCTACAGTAATATGTGTTGTCTACTTCTCTACCTTCAACCATGAGATACATAAGAAAAACATGAATCAAAAAATGCATGGAGGCATGTTTAAAAAAATATGCGTGCACGACTGTGTACTATCAGTGCTGGGTCACCCGCCTGCAGATGATGGGGTCAGGCTGTGGTACCAGACCCGGCACACCAGCGGGAGCAGAGCTGCCCTGGCCCGCAGGCTGCCCAGTGACCTGAGGCAGCAGCCAGGAAGAGGGAGCCCTCTTCCACCCTCTGCCCTCTGCCACCACCAGAGATCTGTGCTGGCCCAGACCCACACGAGAGCTGAGCAACCCCTGAGGATGCGCTGTCTTCTGCAACAGGTGCATTTCCAGGCACATCTTCACATCCCTTGGTGATGCTGATGTGCAGAGGCTCTCAAATGATACCCATATGTAATTATCACAGAATCACTGTATGGCTGGGGTTGGAAGGGACTTCATCTAGTCCAAGGGAGATCATCTAGTCCAACCCACCTGCTAAAGCAGGAACACCTAGAGTAGATCGCACAGGAATGTGTCCAGGCATGTTCTGAATGTCTCCAGAGAAAGACTCCACAACCTCCCCGAGCAGCCTGTTCCAGTGTCTGGCACCCTCAAAGTAAAGAGGTTTTTCCTCATATTCAGATGGAACCTCCTGTGCTTCAGTCTGTGTCCATTTCCTCTCATGCTATTTTTGGGCACCACTGAAAGGAGTCTGGTCCCATCCTCTTGACACCCACCCTTGAGATATTTATAAACATTGATGCAACTTTTAGATACAGGGTGCTTTAGGACTTTAAAAAACAAACAAACAAACAAAAAACAACAACAAAAAATCCCTTGACAAAATGACAAAAGGACGGAAGAATACCAGTAACACAGCACGTTTCATGGACTCAGATCTGAATCCACAAGACATCACGTGAAAACAAAAAGCCGTATTACTCACCAAAATGCTAACACAAGGAAATTATTTCAGAGGAAGATACAGTAGCAGAACTGAATTTATTAAGGGTCTAACTCAGACATTCATACTTTTCCCATCCCCAACATACTTACAGAACATGGCAAGACTGTTGTGCCAGAACAGCATCATTATTCTTATCAGATAGCAAGGCTTACGCTGAGAATATTTTACACTTCAAAACAAATCCTTCAGTAATAGACCTTTTCACGGGTAAAGAAAAGGTCATTTCCCACAGCTGGAGGAAAAACCATCAACAGCAAGCCAATAAACACCAGGGCTTCTGAGACAGCTGATACTAGGTGGTGAATGCCAATTACTGATTCACTTTATTCCTATTGTTCTTTGATATTTTTTTTTAATTAACACCTTTCGCCACAACATGTAGTTTGGCAAGAAGTTCAAAGTAAGCAACTGAATTCAATGATACACTGTACATGTGGTTATTCTGATGTAAAACTATGCTGCTGTCAAAAGAAAAGCCTTTTCTTGACATCTCTGCCTTGTTGTTCCAAGCTAGAAAATCCCTGCCCTTACACCAGCTCTGCTCTGTGCCACGCTCCTTACGACATGACTCACGGCCCGTGTTCCGCAAAAACCTATCCACTTCTTCATTCCTGGGTTTAAAAATTCTGTTGGTCTACAATGACGAAGGATGAGTACCAAAGCCAGCACCAAAGTATGTGGTAAGAGCAAATGACAAGGAGGGGATGTAGAAGAAAAGCAAGATGCCCCTCACTTCACTCCCCACCTTCTGGTGGGGATGAAACCACAGGGAGTACAGTTGGCTATGAAAAACAGAAAACAAAACCAGTACCAGCCACACAACCACAACCCCTCACCCAGCTAGCCCTGCAATGAGCTCCAGCAGAGAAGTTCCACAGAGCAAAAGAATCCCTGGGATTTGGTTAAGTTTGTTCCCCTCTATTCTCCCACAAAACGTTCATTTGACAGCCAGCCTAGAAACAATATTTGAAAACCGTACAATTATGAAGCTCCTTGCTATGAGACGAGCAGTTACCAACAGCAGCGCTTTAGGAAATTCTACACCGATGGGCAGCAGTACCTCACCAGACTCAAAGCTCCGTGCTGCTTTATTAAAGCACGTAGAAGTCTTATCAGTATTCTACATAAAGCAATGCACAAGCTACCTATACAAATTCTATACAAAGGAATATATTGTTATGTTTCATTTGCACTTTCCTTCTTCCCTTAGATTGCTCCTAAGTCACCTCACTTCAGAAACTTGGAGTTGCATAAAGACAGCACAAGGTTTCAAATAATCTGTTCTCAAAAGCAAACAAAAAGCAGGATTAAAGTATTGGTCTAAATTTCAGGAAACCATAATTCCAATAACCTGTATTTTTGGTATATTTTTCTTCAGTAGACAAATCTGTGAAACTTTTAAGTTTACATGGAAGAAAAAAGACATTTGCCGCTTCAAAAAAAAGTCTATGATCAGAAGCCTTTTTTCATGTCATAAATGTTCTTAACAGTTGCAAACATACTACTGTAGCAGCTACAGGTTCACAGATTATATTTTATTTAACAATCCTTAACAGATTTATCTTTCATAAATTTACCTGGTCACTGAACAAACGTCTCCTGCCTTCTTGATGACACTCAGGATTTTAGAGCCTCTCCCTGCCCCTCACACTCACAGATACAGAAGAGTGCCTGTCTATGGAACGACTGAAGTTTTCACACAGACGCCGCTCCACATTTCTGAGCATCCCTGTTAGTCCTCCTTTGGTCTATTATACCCTGCCTGGGATGAAGGGGTTAGAAGTGCCTACAGTACTGAAAATAGGATTTACAGGAACAATGACACTGTGTTTTGTGCTCCCCTCCATTGCTAGTAAGTCCTGTGATTCTCTCTGCTTTTTAGCAATTACTTGCACTGAGCTGGCACTCTCACAAAACTGTCATTATAAACTCCAAAATCTTTTTCTTAAATAATACTAAATTCAGAGGCTACCATTGTGTCAGTAAAGAAAGGACCATTCTCCTATACGCACCACTTCACATCAATGAGGATGATGTATTATTGGAAAAGGGCTCCGTGATATTGCAGGCCAAGCCTTCACAATCAGTCCTTGCCTTCACCATCCCAAGTAACACTCACCCATCAGCAAAGCTGTTTCCCAACTACTTTATGACAAGTGATTTCCAAACAATCCTTCTGAGCAGCACAGTTTCCCAAGAGACACCACTAATGACCTCTCACCATAACTCACATCTCTAAATAGCTTCTCTATCCAGAGAAGTATCATTTCTACCTTCAGCTTACATCTTTGATAGAATTCATAGAATGTTTTTTGGAAATCTAAACAGATTACGTGAACTATGCTGCCTTAACCTACATGTTAATTCTGTCAAAGGATTTTACTAGACTTAGGAGGTGCTGACTGTGTTTTATAGGGCTGTTGTCTCTTTACCTCAGCACCATGTGTCCACTACCTTTACTTTTGATCCAGATTACTAGTTAGCAGTTTCCACCTTCTAAAATGTCCTTTTAAAAACTAATCTCACCACTACCCCTTTCCAGTATTCTATGACTATGAATTTAAAGCACTGGGTTATACTTTCTGGTTAGTAATTTGCTGATTTCATTCTTGAACTCCTTCACATGTGCACCCACGTGTCATCTTGACAACTGACTGCTCTTCACCTCAGCTTGTTCAAACAGCCCCTTCCCAAAAAACTGCAATTTGAGACAGGACCCCCCCAATACATTCCTTCGCCTCCAATTCTTTATGTTCTTTCACAACGCACAGACAAAACCAAAGCTTTTTCTCTCGCCATCATTCATCTTCCCTAAGCACTGCTTTCATAGGCCAGTGGTGCCCTGGTCCTACACACAGCATTGTGCTACTGATGCACTGGAAAGAGGAGGTGGGGGAAAGATTAATTTCATGCCCTTCTCAAGTAGTTTCTCAAGGGAAGGGTAGGACACACAGCTTACGTGTCCTTTTAAGGGCTTATATAGAGGGAGGTTGCCAGGAGAGGCTCTCATGGTGCATTTTTTCAACTTAGCCCACCACCTTCTATTTTCATATTCATGACACACAGAATACTGAATTTTTCAAGAAACATAGTCTCACTCTCAAAGGCTTCCTTTATTCTACTATTTTGCCATGTTAGATTTTTTTTTTTTAACTGATGGCTTTACAGTATGTCTTGAGTGATACACACTCACTGAGAGACCAGCAAAGCTTCCAAAATGGTTTCCAAGCAACTTGCAACATTTCACCTTTCGGCTTTCTTTTAGCTTTTAAGAAGTCATCTCCTGCTATCACCTCCACCTCCCCCCGCTCTAAAAAAAAAAAAAGCACCTGATGTGACATTGTACTTCAAGCAGAAGTATAGATTCAGCATCCCTCCAGGGGCAAAGAACAAACTGTGTTGGTCACAGACATCCCTAGCAGTAACAGCGTGAATCTGCTCTTTCATCCTACAGGCCAAGTTCTGAGTGGATTCTCCTGTGGTGGGTGCCCTGACCAGCTGCTTCACTGAGTAGCTGCTCATTGTCCTCAAGTTTGTCCTGGCACCTCTCCCTAGGAGCATCCACCTAAATGAAATGGGGCTAACGAGCCATTCATTGCTATATTTTCTACTTCGTAGCCTCTCTGATCTCACACAGCATAGGCAAACTAGGCAGACAGATGGAAATGCAGCCCTAACACTATTTTCCTCCCTTATATATGCCTGGAATTCTACCCATAGAGCTTTCAGTGTTGCAATAGCTACTCTTTTTTGAGTTTTTTGGTATCTGACACTCATCTGGCAGAGTCATACAAGCTTCCAGTTGAGCCTTTATAAAATTGAATTAGCATAACAGTGAATGGCACTGTTAGCACATTTACTTGAGAGGGGTTGTTTTGTTCAACCCTGCTGAAACAGGATCAATGTTCACCCAAAAAGAAAAGGGAGAGTTGGAACGCCAAGCAGTTCAAGTACAAAAGTTAGATAAGATTCCAATTACACCGGAGGACAAATTTGCTGCCTTGAAGTCCACCCAGGCAGAGCTTGCTCCCCGTGCTTTTGTTCCGCTCCATCCCTTGCACAGCAGTTCCGTGAGAACAGCAGAGTAGATGAAACCTGACTTTCCAAGGCCTCGTTGTGGGATTATCCAGTGTCTGAATGCAAACTGTAATTGAAAGTCCACCTGCAGTTCGGCTCCCCTCACAGGGTAATGCTATTCTGCTCCCAGAAAACACATATTGGCCAGAAACACAAGAAGGAACCAGGGGTTTGCTGCAATTCAGATCCTTTTGTATTCAAAGTTCTCAGCCACACATATTATTCACAGAGACAGTAATGAATTGATTCTTCTTTTTCGGTGCAACTCTCAAGTGTCCTTTATTCAAATGTCAACATCTTGTATGCAAGGTGTTACAAGCACACAGCATGGAGCTTTCCCAGAAAAACAGGCGGATTGTTTCAGTGACCTTTAGTTGTGTTGTACCCTGTTCACAAAATGTGCTTTTTTTCAAGACTAATTTTAATTTTGGAAGTTTAGGCTATCATCTGTAGTTGAGAAAAATCACTATGTTCTCTTGAACACTCTGTCCTTTAAATAAAATATTTGCAGCTCTAATCCTGGTTCTTTTCCTGCAAATTCTAAACTGACTGTACAATATGTTTTGCCAAACTACCACTTAACACTCAAGATAGTTAAGACACAGTTGGATAGAAACTGTTGAGTAAACAGCAGTATATTTTTGCACAAGTATTGTATATAATTTTACAGGGACTCTCTGGCATCCTGACTATGTTTAAGTCAGTTTTTCAACAGGATATGCAAAACACAGGCAATAGGGCAACATCAGTGGAATTCTCTGTAAAAAAGCAGAATATCAAATGGTCTGTCTAGTACCTTTCCTATACAAGCTACTAAAGACCTCATATGCTTCTGTACAAAACCTAATATATTTATTAAAATAGCTATTTCTCAGACGGGAAGCATACAATACACAGAAGTTGCCAGCTAGTTAACGAGTGGCCTTGTACTTAACAAAAAAAACTGTAGCTATGAATAAAGCTGTGCTGTAATCCCAAACGTGCTATTATGGGGGCTTGACAAGGTCTCAGAAACCATTTGTCGAGCCTTGGAGGAGACAAGGGGGAACAGCAGGGCAGGCGGCCGGGACACAAAACCCTCCGGCACGGTTGTTACCAGCCGCACGTAGCCCCAGCGCGCAGCATCGCCTGCCAAGCTCGGAGAGACAAGACGGGACGGCGGGGGGAGAGGAGCACGAGAGCTCAAGCACTGGTGGGATGAAGCCTGAAACTGAAACCTTATTCCCATCCGCTCACTCAAGATGGGCTTCTCTACTCTAAAGTCAAGGCTGCTTTGCAGTGGAAGGATACCAGAAAGCAAGCAAGCTTTGTATTAGCAGCAAAGGTAAGTATTATCTTGATGGTCCTGCCTCAGCTTACCTTACTTGAACAGACTTAGATAAATTTTGGCTGTATTGAACCTTAAAGAACATTTCCAAGACTTAAATTAACAGACAAGGGTGAACCGATTACCATCACCTACCTAAACTCAGAATTCACAATTCCGAGTATTTTATAATATTACAAAACAAACTGCTGGCTTACTTTGTTAATACTTTTAACAAGCAAGGAGAGAGCCAATTACATATTGATTAAACATAATCTTCATAGGCTTACTCAGTTTTAAAATGAGAAATTTGAATGAGATTGGACTTTGCTTTAGCATTGGCCCTTTTATCATGCTTCAAATGTTTAAGATCTGGCAGCTCGTCTGGCCCCAGTGCATGCATGGAAAGCACATTTTTACCTCAAATCATTTCAGCTGATCAAATCTAAGATTCTTCATGGCAGCAGACTGGCAGAAGACACGCAGATTATATCTTCTGCACGACACGTTATTTACATCATCCAAGAAGACAGTCCTAGCTGCAAGTACACTTTCAGTTTGAATTTGCATTTAGACAGTGGATAATTCCGCAATAAAGCAAAGACCCTTGAGGTGGGGAAGGGAAAAATAAAAAAAAATCAGGTTTCATAAATGCTATTACTCACACAACTACTGTGCAGGCTACACAAACTTGCAACCAGAACCAGTGCAGTCTTTGTGACTTCAAGAGACCAAGGCTGCAAGTCCAACTTCAAGATTCCAGTATCTCAAAAGCAGCTAGAAGCTCAGATCTCTTTACACAAGGACTCTGTACAGCCACAAAATTCTTTGGATTGTAACTGTTTCAGAAATAGAGAGGATATCAGTATGTGTAACTATAAAATTAATATTTTCTTTTCTTTTTTTCTTATGGTTAAGACATTTCCGATGTTTTTGCAGAAATATTTGAAAGCGGTATTTTCCACAGAACAGTTATCACATGCAGAGACCACAAACAATATTGTTTAATATCAGCACAAACGTTAAGGAATACATCCAGATATTCATTCACTACAGGTTATGCTTTTAGAATCCACACTTCCTAGCACAGGTTCTGCAGAAGCATGCATGTTGTTCGAGCCTCATCACACTCACCCCTAAAAGCAAGGGAGACACCACCACCACTTCTCTGTAAAAAACAACCAACCAACCCCCCAAAAAAACCAAACCACCACACACTTTATCAGGCATAAGGAAACACTTTCTCAAAATTGGCTTTCTATCTGTTCACTGAAGAACTGTTACTGCGGTGCAAATTACACTGTGTGTACTTAACATTTATTTGCTTATCTACCTGAAGTTTTGTTCTCCAAGTACTTTTATTCAAAATTAGATTAATCCTTGAATGCTATTATTAACATTTTATTCCTGCTCTCAGATGTGAGGGGCTCCTTCCAGGCCTGGTTTAGGTTGTTGGTTTGTTTGTTTTCCAGAGTTTCTATCAGGATTCTCCGAGATCTGTCCTCCTGGTCCAGGAGACCCCCAGCACCCAGTTTGTGACTCACCTATCCCTCCCCTCCCTGCTCCTCCCCTGAGATACAAACCTGATGCTACTCTACACCCATCAGTGATTTCAGCCCCAGGAAAGTTTCCAACTCTGTCATTTTTCTCCCTGTCTCCCGACTGTTTGTTAACACAAAAGAAGAATCCACCATCACAGTTCCCAGCTGGTCTAGCTGTACCAGCAAGTGCTTTCCCATACAGATGCTGTGCCCAAGCTCTGAGCTCCTGAACCCTGCAGAGCCACCAGCCACCTCTACCCAGTCTCTCACCTTCCCCTGAAGAACAGTTTAGGTCCAGGTTCATCTCCTCATTGTTACCAACACATGGCCCGTAGCATCTGCCGCTTTTTCACCACACATATTCCACAGTGCCATCCCAAAAACACACAGCACAGTACGCTGTTTCTAGCACACCACAAGACACCTTGGTAACTATGAATGGCTCATGTTTGTCTTTCACCTCCACCACTTAATTCTAGTGCAGAACATCACCCCCAAGGCCACTCTTTTGAGCACTGTAGATGACTGCACGCAGCCTTCGTGGGGGTGGGCAAGAAAATGACACAGTCTCTTCTGCCCTGAAATTCCCTCTGAATTTTTCAGAAGTTTGTGGACATAAACAGGACACAAAACCCACAAGAATCATTCTCCAAGGTGACTGAAAAATTCAGCCCAATAGTTCCCAGCATATTGCAGTCGCCCATCAAAAAAGCTCTGGCTTACTGAAAAGTACATGCATGAGAGCTCAGCTTTAGCACATGGAAGAGAGGACATTTAAATCAAAACAACCACAAGTACCAACTCCCCCCAACAGTTTCCTTTCAGTCTTGACATCCTGCAGTCATTCATGTTTACAAGCCATTTCCATTTTATTTGTTCATATTCAGTTACATATTACCTTAATGTATATAAAAACTAGGATAGCATTAGGCTTAACACTGGAAGTAGGCAGTTTTCTTATGTATGTAGGAGTCTAGTGAGAAGAGGACTATTTGGGAAACTTCAAATCTGTCTGTACCCAATGCCACTTGTGTTATAAAAATGTGAACCATTTCTTCACTCTCCAGACAGAAGACACCACCAGACCATTCAGTTATTTGTGACCTTCCCTCCGCCCATCACAGACCAGCAGACTCTGTATGAGCCCCACTGTGACAAATAACTCCGACACTTCTGCTGCTTCCAGGGCAGCCACAAAAGGAAGCCAGAGAAGTCCTGCTATCACTCATGTTACAGACGACTCAGGAAAATTCAGATTAACAACATACTTGGAGATGAAGAATTATCTCCGGAATTAAGAACTAGAGCCAAGCTTGAAAGACAGGCTGTACAGCAAAAATATAGACAAGGCGAACATTTTATTTTAAGATTAAAAAACAGCATACCAGACAAAAGTTAAAGGCTGAAGATAGCCCTAATTTTGTCAGCACAGCAATCACCTCTTAATACTCTTCCAAGGTGTAACTTGGTCTTCTGAAGTGCACATCATGTGTTGGCTGTTGCTGCACAGTGCTAGAGTACAACCTCAGACGTAAACCACATCCATTGTACCTTCATTATGTTTCACCTGTAGTTTCCAAATTTCAGCATAACTAAAAGAATCTCTTCTTAAGAAACAAGAGATTTTTCACAGTTCATGCTAAAGCAGTCTGCAAATTACAGCTCTTCAGATCCCAGTGGTAATAAAGACCACCTCTGTTGTTTCGTGGTTTAAAAAAAACAAACTTCGAAAAGATTTTAAAACAGAAGAATCAAAGAATACCCAAGAGCTACAGTGAACATAATACTTCTCTGTCATTTGGCTGAAAGCAGCTTTCTCTTACGATGTGCACCTTCTCTGTATTCAGCACCCTCAAAAAGATGCCCTTTTCCCTCATAAGAAACCGAGCACAGCAGTACATGCCTCCATTATTTACATATATTATGGTAATTTATAAATGAAGAATAAAAGCAGATATAGATCTTTGATGTTTTGCAACACTACTCTCACACCCTCC